>NW_027478687.1:0-705128 GCF_051014685.1 Ptiloglossa arizonensis | reverse complement strand
TTTGGAGCAGCAGAATTGCGAAAAATTTTTTGCCTTCTCAACCATTTCTTGGCTTCAAAGTCTCATATCTCGCGAACGGATTGACCTAACCCAAAAATTCATATTGCATCTGAAAGTAGAAACTCGCCCGATTACAACGGTATGTGTATTTTTTCCCTAGGCCATTCTGGTAAAGCGTTTGGAGCAGCAGAATTGCGAAAAATTTTTTGCCTTCTCTACCATTTCTTGGCTAAAAACTCCCATATCTCGCGAACGGCTTGACCTAACCCAAAAATTCCTATTGCATCTGAAAGTAGAAACTCGCCCGATTACAACGGTATGTGTATTTTATCCCTAGGCCATTCTGGTTAGGCGTTTGGAGCAGCAGAATTGCGAAAAATTTTTTGCCTTCTCAACCATTTCTTGGCTTCAAAGTCTCATATCTCGCGAACGGATTGACCTAACCCAAAAATTCCTATTGCACCTGAAAGTAGAAACTCGCCCGATTACAACGGTTTGTGTATTTTTTCCCTAGGCCATTCTGGTTAAGCGTTTGGAGCAGCAGAATTGTGAAAAATTTTTTGCCTTCTCTACCATTTCTTGGCTTCAAACTCCCATATCTCGCGAACGGATTGACCTAACCCATAAATTCCTATTGCATCTGAAAGTAGAAACTCGCCCGATTACAACGGTATGTGTATTTTTTCCCTAGGCCATTCTGGTTAAGCGTTTGGAGCAGCAGAATTGCGAAAAAATTTTTGCCTTCTCAACCATTTCTTGGCTTCAAACTCCCATATCTCGCGAACGGCTTGACCTAACCCAAAAATTCCTATTGCATCTGAAAGTAGAAACTCGCTCGATTACAACGGTATGTGTATTTTTTCCCTAGGCCATTCTGGTTAAGCGTTTGGAGCAGCAGAATTGCGAAAAATTTTTTGCCTTCTCAACCATTTCTTGGCTTCAAACTACCATATCTCGCGAACGGATTGACCTAACCCAAAAATTCCTATTGCATCTGAAAGTAGAAACTCGCTCGATTACAACGGTATGTGTATTTTTTCCCTAGGCCATTCTGGCTAAGCGTTTGGAGCAGCAGAATTGCGAAAAATTTTTTGTCTTCTCAACCATTTCTTGGCTTCAAACTCCCATATCTCGCGAACGGATTGACCTATCCCAAAAATTCCTATTGCATCTGAAAGTAGAAACTCGCCCGATTACAACGGTATGTGTATTTTTTCCCTAGGCCATTCTGGTTAAGCGTTTGGAGCAGCAGAATTGTGAAAAATTTTTTGCCTTCTCTACCATTTCTTGGCTTCAAACTCCCATATCTCGCGAACGGATTGACCTAACCCAAAAATTCCTATTGCACCTGAAAGTAGAAACTCGCCCGAATACAACGGTATGTGTATTTTTTTCCTAGGCCATTCTGGTTAAGCGTTTGGAGCAGCAGAAGTGCGAAAAATTTGTTGTCTTCTCAACCATTTCTTAGCTTCAAACTCCCATACCTCGCGAACGGATTGACGTAACCCAAAATTTCCTATTGCATCTGAAAGTAGAAACTCGCCCGATTACAACGGTATGTGTATTTTTTCCCTAGGCCATTCTGGTTAAGCGTTTGGAGCAGCAGAATTGCGAAAAATTTTTTGCCTTCTCAACCATTTCTTGGCTTCAAAGTCTCATGTCTCGCGAACGGATTGACCTAACCCAAAAATTCATATTGCATCTGAAAGTAGAAACTCGCCCGATTACAACGGTATGTGTATTTTTTCCCTAGGCCATTCTGGTTAAGCGTTTGGAGCAGCAGAATTGCGAAAAATTTTTTGCCTTCTCTACCATTTCTTGGCTTCAAACTCCCATATCTCGCGAACGGCTTGACCTAACCCAAAAATTCCTATTGCATCTGAAAGTAGAAACTCGCCCGATTACAACTGTATGTGTATTTTTTCCCTAGGCCATTCTGGTTAAGCGTTTGGAGCAGCAGAATTGCGAAAAATTTTTTGCCTTCTCAACCATTTCTTGGCTTCAAAGTCTCATATCTCGCGAACGGATTGACGTAACCCAAAAATTCCTATTGCACCTGAAAGTAGAAACTCGCCCGATTACAACGGTATGTGTATTTTTTCCCTAGGCCATTCTGGTTAAGCGTTTGGAGCAGCAGAATTGTGAGAAATTTTTTGCCTTCTCTACCATTTCTTGGCTTCAAACTCCCATATCTCGCGAACGGATTGACCTAACCCAAAAATTCCTATTGCACCTGAAAGTAGAAACTCGCCCGATTACAACGGTATGTGTATTTTTTTCCTAGGCCATTCTGGTTAAGCGTTTGGAGCAGCAGAATTGCGAAAAATTTTTTGCCTTCTCAACCATTTCTTGGCTTCAAAGTCTCATATCTCGCGAACGGATTGACCTAACCCAAAAATTCCTATTGCACCTGAAAGTAGAAACTCGCCCGATTACAACGGTTTGTGTATTTTTTCCCTAGGCCATTCTGGTTAAGCGTTTGGAGCAGCAGAATTGTGAAAAATTTTTTGCCTTCTCTACCATTTCTTGGCTTCAAACTCCCATATCTCGCGAACGGATTGACGTAACCCAAAATTTCCTATTGCATCTGAAAGAAGAAACTCGCCCGATTACAACGGTATGTGTATTTTTTCCCTAGGCCATTCTGGTTAAGCGTTTGGAGCAGCAGAATTGCGAAAAATTTTTTGCCTTCTCAACCATTTCTTGGCTTCAAACTCCCATATCACGCGAACGGATTGACCTAACCCAAAAGTTCCTGTTGCGTCTGAAAGTAGAAACACGCCCGATTACAACGGTATGTGTATTTTTTCCCTAGGCCATTCTAGTTAAGCGTTTGGAGCAGCAGTAGTGCGAGCAATTTGTTGTCTTCTTTACCGTTTCTTAGCTTCAAAATCCCATATCTCACGAACGGATTGACCTAACCCAAAAATTCCTGTTGCATCTGAAAGAAGAAACTCGCCCGATTACAACGGTATGTGTATTTTTTCCCTAGGCCATTCTGGTTAAGCGTTTGGAGCAGCAGAATTGCGAAAAATTTTTTGTCTTCTCAACCATTTCTTGGCTTCAAACTCCCATATCTCGCGAACGGATTGACCTATCCCAAAAATTCCTATTGCATCTGAAAGTAGAAACTCGCCAGATTACAACGGTATGTGTATTTTTTCCCTAGGCCATTCTGGTTAAGCGTTTGAAGCAGCAGAATTGTGAAAAATTTTTTGCCTTCTCTACCATTTCTTGGCTTCAAACTCCCATATCTCGCGAACGGATTGACCTAACCCAAAAATTCCTATTGCACCTGAAAGTAGAAACTCGCCCGAATACAACGGTATGTGTATTTTTTTCCTAGGCCATTCTGGTTAAGCGTTTGGAGCAGCAGAAGTGCGAAAAATTTGTTGTCTTCTCAACCATTTCTTAGCTTCAAACTCCCATATCTCGCGAACGGATTGACGTAACCCAAAATTTCCTATTGCATCTGAAAGAAGAAACTCGCCCGATTACAACGGTATGTGTATTTTTTCCCTAGGCCATTCTGGTTAAGCGTTTGGAGCAGCAGAATTGCGAAAAATTTTTTGCCTTCTCAACCATTTCTTGGCTTCAAACTCCCATATCACGCGAACGGATTGACCTAACCCAAAAGTTCCTGTTGCGTCTGAAAGTAGAAACACGCCCGATTACAACGGTATGTGTATTTTTTCCCTAGGCCATTCTAGTTAAGCGTTTGGAGCAGCAGTAGTGCGAGCAATTTGTTGTCTTCTTTACCGTTTCTTAGCTTCAAAATCCCATATCTCACGAACGGATTGACCTAACCCAAAAATTCCTGTTGCATCTGAAAGAAGAAACTCGCCCGATTACAACGGTATGTGTATTTTTTCCCTAGGCCATTCTGGTTAAGCGTTTGGAGCAGCAGAATTGCGAAAAATTTTTTGTCTTCTCAACCATTTCTTGGCTTCAAACTCCCATATCTCGCGAACGGATTGACCTATCCCAAAAATTCCTATTGCATCTGAAAGTAGAAACTCGCCAGATTACAACGGTATGTGTATTTTTTCCCTAGGCCATTCTGGTTAAGCGTTTGAAGCAGCAGAATTGTGAAAAATTTTTTGCCTTCTCTACCATTTCTTGGCTTCAAACTCCCATATCTCGCGAACGGATTGACCTAACCCAAAAATTCCTATTGCACCTGAAAGTAGAAACTCGCCCGAATACAACGGTATGTGTATTTTTTTCCTAGGCCATTCTGGTTAAGCGTTTGGAGCAGCAGAAGTGCGAAAAATTTGTTGTCTTCTCAACCATTTCTTAGCTTCAAACTCCCATATCTCGCGAACGGATTGACGTAACCCAAAATTTCCTATTGCATCTGAAAGTAGAAACTCGCCCGATTACAACGGTATGTTTATTTTTTCCCTAGGCCATTCTGGTTAAGCGTTTGGAGCAGCAGAATTGCGAAAAATTTTTTGCCTTCTCAACCATTTCTTGGCTTCAAAGTCTCATATCTCGCGAACGGATTGACCTAACCCAAAAATTCATATTGCATCTGAAAGTAGAAACTCGCCCGATTACAACGGTATGTGTATTTTTTCCCTAGGCCATTCTGGTTAAGCGTTTGGAGCAGCAGAATTGCGAAAAATTTTTTGCCTTCTCTACCATTTCTTGGCTTCAAACTCCCATATCTCGCGAACGGATTGACCTAACCCAAAAATTCCTATTGCACCTGAAAGTAGAAACTCGCCCGAATACAACGGTATGTGTATTTTTTTCCTAGGCCATTCTGGTTAAGCGTTTGGAGCAGCAGAAGTGCGAAAAATTTGTTGTCTTCTCAACCATTTCTTAGCTTCAAACTCCCATATCTCGCGAACGGATTGACGTAACCCAAAATTTCCTATTGCATCTGAAAGTAGAAACTCGCCCGATTACAACGGTATGTTTATTTTTTCCCTAGGGCATTCTGGTTAAGCGTTTGGAGCAGCAGAATTGCGAAAAATTTTTTGCCTTCTCAACCATTTCTTGGCTTCAAAGTCTCATATCTCGCGAACGGATTGACCTAACCCAAAAATTCATATTGCATCTGAAAGTAGAAACTCGCCCGATTACAACGGCATGTGTATTTTTTCCCTAGGCCATTCTGGTTAAGCGTTTGGAGCAGCAGAATTGCGAAAAATTTTTTGCCTTCTCTACCATTTCTTGGCTTCAAACTCCCATATCTCGCGAACGGCTTGACCTAACCCAAAAATTCCTATTGCATATGAAAGTAGAAACGCGCCCGATTACAACGGTATGTGTATTTTTTCCCTAGGCCATTCTGGTTAAGCGTTTGGAGCAGCAGAATTGCGAAAAATTTTTTGCCTTCTCAACCATTTCTTGGCTTCAAAGTCTCATATCTCGCGAACGGATTGACCTAACCCAAAAATTCGTATTGCACCTGAAAGTAGAAACTCGCCCGATTACAACGGTTTGTGTATTTTTTCCCTAGGCCATTCTGGTTAAGCGTTTGGAGCAGCAGAATTGTGAAAAATTTTTTGCCTTCTCTACCATTTCTTGGCTTCAAACTCCCATATCTCGCGAACGGATTGTCCTAACACATAAATTCCTATTGCATCTGAAAGTAGAAACTCGCCCGATTACAACGGTATGTGTATTTTTTCCCTAGGCCATTCTGGTTAAGCGTTTGGAGCAGCAGAATTGCGAAAAATTTTTTGCTTTCTCAAGCATTTCTTGGCTTCAAACTCCCATATCTCGCGAACGGATTGACCTAACCCAAAAATTCCTATTGCACCTGAAAGTAGAAACTCGCCCGATTACAACGGTATGTGTATTTTTTCCCTAGGCCATTCTGGTTAAGCGTTTGGAGCAGCAGAATTGTGAAAAATTTTTTGCCTTCTCTACCATTTCTTGGCTTCAAACTCCCATATCTCGCGAACGGATTGACCTAACCCAAAAATTCCTATTGCACCTGAAAGTAGAAACTCGCCCGATTACAACGGTATGTGTATTTTTTCCCTAGGCCATTCTGGTTAAGCGTTTGGAGCAGCAGAATTGCGAAAAAATTTTTGCCTTCTCAACCATTTCTTGGCTTCAAAGTCTCATATCTCGCGAACGGATTGACCTATCCCAAAAATTCCTATTGCATCTGAAAGTAGAAACTCGCCCGATTACAACGGTATGTGTATTTTTTCCCTAGGCCATTCTGGTTAAGCGTTTGGAGCAGCAGAATTGCGAAAAATTTTTTGCCTTCTCACCGTTTCTTAGCTTCAAACTCCCATATCTCGCGAACGGATTGACATAACCCAAAAATTCCTGTTGCATCTGAAAGTAGAAACTCCCCCGATTACAACGGTATGTGTATTTTTTCCCTAGGCCATTCTGGTTAAGCGTTCGGAGCAGCAGAATTGCGAAAAATTTTTTGCCTTCTCTACCATTTCTTGGCTTCAAACACCCATATCTCGCGAACGGCTTGACCTAACCCAAAAATTCCTATTGCATCTGAAAGTAGAAACTCGCCCGATTACAACGGTATGTGTATTTTTTCCCTAGGCCATTCTGGTTAAGCGTTTGGAGCAGCAGAATTGTGAAAAATTTTTTGCCTTCTCTACCATTTCTTGGCTTCAAACTCCCATATCTCGCGAACGGATTGACCTAACCCATAAATTCCTATTGCATCTGAAAGTAGAAACTCGCCCGATTACAACGGTATGTGTATTTTTTCCCTAGGCCATTCTGGTTAAGCGTTTGGAGCAGCAGAATTGCGAAAAATTTTTTGCTTTCTCAAGCATTTCTTGGCTTCAAACTCCCATATCTCGCGAACGGATTGACCTAACCCAAAAATTCCTATTGCACCTGAAAGTAGAAACTCGCCCGATTACAACGGTATGTGTATTTTTTCCCTAGGCCATTCTGGTTAAGCGTTTGGAGCAGCAGAATTGCGAAAAATTTTTTGCCTTCTCAACCATTTCTTGGCTTCAAACTCCCATATCTCGCGAACGGATTGACCTAACCCATAAATTCCTATTGCATCTGAAAGTAGAAACTCGCCCGATTACAACGGTATGTGTATTTTTTCCCTAGGCCATTCTGGTTAAGCGTTTGGAGCAGCAGAATTGCGAAAAATTTTTTGCTTTCTCAAGCATTTCTTGGCTTCAAACTCCCATATCTCGCGAACGGATTGACCTAACCCAAAAATTCCTATTGCACCTGAAAGTAGAAACTCGCCCGATTACAACGGTATGTGTATTTTTTCCCTAGGCCATTCTGGTTAAGCGTTTGGAGCAGCAGAATTGCGAAAAAATTTTTGCCTTCTCAATCATTTCTTGGCTTCAAAGTCTCATATCTCGCGAACGGATTGACCTATCCCAAAAATTCCTATTGCATCTGAAAGTAGAAACTCGCCCGATTACAACGGTATGTGTATTTTTTCCCTAGGCCATTCTGGTTAAGCGTTTGGAGCAGCAGAATTGCGAAAAATTTTTTGCCTTCTCAACCATTTCTTAGCTTCAAACTCCCATATCTCGCGAACGGATTGACATAACCCAAAAATTCCTGTTGCATCTGAAAGTAGAAACTCCCCCGATTACAACGGTATGTGTATTTTTTCCCTAGGCCATTCTGGTTAAGCGTTTGGAGCAGCAGAATTGTGAAAAATTTTTTGCCTTCTCTACCATTTCTTGGCTTCAAACTCCCATATCTCGCGAACGGATTTACCTAACCCATAAATTCCTATTGCATCTGAAAGTAGATACTCGCCCGATTACAACGGTATGTGTATTTTTTCCCTAGGCCATTCTGGTTAAGCGTTTGGAGCAGCAGAATTGCGAAAAATTTTTTGCTTTCTCAAGCATTTCTTGGCTTCAAACTCCCATATCTCGCGAACGGATTGACCTAACCCAAAAATTCCTATTGCACCTGAAAGTAGAAACTCGCCCGATTACAACGGTATGTGTATTTTTTCCCTAGGCCATTCTGGTTAAGCGTTTGGAGCAGCAGAATTGCGAAAAATTTTTTGCCTTCTCAACCATTTCTTGGCTTCAAACTCCCATATCTCGCGAACGGATTGACCTAACCCAAAAATTCCTATTGCATCTGAAAGTAGAAACTCGCCCGATTACAACGGTATGTGTGTTTTTTCCCTAGGCCATTCTGGTTAAGCGTTTGGAGCAGCAGAATTGCGAAAAAATTTTTGCCTTCTCTACCATTTCTTGGCTTCAAACTCCCATATCTCGCGAACGGCTTGACCTAACCCAAAAATTCCTATTGCATCTGAAAGTAGAAACTCGCCCGATTACAACGGTATGTGTATTTTTTCCCTAGGCCATTCTGGTTAAGCGTTTGGAGCAGCAGAATTGCGAAAAATTTTTTGCTTTCTCAAGCATTTCTTGGCTTCAAACTCCCATATCTCGCGAACGGATTGACCTAACCCAAAAATTCCTATTGCACCTGAAAGTAGAAACTCGCCCGATTACAACGGTATGTGTATTTTTTCCTTAGGCCATTCTGGTTAAGCGTTTGGAGCAGCAGAATTGCGAAAAAATTTTTGCCTTCTCAACCATTTCTTGGCTTCAAACTCCCATATCTCGCGAACGGATTGACCTAACCCAAAAATTCCTATTGCATCTGAAAGTAGAAACTCGCCCGATTACAACGGTATGTGTATTTTTTCCCTAGGCCATTCTGGTTAAGCGTTTGGAGCAGCAGAATTGCGAAAAAATTTTTGCCTTCTCTACCATTTCTTGGCTTCAAACTCCCATATCTCGCGAACGGCTTGACCTAACCCAAAAATTCCTATTGCATCTGAAAGTAGAAACTCGCCCGATTACAACGGTATGTGTATTTTTTCCCTAGGCCATTCTGGTTAAGCGTTTGGAGCAGCAGAATTGCGAAAAATTTTTTGCCTTCTCAACCATTTCTTGGCTTCAAAGTCTCATATCTCGCGAACGGATTGACCTAACCCAAAAATTCATATTGCATCTGAAAGTAGAAACTCGCCCGATTACAACGGTATGTGTATTTTTTCCCTAGGCCATTCTGGTTAAGCGTTTGGAGCAGCAGAATTGCGAAAAATTTTTTGCCTTCTCAACCATTTCTTGGCTTCAAAGTCTCATATCTCGCGAACGGATTGACCTAACCCAAAAATTCCTATTGCACCTGAAAGTAGAAACTCGCCCGATTACAACGGTTTGTGTATTTTTTCCCTAGGCCATTCTGGTTAAGCGTTTGGAGCAGCAGAATTGTGAAAAATTTTTTGCCTTCTCTACCATTTCTTGGCTTCAAACTCCCATATCTCGCGAACGGATTGTCCTAACACATAAATTCCTATTGCATCTGAAAGTAGAAACTCGCCCGATTACAACGGTATGTGTATTTTTTCCCTAGGCCATTCTGGTTAAGCGTTTGGAGCAGCAGAATTGCGAAAAATTTTTTGCTTTCTCAAGCATTTCTTGGCTTCAAACTCCCATATCTCGCGAACGGATTGACCTAACCCAAAAATTCCTATTGCACCTGAAAGTAGAAACTCGCCCGATTACAACGGTATGTGTATTTTTTCCCTAGGCCATTCTGGTTAAGTGTTTGGAGCAGCAGAATTGTGAAAAATTTTTTGCCTTCTCTACCATTTCTTGGCTTCAAACTCCCATATCTCGCGAACGGATTGACCTAACCCAAAAATTCCTATTGCACCTGAAAGTAGAAACTCGCCCGATTACAACGGTAAGTGTATTTTTTCCCTAGGCCATTCTGGTTAAGCGTTTGGAGCAGCAGAATTGCGAAAAAATTTTTGCCTTCTCAACCATTTCTTGGCTTCAAAGTCTCATATCTCGCGAACGGATTGACCTATCCCAAAAATTCCTATTGCATCTGAAAGTAGAAACTCGCCCGATTACAACGGTATGTGTATTTTTTCCCTAGGCCATTCTGGTTAAGCGTTTGGAGCAGCAGAATTGCGAAAAATTTTTTGCCTTCTCAACCATTTCTTAGCTTCAAACTCCCATATCTCGCGAACGGATTGACATAACCCAAAAATTCCTGTTGCATCTGAAAGTAGAAACTCCCCCGATTACAACGGTATGTGTATTTTTTCCCTAGGCCATTCTGGTTAAGCGTTCGGAGCAGCAGAATTGCGAAAAATTTTTTGCCTTCTCTACCATTTCTTGGCTTCAAACACCCACATCTCGCGAACGGCTTGACCTAACCCAAAAATTCCTATTGCATCTGAAAGTAGAAACTCGCCCGATTACAACGGTATGTGTATTTTTTCCCTAGGCCATTCTGGTTAAGCGTTTGGAGCAGCAGAATTGTGAAAAATTTTTTGCCTTCTCTACCATTTCTTGGCTTCAAACTCCCATATCTCGCGAACGGATTGACCTAACCCATAAATTCCTATTGCATCTGAAAGTAGAAACTCGCCCGATTACAACGGTATGTGTATTTTTTCACTAGGCCATTCTGGTTAAGCGTTTGGAGCAGCAGAATTGCGAAAAATTTTTTGCTTTCTCAAGCATTTCTTGGCTTCAAACTCCCATATCTCGCGAACGGATTGACCTAACCCAAAAATTCCTATTGCATCTGAAAGTAGAAACTCGCCCGATTACAACGGTATGTGTATTTTTTCCCTAGGCCATTCTGGTTAAGCGTTTGGAGCAGCAGAATTGCGAAAAATTTTTTGCCTTCTCAACCATTTCTTGGCTTCAAAGTCTCATATCTCGCGAACGGATTGACCTAACCCAAAAATTCCTATTGCACCTGAAAGTAGAAACTCGCCCGATTACAACGGTTTGTGTATTTTTTCCCTAGGCCATTCTGGTTAAGCGTTTGGAGCAGCAGAATTGTGAAATATTTTTTGCCTTCTCTACCATTTCTTGGCTTCAAACTCCCATATCTCGCGAACGGATTGTCCTAACACATAAATTCCTATTGCATCTGAAAGTAGAAACTCGCCCGATTACAACGGTATGTGTATTTTTTCCCTAGGCCATTCTGGTTAAGCGTTTGGAGCAGCAGAATTGCGAAAAATTTTTTGCTTTCTCAAGCATTTCTTGGCTTCAAACTCCCATATCTCGCGAACGGATTGACCTAACCCAAAAATTCCTATTGCACCTGAAAGTAGAAACTCGCCCGATTACAACGGTATGTGTATTTTTTCCCTAGGCCATTCTGGTTAAGTGTTTGGAGCAGCAGAATTGTGAAAAATTTTTTGCCTTCTCTACCATTTCTTGGCTTCAAACTCCCATATCTCGCGAACGGATTGACCTAACCCAAAAATTCCTATTGCACCTGAAAGTAGAAACTCGCCCGATTACAACGGTATGTGTATTTTTTCCCTAGGCCATTCTGGTTAAGCGTTTGGAGCAGCAGAATTGCGAAAAAATTTTTGCCTTCTCAACCATTTCTTGGCTTCAAAGTCTCATATCTCGCGAACGGATTGACCTATCCCAAAAATTCCTATTGCATCTGAAAGTAGAAACTCGCCCGATTACAACGGTATGTGTATTTTTTCCCTAGGCCATTCTGGTTAAGCGTTTGGAGCAGCAGAATTGCGAAAAATTTTTTGCCTTCTCAACCATTTCTTAGCTTCAAACTCCCATATCTCGCGAACGGATTGACATAACCCAAAAATTCCTGTTGCATCTGAAAGTAGAAACTCCCCCGATTACAACGGTATGTGTATTTTTTCCCTAGGCCATTCTGGTTAAGCGTTCGGAGCAGCAGAATTGCGAAAAATTTTTTGCCTTCTCTACCATTTCTTGGCTTCAAACACCCATATCTCGCGAACGGCTTGACCTAACCCAAAAATTCCTATTGCATCTGAAAGTAGAAACTCGCCCAATTACAACGGTATGTGTATTTTTTCCCTAGGCCATTCTGGTTAAGCGTTTGGAGCAGCAGAATTGTGAAAAATTTTTTGCCTTCTCTACCATTTCTTGGCTTCAAACTCCCATATCTCGCGAACGGATTGACCTAACCCATAAATTCCTATTGCATCTGAAAGTAGAAACTCGCCCGATTACAACGGTATGTGTATTTTTTCCCTAGGCCATTCTGGTTAAGCGTTTGGAGCAGCAGAATTGCGAAAAATTTTTTGCTTTCTCAAGCATTTCTTGGCTTCAAACTCCCATATCTCGCGAACGGATTGACCTAACCCAAAAATTCCTATTGCACCTGAAAGTAGAAACTCGCCCGATTACAACGGTATGTGTATTTTTTCCCTAGGCCATTCTGGTTAAGCGTTTGGAGCAGCAGAATTGCGAAAAATTTTTTGCCTTCTCAACCATTTCTTGGCTTCAAACTCCCATATCTCGCGAACGGATTGACCTAACCCAAAAATTCCTATTGCATCTGAAAGTAGAAACTCGCCCGATTACAACGGTATGTGTATTTTTTCCCTAGGCCATTCTGGTTAAGCGTTTGGAGCAGCAGAATTGCGAAAAAATTTTTGCCTTCTCTACCATTTCTTGGCTTCAAACTCCCATATCTCGCGAACGGCTTGACCTAACCCAAAAATTCCTATTGCATCTGAAAGTAGAAACTCGCCCGATTACAACGGTATGTGTATTTTTTCCCTAGGCCATTCTGGTTAAGCGTTTGGAGCAGCAGAATTGCGAAAAATTTTTTGCCTTCTCAACCATTTCTTGGCTTCAAAGTCTCATATCTCGCGAACGGATTGACCTATCCCAAAAATTCCTGTTGCATCTGAAAGTAGAAACTCGCCCGATTACAACGGTATGTGTATTTTTTCCCTAGGCCATTCTGGTTAAGCGTTCGGAGCAGCAGAATTGCGAAAAATTTTTTGCCTTCTCAACCATTTCTTGTCTTCAAACTCCCATATCTCGCGAACGGATTGACCTAACCCAAAAATTCCTATTGCATCTGAAAGTAGAAACTCGCCCGATTACAACGGTATGTGTATTTTTTCCCTAGGCCATTCTGGTTAAGCGTTTGGAGCAGCAGAATTGTGAAAAATTTTTTGCCTTCTCTACCATTTCTTGGCTTCAAACTCCCATATCTCGCGAACGGATTGACCTAACCCAAAAATTCCTATTGCATCTGAAAGTAGAATCTCGCCCGATTACAACGGTTTGTGTATTTTTTTCCTAGGCCATTCTGGTTAAGCGTTTGGAGCAGCAGAATTGCGAAAAATTTGTTGTCTTCTCAACCATTTCTTAGCTTCAAACTCCCATATCTCGCGAACGGATTGACGTAACCCAAAATTTCCTATTGCATCTGAAAGTAGAAACTCGCCCGATTACAAAGGTATGTGTATTTTTTCCCTAGGCCATTCTGGTTAAGCGTTTGGAGCAGCAGAATTGCGAAAAATTTTTTGCCTTCTCCACCATTTCTTGGCTTCAAAGTCTCATATCTCGCGAACGGATTGACCTAACCCAAAAATTCCTATTGCATCTGAAAGTAGAAACTCGCCCGATTACAACGGTATGTGTATTTTTTCCCTAGGCCATTCTGGTTAAGCGTTTGGAGCAGCAGAATTGCGAAAAATTTTTTGCCTTCTCTACCATTTCTTGGATTCAAACTCCCATATCTCGCGAACGGCTTGACCTAACCCAAAAATTCCCATTGCATCTGAAAGTAGAAACTCGCCCGATTACAACGGTATGTGTATTTTTTCCCTAGGCCATTCTGGTTAAGCGTTTGGAGCAGCAGAATTGCGAAAAATTTTTTGCCTTCTCAACCATTTCTTGGCTTCAAACTCCCATATCTCGCGAACGGATTGACCTAACCCAAAAATTCCTGTTGCATCTGAAAGTAGAAACTCGCCCGATTACAGCGGTATGTATATTTTTTCCCTAGGCAATTCTGGTTATGCGTTTGGAGCAGCAGAATTGCGAAAAATTTTTTGCCTTCTCAACCATTTCTTGGCTTCAAACTCCCATATCTCGCGAACGGATTGACCTAACCCAAAAATTCCTATTGCATCTGAAAGTAGAAACTCGCCCGATTACAGCGGTATGTGTATTTTTTCCCTAGGCAATTCTGGTTAAGTGTTTGGAGCAGCAGAATTGCGAAAAATTTTTTGCCTTCTCAACCATTTCTTGGCTTCAAACTCCCATATCTCGCGAACGGATTGACCTAGCCCAAAAATTCCTGTTGCATCTGAAAGTAGAAACTCGCCCGATTATAACGATATGCGTATTTTTTCCCTAGGCCATTCTGGTTAAGCGTTTGGAGCAGCAGAATTGCGAAAAATTTTTTGCCTTCTCAACCATTTCTTGGCTTCAAACTCCCATATCTCGCGAACGGATTGACCTAACCCAAAAATTCCTGATGCATCTGAAAGTAGAAACTCGCCCGATTACAGCGGTATGTGTATTTTTTCCCTAGGCAATTCTGGTTAAGTGTTTGGAGCAGCAGAATTGCGAAAAATTTTTTGCCTTCTCAACCATTTCTTGGCTTCAAACTCCCATATCTCGCGAACGGATTGACCTAGCCCAAAAATTCCTGTTGCATCTGAAAGTAGAAACTCGCCCGATTATAACGATATGCGTATTTTTTCCCTAGGCCATTCTGGTTAAGCGTTTGGAGCAGCAGAATTGCGAAAAATTTGTTGTCTTCTCAACCATTTCTTAGCTTCAAACTCCCAAATCTCGCGAACGGATTGACGTAACCCAAAAATTCCTATTGCATCTGAAAGTAGAAACTCGCCCGATTACAACGGTACGTGTATTTTTCCCTTAGGCCATTCTGGTTAAGCGATTGGTGCAGCAGAAGTGCGAAAAATTTATTGTCTTCTCAACCATTTCTTCGCTTCAAACTCCCATATCTCGCGAACGGATTGACCTAACCCAAAAATTCCTATTGCATCTGAAAGTAGAAACTCGCCCCATTACAACGGTATGTGTATTTTTTCCCTAGGCCATTCTGGTTATGCGGTTGGAGCAGCAGAAATGCGAAAAAATTTTTGCCTTCTCAACCATTTCTTGTCCTCAAACTCCCAAATCTCGCGAACGGGTTGACCTAACCCAAAAATTTCTATTGCATCTGAAAGTAGAAACTCGCCCGATTACAACGGTATGTGTATTTTTTCCCTAGGCAATTCTGGTTAAGTGTTTGGAGCAGCAGAATTGCGAAAAATTTTTTGCCTTCTCAACCATTTCTTGGCTTCAAACTCCCATATCTCGCGAACGGATTGACCTAGCCCAAAAATTCCTGTTGCATCTGAAAGTAGAAACTCGCCCGATTACAGCGGTATGTGTATTTTTTCCCTAGGCAATTCTGGTTAAGCGTTTGGAGCAGCAGAATTGCGAAAAATTTGTTGTCTTCTTAACCATTTCTTAGCTTCAAACTCCCATATCTCGCGAACGGTTAAACTAACCCAAAAATTCCTGTTGCATCTGAAAGTAGAAACTCGCCCGATTACGACGGTATGTGTATTTTTTCCCTAGGCCATTCTGGTTAAGCTTTTGGAGCAGCAGAATTGCGAAAAATTTTTTGCCTTCTCAACCATTTCTTGGCTTCAAACTCCCATATCTCGCGAACGGATTGACCAAACCCAGAAGTTCCTGCTGCGTCTGAAAGTAGAAACTCACCCGATTACAACGATATGCGTATTTTTTCCCTAAGCCATTCTGGTTAAGCGTTTGGAGCAGCAGAATTGCGAAAAATCTTTTGCCTTCTCAACCATTTCTTGGCTTCAAACTCCCATATCTCGCGAACGGATTAACCTAACCCAAAAATTCCTATTGCATCTGAAAGTAGAAACTCGCCCGATTACAGCGGTATGTGTATTTTTTCCCTAGGCAATTCTGGTTAAGTGTTTGGAGCAGCAGAATTGCGAAAAATTTTTTGCCTCCTCAACCATTTCTTGGCTTCAAACTCCCATATCTCGCGAACGGATTGACCTAGCCCAAAAATTCCTGTTGCATCTGAAAGTAGAAACTCGCCCGATTACAGCAGTATGTGTATTTTTTCCCTAGGCCATTCTGGTTAAGCGTTTGGAGCAGCAGAATTGCGAAAAATTTGTTGTCTTCTCAACCATTTCTTAGCTTCAAACTCCCAAATCTCGCGAACGGATTGACGTAACCCAAAAATTCCTATTGCATCTGAAAGTAGAAACTCGCCCGATTACAACGGTACGTGTATTTTTCCCTTAGGCCATTCTTGTTAAGCGATTGGAGCAGCAGAAGTGCGAAAAATTTATTGTCTTCTCAACCATTTCTTCGCTTCAAACTCCCATATCTCGCGAACGGATTGACGTAACCCAAAAATTCCTATTGCATCTTAAAGTAGAAACTCGCCCGATTACAACGATATGCGTATTTTTTCCCTAGGGCACTCTGGTTAAGCGTTTGGAGCAGCAGAATTGCAAAAAATGTTTTACCTTCTCAACCATTTCTTGGCTTCAAACTCCCATATCTCGCGAACGGATTGACCTAACCCAAAAATTCCTATTGCATCTGAAAGTAGAAACTCGCCCGATTACAGCGGTATGTGTATTTTTTCCCTAGGCAATTCTGGTTAAGCGTTTGGAGCAGCAGAATTGCGAAAAATTTTTTGCCTTCTCAACCATTTCTTGGCTTCAAACTCCCATATATCGCGAACGGATTGACCTAACCCAAAAATTCCTGTTGAACCTGAAAGTAGAAACTCGCCGATTACAACGGTATGTGTATTTTTTCCCTAGGCCATTCTGGTTAAGCGTTTGGAGCAGCAGAATTGCGAAAAATTGTTTGCCTTCTCAACCATTTCTTAGCTTCAAACTCCTTAATCTCGCGAACGGATTGACGTAACCCAAAAATTCCTATTGCATCTTAAAGTAGAAACTCGCCCGATTACAACGATATGCGTATTTTTTCCCTAGGGCACTCTGTTTAAGCGTTTGGAGCAGCAGAATTGCGAAAAATTTGTTGTCTTCTTAACCATTTCTTAGCTTCAAACTCCCATATCTCGCGAACGGATTAAACTAACCCAAAAATTCCTGTTGCATCTGAAAGTAGAAACTCGCCCGATTACGACGGTATGTGTATTTTTTCCCTAGGCCATTCTGGTTAAGCTTTTGGAGCAGCAGAATTGCGAAAAATTTTTTGCCTTCTCAACCATTTCTTGGCTTCAAACTCCCATATCTCGCGAACGGATTGACCAAACCCAGAAGTTCCTGCTGCGTCTGAAAGTAGAAACTCACCCGATTACAACGATATGCGTATTTTTTCCCTAAGCCATTCTGGTTAAGCGTTTGGAGCAGCAGAATTGCGAAAAATCTTTTGCCTTCTCAACCATTTCTTGGCTTCAAACTCCCAAATCACGCGAACGGATTGACGTAACCCAAAAATTCCTATTGCATCTTAAAGTAGAAACTCGCCCGATTACAACGATATGCGTATTTTTTCCCTAGGGCACTCTGTTTAAGCGTTTGGAGCAGCAGAATTGCGAAAAATTTGTTGTCTTCTTAACCATTTCTTAGCTTCAAACTCCCATATCTCGCGAACGGATTAAACTAACCCAAAAATTCCTGTTGCATCTGAAAGTAGAAACTCGCCCGATTACGACGGTATGTGTATTTTTTCCCTAGGCCATTCTGGTTAAGCTTTTGGAGCAGCAGAATTGCGAAAAATTTTTTGCCTCCTCAACCATTTCTTGGCTTCAAACTCCCATATCTCGCGAACGGATTGACCTAGCCCAAAAATTCCTGTTGCATCTGAAAGTAGAAACTCGCCCGATTACAGCAGTATGTGTATTTTTTCCCTAGGCCATTCTGGTTAAGCGTTTGGAGCAGCAGAATTGCGAAAAATTTGTTGTCTTCTCAACCATTTCTTAGCTTCAAACTCCCAAATCTCGCGAACGGATTGACGTAACCCAAAAATTCCTATTGCATCTGAAAGTAGAAACTCGCCCGATTACAACGGTACGTGTATTTTTCCCTTAGGCCATTCTTGTTAAGCGATTGGAGCAGCAGAATTGCGAAAAATTTATTGTCTTCTCAACCATTTCTTCGCTTCAAACTCCCATATCTCGCGAACGGATTGACGTAACCCAAAAATTCCTATTGCATCTTAAAGTAGAAACTCGCCCGATTACAACGATATGCGTATTTTTTCCCTAGGGCACTCTGGTTAAGCGTTTGGAGCAGCAGAATTGCAAAAAATGTTTTACCTTCTCAACCATTTCTTGGCTTCAAACTCCCATATCTCGCGAACGGATTGACCTAACCCAAAAATTCCTATTGCATCTGAAAGTAGAAACTCGCCCGATTACAGCGGTATGTGTATTTTTTCCCTAGGCAATTCTGGTTAAGCGTTTGGAGCAGCAGAATTGCGAAAAATTTTTTGCCTTCTCAACCATTTCTTGGCTTCAAACTCCCATATATCGCGAACGGATTGACCTAACCCAAAAATTCCTGTTGAACCTGAAAGTAGAAACTCGCCGATTACAACGGTATGTGTATTTTTTCCCTAGGCCATTCTGGTTAAGCGTTTGGAGCAGCAGAATTGCGAAAAATTTTATGCCTTCTCAACCATTTCTTGGCTTCAAACTCCCATATCTCGCGGACGGATTGACCTAACCCAAAAATTCCAGTTATGTGTGAAAGTAGAAACTCGCCCGATTACAACGGTACGTGTATTTTTTCCCTAGCCCATTCTGGTTAAGCGTTTGGAGCAGCAGAATTGCGAAAAATTTGTTGTCTTCTCAACCATTTCTTGGCTTCAAAGTCCCATATATCGCGAACGGATTGACCAAACCCAAAAATTCCTGCAGCGTCTGAAAGTAGAAACTCGCCCGATTATAACGATATGCGTATTTTTTCCCTAGGCCATTCTGGTTAAGCGTTCGGAGCAGCGGAATTGCAAAAATTTTTTGCCTTCTCAAACATTTCTTGGCTCCAAAGTCCCATATCTCGCGAACTGATTGACCTAACCCAAAAATTCCTATTGCATCTGAAAGTAGAAACTCGCCCGATTACAGCAGTATGTGTATTTTTTCCCTAGGCCATTCTGGTTAAGCGTTTGGAGCAGCAGAATTGCGAAAAATTTGTTGTCTTCTCAACCATTTCTTAGCTTCAAACTCCCAAATCTCGCGAACGGATTGACGTAACCCAAAAATTCCTATTGCATCTGAAAGTAGAAACTCGCCCGATTACAACGGTACGTGTATTTTTCCCTTAGGCCATTCTTGTTAAGCGATTGGAGCAGCAGAAGTGCGAAAAATTTATTGTCTTCTCAACCATTTCTTCGCTTCAAACTCCCATATCTCGCGAACGGATTGACCTAACCCAAAAATTCCTATTGCATCTGAAAGTAGAAACTCGCCCCATTACAACGGTATGTGTATTTTTTCCCTAGGCCATTCTGGTTATGCGGTTGAAGCAGCAGAAATGCGAAAAAATTTTTGCCTTCTCAACCATTTCTTGTCCTCAAACTCCCAAATCTCGCGAACGGGTTGACCTAACCCAAAAATTTCTATTGCATCTGAAAGTAGAAACTCGCCCGATTACAACGGTATGTGTATTTTTTCCCTAGGCCATTCTGGTTAAGCGTTTGGAGCAGCAGAATTGCGAAAAATTTTTTGCCTTCTCAACCATTTCTTAGCTTCAAACTCCCAAATCTCGCGAACGGATTGACGTAACCCAAAAATTCCTATTGCATCTTAAAGTAGAAACTCGCCCGATTACAACGATATGCGTATTTTTTCCCTAGGGCACTCTGGTTAAGCGTTTGGAGCAGCAGAATTGCAAAAAATGTTTTACCTTCTCAACCATTTCTTCGCTTCAAACTCCCATATCTCGCGAACGGATTGACCTAACCCAAAAATTCCTATTGCATCTGAAAGTAGAAACTCGCCCGATTGCAGCGGTATGTGTATTTTTTCCCTAGGCAATTCTGGTTAAGCGTTTGGAGCAGCAGAATTGCGAAAAATTTTTTGCCTTCTCAACCATTTCTTGGCTTCAAACTCCCATATATCGCGAACGGATTGACCTAACCCAAAAATTCCTGTTGAACCTGAAAGTAGAAACTCGCCGATTACAACGGTATGTGTATTTTTTCCCTAGGCTATTCTGGTTAAGCGTTTGGAGCAGCAGAATTGCGAAAAATTTTATGCCTTCTCAACCATTTCTTGGCTTCAAACTCCCATATCTCGCGGACGGATTGACCTAACCCAAAAATTCCAGTTATGTGTGAAAGTAGAAACTCGCCCGATTACAACGGTACGTGTATTTTTTCCCTAGCCCATTCTGGTTAAGCGTTTGGAGCAGCAGAATTGCGAAAAATTTGTTGTCTTCTCAACCATTTCTTGGCTTCAAAGTCCCATATATCGCGAACGGATTGACCAAACCCAAAAATTCCTGCAGCGTCTGAAAGTAGAAACTCGCCCGATTATAACGATATGCGTATTTTTTCCCTAGGCCATTCTGGTTAAGCGTTCGGAGCAGCGGAATTGCAAAAATTTTTTGCCTTCTCAAACATTTCTTGGCTCCAAAGTCCCATATCTCGCGAACTGATTGACCGAACCCAAAAATTCCTATTGCATCTGAAAGTAGAAACTCGCCCGATTACAGCGGTATGTGTATTTTTTCCCTAGGCCATTCTGGTTAAGCGTTTGGAGCAGCAGAATTGCGAAAAATTTGTTGTCTTCTCAACCATTTCATAGCTTCAAACTCCCAAATCTCGCGAACGGATTGACGTAACCCAAAAATTCCTATTGCATCTGAAAGTAGAAACTCGCCCGATTACAACGGTACGTGTATTTTTCCCTTAGGCCATTCTGGTTAAGCGATTGGAGCAGCAGAAGTGCGAAAAATTTATTGTCTTCTCAACCATTTCTTCGCTTCAAACTCCCATATCTCGCGAACGGATTGACCTAACCCAAAAATTCCTATTGCATCTGAAAGTAGAAACTCGCCCCATTACAACGGTATGTGTATTTTTTCCCTAGGCCATTCTGGTTATGCGGTTGGAGCAGCAGAAATGCGAAAAAATTTTTGCCTTCTCAACCATTTCTTGTCCTCAAACTCCCAAATCTCGCGAACGGGTTGACCTAACCCAAAAATTTCTATTGCATCTGAAAGTAGAAACTCGCCCGATTACAACGGTATGTGTATTTTTTCCCTAGGCCATCCTGGTTAAGCGTTTGGAGCAGCAGAATTGCGAAAAATTGTTTGCCTTCTCAACCATTTCTTAGCTTCAAACTCCTTAATCTCGCGAACGGATTGACGTAACCCAAAAATTCCTATTGCATCTTAAAGTAGAAACTCGCCCGATTACAACGATATGCGTATTTTTTCCCTAGGGCACTCTGTTTAAGCGTTTGGAGCAGCAGAATTGCGAAAAATTTGTTGTCTTCTTAACCATTTCTTAGCTTCAAACTCCCATATCTCGCGAACGGATTAAACTAACCCAAAAATTCCTGTTGCATCTGAAAGTAGAAACTCGCCCGATTACGACGGTATGTGTATTTTTTCCCTAGGCCATTCTGGTTAAGCTTTTGGAGCAGCAGAATTGCGAAAAATTTTTTGCCTTCTCAACCATTTCTTGGCTTCAAACTCCCATATCTCGCGAACGGATTGACCAAACCCAGAAGTTCCTGCTGCGTCTGAAAGTAGAAACTCACCCGATTACAACGATATGCGTATTTTTTCCCTAAGCCATTCTGGTTAAGCGTTTGGAGCAGCAGAATTGCGAAAAATCTTTTGCCTTCTCAACCATTTCTTGGCTTCAAACTCCCATATCTCGCGAACGGATTGACCTAACCCAAAAATTCCTATTGCATCTGAAAGTAGAAACTCGCCCGATTACAGCGGTATGTGTAATTTTTCCCTAGGCAATTCTGGTTAAGTGTTTGGAGCAGCAGAATTGCGAAAAATTTTTTGCCTTCTCAACCATTTCTTGGCTTCAAACTCCCATATCTCGCGAACGGATTGACCTAGCCCAAAAATTCCTGTTGCATCTGAAAGTAGAAACTCGCCCGATTACAGCGGTATGTGTATTTTTTACCTTGGCAATTCTGGTTAAGCGTTTGAAGCAGCAGAATAGCGAACAATTTTTTGCCTTCTCAACCATTTCTTGGCTTCAAACTCCCAAATCTCGCGGACGGATTGACCTAACCCAAAAATTCCTGTTGCGTGTGAAAGTAGAAACTCGCCCGATTACAACGGTACGTGTATTTTTTCCCTAGCCCATTCTGGTTAAGCGTTTGGAGCAGCAGAATTGCGAAAAATTTGTTGTCTTCTCAACCATTTCTTGGCTTCAAAGTCCCATATCTCGCGAACGGATTGACCAAACCCAAAAATTCCTGCTGCGTCTGAAAGTAGAAACTCGCCCGATTATAACGATATGCGTATTTTTTCCCTAGGCCATTCTGGTTAAGCGTTCGGAGCAGCGGAATTGCAAAAATTTTTTGCCTTCTCAACCATTTCTTGGCTCCAAAGTCCCATATCTCGCGAACTGATTGACCTAACCCAAAAATTCCTATTGCATCTGAAAGTAGAAACTCGCCCGATTACAGCAGTATGTGTATTTTTTCCCTAGGCCATTCTGGTTAAGCGTTTGGAGCAGCAGAATTGCGGAAAATTTGTTGTCTTCTCAACCATTTCTTAGCTTCAAACTCCCAAATCTCGCGAACGGATTGACGTAACCCAAAAATTCCTACTGCATCTGAAAGTAGAAACTCGCCCGATTACAACGGTACGTGTATTTTTCCCTTAGGCCATTCTGGTTAAGCGATTGGTGCAGCAGAAGTGCGAAAAATTTATTGTCTTCTCAACCATTTCTTCGCTTCAAACTCCCATATCTCGCGAACGGATTGACCTAACCCAAAAATTCCTATTGCATCTGAAAGTAGAAACTCGCCCCATTACAACGGTATGTGTATTTTTTCCCTAGGCCATTCTGGTTATGCGGTTGGAGCAGCAGAAATGCGAAAAAATTTTTCCTTCTCAACCATTTCTTGTCCTCAAACTCCCAAATCTCGCGAACGGGTTGACCTAACCCAAAAATTTCTATTGCATCTGAAAGCAGAAACTCGCCCGATTACAACGGTATGTGTATTTTTTCCCTAGGCCATCCTGGTTAAGCGTTTGGAGCAGCAGAATTGCGAAAAATTTTTTGCCTTCTCAACCATTTCTTAGCTTCAAACTCCTTAATCTCGCGAACGGATTGACGTAACCCAAAAATTCCTATTGCATCTTAAAGTAGAAACTCGCCCGATTACAACGATATGCGTATTTTTTCCCTAGGGCACTCTGATTAAGCGTTTAGAGCAGCAGAATTGCGAAAAATTTGTTGTCTTCTTAACCATTTCTTAGCTTCAAACTCCCATATCTCGCGAACGGATTAAACTAACCCAAAAATTCCTGTTGCATCTGAAAGTAGAAACTCGCCCGATTACGACGGTATGTGTATTTTTTCCCTAGGCCATTCTGGTTAAGCTTTTGGAGCAGCAGAATTGCGAAAAATTTTTTGCCTTCTCAAACATTTCTTGGCTTCAAACTCCCATATCTCGCGAACGGATTGACCAAACCCAGAAGTTCCTGCTGCGTCTGAAAGTAGAAACTCACCCGATTACAACGATATGCGTATTTTTTCCCTAAGCCATTCTGGTTAAGCGTTCGGAGCAGCAGAATTGCGAAAAATCTTTTGCCTTCTCAACCATTTCTTGGCTTCAAACTCCCATATCTCGCGAACGGATTGACCTAACCCAAAAATTCCTATTGCATCTGAAAGTAGAAACTCGCCCGATTACCGCGGTATGTGTATTTTTTCCCTAGGCAATTCTGGTTAAGTGTTTGGAGCAGCAGAATTGCGAAAAATTTTTTGCCTTCTCAACCATTTCTTGGCTTCAAACTCCCATATCTCGCGAACGGATTGACCTAGCCCAAAAATTCCTGTTGCATCTGAAAGTAGAAACTCGCCCGATTACGACGGTATGTGTATTTTTTCCCTAGGCCATTCTGGTTAAGCTTTTGGAGCAGCAGAATTGCGAAAAATATTTTGCCTTCTCAACCATTTCTTGGCTTCAAACTCCCATATCTCGCGAACGGATTGACCTAACCCAAAAATTCCTGTTGCGTGTGAAAGTAGAAACTCGCCCGATTACAACGGAACGTGTATTTTTTCCCTAGCCCATTCTGGTTAAGCGTTTGGAGCAGCAGAATTGCGAAAAATTTGTTGTCTTCTCAACCATTTCTTGGCTTCAAAGTCCCATATCTCGCGAACGGATTGACCAAACCCAAAAATTCCTGCTGCGTCTGAAAGTAGAAACTCGCCCGATTATAACGATATGCGTATTTTTTCCCTAGGCCATCCTGGTTAAGCGTTTGGAGCAGCAGAATTGCGAAAAATTTTTTGCCTTCTCAACCATTTCTTAGCTTCAAACTCCTTAATCTCGCGAACGGATTGACGTAACCCAAAAATTCCTATTGCATCTTAAAGTAGAAACTCGCCCGATTACAACGATATGCGTATTTTTTCCCTAGGGCACTCTGGTTAAGCGTTTAGAGCAGCAGAATTGCGAAAAATTTGTTGTCTTCTTAACCATTTCTTAGCTTCAAACTCCCATATCTCGCGAACGGATTAAACTAACCCAAAAATTCCTGTTGCATCTGAAAGTAGAAACTCGCCCGATTACGACGGTATGTGTATTTTTTCCCTAGGCCATTCTGGTTAAGCTTTTGGAGCAGCAGAATTGCGAAAAATATTTTGCCTTCTCAACCATTTCTTGGCTTCAAACTCCCATATCTCGCGAACGGATTGACCAAACCCAGAAGTTCCTGCTGCGTCTGAAAGTAGAAACTCACCCGATTACAACGATATGCGTATTTTTTCCCTAAGCCATTCTGGTTAAGCGTTCGGAGCAGCAGAATTGCGAAAAATCTTTTGCCTTCTCAACCATTTCTTGGCTTCAAACTCCCATATCTCGCGAACGGATTGACCTAACCCAAAAATTCCTATTGCATCTGAAAGTAGAAACTCGCCCCATTACAACGGTATGTGTATTTTTTCCCTAGGCCATTCTGGTTATGCGGTTGAAGCAGCAGAAATGCGAAAAAATTTTTGCCTTCTCAACCATTTCTTGTCCTCAAACTCCCAAATCTCGCGAACGGGTTGACCTAACCCAAAAATTTCTATTGCATCTGAAAGTAGAAACTCGCCCGATTACAACGGTATGTGTATTTTTTCCCTAGGCCATTCTGGTTAAGCGTTTGGAGCAGCAGAATTGCGAAAAATTTTTTGCCTTCTCAACCATTTCTTAGCTTCAAACTCCCAAATCTCGCGAACGGATTGACGTAACCCAAAAATTCCTATTGCATCTGAAAGTAGAAACTCGCCCGATTACAGCGGTATGTGTAATTTTTCCATAGGCAATTCTGGTTAAGCGTTTGAAGCAGCAGAATAGCGAACAATTTTTTGCCTTCTCAACCATTTCTTGGCTTCAAACTCCCATATATCGCGAACGGATTGACCTAACCCAAAAATTCCTGTTGAACCTGAAAGTAGAAACTCGCCGATTACAACGGTATGTGTATTTTTTCCCTAGGCCATTCTGGTTAAGCGTTTGGAGCAGCAGAATTGCGAAAAATTTTTGCCTTCTCAACCATTTCTTGGCTTCAAACTCCCATATCACGCGAACGGATTGACCTAACCCAAAAGTTCCTGTTGCGTCTGAAAGTAGAAACTCGCCCGATTACAACGGTATGTGTATTTTTTCCCTAGGCCATTCTGGTCAAGCGTTTGAAGCAGCAGAATAGCGAACAATTTTTTGCCTTCTCAAACATTTCTTGGCTTCAAACTCTCATATCTCGCGAACGGATTGACCTAACCCAAAAATTCCTGTTGCGTCTGAAAGTAGAAACACGCCCGATTACAGCGGTATGTGTATTTTTTCCCTAGCCCATTCTGGTTAAGCGTTTGGAGCAGCAGAAGTACGAAAAATTTGTTGTCTTCTTAACCATTTCTTAGCTTCAAACTCCCATATCTCGCGAACGGATTGACCTAACCCAAAAATTCCTATTGCATCTGAAAGTAGAAACTCGCCCGATTACAGCGGTATGTGTAATTTTTCCATAGGCAATTCTGGTTAAGCGTTTGAAGCAGCAGAATAGCGAACAATTTTTTGCCTTCTCAACCATTTCTTGGATTCAAACTCCCATATCTCGCGGACGGATTGACCTAACCCAAAAATTCCATTTGCGTGTGAAAGTAGAAACTCGCCCGATTACAACGGTACGTGTATTTTTTCCCTAGCCCATTCTGGTTAAGCGTTTGGAGCAGCAGAATTGCGAAAAATTTGTTGTCTTCTCAACCATTTCTTGGCTTCAAAGTCCCATATCTCGCGAACGGATTGACCAAACCCAAAAATTCCTGCAGCGTCTGAAAGTAGAAACTCGCCCGATTATAACGATATGCGCATTTTTTCCCTAGGCCATTCTGGTTAAGCGTTTGGAGCAGCGGAATTGCAAAAATTTTTTGCCTTCTCAAACATTTCTTGGCTCCAAAGTCCCATATCTCGCGAACTGATTGACCTAACCCAAAAATTCCTATTGCATCTGAAAGTAGAAACTCGCCCGATTACAGCGGTATGTGTATTTTTTCCCTAGGCCATTCTGTTTAAGCGTTTGGAGCAGCAGAAGTGCGAAAAATTTGTTGTCTTCTTAACCATTTCTTAGCTTCAAACTCCCATATCTCGCGAACGGATTGACCTAACCCAAAAATTCCTATTGCATCTGAAAGTAGAAACTCGCCCGATTACAGCGGTATGTGTATTTTTCCCCTAGGCAATTCTGGTTAAGTGTTTGGAGCAGCAGAATTGCGAAAAATTTTTTGCCTTCTCAACCATTTCTTGGCTTCAAACTCCCATATCTCGCGAACGGATTGACCTAACCCAAAAATTCCTGTTGCATCTGAAAGTAGAAACTCGCCCGATTACAGCGGAATGTGTATTTTTTCCCTAGGCAATTCTGGTTAAGCGTTTGAAGCAGCAGAATAGCGAACAATTTTTTGCCTTCTCAACCATTTCTTGGCTTCAAACTCCCATATCTCGCGGACGGATTGACCTAACCCAAAAATTCCTGTTGCGTGTGAAAGTAGAAACTCGCCCGATTACAACGGTACGTGTATTTTTTCCCTAGCCCATTCTGGTTAAGCGTTTGGAGCAGCAGAATTGCGAAAAATTTGTTGTCTTCTCAACCATTTCTTGGCTTCAAAGTCCCATATCTCGCGAACGGATTGACCAAACCCAAAAATTCCTGCTGCGTCTGAAAGTAGAAACTCGCCCGATTATAACGATATGCGTATTTTTTCCCTAGGCCATTCTGGTTAAGCGTTCGGAGCAGCGGAATTGCAAAAATTTTTTGCCTTCTCAACCATTTCTTGGCTCCAAAGTCCCATATCTCGCGAACTGATTGACCTAACCCAAAAATTCCTATTGCATCTGAAAGTAGAAACTCGCCCGATTACAGCAGTATGTGTATTTTTTCCCTAGGCCATTCTGGTTAAGCGTTTGGAGCAGCAGAATTGCGAAAAATTTGTTGTCTTCTCAACCATTTCTTGGCTTCAAAGTCCCATATCTCGCGAACGGATTGACCAAACCCAAAAATTCCTGCTGCGTCTGAAAGTAGAAACTCGCCCGATTATAACGATATGCGTATTTTTTCCCTAGGCCATTCTGGTTAAGCGTTCGGAGCAGCAGAATTGCGAAAAATTTTTTGCCTTCTCAACCATTTCTTAGCTTCAAACTCCCAAATCTCGCGAACGGATTGACGTAACCCAAAAATTCCTATTGCATCTTAAAGTAGAAACTCGCCCGATTACAACGATATGCGTATTTTTTCCCTAGGGCACTCTGGTTAAGCGTTTGGAGCAGCAGAATTGCAAAAAATGTTTTACCTTCTCAACCATTTCTTGGCTTCAAACTCCCATATCTCGCGAACGGATTGACCTAACCCAAAAATTCCTATTGCATCTGAAAGTAGAAACTCGCCCGATTACAACGGTACGTGTATTTTTTCCCTAGCCCATTCTGGTTAAGCGTTTGGAGCAGCAGAATTGCGAAAAATTTGTTGTCTTCTCAACCATTTCTTGGCTTCAAAGTCCCATATCTCGCGAACGGATTGACCAAACCCAAAAATTCCTGCTGCGTCTGAAAGTAGAAACTCGCCCGATTATAACGATATGCGTATTTTTTCCCTAGGCCATTCTGGTTAAGCGTTCGGAGCAGCGGAATTGCAAAAATTTTTTGCCTTCTCAACCATTTCTTGGCTCCAAAGTCCCATATCTCGCGAACTGATTGACCTAACCCAAAAATTCCTATTGCATCTGAAAGTAGAAACTCGCCCGATTACAGCAGTATGTGTATTTTTTCCCTAGGCCATTCTGGTTAAGCGTTTGGAGCAGCAGAATTGCGAAAAATTTGTTGTCTTCTCAACCATTTCTTAGCTTCAAACTCCCAAATCTCGCGAACGGATTGACGTAACCCAAAAATTCCTATTGCATCTGAAAGTAGAAACTCGCCCGATTACAACGGTACGTGTATTTTTCCCTTAGGCCATTCTTGTTAAGCGATTGGAGCAGCAGAAGTGCGAAAAATTTATTGTCTTC
The DNA here is from genome assembly GCF_051014685.1 of Ptiloglossa arizonensis. Classification (NCBI taxonomy): domain Eukaryota; kingdom Metazoa; phylum Arthropoda; class Insecta; order Hymenoptera; family Colletidae; genus Ptiloglossa; species Ptiloglossa arizonensis. The sequence goes on along the minus strand of NW_027478687.1, from coordinate 676,608 downwards.
TCAACCATTTCTTCGCTTCAAACTCCCATATCTCGCGAACGGATTGACCTAACCCAAAAATTCCTATTGCATCTGAAAGTAGAAACTCGCCCCATTACAACGGTATGTGTATTTTTTCCCTAGGCCATTCTGGTTATGCGGTTGGAGCAGCAGAAATGCGAAAAAATTTTTGCCTTCTCAACCATTTCTTGTCCTCAAACTCCCAAATCTCGCGAACGGGTTGACCTAACCCAAAAATTTCTATTGCATCTGAAAGTAGAAACTCGCCCGATTACAACGGTATGTGTATTTTTTCCCTAGGCCATTCTGGTTAAGCGTTTGGAGCAGCAGAATTGCGAAAAATTTTTTGCCTTCTCAACCATTTCTTAGCTTCAAACTCCCAAATCTCGCGAACGGATTGACGTAACCCAAAAATTCCTATTGCATCTTAAAGTAGAAACTCGCCCGATTACAACGATATGCGTATTTTTTCCCTAGGGCACTCTGGTTAAGCGTTTGGAGCAGCAGAATTGCAAAAAATGTTTTACCTTCTCAACCATTTCTTGGCTTCAAACTCCCATATCTCGCGAACGGATTGACCTAACCCAAAAATTCCTATTGCATCTGAAAGTAGAAACTCGCCCCATTACAACGGTATGTGTATTTTTTCCCTAGGCCATTCTGGTTATGCGGTTGGAGCAGCAGAATTGCGAAAAATTTTTTGCCTTCTCAACCATTTCTTAGCTTCAAACTCCCAAATCTCGCGAACGGATTGACGTAACCCAAAAATTCCTATTGCATCTTAAAGTAGAAACTCGCCCGATTACAACGATATGCGTATTTTTTCCCTAGGGCACTCTGGTTAAGCGTTTGGAGCAGCAGAATTGCAAAAAATGTTTTACCTTCTCAACCATTTCTTGGCTTCAAACTCCCATATCTCGCGAACGGATTGACCTAACCCAAAAATTCCTATTGCATCTGAAAGTAGAAACTCGCCCGATTACAACGGTACGTGTATTTTTTCCCTAGCCCATTCTGGTTAAGCGTTTGGAGCAGCAGAATTGCGAAAAATTTGTTGTCTTCTCAACCATTTCTTGGCTTCAAAGTCCCATATCTCGCGAACGGATTGACCAAACCCAAAAATTCCTGCTGCGTCTGAAAGTAGAAACTCGCCCGATTATAACGATATGCGTATTTTTTCCCTAGGCCATTCTGGTTAAGCGTTCGGAGCAGCGGAATTGCAAAAATTTTTTGCCTTCTCAACCATTTCTTGGCTCCAAAGTCCCATATCTCGCGAACTGATTGACCTAACCCAAAAATTCCTATTGCATCTGAAAGTAGAAACTCGCCCGATTACAGCAGTATGTGTATTTTTTCCCTAGGCCATTCTGGTTAAGCGTTTGGAGCAGCAGAATTGCGAAAAATTTGTTGTCTTCTCAACCATTTCTTAGCTTCAAACTCCCAAATCTCGCGAACGGATTGACGTAACCCAAAAATTCCTATTGCATCTGAAAGTAGAAACTCGCCCGATTACAACGGTACGTGTATTTTTCCCTTAGGCCATTCTTGTTAAGCGATTGGAGCAGCAGAAGTGCGAAAAATTTATTGTCTTCTCAACCATTTCTTCGCTTCAAACTCCCATATCTCGCGAACGGATTGACCTAACCCAAAAATTCCTATTGCATCTGAAAGTAGAAACTCGCCCCATTACAACGGTATGTGTATTTTTTCCCTAGGCCATTCTGGTTATGCGGTTGGAGCAGCAGAAATGCGAAAAAATTTTTGCCTTCTCAACCATTTCTTGTCCTCAAACTCCCAAATCTCGCGAACGGGTTGACCTAACCCAAAAATTTCTATTGCATCTGAAAGTAGAAACTCGCCCGATTACAACGGTATGTGTATTTTTTCCCTAGGCCATTCTGGTTAAGCGTTTGGAGCAGCAGAATTGCGAAAAATTTTTTGCCTTCTCAACCATTTCTTAGCTTCAAACTCCCAAATCTCGCGAACGGATTGACGTAACCCAAAAATTCCTATTGCATCTTAAAGTAGAAACTCGCCCGATTACAACGATATGCGTATTTTTTCCCTAGGGCACTCTGGTTAAGCGTTTGGAGCAGCAGAATTGCAAAAAATGTTTTACCTTCTCAACCATTTCTTGGCTTCAAACTCCCATATCTCGCGAACGGATTGACCTAACTCAAAAATTCCTATTGCATCTGAAAGTAGAAACTCGCCCGATTACAGCGGTATGTGTATTTTTTCCCTAGGCAATTCTGGTTAAGCGTTTGGAGCAGCAGAATTGCGAAAAATTTTTTGCCTTCTCAACCATTTCTTGGCTTCAAACTCCCATATATCGCGAACGGATTGACCTAACCCAAAAATTCCTGTTGAACCTGAAAGTAGAAACTCGCCGATTACAACGGTATGTGTATTTTTTCCCTAGGCCATTCTGGTTAAGCGTTTGGAGCAGCAGAATTGCGAAAAATTTTATGCCTTCTCAACCATTTCTTGGCTTCAAACTCCCATATCTCGCGGACGGATTGACCTAACCCAAAAATTCCAGTTATGTGTGAAAGTAGAAACTCGCCCGATTACAACGGTACGTGTATTTTTTCCCTAGCCCATTCTGGTTAAGCGTTTGGAGCAGCAGAATTGCGAAAAATTTGTTGTCTTCTCAACCATTTCTTGGCTTCAAACTCCCATATCTCGCGAACGGATTGACCTAACCCAAAAATTCCTATTGCATCTGAAAGTAGAAACTCGCCCGATTACAGCGGTATGTGTATTTTTTCCCTAGGCAATTCTGGTTAAGCGTTTGGAGCAGCAGAATTGCGAAAAATTTTTTGCCTTCTCAACCATTTCTTGGCTTCAAACTCCCATATATCGCGAACGGATTGACCTAACCCAAAAATTCCTGTTGAACCTGAAAGTAGAAACTCGCCGATTACAACGGTATGTGTATTTTTTCCCTAGGCCATTCTGGTTAAGCGTTTGGAGCAGCAGAATTGCGAAAAATTTTTGCCTTCTCAACCATTTCTTGGCTTCAAACTCCCATATCACGCGAACGGATTGACCTAACCCAAAAGTTCCTGTTGCGTCTGAAAGTAGAAACTCGCCCGATTACAACGGTATGTGTATTTTTTCCCTAGGCCATTCTGGTCAAGCGTTTGAAGCAGCAGAATAGCGAACAATTTTTTGCCTTCTCAAACATTTCTTGGCTTCAAACTCTCATATCTCGCGAACGGATTGACCTAACCCAAAAATTCCTGTTGCGTCTGAAAGTAGAAACACGCCCGATTACGACGGTGTGTGTATTTTTTCCCTAGGCCATTCTGGTCAAGCGTTTGAAGCAGCAGAATAGCGAACAATTTTTTGCCTTCTCAACCATTTCTTGGCTTCAAACTGCCATATCTCGCGAACGGATTGACCTAACCCAAAAATTCCTGTTGCGTCTGAAAGTAGAATCTCGCCCGATTACAACGGTATGTGTATTTTTTCCCTAGGCCATTCTGGTTAAGAGTTTGGAGCAGCAGAATAGCGAAAAATTGTTTGCATTCTCAACCGTTTCTTGGCTTCAAACTCCCATATCTCGCGAACGGATTGACCTAACCCAAAAATTCCTGTTGCGTGTGAAAGTAGAAACTCGCCCGATTACAACGGTATGTGTATTTTTTCCCTAGCCCATTCTGGTTAAGCGTTTGGAGCAGCAGAAGTGCGAAAAATTTGTTGTCTTCTTAACCATTTCTTAGCTTCAAACTCCCATATCTCGCGAACGGATTGACCTAACCCAAAAATTCCTATTGCATCTGAAAGTAGAAACTCGCCCGATTACAGCGGTATGTGTAATTTTTCCATAGGCAATTCTGGTTAAGCGTTTGAAGCAGCAGAATAGCGAACAATTTTTTGCCGTCTCAACCATTTCTTGGATTCAAACTCCCATATCTCGCGGACGGATTGACCTAACCCAAAAATTCCATTTGCGTGTGAAAGTAGAAACTCGCCCGATTACAACGGTACGTGTATTTTTTCCCTAGCCCATTCTGGTTAAGCGTTTGGAGCAGCAGAATTGCGAAAAATTTGTTGTCTTCTCAACCATTTCTTGGCTTCAAAGTCCCATATCTCGCGAACGGATTGACCAAACCCAAAAATTCCTGCAGCGTCTGAAAGTAGAAACTCGCCCGATTATAACGATATGCGCATTTTTTCCCTAGGCCATTCTGGTTAAGCGTTTGGAGCAGCGGAATTGCAAAAATTTTTTGCCTTCTCAAACATTTCTTGGCTCCAAAGTCCCATATCTCGCGAACTGATTGACCTAACCCAAAAATTCCTATTGCATCTGAAAGTAGAAACTCGCCCGATTACAGCGGTATGTGTATTTTTTCCCTAGGCCATTCTGTTTAAGCGTTTGGAGCAGCAGAAGTGCGAAAAATTTGTTGTCATCTTAACCATTTCTTAGCTTCAAACTCCCATATCTCGCGAACGGATTGACCTAACCCAAAAATTCCTATTGCATCTGAAAGTAGAAACTCGCCCGATTACAGCGGTATGTGTATTTTTCCCCTAGGCAATTCTGGTTAAGTGTTTGGAGCAGCAGAATTGCGAAAAATTTTTTGCCTTCTCAACCATTTCTTGGCTTCAAACTCCCATATCTCGCGAACGGATTGACCTAACCCAAAAATTCCTGTTGCATCTGAAAGTAGAAACTCGCCCGATTACAGCGGAATGTGTATTTTTTCCCTAGGCAATTCTGGTTAAGCGTTTGAAGCAGCAGAATAGCGAACAATTTTTTGCCTTCTCAACCATTTCTTGGCTTCAAACTCCCATATCTCGCGGACGGATTGACCTAACCCAAAAATTCCTGTTGCGTGTGAAAGTAGAAACTCGCCCGATTACAACGGTACGTGTATTTTTTCCCTAGCCCATTCTGGTTAAGCGTTTGGAGCAGCAGAATTGCGAAAAATTTGTTGCCTTCTCAACCATTTCTTGGCTTCAAAGTCCCATATCTCGCGAACGGATTGACTAAACCCAAAAATTCCTGCTGCGTCTGAAAGTAGAAACTCGCCCGATTATAAAGATATGCGTATTTTTTCCCTAGGCCATTCTGGTCAAGCGTTTGAAGCAGCAGAATAGCGAACAATTTTTTGCCTTCTCAACCATTTCTTGGCTTCAAACTGCCATATCTCGCGAACGGATTGACCTAACCCAAAAATTCCTGTTGCGTCTGAAAGTAGAATCTCGCCCGATTACAACGGTATGTGTATTTTTTCCCTAGGCCATTCTGGTTAAGAGTTTGGAGCAGCAGAATAGCGAAAAATTGTTTGCATTCTCAACCGTTTCTTGGCTTCAAACTCCCATATCTCGCGAACGGATTGACCTAACCCAAAAATTCCTGTTGCGTGTGAAAGTAGAAACTCGCCCGATTACAACGGTATGTGTATTTTTTCCCTAGCCCATTCTGGTTAAGCGTTTGGAGCAGCAGAAGTGCGAAAAATTTGTTGTCTTCTTAACCATTTCTTAGCTTCAAACTCCCATATCTCGCGAACGGATTGACCTAACCCAAAAATTCCTATTGCATCTGAAAGTAGAAACTCGCCCGATTACAGCGGTATGTGTAATTTTTCCATAGGCAATTCTGGTTAAGCGTTTGAAGCAGCAGAATAGCGAACAATTTTTTGCCTTCTCAACCATTTCTTGGATTCAAACTCCCATATCTCGCGGACGGATTGACCTAACCCAAAAAATTCCATTTGCGTGTGAAAGTAGAAACTCGCCCGATTACAACGGTACGTGTATTTTTTCCCTAGCCCATTCTGGTTAAGCGTTTGGAGCAGCAGAATTGCGAAAAATTTGTTGTCTTCTCAACCATTTCTTGGCTTCAAAGTCCCATATCTCGCGAACGGATTGACCAAACCCAAAAATTCCTGCAGCGTCTGAAAGTAGAAACTCGCCCGATTATAACGATATGCGCATTTTTTCCCTAGGCCATTCTGGTTAAGCGTTTGGAGTAGCGGAATTGCAAAAATTTTTTGCCTTCTCAAACATTTCTTGGCTCCAAAGTCCCATATCTCGCGAACTGATTGACCTAACCCAAAAATTTCTATTGCATCTGAAAGTAGAAACTCGCCCGATTACAACGGTATGTGTATTTTTTCCCTAGGCCATTCTGGTTAAGCGTTTGGAGCAGCAGAATTGCGAAAAATTTTTTGCCTTCTCAACCATTTCTTAGCTTCAAACTCCCAAATCTCGCGAACGGATTGACGTAACCCAAAAATTCCTATTGCATCTTAAAGTAGAAACTCGCCCGATTACAACGATATGCGTATTTTTTCCCTAGGGCACTCTGGTTAAGCGTTTGGAGCAGCAGAATTGCAAAAAATGTTTTACCTTCTCAACCATTTCTTGGCTTCAAACTCCCATATCTCGCGAACGGATTGACCTAACCCAAAAATTCCTATTGCATCTGAAAGTAGAAACTCGCCCGATTACAGCGGTATGTGTATTTTTTCCCTAGGCAATTCTGGTTAAGCGTTTGGAGCAGCAGAATTGCGAAAAATTTTTTGCCTTCTCAACCATTTCTTGGCTTCAAACTCCCATATATCGCGAACGGATTGACCTAACCCAAAAATTCCTGTTGAACCTGAAAGTAGAAACTCGCCGATTACAACGGTATGTGTATTTTTTCCCTAGGCCATTCTGGTTAAGCGTTTGGAGCAGCAGAATTGCGAAAAATTTTTGCCTTCTCAACCATTTCTTGGCTTCAAACTCCCATATCACGCGAACGGATTGACCTAACCCAAAAGTTCCTGTTGCGTCTGAAAGTAGAAACTCGCCCGATTACAACGGTATGTGTATTTTTTCCCTAGGCCATTCTGGTCAAGCGTTTGAAGCAGCAGAATAGCGAACAATTTTTTGCCTTCTCAAACATTTCTTGGCTTCAAACTCTCATATCTCGCGAACGGATTGACCTAACCCAAAAATTCCTGTTGCGTCTGAAAGTAGAAACACGCCCGATTACGACGGTGTGTGTATTTTTTCCCTAGGCCATTCTGGTCAAGCGTTTGAAGCAGCAGAATAGCGAACAATTTTTTGCCTTCTCAACCATTTCTTGGCTTCAAACTGCCATATCTCGCGAACGGATTGACCTAACCCAAAAATTCCTGTTGCGTCTGAAAGTAGAATCTCGCCCGATTACAACGGTATGTGTATTTTTTCCCTAGGCCATTCTGGTTAAGAGTTTGGAGCAGCAGAATAGCGAAAAATTGTTTGCATTCTCAACCGTTTCTTGGCTTCAAACTCCCATATCTCGCGAACGGATTGACCTAACCCAAAAATTCCTGTTGCGTGTGAAAGTAGAAACTCGCCCGATTACAACGGTATGTGTATTTTTTCCCTAGCCCATTCTGGTTAAGCGTTTGGAGCAGCAGAAGTGCGAAAAATTTGTTGTCTTCTTAACCATTTCTTAGCTTCAAACTCCCATATCTCGCGAACGGATTGACCTAACCCAAAAATTCCTATTGCATCTGAAAGTAGAAACTCGCCCGATTACAGCGGTATGTGTAATTTTTCCATAGGCAATTCTGGTTAAGCGTTTGAAGCAGCAGAATAGCGAACAATTTTTTGCCTTCTCAACCATTTCTTGGATTCAAACTCCCATATCTCGCGGACGGATTGACCTAACCCAAAAATTCCATTTGCGTGTGAAAGTAGAAACTCGCCCGATTACAACGGTACGTGTATTTTTTCCCTAGCCCATTCTGGTTAAGCGTTTGGAGCAGCAGAATTGCGAAAAATTTGTTGTCTTCTCAACCATTTCTTGGCTTCAAAGTCCCATATCTCGCGAACGGATTGACCAAACCCAAAAATTCCTGCAGCGTCTGAAAGTAGAAACTCGCCCGATTATAACGATATGCGCATTTTTTCCCTAGGCCATTCTGGTTAAGCGTTTGGAGCAGCGGAATTGCAAAAATTTTTTGCCTTCTCAAACATTTCTTGGCTCCAAAGTCCCATATCTCGCGAACTGATTGACCTAACCCAAAAATTCCTATTGCATCTGAAAGTAGAAACTCGCCCGATTACAGCGGTATGTGTATTTTTTCCCTAGGCCATTCTGTTTAAGCGTTTGGAGCAGCAGAAGTGCGAAAAATTTGTTGTCATCTTAACCATTTCTTAGCTTCAAACTCCCATATCTCGCGAACGGATTGACCTAACCCAAAAATTCCTATTGCATCTGAAAGTAGAAACTCGCCCGATTACAGCGGTATGTGTATTTTTCCCCTAGGCAATTCTGGTTAAGTGTTTGGAGCAGCAGAATTGCGAAAAATTTTTTGCCTTCTCAACCATTTCTTGGCTTCAAACTCCCATATCTCGCGAACGGATTGACCTAACCCAAAAATTCCTGTTGCATCTGAAAGTAGAAACTCGCCCGATTACAGCGGAATGTGTATTTTTTCCCTAGGCAATTCTGGTTAAGCGTTTGAAGCAGCAGAATAGCGAACAATTTTTTGCCTTCTCAACCATTTCTTGGCTTCAAACTCCCATATCTCGCGGACGGATTGACCTAACCCAAAAATTCCTATTGCATCTGAAAGTAGAAACTCGCCCGATTACAGCGGTATGTGTATTTTTTCCCTAGGCAATTCTGGTTAAGCGTTTGGAGCAGCAGAATTGCGAAAAATTTTTTGCCTTCTCAACCATTTCTTGGCTTCAAACTCCCATATATCGCGAACGGATTGACCTAACCCAAAAATTCCTGTTGAACCTGAAAGTAGAAACTCGCCGATTACAACGGTATGTGTATTTTTTCCCTAGGCCATTCTGGTTAAGCGTTTGGAGCAGCAGAATTGCGAAAAATTTTTGCCTTCTCAACCATTTCTTGGCTTCAAACTCCCATATCACGCGAACGGATTGACCTAACCCAAAAGTTCCTGTTGCGTCTGAAAGTAGAAACTCGCCCGATTACAACGGTATGTGTATTTTTTCCCTAGGCCATTCTGGTCAAGCGTTTGAAGCAGCAGAATAGCGAACAATTTTTTGCCTTCTCAAACATTTCTTGGCTTCAAACTCTCATATCTCGCGAACGGATTGACCTAACCCAAAAATTCCTGTTGCGTCTGAAAGTAGAAACACGCCCGATTACGACGGTGTGTGTATTTTTTCCCTAGGCCATTCTGGTCAAGCGTTTGAAGCAGCAGAATAGCGAACAATTTTTTGCCTTCTCAACCATTTCTTGGCTTCAAACTGCCATATCTCGCGAACGGATTGACCTAACCCAAAAATTCCTGTTGCGTCTGAAAGTAGAATCTCGCCCGATTACAACGGTATGTGTATTTTTTCCCTAGGCCATTCTGGTTAAGAGTTTGGAGCAGCAGAATAGCGAAAAATTGTTTGCATTCTCAACCGTTTCTTGGCTTCAAACTCCCATATCTCGCGAACGGATTGACCTAACCCAAAAATTCCTGTTGCGTGTGAAAGTAGAAACTCGCCCGATTACAACGGTATGTGTATTTTTTCCCTAGCCCATTCTGGTTAAGCGTTTGGAGCAGCAGAAGTGCGAAAAATTTGTTGTCTTCTTAACCATTTCTTAGCTTCAAACTCCCATATCTCGCGAACGGATTGACCTAACCCAAAAATTCCTATTGCATCTGAAAGTAGAAACTCGCCCGATTACAGCGGTATGTGTAATTTTTCCATAGGCAATTCTGGTTAAGCGTTTGAAGCAGCAGAATAGCGAACAATTTTTTGCCTTCTCAACCATTTCTTGGATTCAAACTCCCATATCTCGCGGACGGATTGACCTAACCCAAAAATTCCATTTGCGTGTGAAAGTAGAAACTCGCCCGATTACAACGGTACGTGTATTTTTTCCCTAGCCCATTCTGGTTAAGCGTTTGGAGCAGCAGAATTGCGAAAAATTTGTTGTCTTCTCAACCATTTCTTGGCTTCAAAGTCCCATATCTCGCGAACGGATTGACCAAACCCAAAAATTCCTGCAGCGTCTGAAAGTAGAAACTCGCCCGATTATAACGATATGCGCATTTTTTCCCTAGGCCATTCTGGTTAAGCGTTTGGAGCAGCGGAATTGCAAAAATTTTTTGCCTTCTCAAACATTTCTTGGCTCCAAAGTCCCATATCTCGCGAACTGATTGACCTAACCCAAAAATTCCTATTGCATCTGAAAGTAGAAACTCGCCCGATTACAGCGGTATGTGTATTTTTTCCCTAGGCCATTCTGTTTAAGCGTTTGGAGCAGCAGAAGTGCGAAAAATTTGTTGTCATCTTAACCATTTCTTAGCTTCAAACTCCCATATCTCGCGAACGGATTGACCTAACCCAAAAATTCCTATTGCATCTGAAAGTAGAAACTCGCCCGATTACAGCGGTATGTGTATTTTTCCCCTAGGCAATTCTGGTTAAGTGTTTGGAGCAGCAGAATTGCGAAAAATTTTTTGCCTTCTCAACCATTTCTTGGCTTCAAACTCCCATATCTCGCGAACGGATTGACCTAACCCAAAAATTCCTGTTGCATCTGAAAGTAGAAACTCGCCCGATTACAGCGGAATGTGTATTTTTTCCCTAGGCAATTCTGGTTAAGCGTTTGAAGCAGCAGAATAGCGAACAATTTTTTGCCTTCTCAACCATTTCTTGGCTTCAAACTCCCATATCTCGCGGACGGATTGACCTAACCCAAAAATTCCTGTTGCGTGTGAAAGTAGAAACTCGCCCGATTACAACGGTACGTGTATTTTTTCCCTAGCCCATTCTGGTTAAGCGTTTGGAGCAGCAGAATTGCGAAAAATTTGTTGCCTTCTCAACCATTTCTTGGCTTCAAAGTCCCATATCTCGCGAACGGATTGACTAAACCCAAAAATTCCTGCTGCGTCTGAAAGTAGAAACTCGCCCGATTATAAAGATATGCGTATTTTTTCCCTAGGCCATTCTGGTCAAGCGTTTGAAGCAGCAGAATAGCGAACAATTTTTTGCCTTCTCAACCATTTCTTGGCTTCAAACTGCCATATCTCGCGAACGGATTGACCTAACCCAAAAATTCCTGTTGCGTCTGAAAGTAGAATCTCGCCCGATTACAACGGTATGTGTATTTTTTCCCTAGGCCATTCTGGTTAAGAGTTTGGAGCAGCAGAATAGCGAAAAATTGTTTGCATTCTCAACCGTTTCTTGGCTTCAAACTCCCATATCTCGCGAACGGATTGACCTAACCCAAAAATTCCTGTTGCGTGTGAAAGTAGAAACTCGCCCGATTACAACGGTATGTGTATTTTTTCCCTAGCCCATTCTGGTTAAGCGTTTGGAGCAGCAGAAGTGCGAAAAATTTGTTGTCTTCTTAACCATTTCTTAGCTTCAAACTCCCATATCTCGCGAACGGATTGACCTAACCCAAAAATTCCTATTGCATCTGAAAGTAGAAACTCGCCCGATTACAGCGGTATGTGTAATTTTTCCATAGGCAATTCTGGTTAAGCGTTTGAAGCAGCAGAATAGCGAACAATTTTTTGCCTTCTCAACCATTTCTTGGATTCAAACTCCCATATCTCGCGGACGGATTGACCTAACCCAAAAAATTCCATTTGCGTGTGAAAGTAGAAACTCGCCCGATTACAACGGTACGTGTATTTTTTCCCTAGCCCATTCTGGTTAAGCGTTTGGAGCAGCAGAATTGCGAAAAATTTGTTGTCTTCTCAACCATTTCTTGGCTTCAAAGTCCCATATCTCGCGAACGGATTGACCAAACCCAAAAATTCCTGCAGCGTCTGAAAGTAGAAACTCGCCCGATTATAACGATATGCGCATTTTTTCCCTAGGCCATTCTGGTTAAGCGTTTGGAGTAGCGGAATTGCAAAAATTTTTTGCCTTCTCAAACATTTCTTGGCTCCAAAGTCCCATATCTCGCGAACTGATTGACCTAACCCAAAAATTCCTATTGCATCAGAAAGTAGAAACTCGCCCGATTACAGCGGTATGTGTATTTTTTCCCTAGGCCATTCTGTTTAAGCGTTTGGAGCAGCAGAAGTGCGAAAAATTTGTTGTCATCTTAACCATTTCTTAGCTTCAAACTCCCATATCTCGCGAACGGATTGACCTAACCCAAAAATTCCTATTGCATCTGAAAGTAGAAACTCGCCCGATTACAGCGGTATGTGTATTTTTCCCCTAGGCAATTCTGGTTAAGTGTTTGGAGCAGCAGAATTGCGAAAAATTTTTTGCCTTCTCAACCATTTCTTGGCTTCAAACTCCCATATCTCGCGAACGGATTGACCTAACCCAAAAATTCCTGTTGCATCTGAAAGTAGAAACTCGCCCGATTACAGCGGAATGTGTATTTTTTCCCTAGGCAATTCTGGTTAAGCGTTTGAAGCAGCAGAATAGCGAACAATTTTTTGCCTTCTCAACCATTTCTTGGCTTCAAACTCCCATATCTCGCGGACGGATTGACCTAACCCAAAAATTCCTGTTGCGTGTGAAAGTAGAAACTCGCCCGATTACAACGGTACGTGTATTTTTTCCCTAGCCCATTCTGGTTAAGCGTTTGGAGCAGCAGAATTGCGAAAAATTTGTTGCCTTCTCAACCATTTCTTGGCTTCAAAGTCCCATATCTCGCGAACGGATTGACTAAACCCAAAAATTCCTGCTGCGTCTGAAAGTAGAAACTCGCCCGATTATAAAGATATGCGTATTTTTTCCCTAGGCCATTCTGGTTAAGCGTTTGGAGCAGCAGAATTGCGAAAAATTTGTTTTCTTCTCAACCATTTCTTAGCTTCAAACTCCCAAATCTCGCGAACGGATTGACGTAACCCAAAAATTCCTATTGCATCTGAAAGTAGAAACTCGCCCGATTACAACGGTACGTGTATTTTTCCCTTAGGCCATTCTTGTTAAGCGATTGGAGCAGCAGAAGTGCGAAAAATTTATTGTCTTCTCAACCATTTCTTCGCTTCAAACTCCCATATCTCGCGAACGGATTGACCTAACCCAAAAATTCCTATTGCATCTGAAAGTAGAAACTCGCCCCATTACAACGGTATGTGTATTTTTTCCCTAGGCCATTCTGGTTATGCGGTTGGAGCAGCAGAAATGCGAAAAAATTTTTGCCTTCTCAACCATTTCTTGTCCTCAAACTCCCAAATCTCGCGAACGGGTTGACCTAACCCAAAAATTTCTATTGCATCTGAAAGTAGAAACTCGCCCGATTACAACGGTACTTGTATTTTTTCCCTAGCCCATTCTGGTTAAGCGTTTGGAGCAGCAGAATTGCGAAAATTTGTTGTCTTCTCAACCATTTCTTGGCTTCAAACTCCCATATCTCGCGAACGGATTGACCAAACCCAAAAATTCCTGCAGCGTCTGAAAGTAGAAACTCGCCCGATTATAACGATATGCGTATTTTTTCCCTAGGCCATTCTGGTTAAGCGTTCGGAGCAGCGGAATTGCAAAAATTTTTTGCCTTCTCAAACATTTCTTGGCTCCAAAGTCCCATATCTCGCGGACGGATTGACCTAACCCAAAAATTCCATTTGCGTGTGAAAGTAGAAACTCGCCCGATTACAACGGTACGTGTATTTTTTCCCTAGCCCATTCTGGTTAAGCGTTTGGAGCAGCAGAATTGCGAAAAATTGGTTGTCTTCTCAACCATTTCTTGGCTTCAAAGTCCCATATCTCGCGAACGGATTGAACAAACCCAAAAATTCCTGCAGCGTCTGAAAGTAGAAACTCGCCCGATTATAACGATATGCGTATTTTTTCCCTAGGCCATTCTGGTTAAGCGTTTGGAGCAGCGGAGTTGCAATAATTTTTTGCCTTCTCAAACATTTCTTGGCTCCAAAGTCCCATATCTCGCGAACTGATTGACCTAACCCAAAAATTCCTATTGCATCTGAAAGTAGAAACTCGCCCGATTACAGCGGTATGTGTATTTTTTCCCTAGGCCATTCTGTTTAAGCGTTTGGAGCAGCAGAAGTGCGAAAAATTTGTTGTCTTCTTAACCATTTCTTAGCTTCAAACTCCCATATCTCGCGAACGGATTAAACTAACCCAAAAATTCCTGTTGCATCTGAAAGTAGAAACTCGCCCGATTACAACGGTATGTGTATTTTTTCCCTAGTCCATTCTGGTTAAGCTTTTGGAGCAGCAGAATTGCGAAAAATTTTTTGCCTTCTCAACCATTTCTTGGCTTCAAACTCCCATATCTCGCGAACGGATTGACCAAACCCAGAAGTTCCTGCTGCGTCTGAAAGTAGAAACTCACCCGATTACAACGATATGCGTACTTTTTCCCTAAGCCATTCTGGTTAAGCGTTTGGAGCAGCAGAATTGCGAAAAATCTTTTGCCTTCTCAACCATTTCTTGGATTCAAACTCCCATATCTCGCGAACGGATTGACATAACCCAAAAATTCCTATTGCATCTGAAAGTAGAAACTCGCCCGATTACAGCGGTATGTGTATTTTTCCCCTAGGCAATTCTGGTTAAGTGTTTGGAGCAGCAGAATTGCGAAAAATTTTTTGCCTTCTCAACCATTTCTTGGCTTCAAACTCCCATATCTCGCGAACGGATTGACCTAACCCAAAAATTCCTGTTGCATCTGAAAGTAGAAACTCGCCCAATTACAGCGGTATGTGTATTTTCCCCCTAGGCAATTCTGGTTAAGCGTTTGAAGCAGCAGAATAGCGAACAATTTTTTGCCTTCTCAACCATTTCTTGGCTTCAAACTCCCAAATCACGCGAACGGGTTGACCAAACCCCAAAATTCCTGCTGCGTCTGAAAGTAGAAACTCGCCCGATTATAACGATATGCGTATTTTTTCCCTAGGCCATTCTGGTTAAGCGTTTGGAGCAGCAGAATTGCGAAAAATTTGTTGTCTTCTCAACCATTTCTTAGCTTCAAACTCCCAAATCTCGCGAACGGATTGACGTAACCCAAAAATTCCTATTGCATCTGAAAGTAGAAACTCGCCCGATTACAGCGGTATGTGTATTTTTTCCCTAGGCAATTCTGGTTAAGCGTTTGAAGCAGCAGAATAGCGAACAATTTTTTGCCTTCTCAACCATTTCTTGGCTTCAAACTCCCATATCTCGCGGACGGATTGACCTAACCCAAAAATTCCAGTTGCGTGTGAAAGTAGAAACTCGCCCGATTACAACGGTACGTGTATTTTTTCCCTAGCCCATTCTGGTTAAGCGTTTGGAGCAGCAGAATTGCGAAAAATTTGTTGTCTTCTCAACCATTTCTTGGCTTCAAAGTCCCATATCTCGCGAACGGATTGACCAAACCCAAAAATTCCTGCAGCGTCTGAAAGTAGAAACTCGCCCGATTATAACGATATGCGTATTTTTTCCCTAGGCCATTCTGGTTAAGCGTTCGGAGCAGCGGAATTGCAAAAATTTTTTGCCTTCTCAAACATTTCTTGGCTCCAAAGTCCCATATCTCGCGAACTGATTAACCAAACCCAAAAATTCCTATTGCATCTGAATGTAGAAACTCGCCCGATTACAGCGGTATGTGTATTTTTTCCCTAGGCCATTCTGGTTAAGCGTTTGGAGCAGCAGAATTGCGAAAAATTTGTTGTCTTCTCAACCATTTCTTAGCTTCAAACTCCCAAATCTCGCGAACGGATTGACGTAACCCAAAAATTCCTATTGCATCTGAAAGTAGAAACTCGCCCGATTACAACGGTACGTGTATTTTTCCCTTAGGCCATTCTGGTTAAGCGATTGGAGCAGCAGAAGTGCGAAAAATTTATTGTCTTCTCAACCATTTCTTCGCTTCAAACTCCCATATCTCGCGAACGGATTGACCTAACCCAAAAATTCCTATTGCATCTGAAAGTAGAAGCTCGCCCGATTACAGCGGTATGTGTATTTTTTCCCTAGGCCATTCTGGTTAAGCGTTTGAAGCAGCAGAATAGCGAACAATTTTTTGCCTTCTCAACCATTTCTTGGCTTCAAACTCCCATATCTCGCGGACGGATTGACCTAACCCAAAAATTCCAGTTGCGTGTGAAAGTAGAAACTCGCCCGATTACAACGGTACGTGTATTTTTTCCCTAGCCCATTCTGGTTAAGCGTTTGGAGCAGCAGAATTGCGAAAATTTGTTGTCTTCTCAACCATTTCTTGGCTTCAAAGTCCCATATCTCGCGAACGGATTGACCAAACCCAAAAATTCCTGCAGCGTCTGAAAGTAGAAACTCGCCCGATTATAACGATATGCGTATTTTTACCCTAGGCCATTCTGGTTAAGCGTTCGGAGCAGCGGAATTGCAAAAATTTTTTGCCTTCTCAAACATTTCTTGGCTCCAAAGTCCCATATCTCGCGGACGGATTGACCTAACCCAAAAATTCCATTTGCGTGTGAAAGTAGAAACACGCCCGATTACAACGGTACGTGTATTTTTTCCCTAGCCCATTCTGGTTAAGCGTTTGGAGCAGCAGAATTGCGAAAAATTTGTTGTCTTCTCAACCATTTCTTGGCTTCAAAGTCCCATATCTCGCGAACGGATTGACCAAACCCAAAAATTCCTGCAGCGTCTGAAAGTAGAAACTCGCCCGATTATAACGATATGCGTATTTTTTCCCTAGGCCATTCTGGTTAAGCGTTTGGAGCAGCGGAGTTGCAAAAATTTTTTGCCTTCTCAAACATTTCTTGGCTCCAAAGTCCCATATCTCGCGAACTGATTGACCTAACCCAAAAATTCCTATTGCATCTGAAAGTAGAAACTCGCCCGATTACAGCGGTATGTGTATTTTTTCCCTAGGCCATTCTGTTTAAGCGTTTGGAGCAGCAGAAGTGCGAAAAATTTGTTGTCTTCTTAACCATTTCTTAGCTTCAAACTCCCATATCTCGCGAACGGATTAAACTAACCCAAAAATTCCTGTTGCATCTGAAAGTAGAAACTCGCCCGATTACAACGGTATGTGTATTTTTTCCCTAGGCCATTCTGGTTAAGCTTTTGGAGCAACAGAATTGCGAAAAATTTTTTGCCTTCTCAACCATTTCTTGGCTTCAAACTCCCATATCTCGCGAACGGATTGACCAAACCCAGAAGTTCCTGCTGCGTCTGAAAGTAGAAACTCACCCGATTACAACGATATGCGTACTTTTTCCCTAAGCCATTCTGGTTAAGCGTTTGGAACAGCAGAATTGCGAAAAATCTTTTGCCTTCTCAACCATTTCTTGGCTTCAAACTCCCATATCTCGCGAACGGATTGACATAACCCAAAAATTCCTATTGCATCTGAAAGTAGAAACTCGCCCGATTACAGCGGTATGTGTATTTTTCCCCTAGGCAATTCTGGTTAAGTGTTTGGAGCAGCAGAATTGCGAAAAATTTTTTGCCTTCTCAACCATTTCTTGGCTTCAAACTCCCATATCTCGCGAACGGATTGACCTAACCCAAAAATTCCTGTTGCATCTGAAAGTAGAAACTCGCCCGATTACAGCGGTATGTGTATTTTTTCCCTAGGCCATTCTGGTTAAGCGTTTGGAGCAGCAGAATTGCGAAAAATTTGTTGTCTTCTCAACCATTTCTTAGCTTCAAACTCCCAAATCTCGCGAACGGATTGACGTAACCCAAAAATTCCTATTGCATCTGAAAGTAGAAACTCGCCCGATTACAACGGTACGTGTATTTTTCCCTTAGGCCATTCTGGTTAAGCGATTGGAGCAGCAGAAGTGCGAAAAATTTATTGTCTTCTCAACCATTTCTTCGCTTCAAACTCCCATATCTCGCGAACGGATTGACCTAACCCAAAAATTCCTATTGCATCTGAAAGTAGAAACTCGCCCGATTACAGCGGTATGTGTATTTTTTCCCTAGGCCATTCTGGTTAAGCGTTTGGAGCAGCAGAAGTGCGAAAAAATTTTTGCCTTCTCAACCATTTCTTGTCCTCAAACTCCCAAATCTCGCGAACGGGTTGATCTAACCCAAAAATTTCTATTGCATCTGAAAGTAGAAACTCGCCCGATTACAACGGTATGTGTATTTTTTCCCTAGGCCATCCTGGTTAAGCGTTTGGAGCAGCAGAATTGCGAAAAATTTTTTGCCTTCTCAACCATTTCTTAGCTTCAAACTCCCAAATCTCGCGAACGGATTGACGTAACCCAAAAATTCCTATTGCATCTTAAAGTAGAAACTCGCCCGATTACAACGATATGCGTATTTTTTCCCTAGGGCACTCTGGTTAAGCGTTTGGAGCAGCAGAATTGCAAAAAATGTTTTACCTTCTCAACCATTTCTTGGCTTCAAACTCCCATATCTCGCGAACGGATTTACCTAACCCAAAAATTCCTATTGCATCTGAAAGTAGAAACTCGCCCGATTACAGCGGTATGTGTATTTTTTCCCTAGGCAATTCTGGTTAAACGTTTGGAGCAGCAGAATTGCGAAAAATTTGTTGTCTTCTTAACCATTTCTTAGCTTCAACTCCCATATCTCGCGAACGGATTAAACTAACCCAAAAATTCCTGTTGCATCTGAAAGTAGAAACTCGCCCGATTACAACGGTATGTGTATTTTTTCCATAGGCCATTCTGGTTAAGCTTTTGGAGCAGCAGAATTGCGAAAAATTTTTTGCCTTCTCAACCATTTCTTGGCTTCAAACTCCCATATCTCGCGAACGGATTGACCAAACCCAGAAGTTCCTGCTGCGTCTGAAAGTAGAAACTCACCCGATTACAACGATATGCGTATTTTTTCCCTAAGCCATTCTGGTTAAGCGTTTGGAGCAGCAGAATTGCGAAAAATCTTTTGCCTTCTCAACCATTTCTTGCCTTCAAACTCCCATATCTCGCGAACGGATTGACCTAACCCAAAAATTCCTATTGCATCTGAAAGTAGAAACTCGCCCGATTACAGCGGTATGCGTATTTTTTCCCTAGGCAATTCTGGTTAAGTGTTTGGAGCAGCAGAATTGCGAAAAATTTTTTGCCTTCTCAACCATTTCTTGGCTTCAAACTCCCATATCTCGCGAACGGATTGACCTAACCCAAAAATTCCTGTTGCATCTGAAAGTAGAAACTCGCCCGATTACAGCGGTATGTGTATTTTTTCCCTAGGCAATTCTGGTTAAGCGTTTGAAGCAGCAGAATAGCGAACAATTTTTTGCCTTCTCAACCATTTCTTGGCTTCAAACTCCCATATCTCGCGAACGGATTGACCAAACCCAAAAATTCCTGCAGCGTCTGAAAGTAGAAACTCGCCCGATTATAACGATATGCGTATTTTTTCCCTAGGCCATTCTGGTTAAGCGTTCGGAGCAGCGGAATTGCAAGAATTTTTTGCCTTCTCAAACATTTCTTGGCTCCAAAGTCCCATATCTCGCGAACTGATTGACCTAACACAAAAATTCCTATTGCATCTGAAAGTAGAAACTCGCCCGATTACAGCGGTATGTGTATTTTTTCCCTAGGCCATTCTGGTTAAGCGTTTGGAGCAGCAGAATTGCGAAAAATTTGTTGTCTTCTCAACCATTTCTTAGCTTCAAACTCCCAAATCTCGCGAACGGATTGACGTAACCCAAAAATTCCTATTGCATCTGAAAGTAGAAACTCGCCCGATTACAACGGTACGTGTATTTTTCCCTTAGGCCATTCTGGTTAAGCGATTGGAGCAGCAGAAGTGCGAAAAATTTATTGTCTTCTCAACCATTTCTTCGCTTCAAACTCCCATATCTCGCGAACGGATTGACCTAACCCAAAAATTCCTATTGCATCTGAAAGTAGAAACTCGCCCGATTACAGCGGTATGTGTATTTTTTCCCTAGGCCATTCTGGTTAAGCGTTTGGAGCAGCAGAAGTGCGAAAAAATTTTTGCCTTCTCAACCATTTCTTGTCCTCAAACTCCCAAATCTCGCGAACGGGTTGACCTAACCCAAAAATTTCTATTGCATCTGAAAGTAGAAACTCGCCCGATTACAACGGTATGTGTATTTTTTCCCTAGGCCATCCTGGTTAAGCGTTTGGAGCAGCAGAATTGCGAAAAATTTTTTGCCTTCTCAACCATTTCTTAGCTTCAAACTCCCAAATCTCGCGAACGGATTGACGTAACCCAAAAATTCCTATTGCATCTTAAAGTAGAAACTCGCCCGATTACAACGATATGCGTATTTTTTCCCTAGGGCACTCTGGTTAAGCGTTTGGAGCAGCAGAATTGCAAAAAATGTTTTACCTTCTCAACCATTTCTTGGCTTCAAACTCCCATATCTCGCGAACGGATTTACCTAACCCAAAAATTCCTATTGCATCTGAAAGTAGAAACTCGCCCGATTACAGCGGTATGTGTATTTTTTCCCTAGGCAATTCTGGTTAAACGTTTGGAGCAGCAGAATTGCGAAAAATTTGTTGTCTTCTTAACCATTTCTTAGCTTCAACTCCCATATCTCGCGAACGGATTAAACTAACCCAAAAATTCCTGTTGCATCTGAAAGTAGAAACTCGCCCGATTACAACGGTATGTGTATTTTTTCCATAGGCCATTCTGGTTAAGCTTTTGGAGCAGCAGAATTGCGAAAAATTTTTTGCCTTCTCAACCATTTCTTGGCTTCAAACTCCCATATCTCGCGAACGGATTGACCAAACCCAGAAGTTCCTGCTGCGTCTGAAAGTAGAAACTCACCCGATTACAACGATATGCGTATTTTTTCCCTAAGCCATTCTGGTTAAGCGTTTGGAGCAGCAGAATTGCGAAAAATCTTTTGCCTTCTCAACCATTTCTTGCCTTCAAACTCCCATATCTCGCGAACGGATTGACCTAACCCAAAAATTCCTATTGCATCTGAAAGTAGAAACTCGCCCGATTACAGCGGTATGCGTATTTTTTCCCTAGGCAATTCTGGTTAAGTGTTTGGAGCAGCAGAATTGCGAAAAATTTTTTGCCTTCTCAACCATTTCTTGGCTTCAAACTCCCATATCTCGCGAACGGATTGACCTAACCCAAAAATTCCTGTTGCATCTGAAAGTAGAAACTCGCCCGATTACAGCGGTATGTGTATTTTTTCCCTAGGCAATTCTGGTTAAGCGTTTGAAGCAGCAGAATAGCGAACAATTTTTTGCCTTCTCAACCATTTCTTGGCTTCAAACTCCCATATCTCGCGAACGGATTGACCTAACCCAAAAATTCCTATTGCATCTGAAAGTAGAAACTCGCCCGATTACAGCAGTATGTGTATTTTTTCCCTAGGCCATTCTGGTTAAGCGTTTGGAGCAGCAGAATTGCGAAAAATTTGTTGTCTTCTCAACCATTTCTTAGCTTCAAACTCCCAAATCTCGCGAACGGATTGACGTATCCCAAAAATTCCTATTGCATCTGAAAGTAGAAACTCGCCCGATTACAACGGTACGTGTATTTTTCCCTTAGGCCATTCTTGTTAAGCGATTGGAGCAGCAGAAGTGCGAAAAATTTATTGTCTTCTCAACCATTTCTTCGCTTCAAACTCCCATATCTCGCGAACGGATTGACCTAACCCAAAAATTCCTATTGCATCTGAAAGTAGAAACTCGCCCCATTACAACGGTATGTGTATTTTTTCCCTAGGCCATTCTGGTTATGCGGTTGGAGCAGCAGAAATGCGAAAAAATTTTTGCCTTCTCAACCATTTCTTGTCCTCAAGCTCCCAAATCTCGCGAACGGGTTGACCTAACCCAAAAATTTCTATTGCATCTGAAAGTAGAAACTCGCCCGATTACAACGGTATGTGTATTTTTTCCCTAGGCCATTCTGGTTAAGCGTTTGGAGCAGCAGAATTGCGAAAAATTTTTTGCCTTCTCAACCATTTCTTAGCTCCAAAGTCCCATATCTCGCGAACTGATTGACCTAACCCAAAAATTCCTATTGCATCTGAAAGTAGAAACTCGCCCGATTACAACGATATGCGTATTTTTTCCCTAGGGCACTCTGGTTAAGCGTTTGGAGCAGCAGAATTGCAAAAAATGTTTTACCTTCTCAACCATTTCTTGGCTTCAAACTCCCATATCTCGCGAACGGATTGACCTAACCCAAAAATTCCTATTGCATCTGATAGTAGAAACTCGCCCGATTACAGCGGTATGTGTATTTTTTCCCTAGGCAATTCTGGTTAAGCGTTTGGAGCAGCAGAATTGCGAAAAATTTTTTGCCTTCTCAACCATTTCTTGGCTTCAAACTCCCATATATCGCGAACGGATTGACCTAACCCAAAAATTCCTGTTGAACCTGAAAGTAGAAACTCGCCCGATTACAACGGTATGTGTATTTTTTCCCTAGGCCATTCAGTTTAAGCGTTTGAAGCAGCAGAATAGCGAACAATTTTTTGCCTTCTCAACCATTTCTTGGTTTCAAACTCCCATATCTCACGAACGGATTGACCTAACCCAAAAGTTCCTGTTGCGTCTGAAAGTAGAAACTCGCCCGATTACAACGGTATGTGTACTTTTTCCCTAGGCCATTCTGGTTAAGCGTTTGGAGCAGCAGAATTGCGAAAAATTTTTTGCCTTCTCAACCATTTCTTGGCTTCAAACTCCCATATCTCGCGAACGGATTGACCTAACCCAAAAATTCCTATTGCATCTGAAAGTAGAAACTCGCCCGATTACAACGATATGCGTATTTTTTCCCTAGGCAATTCTGGTTAAGCGTTTGGAGCAGCAGAATTGCGAAAAATTTTTTGCCTTCTCAACCATTTCTTGGCTTCAAACTCCCATATATCGCGAACGGATTGACCTAACCCAAAAATTCCTGTTGAACCTGAAAGTAAAAACTCGCCGATTACAACGGTATGTGTATTTTTTCCCTAGGCCATTCTGGTTAAGCGTTTGGAGCAACAGAATTGCGAAAAATTTTTTGCCTTCTCAACCATTTCTTGGCTTCAAACTCCCATATCACGCGAACGGATTGTCCTAACCCAAAAGTTCCTGTTGCGTCTGAAAGTAGAAACTCGCCCGATTACAACGGTATGTGTATTTTTTCCCTAGGCCATTCAGTTTAAGCGTTTGAAGCAGCAGAATAGCGAACAATTTTTTGCCTTCTCAACCATTTCTTGGTTTCAAACTCCCATATCTCACGAACGGATTGACCTAACCCAAAAATTCCTGTTGCATCTGAAAGAAGAGACTCGCCCGATTACAACGGTATGTGTATTTTTTCCCTAGGCCATTCTGGTCAAGCGTTTGAAGCAGCAGAATAGCGAACAATTTTTTGCCTTCTCAACCATTTCTTGGCTTCAAACTCTCATATCTCGCGAACGGATTGACCTAACCCAAAAATTCCTGTTGCGTCTGAAAGTAGAAACACGCCCGATTACGACGGTATGTGTATTTTTTCCCTAGGCCATTCTGGTCAAGCGTTTGAAGCAGCAGAATAGCGAACAATTTTTTGCCTTCTCAACCATTTCTTGGCTTCAAACTCCCATATCTCGCGAACGGATTGACCTAACCCAAAAATTCCTGTTGCGTCTGAAAGTAGAATCTCGCCCGATTACAACGGTATGTGTATTTTTTCCCTAGGCCATTCTGGTTAAGAGTTTGGAGCAGCAGAATAGCGAAAAATTGTTTGCATTCTCAACCATTTCTTGGCTTCAAACTCCCATATCTCGCGAACGGATTGACCTAACCCAAAAATTCCTGTTGCGTGTGAAAGTAGAAACTCGCCCGATTACAACGGTATGTGTATTTTTTCCCTAGCCCATTCTGGTTAAGCGTTTGGAGCAACAGAATTGCGAAAAATTTTTTGCCTTCTCAACCATTTCTTGGCTTCAAACTCCCATATCACGCGAACGGATTGTCCTAACCCAAAAGTTCCTGTTGCGTCTGAAAGTAGAAACTCGCCCGATTACAACGGTATGTGTATTTTTTCCCTAGGCCATTCAGTTTAAGCGTTTGAAGCAGCAGAATAGCGAACAATTTTTTGCCTTCTCAACCATTTCTTGGTTTCAAACTCCCATATCTCACGAACGGATTGACCTAACCCAAAAATTCCTGTTGCATCTGAAAGAAGAGACTCGCCCGATTACAACGGTATGTGTATTTTTTCCCTAGGCCATTCTGGTCAAGCGTTTGAAGCAGCAGAATAGCGAACAATTTTTTGCCTTCTCAACCATTTCTTGGCTTCAAACTCTCATATCTCGCGAACGGATTGACCTAACCCAAAAATTCCTGTTGCGTCTGAAAGTAGAAACACGCCCGATTACGACGGTATGTGTATTTTTTCCCTAGGCCATTCTGGTCAAGCGTTTGAAGCAGCAGAATAGCGAACAATTTTTTGCCTTCTCAACCATTTCTTGGCTTCAAACTGCCATATCTCGCGAACGGATTGACCTAACCCAAAAATTCCTGTTGCGTCTGAAAGTAGAATCTCGCCCGATTACAACGGTATGTGTATTTTTTCCCTAGGCCATTCTGGTCAAGAGTTTGGAGCAGCAGAATAGCGAAAAATTGTTTGCATTCTCAACCATTTCTTGGCTTCAAACTCCCATATCTCGCGAACGGATTGATCTAACCCAAAAATTCCTGTTGCGTGTGAAAGTAGAAACTCGCCCGATTACAACGGTATGTGTATTTTTTCCCTAGCCCATTCTTGTTAAGCGTTTGGAGCAGCAGAAGTGCGAAAAATTTGTTGTCTTCTTAACCATTTCTTAGCTTCAAACTCCCATATCTCGCGAACGGATTGACCTAACCCAAAAATTCCTATTGCATCTGAAAGTAGAAACTCGCCCGATTACAGCGGTATGTGTATTTTTTCCCTAGGCAATTCTGGTTAAGTGTTTGGAGCAGCAGAATTGCGAAAAATTGTTTGCCTTCTCAACCATTTCTTGGCTTCAAACTCCCATATCTCGCGAACGGATTGACCTAACCCAAAAATTCCTGTTGCATCTGAAAGTAGAAACTCGCCCGATTACAGCGGTATGTGTATTTTTTCCCTAGGCAATTCTGGTTAAGCGTTTGAAGCAGCAGAATAGCGAACAATTTTTTGCCTTCTCAACCATTTCTTGGCTTCAAACTCCCATATCTCGCGAACGGATTGACCTAACCCAAAAATTCCTGCTGCGTCTGAAAGTAGAAACTCGCCCGATTATAACGATATGCGTATTTTTTCCCTAGGCCGTTCTGGTTAAGCGTTCGGAGCAGCGGAATTGCAAAAATTTTTTGCCTTCTCAACCATTTCTTGGCTCCAAAGTCCCATATCTCGCGAACTGATTGACCTAACCCAAAAATTCCTATTGCATCTGAAAGTAGAAACTCGCCCGATTACAGCAGTATGTGTATTTTTTCCCTAGGCCATTCTGGTTAAGCGTTTGGAGCAGCAGAATTGCGAAAAATTTGTTGTCTTCTCAACCATTTCTTAGCTTCAAACTCCCAAATCTCGCGAACGGATTGACGTATCCCAAAAATTCCTATTGCATCTGAAAGTAGAAACTCGCCCGATTACAACGGTACGTGTATTTTTCCCTTAGGCCATTCTTGTTAAGCGATTGGAGCAGCAGAAGTGCGAAAAATTTATTGTCTTCTCAACCATTTCTTCGCTTCAAACTCCCATATCTCGCGAACGGATTGACCTAACCCAAAAATTCCTATTGCATCTGAAAGTAGAAACTCGCCCCATTACAACGGTATGTGTATTTTTTCCCTAGGCCATTCTGGTTATGCGGTTGGAGCAGCAGAAATGCGAAAAAATTTTTGCCTTCTCAACCATTTCTTGTCCTCAAACTCCCAAATCTCGCGAACGGGTTGACCTAACCCAAAAATTTCTATTGCATCTGAAAGTAGAAACTCGCCCGATTACAACGGTATGTGTATTTTTTCCCTAGGCCATTCTGGTTAAGCGTTTGGAGCAGCAGAATTGCGAAAAATTTTTTGCCTTCTCAACCATTTCTTAGCTCCAAAGTCCCATATCTCGCGAACTGATTGACCTAACCCAAAAATTCCTATTGCATCTGAAAGTAGAAACTCGCCCGATTACAACGATATGCGTATTTTTTCCCTAGGGCACTCTGGTTAAGCGTTTGGAGCAGCAGAATTGCAAAAAATGTTTTACCTTCTCAACCATTTCTTGGCTTCAAACTCCCATATCTCGCGAACGGATTGACCTAACCCAAAAATTCCTATTGCATCTGAAAGTAGAAACTCGCCCGATTACAGCGGTATGTGTATTTTTTCCCTAGGCAATTCTGGTTAAGCGTTTGGAGCAGCAGAATTGCGAAAAATTTTTTGCCTTCTCAACCATTTCTTGGCTTCAAACTCCCATATATCGCGAACTGATTGACCTAACCCAAAAATTCCTGTTGAACCTGAAAGTAGAAACTCGCCGATTACAACGGTATGTGTATTTTTTCCCTAGGCCATTCTGGTTAAGCGTTTGGAGCAGCAGAATTGCGAAAAATTTTTTGCCTTCTCAACCATTTCTTGGCTTCAAACTCCCATATCACGCGAACGGATTGACCTAACCCAAAAGTTCCTGTTGCGTCTGAAAGTAGAAACTCGCCCGATTACAACGGTATGTGTATTTTTTCCCTTGGCCATTCTGGTTAAGCGTTTGGAGCAGCAGAATTGCGAAAAATTTTTTGCCTTCTCAACCATTTCTTGGCTTCAAACTCCCATATCTCGCGAACGGATTGACCTAACCCAAAAATTCCTATTGCATCTGAAAGTAGAAACTCGCCCGATTACAACGATATGCGTATTTTTTCCCTAGGCAATTCTGGTTAAGCGTTTGGAGCAGCAGAATTGCGAAAAATTTTTTGCCTTCTCAACCATTTCTTGGCTTCAAACTCCCATATATCGCGAACGGATTGACCTAACCCAAAAATTCCTGTTGAACCTGAAAGTAAAAACTCGCCGATTACAACGGTATGTGTATTTTTTCCCTAGGCCATTCTGGTTAAGCGTTTGGAGCAACAGAATTGCGAAAAATTTTTTGCCTTCTCAACCATTTCTTGGCTTCAAACTCCCATATCACGCGAACGGATTGTCCTAACCCAAAAGTTCCGGTTGCGTCTGAAAGTAGAAACTCGCCCGATTACAACGGTATGTGTATTTTTTCCCTAGGCCATTCAGTTTAAGCGTTTGAAGCAGCAGAATAGCGAACAATTTTTTGCCTTCTCAACCATTTCTTGGTTTCAAACTCCCATATCTCACGAACGGATTGACCTAACCCAAAAATTCCTGTTGCATCTGAAAGAAGAGACTCGCCCGATTACAACGGTATGTGTATTTTTTCCCTAGGCCATTCTGGTCAAGCGTTTGAAGCAGCAGAATAGCGAACAATTTTTTGCCTTCTCAACCATTTCTTGGCTTCAAACTCTCATATCTTGCGAACGGATTGACCTAACCCAAAAATTCCTGTTGCGTCTGAAAGTAGAAACACGCCCGATTACGACGGTATGTGTATTTTTTCCCTAGGCCATTCTGGTCAAGCGTTTGAAGCAGCAGAATAGCGAACAATTTTTTGCCTTCTCAACCATTTCTTGGCTTCAAACTGCCATATCTCGCGAACGGATTGACCTAACCCAAAAATTCCTGTTGCGTCTGAAAGTAGAATCTCGCCCGATTACAACGGTATGTGTATTTTTTCCCTAGGCCATTCTGGTTAAGAGTTTGGAGCAGCAGAATAGCGAAAAATTGTTTGCATTCTCAACCATTTCTTGGCTTCAAACTCCGATATCTCGCGAACGGATTGACCTAACCCAAAAATTCCTGTTGCGTGTGAAAGTAGAAACTCGCCCGATTACAACGGTATGTGTATTTTTTCCCTAGCCCATTCTTGTTAAGCGTTTGGAGCAGCAGAAGTGCGAAAAATTTGTTGTCTTCTTAACCATTTCTTAGCTTCAAACTCCCATATCTCGCGAACGGATTGACCTAACCCAAAAATTCCTATTGCATCTGAAAGTACAAACTCGCCCGATTACAGCGGTATGTGTATTTTTTCCCTAGGCAATTCTGGTTAAGTGTTTGGAGCAGCAGAATTGCGAAAAATTGTTTGCCTTCTCAACCATTTCTTGGCTTCAAACTCCCATATCTCGCGAACGGATTGACCTAACCCAAAAATTCCTGTTGCATCTGAAAGTAGAAACTCGCCCGATTACAGCGGTATGTGTATTTTTTCCCTAGGCAATTCTGGTTAAGCGTTTGAAGCAGCAGAATAGCGAACAATTTTTTGCCTTCTCAACCATTTCTTGGCTTCAAACTCCCATATCTCGCGAACGGATTGACCTAACCCAAAAATTCCTGCTGCGTCTGAAAGTAGAAACTCGCCCGATTATAACGATATGCGTATTTTTTCCCTAGGCCGTTCTGGTTAAGCGTTCGGAGCAGCGGAATTGCAAAAATTTTTTGCCTTCTCAACCATTTCTTGGCTCCAAAGTCCCATATCTCGCGAACTGATTGACCTAACCCAAAAATTCCTATTGCATCTGAAAGTAGAAACTCGCCCGATTACAGCAGTATGTGTATTTTTTCCCTAGGCCATTCTGGTTAAGCGTTTGGAGCAGCAGAATTGCGAAAAATTTGTTGTCTTCTCAACCATTTCTTAGCTTCAAACTCCCAAATCTCGCGAACGGATTGACGTATCCCAAAAATTCCTATTGCATCTGAAAGTAGAAACTCGCCCGATTACAACGGTACGTGTATTTTTCCCTTAGGCCATTCTTGTTAAGCGATTGGAGCAGCAGAAGTGCGAAAAATTTATTGTCTTCTCAACCATTTCTTCGCTTCAAACTCCCATATCTCGCGAACGGATTGACCTAACCCAAAAATTCCTATTGCATCTGAAAGTAGAAACTCGCCCCATTACAACGGTATGTGTATTTTTTCCCTAGGCCATTCTGGTTATGCGGTTGGAGCAGCAGAAATGCGAAAAAATTTTTGCCTTCTCAACCATTTCTTGTCCTCAAACTCCCAAATCTCGCGAACGGGTTGACCTAACCCAAAAATTTCTATTGCATCTGAAAGTAGAAACTCGCCCGATTACAACGGTATGTGTATTTTTTCCCTAGGCCATTCTGGTTAAGCGTTTGGAGCAGCAGAATTGCGAAAAATTTTTTGCCTTCTCAACCATTTCTTAGCTCCAAAGTCCCATATCTCGCGAACTGATTGACCTAACCCAAAAATTCCTATTGCATCTGAAAGTAGAAACTCGCCCGATTACAACGATATGCGTATTTTTTCCCTAGGGCACTCTGGTTAAGCGTTTGGAGCAGCAGAATTGCAAAAAATGTTTTACCTTCTCAACCATTTCTTGGCTTCAAACTCCCATATCTCGCGAACGGATTGACCTAACCCAAAAATTCCTATTGCATCTGAAAGTAGAAACTCGCCCGATTACAGCGGTATGTGTATTTTTTTCCTAGGCAATTCTGGTTAAGCGTTTGGAGCAGCAGAATTGCGAAAAATTTTTTGCCTTCTCAACCATTTCTTGGCTTCAAACTCCCATATATCGCGAACGGATTGACCTAACCCAAAAATTCCTGTTGAACCTGAAAGTAGAAACTCGCCGATTACAACGGTATGTGTATTTTTTCCCTAGGCCATTCTGGTTAAGCGTTTGGAGCAGCAGAATTGCGAAAAATTTTTTGCCTTCTCAACCATTTCTTGGCTTCAAACTCCCATATCACGCGAACGGATTGACCTAACCCAAAAGTTCCTGTTGCGTCTGAAAGTAGAAACTCGCCCGATTACAACGGTATGTGTATTTTTTCCCTAGGCCATTCTATTTAAGCGTTTGAAGCAGCAGAATAGCGAACAATTTTTTGCCTTCTCAACCATTTCTTGGCTTCAAACTCCCATATCTCGCGAACGGATTGACCTAACCCAAAAATTCCTGTTGCATCTGAAAGAAGAAACTCGCCCGATTACAACGATATGCGTATTTTTTCCCTAGGGCACTCTGGTTAAGCGTTTGGAGCAGCAGAATTGCAAAAAATGTTTTACCTTCTCAACCATTTCTTGGCTTCAAACTCTCATATCTCGCGAACGGATTGACCTAACCCAAAAATTCCTATTGCATCTGAAAGTAGAAACTCGCCCGATTACAGCGGTATGTGTATTTTTTCCCTAGGCTATTCTGGTTAAGCGTTTGGAGCAGCAGAATTGCGAAAAATTTTTTGCCTTCTCAACCATTTCTTGGCTTCAAACTC
This sequence comes from Ptiloglossa arizonensis, assembly GCF_051014685.1. Lineage (NCBI taxonomy): Eukaryota > Metazoa > Arthropoda > Insecta > Hymenoptera > Colletidae > Ptiloglossa > Ptiloglossa arizonensis. The sequence continues at coordinate 646,520 of NW_027478687.1, read as the reverse complement.
CCATATATCGCGAACGGATTGACCTAACCCAAAAATTCCTGTTGAACCTGAAAGTAAAAACTCGCCGATTACAACGGTATGTGTATTTTTTCCCTAGGCCATTCTGGTTAAGCGTTTGGAGCAGCAGAATTGCGAAAAATTTTTTGCCTTCTCAACCATTTCTTGGCTTCAAACTCCCATATCACGCGAACGGATTGTCCTAACCCAAAAGTTCCTGTTGCGTCTGAAAGTAGAAACTCGCCCGATTACAACGGTATGTGTATTTTTTCCCTAGGCCATTCTGTTTAAGCGTTTGAAGCAGCAGAATAGCGAACAATTTTTTGCCTTCTCAACCATTTCTTGGCTTCAAACTCCCATATCTCGCGAACGGATTGACCTAACCCAAAAATTCCTGTTGCATCTGAAAGAAGAGACTCGCCCGATTACAACGGTATGTGTGTTTTTTCCCTAGGCCATTCTGGTCAAGCGTTTGAAGCAGCAGAATAGCGAACAATTTTTTGCCTTCTCAACCATTTCTTGGCTTCAAACTCTCATATCTCGCGAACGGATTGACCTAACCCAAAAATTCCTGTTGCGTCTGAATGTAGAAACACGCCCGATTACGACGGTATGTGTATTTTTTCCCTAGGCCATTCTGGTCAAGCGTTTGAAGCAGCAGAATAGCGAACAATTTTTTGCCTTCTCAACCATTTCTTGGCTTCAAACTGCCATATCTCGCGAACGGATTGACCTAACCCAAAAATTCCTGTTGCGTCTGAAAGTAGAATCTCGCCCGATTACAACGGTATGTGTATTTTTTCCCTAGGCCATTCTGGTTAAGAGTTTGGAGCAGCAGAATAGCGAAAAATTGTTTGCATTCTCAACCATTTCTTGGCTTCAAACTCCCATATCACGCGAACGGATTGACCTAACCCAAAAGTTCCTGTTGCGTCTGAAAGTAGAAACTCGCCCGATTACAACGGTATGTGTATTTTTTCCCTAGGCCATTCTATTTAAGCGTTTGAAGCAGCAGAATAGCGAACAATTTTTTGCCTTCTCAACCATTTCTTGGCTTCAAACTCCCATATCTCGCGAACGGATTGACCTAACCCAAAAATTCCTGTTGCATCTGAAAGAAGAAACTCGCCCGATTACAACGATATGCGTATTTTTTCCCTAGGGCACTCTGGTTAAGCGTTTGGAGCAGCAGAATTGCAAAAAATGTTTTACCTTCTCAACCATTTCTTGGCTTCAAACTCCCATATCTCGCGAACGGATTGACCTAACCCAAAAATTCCTATTGCATCTGAAAGTAGAAACTCGCCCGATTACAGCGGTATGTGTATTTTTTCCCTAGGCTATTCTGGTTAAGCGTTTGGAGCAGCAGAATTGCGAAAAATTTTTTGCCTTCTCAACCATTTCTTGGCTTCAAACTCCCATATATCGCGAACGGATTGACCTAACCCAAAAATTCCTGTTGAACCTGAAAGTAAAAACTCGCCGATTACAACGGTATGTGTATTTTTTCCCTAGGCCATTCTGGTTAAGCGTTTGGAGCAGCAGAATTGCGAAAAATTTTTTGCCTTCTCAACCATTTCTTGGCTTCAAACTCCCATATCACGCGAACGGATTGTCCTAACCCAAAAGTTCCTGTTGCGTCTGAAAGTAGAAACTCGCCCGATTACAACGGTATGTGTATTTTTTCCCTAGGCCATTCTGTTTAAGCGTTTGAAGCAGCAGAATAGCGAACAATTTTTTGCCTTCTCAACCATTTCTTGGCTTCAAACTCCCATATCTCGCGAACGGATTGACCTAACCCAAAAATTCCTGTTGCATCTGAAAGAAGAGACTCGCCCGATTACAACGGTATGTGTATTTTTTCCCTAGGCCATTCTGGTCAAGCGTTTGAAGCAGCAGAATAGCGAACAATTTTTTGCCTTCTCAACCATTTCTTGGCTTCAAACTCTCATATCTCGCGAACGGATTGACCTAACCCAAAAATTCCTGTTGCGTCTGAATGTAGAAACACGCCCGATTACGACGGTATGTGTATTTTTTCCCTAGGCCATTCTGGTCAAGCGTTTGAAGCAGCAGAATAGCGAACAATTTTTTGCCTTCTCAACCATTTCTTGGCTTCAAACTGCCATATCTCGCGAACGGATTGACCTAACCCAAAAATTCCTGTTGCGTCTGAAAGTAGAATCTCGCCCGATTACAACGGTATGTGTATTTTTTCCCTAGGCCATTCTGGTTAAGAGTTTGGAGCAGCAGAATAGCGAAAAATTGTTTGCATTCTCAACCATTTCTTGGCTTCAAACTCCCATATCACGCGAACGGATTGACCTAACCCAAAAGTTCCTGTTGCGTCTGAAAGTAGAAACTCGCCCGATTACAACGGTATGTGTATTTTTTCCCTAGGCCATTCTATTTAAGCGTTTGAAGCAGCAGAATAGCGAACAATTTTTTGCCTTCTCAACCATTTCTTGGCTTCAAACTCCCATATCTCGCGAACGGATTGACCTAACCCAAAAATTCCTGTTGCATCTGAAAGAAGAAACTCGCCCGATTACAACGATATGCGTATTTTTTCCCTAGGGCACTCTGGTTAAGCGTTTGGAGCAGCAGAATTGCAAAAAATGTTTTACCTTCTCAACCATTTCTTGGCTTCAAACTCCCATATCTCGCGAACGGATTGACCTAACCCAAAAATTCCTATTGCATCTGAAAGTAGAAACTCGCCCGATTACAGCGGTATGTGTATTTTTTCCCTAGGCTATTCTGGTTAAGCGTTTGGAGCAGCAGAATTGCGAAAAATTTTTTGCCTTCTCAACCATTTCTTGGCTTCAAACTCCCATATATCGCGAACGGATTGACCTAACCCAAAAATTCCTGTTGAACCTGAAAGTAAAAACTCGCCGATTACAACGGTATGTGTATTTTTTCCCTAGGCCATTCTGGTTAAGCGTTTGGAGCAGCAGAATTGCGAAAAATTTTTTGCCTTCTCAACCATTTCTTGGCTTCAAACTCCCATATCACGCGAACGGATTGTCCTAACCCAAAAGTTCCTGTTGCGTCTGAAAGTAGAAACTCGCCCGATTACAACGGTATGTGTATTTTTTCCCTAGGCCATTCTGTTTAAGCGTTTGAAGCAGCAGAATAGCGAACAATTTTTTGCCTTCTCAACCATTTCTTGGCTTCAAACTCCCATATCTCGCGAACGGATTGACCTAACCCAAAAATTCCTGTTGCATCTGAAAGAAGAGACTCGCCAGATTACAACGGTATGTGTATTTTTTCCCTAGGCCATTCTGGTCAAGCGTTTGAAGCAGCAGAATAGCGAACAATTTTTTGCCTTCTCAACCATTTCTTGGCTTCAAACTCTCATATCTCGCGAACGGATTGACCTAACCCAAAAATTCCTGTTGCGTCTGAATGTAGAAACACGCCCGATTACGACGGTATGTGTATTTTTTCCCTAGGCCATTCTGGTCAAGCGTTTGAAGCAGCAGAATAGCGAACAATTTTTTGCCTTCTCAACCATTTCTTGGCTTCAAACTGCCATATCTCGCGAACGGATTGACCTAACCCAAAAATTCCTGTTGCGTCTGAAAGTAGAATCTATCCCGATTACAACGGTATGTGTATTTTTTCCCTAGGCCATTCTGGTTAAGAGTTTGGAGCAGCAGAATAGCGAAAAATTGTTTGCATTCTCAACCATTTCTTGGCTTCAAACTCCCATATCTCGCGAACGGATTGACCTAACCCAAAAATTCCTGTTGCGTGTGAAAGTAGAAACTCGCCCGATTACAACGGTATGTGTATTTTTTCCCTAGCCCATTCTGGTTAAGCGTTTGGAGCAGCAGAAGTGCGAAAAATTTGTTGTCTTCTTAACCATTTCTTAGCTTCAAACTCCCATATCTCGCGAACGGATTGACCTAACCCAAAAATTCCTATTGCATCTGAAAGTAGAAACTCGCCCGATTACAGCGGTATGTGTATTTTTTCCCTGGGCAATTCTGGTTAAGTGTTTGGAGCAGCAGAATTGCGAAAAATTGTTTGCCTTCTCAACCATTTCTTGGCTTCAAACTCCCATATCTCGCGAACGGATTGACCTAACCCAAAAATTCCTGTTGCATCTGAAAGTAGAAACTCGCCCGATTACAGCGGTATGTGTATTTTTTCCCTAAGCAATTCTGGTTAAGCGTTTGAAGCAGCAGAATAGCGAACAATTTTTTGCCTTCTCAACCATTTCTTGGCTTCAAACTCCCATATCTCGCGAACGGATTGACCTAACCCAAAAATTCCTGTTGCGTGTGAAAGTAGAAACTCGCCCGATTACAACGGTACGTGTATTTTTTCCCTAGCCCATTCTGGTTAAGCGTTTGGAGCAGCAGAATTGCGAACAATTTTTTGCCTTCTCAACCATTTCTTGGCTTCAAACTCCCATATCTCGCGAACTGATTGACCTAACCCAAAAATTCCTATTGCATCTGAAAGTAGAAACTCGCCCGATTACAGCAGTATGTGTATTTTTTCCCTAGGCCATTCTGGTTAAGCGTTTGGAGCAGCAGAATTGCGAAAAATTTGTTGTCTTCTCAACCATTTCTTAGCTTCAAACTCCCAAATCTCGCGAACGGATTGACGTATCCCAAAAATTCCTATTGCATCTGAAAGTAGAAACTCGCCCGATTACAACGGTACGTGTATTTTTCCCTTAGGCCATTCTTGTTAAGCGATTGGAGCAGCAGAAGTGCGAAAAATTTATTGTCTTCTCAACCATTTCTTCGCTTCAAACTCCCATATTTCGCGAACGGATTGACCTAACCCAAAAATTCCTATTGCATCTGAAAGTAGAAACTCGCCCCATTACAACGGTATGTGTATTTTTTCCCTAGGCCATTCTGGTTATGCGGTTGGAGCAGCAGAAATGCGAAAAAATTTTTGCCTTCTCAACCATTTCTTGTCCTCAAACTCCCAAATCTCGCGAACGGGTTGACCTAACCCAAAAATTTCTATTGCATCTGAAAGTAGAAACTCGCCCGATTACAACGGTATGTGTATTTTTTCCCTAGGCCATTCTGGTTAAGCGTTTGGAGCAGCAGAATTGCGAAAAATTTTTTGCCTTCTCAACCATTTCTTAGCTCCAAAGTCCCATATCTCGCGAACTGATTGACCTAACCCAAAAATTCCTGTTGAACCTGAAAGTAGAAACTCGCCGATTACAACGGTATGTGTATTTTTTCCCTAGGCCATTCTGGTTAAGCGTTTGGAGCAGCAGAATTGCGAAAAATTTTTTGCCTTCTCAACCATTTCTTGGCTTCAAACTCCCATATCACGCGAACGGATTGACCTAACCCAAAAGTTCCTGTTGCGTCTGAAAGTAGAAACTCGCCCGATTACAACGGTATGTGTATTTTTTCCCTAGGCCATTCTGTTTAAGCGTTTGAAGCAGCAGAATAGCGAACAATTTTTTGCCTTCTCAACCATTTCTTGGCCTCAAACTCCCATATCTCGCGAACGGATTGACCTAACCCAAAAATTCCTGTTGCATCTGAAAGAAGAAACTCGCCCGATTATAACGATATGCGTATTTTTTCCCTAGGGCACTCTGGTTAAGCGTTTGGAGCAGCAGAATTGCAAAAAATGTTTTACCTTCTCAACCATTTCTTGGCTTCAAACTCCCATATCTCGCGAACGGATTGACCTAACCCAAAAATTCCTATTGCATCTGAAAGTAGAAACTCGCCCGATTACAGCGGTATGTGTATTTTTTCCCTAGGCAATTCTGGTTAAGCGTTTGGAGCAGCAGAATTGCGAAAAATTTTTTGCCTTCTCAACCATTTCTTGGCTTCAAACTCCCATATATCGCGAACGGATTGACCTAACCCAAAAATTCCTGTTGAACCTGGAAGAAAAAACTCGCCGATTACAACGGTATGTGTATTTTTTCCCTAGGCCATTCTGGTTAAGCGTTTGGAGCAGCAGAATTGCGAAAAATTTTTTGCCTTCTCAACCATTTCTTGGCTTCAAACTCCCATATCACGCGAACGGATTGTCCTAACCCAAAAGTTCCTGTTGCGTCTGAAAGTAGAAACTCGCCCGATTACAACGGTATGTGTATTTTTTCCCTAGGCCATTCTGTTTAAGCGTTTGGAGCAGCAGAATTGCGAAAAATTTTTTGCCTTCTCAACCATTTCTTGGCTTCAAACTCCCATATCACGCGAACGGATTGTCCTAACCCAAAAGTTCCTGTTGCGTCTGAAAGTAGAAACTCGCCCGATTACAACGGTATGTGTATTTTTTCCCTAGGCCATTCTGTTTAAGCGTTTGAAGCAGCAGAATAGCGAACAATTTTTTGCCTTCTCAACCATTTCTTGGCTTCAAACTCTCATATCTCGCGAACGGATTGACCTAACCCAAAAATTCCTGTTGCGTCTGAAAGTAGAAACACGCCCGATTACGACGGTATGTGTATTTTTTCCCTAGGCCATTCTGGTCAAGCGTTTGAAGCAGCAGAATAGCGAACAATTTTTTGCCTTCTCAACCATTTCTTGGCTTCAAACTGCCATATCTCGCGAACGGATTGACCTAACCCAAAAATTCCTGTTGCGTCTGAAAGTAGAATCTCGCCCGATTACAACGGTATGTGTATTTTTTCCCTAGGCCATTCTGGTTAAGAGTTTGGAGCAGCAGAATAGCGAAAAATTGTTTGCATTCTCAACCATTTCTTGGCTTCAAACTCCCATATCTCGCGAACGGATTGACCTAACCCAAAAATTCCTGTTGCCTGTGAAAGTAGAAACTCGCCCGATTACAACGGTATGTGTATTTTTTCCCTAGCCCATTCTGGTTAAGCGTTTGGAGCAGCAGAAGTGCGAAAAATTTGTTGTCTTCTTAACCATTTCTTAGCTTCAAACTCCCATATCTCGCGAACGGATTGACCTAACCCAAAAATTCCTATTGCATCTGAAAGTAGAAACTCGCCCGATTACAGCGGTATGTGTATTTTTTCCCTAGGCAATTCTGGTTAAGCGTTTGAAGCAGCAGAATAGCGAACAATTTTTTGCCTTCTCAACCATTTCGTGGCTTCAAACTCCCATATCTCGCGAACGGATTGACCTAACCCAAAAATTCCTGTTGCCTGTGAAAGTAGATTTCGCCCGATTACAACGGTATGTGTATTTTTTCCCTAGGCCATTCTGGTCAAGCGTTTGAAGCAGCAGAATAGCGAACAATTTTTTGCCTTCTCAACCATTTCTTGGCTTCAAACTGCCATATCTCGCGAACGGATTGACCTAACCCAAAAATTCCTGTTGCGTCTGAAAGTAGAATCTCGCCCGATTACAACGGTATGTGTATTTTTTCCCTAGGCCATCCTGGTTAAGCGTTTGGAGCAGCAGAATTGCGAAAAATTTTTTGCTTTCTCAACCATTTCTTAGCTTCAAACTCCCAAATCTCGCGAACGGATTGACGTAACCCAAAAATTCCTATTGTATCTTAAAGTAGAAACTCGCCCGATTACAACGATATGCGTATTTTTTCCCTAGGGCACTCTGGTTAAGCGTTTGGAGCAGCAGAATTGCAAAAAATGTTTTACCTTCTCAACCATTTCTTGGCTTCAAACTCCCATATCTCGCGAACGGATTGACCTAACCCAAAAATTCCTATTGCATCTGAAAGTAGAAACTCGCCCGATTACAGCGGTATGTGTATTTTTTCCCTAGGCAATTCTGGTTAAGCGTTTGGAGCAGCAGAATTGCGAAAAATTTTTTGCCTTCTCAACCATTTCTTGGCTTCAAACTCCCATATATCGCGAACGGATTGACCTAACCCAAAAATTCCTGTTGAACCTGAAAGTAAAAACTCGCCGATTACAACGGTATGTGTATTTTTTCCCTAGGCCATTCTGGTTAAGCGTTTGGAGCAGCAGAATTGCGAAAAATTTTTTGCCTTCTCAACCATTTCTTGGCTTCAAACTCCCATATCACGCGAACGGATTGTCCTAACCCAAAAGTTCCTGTTGCGTCTGAAAGTAGAAACTCGCCCGATTACAACCGTATGTGTATTTTTTCCCTAGGCCATTCTGTTTAAGCGTTTGAAGCAGCAGAATAGCGAACAATTTTTTGCCTTCTCAACCATTTCTTGGCTTCAAACTCCCATATCTCGCGAACGGATTGACCTAACCCAAAAATTCCTGTTGCGTCTGAAAGTAGAAACACGCCCGATTACGACGGTATGTGTATTTTTTCCCTAGGCCATTCTGGTCAAGCGTTTGAAGCAGCAGAATAGCGGACAATTTTTTGCCTTCTCAACCATTTCTTGGCTTCAAACTACCATATCTCGCGAACGGATTGACCTAACCCAAAAATTCCTGTTGCATCTGAAAGTAGAAACTCGCCCGATTACAGTGGTATGTGTATTTTTTCCCTAGGCAATTCTGGTTAAGCGTTTGAAGCAGCAGAATAGCGAACAATTTTTTGCCTTCTCAACCATTTCTTGGCTTCAAACTCCCATATCTCGCGGACGGATTGACCTATCCCAAAAATTCCTGTTGCGTGTGAAAGTAGAAACTCGCCCGATTACAACGGTAAGTGTATTTTTTCCCTAGCCCATTCTGGTTAAGCGTTTGGAGCAGCAGAATTGCGAAAAATTTGTTGTCTTCTCAACCATTTCTTGGCTTCAAAGTCCCATATCTCGCGAACGGATTGACCAAACCCAAAAATTCCTGCTGCGTCTGAAAGTAGAAACTCGCCCGATTATAACGATATGCGTATTTTTTCCCTAGGCCATTCTGGTTAAGCGTTCGGAGCAGCGGAATTGCAAAAATTTTTTGCCTTCTCAACCATTTCTTGGCTCCAAAGTCCCATATCTCGCGAACTGATTGACCTAACCCAAAAATTCCTATTGCATCTGAAAGTAGAAACTCGCCCGATTACAACGGTATGTGTATTTTTCCCTTAGGCCATTCTTGTTAAGCGATTGGAGCAGCAGAAGTGCGAAAAATGTATTGTCTTCTCAACCATTTCTTCGCTTCAAACTCCCATATCTCGCGAACGGATTGACCTAACCCAAAAATTCCTATTGCATCTGAAAGTAGAAACTCGCCCCATTACAACGGTATGTGTATTTTTTCCCTAGGCCATTCTGGTTATGCGGTTGGAGCAGCAGAAATGCGAAAAAATTTTTGCCTTCTCAACCATTTCTTGTCCTCAAACTCCCAAATCTCGCGAACGGGTTGACCTAACCCAAAAATTTCTATTGCATCTGAAAGTAGAAACTCGCCCGATTACAACGGTATGTGTATTTTTTCCCTAGGCAATTCTGGTTAAGCGTTTGGAGCAGCAGAATTGCGAAAAATTTTTTGCCTTCTCAACCATTTCTTGGCTTCAAACTCCCATATATCGCGAACGGATTGACCTAACCCAAAAATTCCTTTTGAACCTGAAAGTAGAAACTCGCCGATTACAACGGTATGTGTATTTTTTCCCTAGGCCATTCTGGTTAAGCGTTTGGAGCAGCAGAATTGCGAAAAATTTTTTGTCTTCTCAACCATTTCTTGGCTTCAAACTCCCATATCACGCGAACGGATTGACCTAACCCAAAAGTTCCTGTTGCGTCTGAAAGTAGAAACTCGCCCGATTACAACGGTATGTGTATTTTTTCCCTAGGCCATTCTGTTTAAGCGTTTGAAGCAGCAGAATAGCGAACAATTTTTTGCCTTCTCAACCATTTCTTGGCTTCAAACTCCCATATCTCGCGAACGGATTGACCTAACCCAAAAATTCCTGTTGCATCTGAAAGAAGAAACTCGCCCGATTACAACGATATGCGTATTTTTTCCCTAGGGCACTCTGGTTAAGCGTTTGGAGCAGCAGAATTGCAAAAAATGTTTTACCTTCTCAACCATTTCTTGGCTTCAAACTCCCATATCTCGCGAACGGATTGACCTAACCCAAAAATTCCTATTGCATCTGAAAGTAAAAACTCGCCCGATTACAGCGGTATGTGTATTTTTTCCCTAGGCAATTCTGGTTAAGCGTTTGGAGCAGCAGAATTGCGAAAAATTTTTTGCCTTCTCAACCATTTCTTGGCTTCAAACTCCCATCTATCGCGAACGGATTGACCTAACCCAAAAATTCCTGTTGAACCTGAAAGTAAAAACTCGCCGATTACAACGGTATGTGTATTTTTTCCCTAGGCCATTCTGGTTAAGCGTTTGGAGCAGCAGAATTGCGAAAAATTTTTTGCCTTCTCAACCATTTCTTGGATTCAAACTCCCATATCACGCGAACGGATTGTCCTAACCCAAAAGTTCCTGTTGCGTCTGAAAGTAGAAACTCGCCCGATTACAACCGTATGTGTATTTTTTCCCTAGGCCATTCTGTTTAAGCGTTTGAAGCAGCAGAATAGCGAACAATTTTTTGCCTTCTCAACCATTTCTTGGCTTCAAACTCCCATATCTCGCGAACGGATTGACCTAACCCAAAAATTCCTGTTGCGTCTGAAAGTAGAAACACGCCCGATTACGACGGTATGTGTATTTTTTCCCTAGGCCATTCTGGTCAAGCGTTTGAAGCAGCAGAATAGCGGACAATTTTTTGCCTTCTCAACCATTTCTTGGCTTCAAACTACCATATCTCGCGAACGGATTGACCTAACCCAAAAATTCCTGTTGCATCTGAAAGTAGAAACTCGCCCGATTACAGTGGTATGTGTATTTTTTCCCTAGGCAATTCTGGTTAAGCGTTTGAAGCAGCAGAATAGCGAACAATTTTTTGCCTTCTCAACCATTTCTTGGCTTCAAACTCCCATATCTCGCGGACGGATTGACCTATCCCAAAAATTCCTGTTGCGTGTGAAAGTAGAAACTCGCCCGATTACAACGGTAAGTGTATTTTTTCCCTAGCCCATTCTGGTTAAGCGTTTGGAGCAGCAGAATTGCGAAAAATTTGTTGTCTTCTCAACCATTTCTTGGCTTCAAAGTCCCATATCTCGCGAACGGATTGACCAAACCCAAAAATTCCTGCTGCGTCTGAAAGTAGAAACTCGCCCGATTATAACGATATGCGTATTTTTTCCCTAGGCCATTCTGGTTAAGCGTTCGGAGCAGCGGAATTGCAAAAATTTTTTGCCTTCTCAACCATTTCTTGGCTCCAAAGTCCCATATCTCGCGAACTGATTGACCTAACCCAAAAATTCCTATTGCATCTGAAAGTAGAAACTCGCCCGATTACAACGGTATGTGTATTTTTCCCTTAGGCCATTCTTGTTAAGCGATTGGAGCAGCAGAAGTGCGAAAAATGTATTGTCTTCTCAACCATTTCTTCGCTTCAAACTCCCATATCTCGCGAACGGATTGACCTAACCCAAAAATTCCTATTGCATCTGAAAGTAGAAACTCGCCCCATTACAACGGTATGTGTATTTTTTCCCTAGGCCATTCTGGTTATGCGGTTGGAGCAGCAGAAATGCGAAAAAATTTTTGCCTTCTCAACCATTTCTTGTCCTCAAACTCCCAAATCTCGCGAACGGGTTGACCTAACCCAAAAATTTCTATTGCATCTGAAAGTAGAAACTCGCCCGATTACAACGGTATGTGTATTTTTTCCCTAGGCAATTCTGGTTAAGCGTTTGGAGCAGCAGAATTGCGAAAAATTTTTTGCCTTCTCAACCATTTCTTGGCTTCAAACTCCCATATATCGCGAACGGATTGACCTAACCCAAAAATTCCTTTTGAACCTGAAAGTAGAAACTCGCCGATTACAACGGTATGTGTATTTTTTCCCTAGGCCATTCTGGTTAAGCGTTTGGAGCAGCAGAATTGCGAAAAATTTTTTGTCTTCTCAACCATTTCTTGGCTTCAAACTCCCATATCACGCGAACGGATTGACCTAACCCAAAAGTTCCTGTTGCGTCTGAAAGTAGAAACTCGCCCGATTACAACGGTATGTGTATTTTTTCCCTAGGCCATTCTGTTTAAGCGTTTGAAGCAGCAGAATAGCGAACAATTTTTTGCCTTCTCAACCATTTCTTGGCTTCAAACTCCCATATCTCGCGAACGGATTGACCTAACCCAAAAATTCCTGTTGCATCTGAAAGAAGAAACTCGCCCGATTACAACGATATGCGTATTTTTTCCCTAGGGCACTCTGGTTAAGCGTTTGGAGCAGCAGAATTGCAAAAAATGTTTTACCTTCTCAACCATTTCTTGGCTTCAAACTCCCATATCTCGCGAACGGATTGACCTAACCCAAAAATTCCTATTGCATCTGAAAGTAAAAACTCGCCCGATTACAGCGGTATGTGTATTTTTTCCCTAGGCAATTCTGGTTAAGCGTTTGGAGCAGCAGAATTGCGAAAAATTTTTTGCCTTCTCAACCATTTCTTGGCTTCAAACTCCCATCTATCGCGAACGGATTGACCTAACCCAAAAATTCCTGTTGCATCTGAAAGAAGAAACTCGCCCGATTACAACGGTATGTGTATTTTTTCCCTAGGCCATTCTGGTCAAGCGTTTGATGCAGCAGAATAGCGAACAATTTTTTGCCTTCTCAACCATTTCTTGGCTTCAAACTCTCATATCTCGCGAACGGATTGACCTAACCCAAAAATTCCTGTTGCGTCTGAAAGTAGAAACACGCACGATTACGACGGTATGTGTATTTTTTCCCTAGGCCATTCTGGTCAAGCGTTTGAAGCAGCAGAATAGCGAACAATTTTTTGCCTCCTCAACCATTTCTTGGCTTCAAACTGCCATATCTCGCGAACGGATTGACCTAACCCAAAAATTCCTCTTGCGTCTGAAAGTAGAATCTCGCCCGATTACAACGGTATGTGTATTTTTTCCCTAGGCCATTCTGTTTAAGCGTTTGAAGCAGCAGAATAGCGAACAATTTTTAGCCTTCTCAACCATTTCTTGGATTCAAACTCCCATATCTCGCGGACGGATTGACCTAACCCAAAAATTCCAGTTGCGTGTGAAAGTAGAAACTCGCCCGATTATAACGATATGTGTATTTTTTCCCTAGGCCATTCTGGTTAAGCGTTTGGAGCAGCAGAATTGCGAAAAATTTGTTGTCTTCTCAACCATTTCTTAGCTTCAAACTCCCAAATCTCGCGAACGGATTGACGTAACCCAAAAATTCCTATTGCATCTGAAAGTAGAAACTCGCCCGATTACAACGGTACGTGTATTTTTCCCTTAGGCCACTCTGGTTAAGCGATTGGAGCAGCAGAAGTGCGAAAAATTTATTGTCTTCTCAACCATTTCTTCGCTTCAAACTCCCATATCTCGCGAACGGATTGACCTAACCCAAAAATTCCTATTGCATCTGAAAGTAGAAACTCGCCCCATTACAACGGTATGTGTATTTTTTCCCTAGGCCAATCTGGTTAAGCGTTTGGAGCAGCAGAATTGCAAAAAATGTTTTACCTTCTCAACCATTTCTTGGCTTCAAACTCCCATATCTCGCGAACGGATTGACCTAACCCAAAAATTCCTATTGCATCTGAAAGTAGAAACTCGCCCGATTACAGCGGTATGTGTATTTTTTCCCTAGGCAATTCTGGTTAAGCGTTTGAAGCAGCAGAATTGCGAAAAATTTTTTGCCTTCTCAACCATTTCTTGGCTTCAAACTCCCATATATCGAGAACGGATTGACCTAACCCAAAAATTCCTGTTGAACCTGAAAGTAGAAACTCGCCGATTACAACGGTATGTGTATTTTTTCCCTAGGCCATTCTGGTTAAGCGTTTGGAGCAGCAGAATTGCGAAAAATTTTTTGCCTTCTCAACCATTTCTTGGCTTCAAACTCCCATATCACGCGAACGGATTGACCTAACCCAAAAATTCCTGTTGCCTGTGAAAGTAGAAACTCGCCCGATTACAACGGTATGTGTATTTTTTCCCTAGCCCATTCTGGTTAAGCGTTTGGAGCAGCAGAAGTGCGAAAAATTTGTTGTCTTCTTAACCATTTCTTAGCTTCAAACTCCCATATCTCGCGAACGGATTGACCTAACCCAAAAATTCCTATTGCATCTGAAAGTAGAAACTCGCCCGATTACAGCGGTATGTGTATTTTTTCCCTAGGCAATTCTGGTTAAGCGTTTGAAGCAGCAGAATAGCGAACAATTTTTTGCCTTCTCAACCATTTCTTGGCTTCAAACTCCCATATCTCGCGAACGGATTGACCTAACCCAAAAATTCCTGTTGCCTGTGAAAGTAGATTTCGCCCGATTACAACGGTATGTGTATTTTTTCCCTAGGCCATTCTGGTCAAGCGTTTGAAGCAGCAGAATAGCGAACAATTTTTTGCCTTCTCAACCATTTCTTGGCTTCAAACTGCCATATCTCGCGAACGGATTGACCTAACCCAAAAATTCCTGTTGCGTCTGAAAGTAGAATCTCGCCCGATTACAACGGTATGTGTATTTTTTCCCTAGGCCATCCTGGTTAAGCGTTTGGAGCAGCAGAATTGCGAAAAATTTTTTGCCTTCTCAACCATTTCTTAGCTTCAAACTCCCAAATCTCGCGAACGGATTGACGTAACCCAAAAATTCCTATTGTATCTTAAAGTAGAAACTCGCCCGATTACAACGATATGCGTATTTTTTCCCTAGGGCACTCTGGTTAAGCGTTTGGAGCAGCAGAATTGCAAAAAATGTTTTACCTTCTCAACCATTTCTTGGCTTCAAACTCCCATATCTCGCGAACGGATTGACCTAACCCAAAAATTCCTATTGCATCTGAAAGTAGAAACTCGCCCGATTACAGCGGTATGTGTATTTTTTCCCTAGGCAATTCTGGTTAAGCGTTTGGAGCAGCAGAATTGCGAAAAATTTTTTGCCTTCTCAACCATTTCTTGGCTTCAAACTCCCATATATCGCGAACGGATTGACCTAACCCAAAAATTCCTGTTGAACCTGAAAGTAAAAACTCGCCGATTACAACGGTATGTGTATTTTTTCCCTAGGCCATTCTGGTTAAGCGTTTGGAGCAGCAGAATTGCGAAAAATTTTTTGCCTTCTCAACCATTTCTTGGCTTCAAACTCCCATATCACGCGAACGGATTGTCCTAACCCAAAAGTTCCTGTTGCGTCTGAAAGTAGAAACTCGCCCGATTACAACCGTATGTGTATTTTTTCCCTAGGCCATTCTGTTTAAGCGTTTGAAGCAGCAGAATAGCGAACAATTTTTTGCCTTCTCAACCATTTCTTGGCTTCAAACTCCCATATCTCGCGAACGGATTGACCTAACCCAAAAATTCCTGTTGCGTCTGAAAGTAGAAACACGCCCGATTACGACGGTATGTGTATTTTTTCCCTAGGCCATTCTGGTCAAGCGTTTGAAGCAGCAGAATAGCGGACAATTTTTTGCCTTCTCAACCATTTCTTGGCTTCAAACTACCATATCTCGCGAACGGATTGACCTAACCCAAAAATTCCTGTTGCATCTGAAAGTAGAAACTCGCCCGATTACAGTGGTATGTGTATTTTTTCCCTAGGCAATTCTGGTTAAGCGTTTGAAGCAGCAGAATAGCGAACAATTTTTTGCCTTCTCAACCATTTCTTGGCTTCAAACTCCCATATCTCGCGGACGGATTGACCTATCCCAAAAATTCCTGTTGCGTGTGAAAGTAGAAACTCGCCCGATTACAACGGTACGTGTATTTTTTCCCTAGCCCATTCTGGTTAAGCGTTTGGAGCAGCAGAATTTCGAAAAATTTGTTGTCTTCTCAACCATTTCTTGGCTTCAAAGTCCCATATCTCGCGAACGGATTGACCAAACCCAAAAATTCCTGCTGCGTCTGAAAGTAGAAACTCGCCCGATTATAACGATATGCGTATTTTTTCCCTAGGCCATTCTGGTTAAGCGTTCGGAGCAGCGGAATTGCAAAAATTTTTTGCCTTCTCAACCATTTCTTGGCTCCAAAGTCCCATATCTCGCGAACTGATTGACCTAACCCAAAAATTCCTATTGCATCTGAAAGTAGAAACTCGCCCGATTACAACGGTATGTGTATTTTTCCCTTAGGCCATTCTTGTTAAGCGATTGGAGCAGCAGAAGTGCGAAAAATGTATTGTCTTCTCAACCATTTCTTCGCTTCAAACTCCCATATCTCGCGAACGGATTGACCTAACCCAAAAATTCCTATTGCATCTGAAAGTAGAAACTCGCCCCATTACAACGGTATGTGCATTTTTTCCCTAGGCCATTCTGGTTATGCGGTTGGAGCAGCAGAAATGCGAAAAAATTTTTGCCTTCTCAACCATTTCTTGTCCTCAAACTCCCAAATCTCGCGAACGGGTTGACCTAACCCAAAAATTTCTATTGCATCTGAAAGTAGAAACTCGCCCGATTACAACGGTATGTGTATTTTTTCCCTAGGCAATTCTGGTTAAGCGTTTGGAGCAGCAGAATTGCGAAAAATTTTTTGCCTTCTCAACCATTTCTTGGCTTCAAACTCCCATATATCGCGAACGGATTGACCTAACCCAAAAATTCCTTTTGAACCTGAAAGTAGAAACTCGCCGATTACAACGGTATGTGTATTTTTTCCCTAGGCCATTCTGGTTAAGCGTTTGGAGCAGCAGAATTGCGAAAAATTTTTTGTCTTCTCAACCATTTCTTGGCTTCAAACTCCCATATCACGCGAACGGATTGACCTAACCCAAAAGTTCCTGTTGCGTCTGAAAGTAGAAACTCGCCCGATTACAACGGTATGTGTATTTTTTCCCTAGGCCATTCTGTTTAAGCGTTTGAAGCAGCAGAATAGCGAACAATTTTTTGCCTTCTCAACCATTTCTTGGCTTCAAACTCCCATATCTCGCGAACGGATTGACCTAACCCAAAAATTCCTGTTGCATCTGAAAGAAGAAACTCGCCCGATTACAACGATATGCGTATTTTTTCCCTAGGGCACTCTGGTTAAGCGTTTGGAGCAGCAGAATTGCAAAAAATGTTTTACCTTCTCAACCATTTCTTGGCTTCAAACTCCCATATCTCGCGAACGGATTGACCTAACCCAAAAATTCCTATTGCATCTGAAAGTAAAAACTCGCCCGATTACAGCGGTATGTGTATTTTTTCCCTAGGCAATTCTGGTTAAGCGTTTGGAGCAGCAGAATTGCGAAAAATTTTTTGCCTTCTCAACCATTTCTTGGCTTCAAACTCCCATCTATCGCGAACGGATTGACCTAACCCAAAAATTCCTGTTGCATCTGAAAGAAGAAACTCGCCCGATTACAACGGTATGTGTATTTTTTCCCTAGGCCATTCTGGTCAAGCGTTTGATGCAGCAGAATAGCGAACAATTTTTTGCCTTCTCAACCATTTCTTGGCTTCAAACTCTCATATCTCGCGAACGGATTGACCTAACCCAAAAATTCCTGTTGCGTCTGAAAGTAGAAACACGCACGATTACGACGGTATGTGTATTTTTTCCCTAGGCCATTCTGGTCAAGCGTTTGAAGCAGCAGAATAGCGAACAATTTTTTGCCTCCTCAACCATTTCTTGGCTTCAAACTGCCATATCTCGCGAACGGATTGACCTAACCCAAAAATTCCTCTTGCGTCTGAAAGTAGAATCTCGCCCGATTACAACGGTATGTGTATTTTTTCCCTAGGCCATTCTGTTTAAGCGTTTGAAGCAGCAGAATAGCGAACAATTTTTTGCCTTCTCAACCATTTCTTGGATTCAAACTCCCATATCTCGCGGACGGATTGACCTAACCCAAAAATTCCAGTTGCGTGTGAAAGTAGAAACTCGCCCGATTATAACGATATGTGTATTTTTTCCCTAGGCCATTCTGGTTAAGCGTTTGGAGCAGCAGAATTGCGAAAAATTTGTTGTCTTCTCAACCATTTCTTAGCTTCAAACTCCCAAATCTCGCGAACGGATTGACGTAACCCAAAAATTCCTATTGCATCTGAAAGTAGAAACTCGCCCGATTACAACGGTACGTGTATTTTTCCCTTAGGCCACTCTGGTTAAGCGATTGGAGCAGCAGAAGTGCGAAAAATTTATTGTCTTCTCAACCATTTCTTCGCTTCAAACTCCCATATCTCGCGAACGGATTGACCTAACCCAAAAATTCCTATTGCATCTGAAAGTAGAAACTCGCCCCATTACAACGGTATGTGTATTTTTTCCCTAGGCCAATCTGGTTAAGCGTTTGGAGCAGCAGAATTGCAAAAAATGTTTTACCTTCTCAACCATTTCTTGGCTTCAAACTCCCATATCTCGCGAACGGATTGACCTAACCCAAAAATTCCTATTGCATCTGAAAGTAGAAACTCGCCCGATTACAGCGGTATGTGTATTTTTTCCCTAGGCAATTCTGGTTAAGCGTTTGGAGCAGCAGAATTGCGAAAAATTTTTTGCCTTCTCAACCATTTCTTGGCTTCAAACTCCCATATATCGAGAACGGATTGACCTAACCCAAAAATTCCTGTTGAACCTGAAAGTAGAAACTCGCCGATTACAACGGTATGTGTATTTTTTCCCTAGGCCATTCTGGTTAAGCGTTTGGAGCAGCAGAATTGCGAAAAATTTTTTGCCTTCTCAACCATTTCTTGGCTTCAAACTCCCATATCACGCGAACGGATTGACCTAACCCAAAAGTTCCTGTTGCGTCTGAAAGTAGAAACTCGCCCGATTACAATGGTATGTGTATTTTTTCCCTAGGCCATTCTAGTTAAGCGTTTGGAGCAGCAGTAGTGCGAACAATTTGTTGTCTTCTTTACCATTTCTTAGCTTCAAACTCCCATATCTCGCGAACGGATTTACCTAACACAAAAATTCCTGTTGCATCTGAAAGAAGAAACTCGCCCGATTACAACGGTATGTGTATTTTTTCCCTAGGCCATTCTGTTTAAGCGTTTGAAGCAGCAGAATAGCGAACAATTTTTTGCCTTCTCAACCATTTCTTGGCTTCAGACTCCCATATCTCGCGAACGGATTGACCTAACCCAAAAATTCCTGTTGCATCTGAAAGAAGAAACTCGCCCGATTACAACGGTATGTGTATTTTTTCCCTAGGCCATTCTGGTCAAGCGTTTGAAGCAGCAGAATAGCGAACAATTTTTTGCCTTCTCAACCATTTCTTGGCTTCAAACTCTCATATCTCGCGAACGGATTGACCTAACCCAAAAATTCCTGTTGCGTCTGAAAGTAGAAACACGCCCGATTACGACGGTATGTGTATTTTTTCGCTAGGCCATTCTGGTCAAGCGTTTGAAGCAGCAGAATAGCGAACAATTTTTTGCCTTCTCAACCATTTCTTGGCTTCAAACTGCCATATCTCGCGAACGGATTGACCTAACCCAAAAATTCCTGTTGCGTCTGAAAGTAGAATCTCGCCCGATTACAACGGTATGTGTATTTTTTCCCTAGGCCATTCTGGTTAAGAGTTTGGAGCTGCAGAATAGCGAAAAATTGTTTGCATTCCCAACCATTTCTTGGCTTCAAACTCCCATATCTCGCGAACGGATTGACCTAACCCACAAATTCCTATTGCGTGTGAAAGTAGAAACTCACCCGATTACAACGGTATGTGTATTTTTTCCCTAGCCCATTCTGGTTAAGCGTTTGGAGCAGCAGAAGTGCGAAAAATTTGTTGTCTTCTCAACCATTTCTTGGCTTCAAAGTCCCATATCTCGCGAACGGATTGACCAATCCCAAAAATTCCTGCTGCGTCTGAAAGTAGAAACTCGCCCGATTATAACGATATGCGTATTTTTTCCCTAGGGCACTCTGGTTAAGCGTTTGGAGCAGCAGAATTGCAAAAAATGTTTTACCTTCTCAACCATTTCTTGGCTTCAAACTCCCATATCTCGCGAACGGATTGACCTAACCCAAAAATTCCTATTGCATCTGAAAGTAGAAACTCGCCGATTACAACGGTATGGGTATTTTTTCCCTAGGCCATTCTGGTTAAGCGTTTGGAGCAGCAGAATTGCGAAAAATTTTTTGCCTTCTCAACCATTTCTTGGCTTCAAACTCCCATATCACGCGAACGGATTGACCTAACCCAAAAGTTCCTGTTGCGTCTGAAAGTAGAAACTCGCCCGATTACAACAGTATGTGTATTTTTTCCCTAGGCCATTCTGTTTAAGCGTTTGAAGCAGCAGAATAGCGAACAATTTTTTGCCTTCTCAACCATTTCTTGGCTTCAAACTCCCATATCTCGCGAACGGATTGACCTAACCCAAAAATTCCTGTTGCATCTGAAAGAAGAAACTCGCCCGATTACAACGATATGCGTATTTTTTCCCTAGGGCACTCTGGTTAAGCGTTTGGAGCAGCAGAATTGCAAAAAATGTTTTACCTTCTCAACCATTTCTTGGCTTCAAACTCCCATATCTCGCGAACGGATTGACCTAACCCAAAAATTCCTATTGCATCTGAAAGTAGAAACTCGCCCGATTACAGCGGTATGTGTATTTTTTCCCTAGGCAATTCTGGTTAAGCGTTTGGAGCAGCAGAATTGCGAAAAATTTTTTGCCTTCTCAACCATTTCTTGGCTTCAAACTCCCATATATCGCGAACGGATTGACCTAACCCAAAAATTCCTGTTGAACCTGAAAGTAGAAACTCGCCGATTACAACGGTATGTGTATTTTTTCCCTAGGCCATTCTGGTTAAGCGTTTGGAGCAGCAGAATTGCGAAAAATTTTTTACCTTCTCAACCATTTCTTGGCTTCAAACTCCCATATCACGCGAACGGATTGACCTAACCCAAAAGTTCCTGTTGCGTCTGAAAGTAGAAACTCGCCCGATTACAACGGTATGTGTATTTTTTCCCTATGCCATTCTGTTTAAGCGTTTGAAGCAGCAGAATAGCGAACAATTTTTTGCCTTCTCAACCATTTCTTGGCTTCAAACTCCCATATCTCGCGAACGGATGGACCTAACCCAAAAATTCCAGTTGCATCTGAAAGAAGAAACTCGCCCGATTACAACGGTATGTGTATTTTTTCCCTAGGCCATTCTGGTCAAGCGTTTGAAGCAGCAGAATAGCGAAAAATTTTTTGCCTTCTCAACCATTTCTTGGCTTCAAACTCTCATATCTCGCGAACGGATTGACCTAACCCAAAAATTCCTGTTGCGTCTGAAAGTAGAAACACGCCCGATTACGACGGTATGTGTATTTTTTCCCTAGGCCATTCTGGTCAAGCGTTTGAAGCAGCAGAATAGCGAACAATTTTTTGCCTTCTCAACCATTTCTTGGCTTCAAACTGCCATATCTCGCGAACGGATTGACCTAACCCAAAAATTCCTGTTGCGTGTGAAAGTAGAAACACGCCCGATTACAACGGTATGTGTATTTTTTCCCTAGCCCATTCTGGTTAAGCGTTTGGAGCAGCAGAAGTGCGAAAAATTTGTTGTCTTCTTAACCATTTCTTAGCTTCAAACTCCCATATCTCGCGAACGGATTGACCTAACCCAAAAATTCCTATTGCATCTGAAAGTAGAAACTCGCCCGATTACAGCGGTATGTGTATTTTTTCCCTAGGCAATTCTGGTTAAGCGTTTGAAGCAGCAGAATAGCGAACAATTTTTTGCCTTCTCAACCATTTCTTGGCTTCAAACTCCCATATCTCGCGGACGGATTGACCTAACCCAAAAATTCCAGTTGCGTGTGAAAGTAGAAACTCGCCCGATTACAACGGTACGTGTATTTTTTCCCTAGCCCATTCTGGTTAAGCGTTTGGAGCAGCAGAATTGCGAAAAATTTGTTGTCTTCTCAACCATTTCTTGGCTTCAAAGTCCCATATCTCGCGAACGGATTGACCAAACCCAAAAATTCCTGCAGCGTCTGAAAGTAGAAACTCGCCCGATTATAACGATATGCGTATTTTTTCCCTAGGGCACTCTGGTTAAACGTTTGGAGCAGCAGAATTGCAAAAAATGTTTTACCTTCTCAACCATTTCTTGGCTTCAAACTCCCATATCTCGCGAACGGATTGACCTAACCCAAAAATTCCTATTGCATCTGAAAGTAGAAACTCGCCGATTACAACGGTATGTGTATTTTTTCCCTAGGCCATTCTGGTTAAGCGTTTGGAGCAGCAGAATTGCGAAAAATTTTTTGCCTTCTCAACCATTTCTTGGCTTCAAACTCCCATATCACGCGAACGGATTGACCTAACCCAAAAGTTCCTGTTGCGTCTGAAAGTAGAAACTCGCCCGATTACAACAGTATGTGTATTTTTTCCCTAGGCCATTCTGTTTAAGCGTTTGAAGCAGCAGAATAGCGAACAATTTTTTGCCTTCTCAACCATTTCTTGGCTTCAAACTCCCATATCTCGCGAACGGATTGACCTAACCCAAAAATTCCTGTTGCATCTGAAAGAAGAAACTCGCCCGATTACAACGATATGCGTATTTTTTCCCTAGGGCACTCTGGTTAAGCGTTTGGAGCAGCAGAATTGCAAAAAATGTTTTACCTTCTCAACCATTTCTTGGCTTCAAACTCCCATATCTCGCGAACGGATTGACCTAACCCAAAAATTCCTATTGCATCTGAAAGTAAAAACTCGCCCGATTACAGCGGTATGTGTATTTTTTCCCTAGGCAATTCTGGTTAAGCGTTTGGAGCAGCAGAATTGCGAAAAATTTTTTGCCTTCTCAACCATTTCTTGGCTTCAAACTCCCATCTATCGCGAACGGATTGACCTAACCCAAAAATTCCTGTTGCATCTGAAAGAAGAAACTCGCCCGATTACAACGGTATGTGTATTTTTTCCCTAGGCCATTCTGGTCAAGCGTTTGATGCAGCAGAATAGCGAACAATTTTTTGCCTTCTCAACCATTTCTTGGCTTCAAACTCTCATATCTCGCGAACGGATTGACCTAACCCAAAAATTCCTGTTGCGTCTGAAAGTAGAAACACGCACGATTACGACGGTATGTGTATTTTTTCCCTAGGCCATTCTGGTCAAGCGTTTGAAGCAGCAGAATAGCGAACAATTTTTTGCCTCCTCAACCATTTCTTGGCTTCAAACTGCCATATCTCGCGAACGGATTGACCTAACCCAAAAATTCCTCTTGCGTCTGAAAGTAGAATCTCGCCCGATTACAACGGTATGTGTATTTTTTCCCTAGGCCATTCTGTTTAAGCGTTTGAAGCAGCAGAATAGCGAACAATTTTTTGCCTTCTCAACCATTTCTTGGATTCAAACTCCCATATCTCGCGGACGGATTGACCTAACCCAAAAATTCCAGTTGCGTGTGAAAGTAGAAACTCGCCCGATTATAACGATATGTGTATTTTTTCCCTAGGCCATTCTGGTTAAGCGTTTGGAGCAGCAGAATTGCGAAAAATTTGTTGTCTTCTCAACCATTTCTTAGCTTCAAACTCCCAAATCTCGCGAACGGATTGACGTAACCCAAAAATTCCTATTGCATCTGAAAGTAGAAACTCGCCCGATTACAACGGTACGTGTATTTTTCCCTTAGGCCACTCTGGTTAAGCGATTGGAGCAGCAGAAGTGCGAAAAATTTATTGTCTTCTCAACCATTTCTTCGCTTCAAACTCCCATATCTCGCGAACGGATTGACCTAACCCAAAAATTCCTATTGCATCTGAAAGTAGAAACTCGCCCCATTACAACGGTATGTGTATTTTTTCCCTAGGCCAATCTGGTTAAGCGTTTGGAGCAGCAGAATTGCAAAAAATGTTTTACCTTCTCAACCATTTCTTGGCTTCAAACTCCCATATCTCGCGAACGGATTGACCTAACCCAAAAATTCCTATTGCATCTGAAAGTAGAAACTCGCCCGATTACAGCGGTATGTGTATTTTTTCCCTAGGCAATTCTGGTTAAGCGTTTGGAGCAGCAGAATTGCGAAAAATTTTTTGCCTTCTCAACCATTTCTTGGCTTCAAACTCCCATATATCGAGAACGGATTGACCTAACCCAAAAATTCCTGTTGAACCTGAAAGTAGAAACTCGCCGATTACAACGGTATGTGTATTTTTTCCCTAGGCCATTCTGGTTAAGCGTTTGGAGCAGCAGAATTGCGAAAAATTTTTTGCCTTCTCAACCATTTCTTGGCTTCAAACTCCCATATCACGCGAACGGATTGACCTAACCCAAAAGTTCCTGTTGCGTCTGAAAGTAGAAACTCGCCCGATTACAATGGTATGTGTATTTTTTCCCTAGGCCATTCTAGTTAAGCGTTTGGAGCAGCAGTAGTGCGAACAATTTGTTGTCTTCTTTACCATTTCTTAGCTTCAAACTCCCATATCTCGCGAACGGATTTACCTAACACAAAAATTCCTGTTGCATCTGAAAGAAGAAACTCGCCCGATTACAACGGTATGTGTATTTTTTCCCTAGGCCATTCTGTTTAAGCGTTTGAAGCAGCAGAATAGCGAACAATTTTTTGCCTTCTCAACCATTTCTTGGCTTCAAACTCCCATATCTCGCGAACGGATTGACCTAACCCAAAAATTCCTGTTGCATCTGAAAGAAGAAACTCGCCCGATTACAACGGTATGTGTATTTTTTCCCTAGGCCATTCTGGTCAAGCGTTTGAAGCAGCAGAATAGCGAACAATTTTTTGCCTTCTCAACCATTTCTTGGCTTCAAACTCTCATATCTCGCGAACGGATTGACCTAACCCAAAAATTCCTGTTGCGTCTGAAAGTAGAAACACGCCCGATTACGACGGTATGTGTATTTTTTCGCTAGGCCATTCTGGTCAAGCGTTTGAAGCAGCAGAATAGCGAACAATTTTTTGCCTTCTCAACCATTTCTTGGCTTCAAACTGCCATATCTCGCGAACGGATTGACCTAACCCAAAAATTCCTGTTGCGTCTGAAAGTAGAATCTCGCCCGATTACAACGGTATGTGTATTTTTTCCCTAGGCCATTCTGGTTAAGAGTTTGGAGCTGCAGAATAGCGAAAAATTGTTTGCATTCCCAACCATTTCTTGGCTTCAAACTCCCATATCTCGCGAACGGATTGACCTAACCCACAAATTCCTATTGCGTGTGAAAGTAGAAACTCACCCGATTACAACGGTATGTGTATTTTTTCCCTAGCCCATTCTGGTTAAGCGTTTGGAGCAGCAGAAGTGCGAAAAATTTGTTGTCTTCTCAACCATTTCTTGGCTTCAAAGTCCCATATCTCGCGAACGGATTGACCAATCCCAAAAATTCCTGCTGCGTCTGAAAGTAGAAACTCGCCCGATTATAACGATATGCGTATTTTTTCCCTAGGGCACTCTGGTTAAGCGTTTGGAGCAGCAGAATTGCAAAAAATGTTTTACCTTCTCAACCATTTCTTGGCTTCAAACTCCCATATCTCGCGAACGGATTGACCTAACCCAAAAATTCCTATTGCATCTGAAAGTAGAAACTCGCCGATTACAACGGTATGGGTATTTTTTCCCTAGGCCATTCTGGTTAAGCGTTTGGAGCAGCAGAATTGCGAAAAATTTTTTGCCTTCTCAACCATTTCTTGGCTTCAAACTCCCATATCACGCGAACGGATTGACCTAACCCAAAAGTTCCTGTTGCGTCTGAAAGTAGAAACTCGCCCGATTACAACAGTATGTGTATTTTTTCCCTAGGCCATTCTGTTTAAGCGTTTGAAGCAGCAGAATAGCGAACAATTTTTTGCCTTCTCAACCATTTCTTGGCTTCAAACTCCCATATCTCGCGAACGGATTGACCTAACCCAAAAATTCCTGTTGCATCTGAAAGAAGAAACTCGCCCGATTACAACGATATGCGTATTTTTTCCCTAGGGCACTCTGGTTAAGCGTTTGGAGCAGCAGAATTGCAAAAAATGTTTTACCTTCTCAACCATTTCTTGGCTTCAAACTCCCATATCTCGCGAACGGATTGACCTAACCCAAAAATTCCTATTGCATCTGAAAGTAGAAACTCGCCCGATTACAGCGGTATGTGTATTTTTTCCCTAGGCAATTCTGGTTAAGCGTTTGGAGCAGCAGAATTGCGAAAAATTTTTTGCCTTCTCAACCATTTCTTGGCTTCAAACTCCCATATATCGCGAACGGATTGACCTAACCCAAAAATTCCTGTTGAACCTGAAAGTAGAAACTCGCCGATTACAACGGTATGTGTATTTTTTCCCTAGGCCATTCTGGTTAAGCGTTTGGAGCAGCAGAATTGCGAAAAATTTTTTACCTTCTCAACCATTTCTTGGCTTCAAACTCCCATATCACGCGAACGGATTGACCTAACCCAAAAGTTCCTGTTGCGTCTGAAAGTAGAAACTCGCCCGATTACAACGGTATGTGTATTTTTTCCCTATGCCATTCTGTTTAAGCGTTTGAAGCAGCAGAATAGCGAACAATTTTTTGCCTTCTCAACCATTTCTTGGCTTCAAACTCCCATATCTCGCGAACGGATGGACCTAACCCAAAAATTCCAGTTGCATCTGAAAGAAGAAACTCGCCCGATTACAACGGTATGTGTATTTTTTCCCTAGGCCATTCTGGTCAAGCGTTTGAAGCAGCAGAATAGCGAAAAATTTTTTGCCTTCTCAACCATTTCTTGGCTTCAAACTCTCATATCTCGCGAACGGATTGAAGTAACCCAAAAATTCCTGTTGCGTCTGAAAGTAGAAACACGCCCGATTACGACGGTATGTGTATTTTTTCCCTAGGCCATTCTGGTCAAGCGTTTGAAGCAGCAGAATAGCGAACAATTTTTTGCCTTCTCAACCATTTCTTGGCTTCAAACTGCCATATCTCGCGAACGGATTGACCTAACCCAAAAATTCCTGTTGCGTGTGAAAGTAGAAACACGCCCGATTACAACGGTATGTGTATTTTTTCCCTAGCCCATTCTGGTTAAGCGTTTGGAGCAGCAGAAGTGCGAAAAATTTGTTGTCTTCTTAACCATTTCTTAGCTTCAAACTCCCATATCTCGCGAACGGATTGACCTAACCCAAAAATTCCTATTGCATCTGAAAGTAGAAACTCGCCCGATTACAGCGGTATGTGTATTTTTTCCCTAGGCAATTCTGGTTAAGCGTTTGAAGCAGCAGAATAGCGAACAATTTTTTGCCTTCTCAACCATTTCTTGGCTTCAAACTCCCATATCTCGCGGACGGATTGACCTAACCCAAAAATTCCAGTTGCGTGTGAAAGTAGAAACTCGCCCGATTACAACGGTACGTGTATTTTTTCCCTAGCCCATTCTGGTTAAGCGTTTGGAGCAGCAGAATTGCGAAAAATTTGTTGTCTTCTCAACCATTTCTTGGCTTCAAAGTCCCATATCTCGCGAACGGATTGACCAAACCCAAAAATTCCTGCAGCGTCTGAAAGTAGAAACTCGCCCGATTATAACGATATGCGTATTTTTTCCCTAGGGCACTCTGGTTAAACGTTTGGAGCAGCAGAATTGCAAAAAATGTTTTACCTTCTCAACCATTTCTTGGCTTCAAACTCCCATATCTCGCGAACGGATTGACCTAACCCAAAAATTCCTATTGCATCTGAAAGTAGAAACTCGCCGATTACAACGGTATGTGTATTTTTTCCCTAGGCCATTCTGGTTAAGCGTTTGGAGCAGCAGAATTGCGAAAAATTTTTTGCCTTCTCAACCATTTCTTGGCTTCAAACTCCCATATCACGCGAACGGATTGACCTAACCCAAAAGTTCCTGTTGCGTCTGAAAGTAGAAACTCGCCCGATTACAACAGTATGTGTATTTTTTCCCTAGGCCATTCTGTTTAAGCGTTTGAAGCAGCAGAATAGCGAACAATTTTTTGCCTTCTCAACCATTTCTTGGCTTCAAACTCCCATATCTCGCGAACGGATTGACCTAACCCAAAAATTCCTGTTGCATCTGAAAGAAGAAACTCGCCCGATTACAACGATATGCGTATTTTTTCCCTAGGGCACTCTGGTTAAGCGTTTGGAGCAGCAGAATTGCAAAAAATGTTTTGCCTTCTCAACCATTTCTTGGCTTCAAACTCCCATATCTCGCGAACGGATGGACCTAACCCAAAAATTCCAGTTGCATCTGAAAGAAGAAACTCGCCCGATTACAACGGTATGTGTATTTTTTCCCTAGGCCATTCTGGTCAAGCGTTTGAAGCAGCAGAATAGCGAACAATTTTTTGCCTTCTCAACCATTTCTTGGCTTCAAACTCTCATATCTCGCGAACGGATTGACCTAACCCAAAAATTCCTGTTGCGTCTGAAAGTAGAAACACGCCCGATTACGACGGTATGTGTATTTTTTCCCTAGGCCATTCTGGTCAAGCGTTTGAAGCAGCAGAATAGCGAACAATTTTTTGCCTTCTCAACCATTTCTTGGCTTCAAACTGCCATATCTCGCGAACGGATTGACCTAACCCAAAAATTCCTGTTGCGTGTGAAAGTAGAAACACGCCCGATTACAACGGTATGTGTATTTTTTCCCTAGCCCATTCTGGTTAAGCGTTTGGAGCAGCAGAAGTGCGAAAAATTTGTTGTCTTCTTAACCATTTCTTAGCTTCAAACTCCCATATCTCGCGAACGGATTGACCTAACCCAAAAATTCCTATTGCATCTGAAAGTAGAAACTCGCCCGATTACAGCGGTATGTGTATTTTTTCCCTAGGCAATTCTGGTTAAGCGTTTGAAGCAGCAGAATAGCGAACAATTTTTTGCCTTCTCAACCATTTCTTGGCTTCAAACTCCCATATCTCGCGGACGGATTGACCTAACCCAAAAATTCCAGTTGCGTGTGAAAGTAGAAACTCGCCCGATTACAACGGTACGTGTATTTTTTCCCTAGCCCATTCTGGTTAAGCGTTTGGAGCAGCAGAATTGCGAAAAATTTGTTGTCTTCTCAACCATTTCTTGGCTTCAAAGTCCCATATCTCGCGAACGGATTGACCAAACCCAAAAATTCCTGCAGCGTCTGAAAGTAGAAACTCGCCCGATTATAACGATATGCGTATTTTTTCCCTAGGCCGTTCTGGTTAAGCGTTCGGAGCAGCGGAATTGCAAAAATTTTTTGCCTTCTCAAACATTTCTTGGCTCCAAAGTCCCATATCTCGCGAACTGATTGACCTAACCCAAAAATTCCTATTGCTTCTGAAAGTAGAAACTCGCCCGATTACAGCGGTGTGTGTATTTTTTCCCTAGGCCATTCTGGTTAAGCGTTTGGAGCAGCAGAATTGCGAAAAATTTGTTGTCTTCTCAACCATTTCTTAGCTTCAAACTCCCAAATCTCGCGAACGGATTGACGTAACCCAAAAATTCCTATTGCATCTGAAAGTAGAAACTCGCCCGATTACAACGGTACGTGTATTTTTCCCTTAGGCCATTCTGGTTAAGCGATTGGAGCAGCAGAATTGCGAAAAATGTTTTACCTTCTCAACCATTTCTTGGCTTCAAACTCCCATATCTCGCGCACGGATTGACCTAACCCAAAAATTCCTATTGCATCTGAAAGTAGAAACTCGCCCGATTACAGCGGTATGTGTATTTTTTCCCTAGGCAATTCTGGTTAAGCGTTTGGAGCAGCAGAATTGCGAAAAATTTTTTGCCTTCTCAACCATTTCTTGGCTTCAAACCCCCGTATATCGCGAACGGATTGACCTAACCAAAAATTCCTGTTGAACCTGAAAGTAGAATCTCGCCGATTACAACGGTATGTGTATTTTTTCCCTAGGCCATTCTGGTTAAGCGTTTGGAGCAGCAGAATTGCGAAAAATTTTTTGCCTTCTCAACCATTTCTTGGCTTCAAACTCCCATATCACGCGAACGGATTGACCTAACCCAAAAGTTCCTGTTGCGTCTGAAAGTAGAAACTCGCCCGATTACAACGGTATGTGTATTTTTTCCCTAGGCCATTCTAGTTAAGCGTTTGGAGCAGCAGTAGTGCGAACAATTTGTTGTCTTCTTTACCATTTCTTAGCTTCAAACTCCCATATCTCGCGAACGGATTTACCTAACACAAAAATTCCTGTTGCATCTGAAAGAAGAAACTCGCCCGATTACAACGGTATGTGTATTTTTTCCCTAGGCCATTCTGTTTAAGCTTTTGAAGCAGCAGAATAGCGAACAATTTTTTGCCTTCTCAACCATTTCTTGGCTTCAAACTCCCATATCTCGCGAACGGATTGACCTAACCCAAAAATTCCTGTTGCATCTGAAAGAAGAAACTCGCCCGATTACAACGGTATGTATATTTTTTCCCTAGGCCATTCTGGTCAAGCGTTTGAAGCAGCAGAATAGCGAACAATTTTTTGCCTTCTCAACCATTTCTTGGCTTCAAACTCTCATATCTCGCGAACGGATGGACCTAACCCAAAAATACCTGTTGCGTCTGAAAGTAGAAACTCGCCCGATTACAACGGTATGTGTATTTTTTCCCTAGGCCATTCTGTTTAAGCGTTTGAAGCAGCAGAATAGCGAACAATTTTTTGCCTTCTCAACCATTTCTTGGCTTCAAACTCCCATATCTCGCGAACGGATTGACCTAACCCAAAAATTCCAGTTGCATCTGAAAGAAGAAACTCGCCCGATTACAACGGTATGTGTATTTTTTCCCTAGGCCATTCTGGTCAAGCGTTTGAAGCAGCAGAATAGCGAACAATTTTTTGCCTTCTCAACCATTTCTTGGCTTCAAACTCTCATATCTCGCGAACGGATTGACCTAACCCAAAAATTCCTGTTGCGTCTGAAAGTAGAAACACGCCCGATTACGACGGTATGTGTATTTTTTCCCTAGGCCATTCTGGTCAAGCGTTTGAAGCAGCAGAATAGCGAACAATTTTTTGCCTTCTCAACCATTTCTTGGCTTCAAACTGCCATATCTCGCGAACGGATTGACCTAACCCAAAAATTCCTGTTGCGTGTGAAAGTAGAAACACGCCCGATTACAACGGTATGTGTATTTTTTCCCTAGCCCATTCTGGTTAAGCGTTTGGAGCAGCAGAAGTGCGAAAAATTTGTTGTCTTCTTAACCATTTCTTAGCTTCAAACTCCCATATCTCGCGAACGGATTGACCTAACCCAAAAATTCCTATTGCATCTGAAAGTAGAAACTCGCCCGATTACAGCGGTATGTTTATTTTTTCCCTAGGCAATTCTGGTTAAGCGTTTGAAGCAGCAGAATAGCGAACAATTTTTTGCCTTCTCAACCATTTCTTGGCTTCAAACTCCCATATCTCGCGGACGGATTGACCTAACCCAAAAATTCCAGTTGCGTGTGAAAGTAGAAACTCGCCCGATTACAACGGTACGTGTATTTTTTCCCTAGCCCATTCTGGTTAAGCGTTTGGAGCAGCAGAATTGCGAAAAATTTGTTGTCTTCTCAACCATTTCTTGGCTTCAAAGTCCCATATCTCGCGAACGGATTGACCAAACCCAAAAATTCCTGCAGCGTCTGAAAGTAGAAACTCGCCCGATTATAACGATATGCGTATTTTTTCCCTAGGCCGTTCTGGTTAAGCGTTCGGAGCAGCGGAATTGCAAAAATTTTTTGCCTTCTCAAACATTTCTTGGCTCCAAAGTCCCATATCTCGCGAACTGATTGACCTAACCCAAAAATTCCTATTGCTTCTGAAAGTAGAAACTCGCCCGATTACAGCGGTGTGTGTATTTTTTCCCTAGGCCATTCTGGTTAAGCGTTTGGAGCAGCAGAATTGCGAAAAATTTGTTGTCTTCTCAACCATTTCTTAGCTTCAAACTCCCAAATCTCGCGAACGGATTGACGTAACCCAAAAATTCCTATTGCATCTGAAAGTAGAAACTCGCCCGATTACAACGGTACGTGTATTTTTCCCTTAGGCCATTCTGGTTAAGCGATTGGAGCAGCAGAATTGCGAAAAATGTTTTACCTTCTCAACCATTTCTTGGCTTCAAACTCCCATATCTCGCGAACGGATTGACCTAACCCAAAAATTCCTATTGCATCTGAAAGTAGAAACTCGCCCGATTACAGCGGTATGTGTATTTTTTCCCTAGGCAATTCTGGTTAAGCGTTTGGAGCAGCAGAATTGCGAAAAATTTTTTGCCTTCTCAACCATTTCTTGGCTTCAAACCCCCGTATATCGGGAACGGATTGACCTAACCCAAAAATTCCTGTTGAACCTGAAAGTAGAATCTCGCCGATTACAACGGTATGTGTATTTTTTCCCTAGGCCATTCTGGTTAAGCGTTTGGAGCAGCAGAATTGCGAAAAATTTTTTGCCTTCTCAACCATTTCTTGGCTTCAAACTCCCATATCACGCGAACGGATTGACCTAACCCAAAAGTTCCTGTTGCGTCTGAAAGTAGAAACTCGCCCGATTACAACGGTATGTGTATTTTTTCCCTAGGCCATTCTAGTTAAGCGTTTGGAGCAGCAGTAGTGCGAACAATTTGTTGTCTTCTTTACCATTTCTTAGCTTCAAACTCCCATATCTCGCGAACGGATTTACCTAACACAAAAATTCCTGTTGCATCTGAAAGAAGAAACTCGCCCGATTACAACGGTATGTGTATTTTTTCCCTAGGCCATTCTGTTTAAGCTTTTGAAGCAGCAGAATAGCGAACAATTTTTTGCCTTCTCAACCATTTCTTGGCTTCAAACTCCCATATCTCGCGAACGGATTGACCTAACCCAAAAATTCCTGTTGCATCTGAAAGAAGAAACTCGCCCGATTACAACGGTATGTATATTTTTTCCCTAGGCCATTCTGGTCAAGCGTTTGAAGCAGCAGAATAGCGAACAATTTTTTGCCTTCTCAACCATTTCTTGGCTTCAAACTCTCATATCTCGCGAACGGATGGACCTAACCCAAAAATACCTGTTGCGTCTGAAAGTAGAAACTCGCCCGATTACAACGGTATGTGTATTTTTTCCCTAGGCCATTCTGTTTAAGCGTTTGAAGCAGCAGAATAGCGAACAATTTTTTGCCTTCTCAACCATTTCTTGGCTTCAAACTCCCATATCTCGCGAACGGATTGACCTAACCCAAAAATTCCAGTTGCATCTGAAAGAAGAAACTCGCCCGATTACAACGGTATGTGTATTTTTTCCCTAGGCCATTCTGGTCAAGCGTTTGAAGCAGCAGAATAGCGAACAATTTTTTGCCTTCTCAACCATTTCTTGGCTTCAAACTCTCATATCTCGCGAACGGATTGACCTAACCCAAAAATTCCTGTTGCGTCTGAAAGTAGAAACACGCCCGATTACGACGGTATGTGTATTTTTTCCCTAGGCCATTCTGGTCAAGCGTTTGAAGCAGCAGAATAGCGAACAATTTTTTGCCTTCTCAACCATTTCTTGGCTTCAAACTGCCATATCTCGCGAACGGATTGACCTAACCCAAAAATTCCTGTTGCGTGTGAAAGTAGAAACACGCCCGATTACAACGGTATGTGTATTTTTTCCCTAGCCCATTCTGGTTAAGCGTTTGGAGCAGCAGAAGTGCGAAAAATTTGTTGTCTTCTTAACCATTTCTTAGCTTCAAACTCCCATATCTCGCGAACGGATTGACCTAACCCAAAAATTCCTATTGCATCTGAAAGTAGAAACTCGCCCGATTACAGCGGTATGTGTATTTTTTCCCTAGGCAATTCTGGTTAAGCGTTTGAAGCAGCAGAATAGCGAACAATTTTTTGCCTTCTCAACCATTTCTTGGCTTCAAACTCCCATATCTCGCGGACGGATTGACCTAACCCAAAAATTCCAGTTGCGTGTGAAAGTAGAAACTCGCCCGATTACAACGGTACGTGTATTTTTTCCCTAGCCCATTCTGGTTAAGCGTTTGGAGCAGCAGAATTGCGAAAAATTTGTTGTCTTCTCAACCATTTCTTGGCTTCAAAGTCCCATATCTCGCGAACGGATTGACCAAACCCAAAAATTCCTGCAGCGTCTGAAAGTAGAAACTCGCCCGATTATAACGATATGCGTATTTTTTCCCTAGGCCGTTCTGGTTAAGCGTTCGGAGCAGCGGAATTGCAAAAATTTTTTGCCTTCTCAAACATTTCTTGGCTCCAAAGTCCCATATCTCGCGAACTGATTGACCTAACCCAAAAATTCCTATTGCTTCTGAAAGTAGAAACTCGCCCGATTACAGCGGTGTGTGTATTTTTTCCCTAGGCCATTCTGGTTAAGCGTTTGGAGCAGCAGAATTGCGAAAAATTTGTTGTCTTCTCAACCATTTCTTAGCTTCAAACTCCCAAATCTCGCGAACGGATTGACCTAACCCAAAAATTCCTATTGCATCTGAAAGTAGAAACTCGCCCGATTACAGCGGTATGTGTATTTTTTCCCTAGGCAATTCTGGTTAAGCGTTTGGAGCAGCAGAATTGCGAAAAATTTTTTGCCTTCTCAACCATTTCTTGGCTTCAAACCCCCGTATATCGCGAACGGATTGACCTAACCCAAAAATTCCTGTTGAACCTGAAAGTAGAATCTCGCCGATTACAACGGTATGTGTATTTTTTCCCTAGGCCATTCTGGTTAAGCGTTTGGAGCAGCAGAATTGCGAAAAATTTTTTGCCTTCTCAACCATTTCTTGGCTTCAAACTCCCATATCACGCGAACGGATTGACCTAACCCAAAAGTTCCTGTTGCGTCTGAAAGTAGAAACTCGCCCGATTACAACGGTATGTGTATTTTTTCCCTAGGCCATTCTAGTTAAGCGTTTGGAGCAGCAGTAGTGCGAACAATTTGTTGTCTTCTTTACCATTTCTTAGCTTCAAACTCCCATATCTCGCGAACGGATTTACCTAACACAAAAATTCCTGTTGCATCTGAAAGAAGAAACTCGCCCGATTACAACGGTATGTGTATTTTTTCCCTAGGCCATTCTGTTTAAGCTTTTGAAGCAGCAGAATAGCGAACAATTTTTTGCCTTCTCAACCATTTCTTGGCTTCAAACTCCCATATCTCGCGAACGGATTGACCTAACCCAAAAATTCCTGTTGCATCTGAAAGAAGAAACTCGCCCGATTACAACGGTATGTATATTTTTTCCCTAGGCCATTCTGGTCAAGCGTTTGAAGCAGCAGAATAGCGAACAATTTTTTGCCTTCTCAACCATTTCTTGGCTTCAAACTCTCATATCTCGCGAACGGATGGACCTAACCCAAAAATACCTGTTGCGTCTGAAAGTAGAAACTCGCCCGATTACAACGGTATGTGTATTTTTTCCCTAGGCCATTCTGTTTAAGCGTTTGAAGCAGCAGAATAGCGAACAATTTTTTGCCTTCTCAACCATTTCTTGGCTTCAAACTCCCATATCTCGCGAACGGATTGACCTAACCCAAAAATTCCTGTTGCATCTGAAAGAAGAAACTCGCCCGATTACAACCATATGCGTATTTTTTCCCTAGGGCACTCTGGTTAAGCGTTTGGAGCAGCAGAATTGCAAAAAATGTTTTACCTTCTCAACCATTTCTTGGCTTCAAACTCCCATATCTCGCGAACGGATTGACCTAACCCAAAAATTCCTATTGCATCTGAAAGTACAAACTCGCCCGATTACAGCGGTATGTGTATTTTTTCCCTAGGCAATTCTGGTTAAGCGTTTGGAGCAGCAGAATTGCGAAAAATTTTTTGCCTTCTCAACCATTTCTTGGCTTCAAACTCCCATATATCGCGAACGGATTGGCCTAACCCAAAAATTCCTGTTGAACCTGAAAGTAGAAACTCGCCGATTACAACGGTATGTGTATTTTTTCCCTAGGCCATTCTGTTTAAGCGTTTGAAGCAGCAGAATAGCGAACAATTTTTTGCCTTCTCAACCATTTCTTGGCTTCAAACTCCCATATCTCGCGAACGGATTGACCTAACCCAAAAATTCCTGTTGCATCTGTAAGAAGAAACTCGCCCGATTACAACGGTATGTGTATTTTTTCCCTAGGCCATTCTGGTCAAGCGTTTGAAGCAGCAGAATAGCGAACAATTTTTTGCCTTCTCAACCATTTCTTGGCTTCAAACTGCCATATCTCGCGAACGGATTGACCTAACCCAAAAATTCCTGTTGCGTGTGAAAGTAGAAACTCGCTCGATTACGACGGTATGTGTATTTTTTCCCTAGCCCATTCTGGTTAAGCGTTTGGAGCAGCAGAAGTGCGAAAAATTTGTTGTCTTCTTAACCATTTCTTAGCTTCAAACTCCCATATCTCGCGAACGGATTGACCTAACCCAAAAATTCCTATTGCATCTGAAAGTAGAAACTCGCCCGATTACAGCGGTATGTGTATTTTTTCCCTAGGCAATTCTGGTTAAGCGTTTGAAGCAGCAGAATAGCGAACAATTTTTTGCCTTCTCAACCATTTCTTGGCTTCAAACTCCCATATCTCGCGGACGGATTGACCTAACCCAAAAATTCCAGTTGCGTGTGAAAGTAGAAACTCGCCCGATTACAACGGTACGTGTATTTTTTCCCTAGCCCATTCTGGTTAAGCGTTTGGAGCAGCAGAATTGCGAAAAATTTGTTGTCTTCTCAACCATTTCTTGGCTTCAAAGTCCCATATCTCCCGAACGGATTGACCAAACCCAAAAATTCCTGCAGCGTCTGAAAGTAGAAACTCGCCCGATTATAACGATATGCGTATTTTTTCCCTAGGCCATTCTGGTTAAGCGTTCGGAGCAGCGGAATTGCAAAAATTTTTTGCCTTCTCAAACATTTCTTGGCTCCAAAGTCCCATATCTCGCGAACTGATTGACCTAACCCAAAAATTCCTATTGCATCTGAAAGTAGAAACTCGCCCGATTACAGCGGTATGTGTATTTTTTCCCTAGGCCATTCTGGTTAAGCGTTTGGAGCAGCAGAATTGCGAAAAATTTGTTGTCTTCTCAACCATTTCTTAGCTTCAAACTCCCAAATCTCGCGAACGGATTGACGTAACCCAAAAATTCCTATTGCATCTGAAAGTAGAAACTCGCCCGATTACAACGGTACGTGTATTATTCCCTTAGGCCATTCTGGTTAAGCGATTGGAGCAGTAGAATTGCGAAAAATGTTTTACCTTCTCAACCATTTCTTGGCTTCAAACTCTCATATCTCGCGAACGGATTGACCTAACCCAAAAATTCCTGTTGCGTCTGAAAGTAGAAACACGCCCGATTACGACGGTATGTGTATTTTTTCCCTAGGCCATTCTGGTCAAGCGTTTGAAGCAGCAGAATAGCGAACAATTTTTTGCCTTCTCAACCATTTCTTGGCTTCAAACTCCCATATCTCGCGAACGGATTGACCTAACCCAAAAATTCCTACTGCATCTGAAAGTAGAAACTCGCCCGATTACAACGGTATGTGTATTTTTTCCCTAGGCCATTCTGGTTAAGCGTTTGGAGCAGCAGAATTGCGAAAAATTTTTTGCCTTCTCAAACATTTCTTCGCTTCAAACTCCCATATCTCGCGAACGGATTGACCTAACCCAAAAATTCCTGTTGCATCTGAAAGTAGAAACTCGCCCGATTACAACGGTATGTGTATTTTTTCCCTAGGCAATTCTGGTTAAGCGTTTGAAGCAGCAGAATTGCCAAAAATTTTTTGCCTTCTCAACCATTTTTTGGCTTCAAACTCCCATATCTCGCGAACGGATTGACCTAACCCAAAAATTCCTATTGCATCTGAAAGTAGAAGCTCGCCCGATTACATCGGTATGTGTACTTTTTCCCTAGGCAATTCTGGTTAAGCGTTTGGAGCAGCAGAATTGCGAAAAATTTTTTGCCTTCTCAACCATTTCTTGGCTTCAAACTCCCATATCTCGCGAACAGATTGACCTAACCCAAAAATTCCTGTTGCATCTGAAAGTAGAAACTCGCCCGATTACAACGGTATATGTATTTTTTCCCTAGTCCATTCTGGTTAAGCGTGTGGAGCAGCAGAATTGCGAAAAATTTTTTGCCTTCTCAACCATTTCTTCGCTTCAAACTCCTATATCTCGCGAACGGATACACCTAACCCAAAAATTCCTGTTGCGTGTGAAAGTAGAAACTCGCCCGATTACAACGGTATGTGTATTTTTTCCCTAGGCCATTCTGGTTAAGCGTTTGGAGCAGCAGAATTGCGAAAAATTTTTTGCCTTCTCAACCATTTCTTGGCTTCAAACTGCCATATCTCGCGAACGGATGGACCTAACCCAAAAATTCTTATTGCATCTGAAAGTATAAACTCGCTTGACTACAGCGGTATGTGTATTTTTTCCCTAGGGCATTCTGGTTAAGCGTTTGGATCAGCAGAATTGCGAAAAATTGTATGCCTTCTCAACCATTTCTTGGCTTCAAACTCCCATATTGCGCGAACGGATAGACCTAACCCAAAAATTCCTGTTGCGTGTGAAAGTAGAAACTCGCCCGATTACAACGGTATGTGTATTTTTTCCCTAGGCCATTCTGGTTAAGCGTTTGGAGCAGCAGAATTGCGAAAAATTTTTTGCCTTCTCAACCATTTCTTGGCTTCAAACTGCCATATCTCGCGAACGGATGGACCTAACCCAAAAATTCTTATTGCATCTGAAAGTATAAACTCGCTTGACTACAGCGGTATGTGTATTTTTTCCCTAGGGCATTCTGGTTAAGCGTTTGGATCAGCAGAATTGCGAAAAATTGTATGCCTTCTCAACCATTTCTTGGCTTCAAACTCCCATATCGCGCGAACGGATAGACCTAACCCAAAAATTCCTGTTGCGTGTGAAAGTAGAAACTCGCCCGATTACAACGGTATGTGTATTTTTTCCCTAGGCCATTCTGGTTAAGAGCTTGGAGCAGCAGAATAGCGAAAAATTGTTTGCATTCTCAACCATTTCTTGGCT
The DNA here is from genome assembly GCF_051014685.1 of Ptiloglossa arizonensis. Lineage (NCBI taxonomy): Eukaryota > Metazoa > Arthropoda > Insecta > Hymenoptera > Colletidae > Ptiloglossa > Ptiloglossa arizonensis. The sequence goes on along the minus strand of NW_027478687.1, from coordinate 607,799 downwards.
TCAAACTCCCATATCTCGCGAACGGATTGACCTAACCCAAAAATTCCTGTTGCGTGTGAATGTAGAAACTCGCCCGATTACAACGGTATGTGTATTTTTTCCCTAGCCCATTCTGGTTAAGCGTTTGGAGCAGCAGAAGTGCGAAAAATTTGTTGTCTTCTTAACCATTTCTTAGCTTCAAACTCCCATATCTCGCGAACGGATTGACCTATCCCAAAAATTCCTATTGCATCTGAAAGTAGAAACTCGCCCGATTACAGCGGTATGTGTATTTTTTCCCTAGGCAATTCTGGTTAAGCATTTGAAGCAGCAGAATAGCGAACAATTTTTTGCCTTCTCAACCATTTCTTGGCTTCAAACTCCCATATCTCGCGGACGGATTGACCTAACCCAAAAATTCCTGTTGCGTGTGAAAGTAGAAACTCGCCCGATTACAACGGTATGTGTATTTTTTCCCTAGCCCATTCTGGTTAAGCGTTTGGAGCAGCAGAAGTGCGAAAAATTTGTTGTCTTCTCAACCATTTCTTGGCTTCAAAGTCCCATATCTCGCGAACGGATTGACCAAACCCAAAAATTCCTGCAGCGTCTGAAAGTAGAAACTCGCCCGATTATAACGATATGCGTATTTTTTCCCTAGGCCATTCTGGTTAAGCGTTCGGAGCAGCGGAATTGCAAAAATTTTTTGCCTTCTCAAACATTTCTTGGCTCCAAAGTCCCATATCTCGCGAACTGATTGACCTAACCCAAAAATTACTGTTGCATCTGAAAGAAGAAACTCGCCCGATTACAGCGGTATGTGTATTTTTTCCCTAGGCCATTCTGGTTAAGCGTTTGGAGCAGCAGAATTGCGAAAAATTTGTTGTCTTCTCAACCATTTCTTAGCTTCAAACTCCCAAATCTCGCGAACGGGTTGACCTAACCCAAAAATTTCTATTGCATCTGAAAGTAGAAACTCGCCCGATTACAACGGTATGTGTATTTTTTCCCTAAGCCATTCTGGTTAAGCGTTTGGAGCAGCAGAATTGCGAAAAATTTTTTGCCTTCTCAAACATTTCTTCGCTTCAAACTCCCATATCTCGCGAACGGATTGACCTAACCCAAAAATTCCTGTTGCATCTGAAAGTAGAAACTCGCCCGATTACAACGGTATGTGTATTTTTTCCCTAGGCAATTCTGGTTAAGCGTTTGAAGCAGCAGAATTGCCAAAAATTTTTTGCCTTCTCAACCATTTTTTGGCTTCAAACTCCCATATCTCGCGAACGGATTGATCTAACCCAAAAATTCCTATTGCATCTGAAAGTAGAAACTCGCCCGATTACAACGGTATGCGTATTTTTTCTCTAGGCCATTCTGGTTAAGCGTTTGAAGCAGTAGAATAGCGAACAATTTTTTGCCTTCTCAACCATTTCTTGGCTTCAAACTCCCATATCTCGCGAAAGGATTGACCTAACCCAAAAATTCCTGTTGCATCTGAAAGAAGAAACTCGCCCGATTACAACGGTATGTGAATTTTTTCCCTAGGCCATTCAGGTTATGCGGTTGGAGCAGCAGAAGTGCGAAAAAATTTTTGCCTTCTCAACCATTTCTTCGCTTCAAACTCCTATATCTCGCGAACGGATACACCGAACCCAAAAATTCCTGTTGCGTGTGAAAGTAGAAACTCGCCCGATTACAACAGTATGTGTATTTTTTCCCTAGGCCATTCTGGTTAAGCGTTTGGAGCAGCAGAATTGCGAAAAATTTTTTGCCTTCTCAACCATTTCTTGGCTTCAAACTGCCATATCTCGCGAACGGATGGACCTAACCCAAAAATTCTTATTGCATCTGAAAGTATAAACTCGCTTGACTACAGCGGTATGTGTATTTTTTCCCTAGGGCATTCTGGTTAAGCGTTTGGATCAGCCGAATTGCGAAAAATTTTTTGCCCTCTCAAACATTTCTTCGCTTCAAACTCCCATATCTCGCGAACGGATTGACCTAACCCAAAAATTCCTGTTGCATCTGAAAGTAGAAACTCGCCCGATTACAACGGTATGTGTTTTTTTTCCCTAGGCAATTCTGGTTAAGCGTTTGAAGCAGCAGAATTGCCAAAAATTTTTTGCCTTCTCAACCATTTTTTGGCTTCAAACTCCCATATCTCGCGAACGGATTGACCTAACCCAAAAATTCCTATTGCATCTGAAAGTAGAAGCTCGCCCGATTACATCGGTATGTGCATTTTTTCCCTAGGCAATTCTGGTTAAGCGTTTGGAGCAGCAGAATTGCGAAAAATTTTTTGCCTTCTCAACCATTTCTTGGCTTCAAACTCCCATATCTCGCGAACAGATTGACCTAACCCAAAAATTCCTATTGCATCTGAAAGTAGAAGCTCGCCCGATTACATCGGTATGTGTATTTTTTCCCTAGGCAATTCTGGTTAAGCGTTTGGAGCAGCAGAATTGCGAAAAATTTTTTGCCTTCTCAACCATTTCTTGGCTTCAAACTCCCATATCTCGCGAACAGATTGACCTAACCCAAAAATTCCTGTTGCATCTGAAAGTAGAAACTCGCCCGATTACAACGGTATATGTATTTTTTCCCTAGGCCATTCTGGTTAAGCGTGTGGAGCAGCAGAATTGCGAAAAATTTTTTGCCTTCTCAACCATTTCTTCGCTTCAAACTCCTATATCTCGCGAACGGATACACCTAACCCAAAAATTCCTGTTGCGTGTGAAAGTAGAAACTCGCCCGATTACAACGGTATGTGTATTTTTTCCCTAGGCAATTCTGGTTAAGCGTTTGGAGCAGCAGAATTGCGAAAAATTTTTTGCCTTCTCAACCATTTCTTGGCTTCAAACTCCCATATATCGCGAACGGATTGACCTAACCCAAAAATTCCTGTTGAACCTGAAAGTAGAAACTCGCCGATTACAACGGTATGTGTATTTTTTCCCTAGGCCATTCTGGTTAAGCGTTTGGAGCAGCAGAATTGCGAAAAATTTTTTGCCTTCTCAACCATTTCTTGGCTTCAAACTCCCATATCACGCGAACGGATTGACCTAACCCAAAAGTTCCTGTTGCGTCTGAAAGTAGAAACTCGCCCGATTACAACGGTATGTGTATTTTTTCCCTAGGCCATTCTGTTTAAGCGTTTGAAGCAGCAGAATAGCGAACAATTTTTTGCCTTCTCAACCATTTCTTGGCTTCAAACTCCCATATCTCGCGAACGGATTGACCTAACCCAAAAATTCCTGTTGCATCTGAAAGAAGAAACTCGCCCGATTACAACGATATGCGTATTTTTTCCCTAGGGCACTCTGGTTAAGCGTTTAGAGCAGCAGAATTGCAAAAAATGTTTTACCTTCTCAACCATTTCTTGGCTTCAAACTCCCATATCTCGCGAACGGATTGACCTAACCCAAAAATTCCTATTGCATCTGAGAGTAGAAACTCGCCCGATTACAGCGGTATGTGTATTTTTTCCCTAGGCAATTCTGGTTAAGCGTTTGGAGCAGCAGAATTGCGAAAAATTTTTTGCCTTCTCAACCATTTCTTGGCTTCAAACTCCCATATCTCGCGAACAGATTGACCTAACCCAAAAATTCCTGTTGCATCTGAAAGTAGAAACTCGCCCGATTACAACGGTATATGTATTTTTTCCCTAGGCCATTCTGGTTAAGCGTGTGGAGCAGCAGAATTGCGAAAAATTTTTTGCCTTCTCAACCATTTCTTCGCTTCAAACTCCTATATCTCGCGAACGGATACACCTAACCCAAAAATTCCTGTTGCGTGTGAAAGTAGAAACTCGCCCGATTACAACGGTATGTGTATTTTTTCCCTAGGCAATTCTGGTTAAGCGTTTGGAGCAGCAGAATTGCGAAAAATTTTTTGCCTTCTCAACCATTTCTTGGCTTCAAACTCCCATATATCGCGAACGGATTGACCTAACCCAAAAATTCCTGTTGAACCTGAAAGTAGAAACTCGCCGATTACAACGGTATGTGTATTTTTTCCCTAGGCCATTCTGGTTAAGCGTTTGGAGCAGCAGAATTGCGAAAAATTTTTTGCCTTCTCAACCATTTCTTGGCTTCAAACTCCCATATCACGCGAACGGATTGACCTAACCCAAAAGTTCCTGTTGCGTCTGAAAGTAGAAACTCGCCCGATTACAACGGTATGTGTATTTTTTCCCTAGGCCATTCTGTTTAAGCGTTTGAAGCAGCAGAATAGCGAACAATTTTTTGCCTTCTCAACCATTTCTTGGCTTCAAACTCCCATATCTCGCGAACGGATTGACCTAACCCAAAAATTCCTGTTGCATCTGAAAGAAGAAACTCGCCCGATTACAACGATATGCGTATTTTTTCCCTAGGGCACTCTGGTTAAGCGTTTAGAGCAGCAGAATTGCAAAAAATGTTTTACCTTCTCAACCATTTCTTGGCTTCAAACTCCCATATCTCGCGAACGGATTGACCTAACCCAAAAATTCCTATTGCATCTGAGAGTAGAAACACGCCCGATTACAGCGGTATGTGTATTTTTTCCCTAGGCAATTCTGGTTAAGCGTTTGGAGCAGCAGAATTGCGAAAAATTTTTTGCCTTCTCAACCATTTCTTGGCTTCAAACTCCCATATATCGCGAACGGATTGACCTAATCCAAAAATTCTTGTTGAACCTGAAAGTAGAAACTCGCCGATTACAACGGTATGTGTATTTTTTCCCTAGGCCATTCTGGTTAAGCGTTTGGAGCAGCAGAATTGCGAAAAATTTTTTGCCTTCTCAACCATTTCTTGGCTTCAAACTCCCATATCACGCGAACGGATTGACCTAACCCAAAAGTTCCTGTTGCGTCTGAAAGTAGAAACTCGCCCGATTACAACGGTATGTGTATTTTTTCCCTAGGCCATTCTGTTTAAGCGTTTGAAGCAGCAGAATAGCGAACAATTTTTTGCCTTCTCAACCATTTCTTGGCTTCAAACTCCCATATCTCGCGAACGGATTGACCTAACCCAAAAATTCCTGTTGCATCTGAAAGAAGAAACTCGCCCGATTACAACGGTATGTGTATTTTTTCCCTAGGCCATTCTGGTCAAGCGTTTGAAGCAGCAGAATAGCGAACAATTTTTTGCCTTCTCAACCATTTCTTGGCTTCAAACTCTCATATCTCGCGAACGGATTGACCTAACCCAAAAATTCCCGTTGCGCCTGAAAGTAGAAACACGCCCGATTACGACGGTATGTGTATTTTTTCCCTAGGCCATTCTGGTCAAGCGTTTGAAGCAACAGAATAGCGAACAATTTTTTGCCTTCTCAACCATTTCTTGGCTTCAAACTGCCATATCTCGCGGACGGATTGACCTAACCCAAAAATTCCAGTTGCGTGTGAAAGTAGAAACTCGCCCGATTACAACGGTATGTGTATTTTTTCCCTAGGCCATTCTGGTCAAGCGTTTGAAGCAGCAGAATAGCGAACAATTTTTTGCCTTCTCAACCATTTCTTGGCTTCAAACTGCCATATCTCGCGAACGGATTGACCTAACCCAAAAATTCCTGTTGCGTCTGAAAGTAGAATCTCGCCCGATTACAACGGTACGTGTATTTTTTCCCTAGGCCATTCTGATTAAGCGTTTGGAGCAGTAGCATTGCGAAAAATTTTTTGCCTTCTCAAACATTTCTTCGCTTCAAACTCCCATATCTCGCGAACGGATTGACCTAACCCAAAAATTCCTGTTGCATCCGAAAGTAGAAACTCGCCCGATTACAACGGTATGTGTATTTTTTCCCTAGGCAATTCTGGTTAAGCGTTTGAAGCAGCAGAATTGCCAAAAATTTTTTGCCTTCACAACCATTTCTTGGCTTCAAAGTCCCATGTCTCGCGAACGGATTGACCTAACCCAAAAATTCCTGTTGCATCTGAAAGTAGAAACTCGCCCGATTACAGCGGTATGTGTATTTTTTCCCTAGGCAATTCTGGTTAAGCGTTTGAAGCAGCAGAATAGCGAACAATTTTTTGCCTTCTCAACCATTTCTTGGCTTCAAACTCCCATATCTCGCGGACGGATTGACCTAACCCAAAAATTCCTGTTGCGTGTGAAAGTAGAAACTCGCCCGATTACAACGGTATGTGTATTTTTTCCCTAAGCCATTCTGGTTAAGCGTTTGGAGCAGCAGAATTGCGAAAAATTTTTTGCCATCTCAAACATTTCTTCGCTTCAAACTCCCATATCTCGCGAACGGATTGACCTAACCCAAAAATTCCTGTTGCATCTGAAAGTAGAAACTCGCCCGATTACAACGGTATGTGTATTTTTTCCCTAGGCAATTCTGGTTAAGCGTTTGAAGCAGCAGAATTGCCAAAAATTTTTTGCCTTCTCAACCATTTTTTGGCTTCAAACTCCCATATCTCGCGAACGGATTGATCTAACCCAAAAATTCCTATTGCATCTGAAAGTAGAAACTCGCCCGATTACAACGGTATGCGTATTTTTTCTCTAGGCCATTCTGGTTAAGCGTTTGAAGCAGTAGAATAGCGAACAATTTTTTGCCTTCTCAACCATTTCTTGGCTTCAAACTCCCATATCTCGCGAAAGGATTGACCTAACCCAAAAATTCCTGTTGCATCTGAAAGAAGAAACTCGCCCGATTACAACGGTATGTGAATTTTTTCCCTAGGCCATTCAGGTTATGCGGTTGGAGCAGCAGAATTGCGAAAAATTTTTTGCCTTCTCAAACATTTCTTCGCTTCAAACTCCCATATCTCGCGAACGGATTGACCTAACCCAAAAATTCCTGTTGCATCTGAAAGTAGAAACTCGCCCGATTACAACGGTATGTGTTTTTTTTCCCTAGGCAATTCTGGTTAAGCGTTTGAAGCAGCAGAATTGCCAAAAATTTTTTGCCTTCTCAACCATTTTTTGGCTTCAAACTCCCATATCTTGCGAACGGATTGACCTAACCCAAAAATTCCTATTGCATCTGAAAGTAGAAGCTCGCCCGATTACATCGGTATGTGCATTTTTTCCCTAGGCAATTCTGGTTAAGCGTTTGGAGCAGCAGAATTGCGAAAAATTTTTTGCCTTCTCAACCATTTCTTGGCTTCAAACTCCCATATCTCGCGAACAGATTGACCTAACCCAAAAATTCCTATTGCATCTGAAAGTAGAAGCTCGCCCGATTACATCGGTATGTGTATTTTTTCCCTAGGCAATTCTGGTTAAGCGTTTGGAGCAGCAGAATTGCGAAAAATTTTTTGCCTTCTCAACCATTTCTTGGCTTCAAACTCCCATATCTCGCGAACAGATTGACCTAACCCAAAAATTCCTGTTGCATCTGAAAGTAGAAACTCGCCCGATTACAACGGTATATGTATTTTTTCCCTAGGCCATTCTGGTTAAGCGTGTGGAGCAGCAGAATTGCGAAAAATTTTTTGCCTCCTCAACCATTTCTTCGCTTCAAACTCCTATATCTCGCGAACGGATACACCTAACCCAAAAATTCCTGTTGCGTGTGAAAGTAGAAACTCGCCCGATTACAACGGTATGTGTATTTTTTCCCTAGGCAATTCTGGTTAAGCGTTTGGAGCAGCAGAATTGCGAAAAATTTTTTGCCTTCTCAACCATTTCTTGGCTTCAAACTCCCATATATCGCGAACGGATTGACCTAACCCAAAAATTCCTGTTGAACCTGAAAGTAGAAACTCGCCGATTACAACGGTATGTGTATTTTTTCCCTAGGCCATTCTGGTTAAGCGTTTGGAGCAGCAGAATTGCGAAAAATTTTTTGCCTTCTCAACCATTTCTTGGCTTCAAACTCCCATATCACGCGAACGGATTGACCTAACCCAAAAATTCCTATTGCATCTGAGAGTAGAAACTCGCCCGATTACAGCGGTATGTGTATTTTTTCCCTAGGCAATTCTGGTTAAGCGTTTGGAGCAGCAGAATTGCGAAAAATTTTTTGCCTTCTCAACCATTTCTTGGCTTCAAACTCCCATATATCGCGAACGGATTGACCTAACCCAAAAATTCCTGTTGAACCTGAAAGTAGAAACTCGCCGATTACAACGGTATGTGTATTTTTTCCCTAGGCCATTCTGGTTAAGCGTTTGGAGCAGCAGAATTGCGAAAAATTTTTTGCCTTCTCAACCATTTCTTGGCTTCAAACTCCCATATCACGCGAACGGATTGACCTAACCCAAAAGTTCCTGTTGCGTCTGAAAGTAGAAACTCGCCCGATTACAACGGTATGTGTATTTTTTCCCTAGGCCATTCTGTTTAAGCGTTTGAAGCAGCAGAATAGCGAACAATTTTTTGCCTTCTCAACCATTTCTTGGCTTCAAACTCCCATATCTCGCGAACGGATTGACCTAACCCAAAAATTCCTGTTGCATCTGAAAGAAGAAACTCGCCCGATTACAACGGTATGTGTATTTTTTCCCTAGGCCATTCTGGTCAAGCGTTTGAAGCAGCAGAATAGCGAACAATTTTTTGCCTTCTCAACCATTTCTTGGCTTCAAACTCTCATATCTCGCGAACGGATTGACCTAACCCAAAAATTCCTGTTGCGTCTGAAAGTAGAAACACGCCCGATTACGACGGTATGTGTATTTTTTCCCTAGGCCATTCTGGTCAAGCGTTTGAAGCAGCAGAATAGCGAACAATTTTTTGCCTTCTCAACCATTTCTTGGCTTCAAACTGCCATATCTCGCGGACGGATTGACCTAACCCAAAAATTCCAGTTGCGTGTGAAAGTAGAAACTCGCCCGATTACAACGGTATGTGTATTTTTTCCCTAGGCCATTCTGGTCAAGCGTTTGAAGCAGCAGAATAGCGAACAATTTTTTGCCTTCTCAACCATTTCTTGGCTTCAAACTGCCATATCTCGCGAACGGATTGACCTAACCCAAAAATTCCTGTTGCGTCTGAAAGTAGAATCTCGCCCGATTACAACGGTATGTGTATTTTTTCCCTAGGCCATTCTGATTAAGCGTTTGGAGCAGCAGCATTGCGAAAAATTTTTTGCCTTCTCAAACATTTCTTCGCTTCAAACTCCCATATCTCGCGAACGGATTGACCTAACCCAAAAATTCCTGTTGCATCCGAAAGTAGAAACTCGCCCGATTACAACGGTATGTGTATTTTTTCCCTAGGCAATTCTGGTTAAGCGTTTGAAGCAGCAGAATTGCCAAAAATTTTTTGCCTTCACAACCATTTCTTGGCTTCAAAGTCCCATATCTCGCGAACGGATTGACCTAACCCAAAAATTCCTGTTGCATCTGAAAGTAGAAACTCGCCCGATTACAACGGTATGTGTATTTTTTCCCTAGGCAATTCTGGTTAAGCGTTTGAAGCAGCAGAATTGCCAAAAATTTTTTGCCTTCACAACCATTTCTTGGCTTCAAAGTCCCATATCTCGCGAACGGATTGACCTAACCCAAAAATTCCTGTTGCATCTGAAAGTAGAAACTCGCCCGATTACAGCGGTATGTGTATTTTTTCCCTAGGCAATTCTGGTTAAGCGTTTGAAGCAGCAGAATAGCGAACAATTTTTTGCCTTCTCAACCATTTCTTGGCTTCAAACTCCCATATCTCGCGGACGGATTGACCTAACCCAAAAATTCCTGTTGCGTGTGAAAGTAGAAACTCGCCCGATTACAACGGTACGTGTATTTTTTCCCTAGCCCATTCTGGTTAAGCGTTTGGAGCAGCAGAATTGCGAAAAATTTTTTGCCTTGTCAACCATTTCTTGGCTTCAAACTCTCATATCTCGCGAACGGATTGACCTAACCCAAAAATTCCTGTTGCGTCCGAAAGTAGAAACACGCCCGATTACGACGGTATGTGTATTTTTTCCCTAGGCCATTCTGGTCAAGCGTTTGAAGCAGCAGAATAGCGAACAATTTTTTGCCTTCTCAACCATTTCTTGGCTTCAAACTGCCATATCTCGCGAACGGATTGACCTAACCCAAAAATTCCTGTTGCGTGTGAAAGTAGAAACTCGCCCGATTACGACGGTATGTGTATTTTTTCCCTAGCCCATTCTGGTTAAGCGTTTGGAGCAGCAGAAGTGCGAAAAATTTGTTGTCTTCTTAACCATTTCTTAGCTTCAAACTCCAATATCTCGCGAACGGATTGACCTAACCCAAAAATTCCTATTGCATCTGAAAGTAGAAACTCGCCCGATTACAGCGGTATGTGTATTTTTTCCCTAGGCAATTCTGGTTAAGCGTTTGAAGCAGCAGAATAGCGAACAATTTTTTGCCTTCTCAACCATTTCTTGGCTTCAAACTCCCATATCTCGCGGACGGATTGACCTAACCCAAAAATTCCAGTTGCGTGTGAAAGTAGAAACTCGCCCGATTACAACGGTACGTGTATTTTTTCCCTAGCCCATTCTGGTTAAGCGTTTGGAGCAGCAGAATTGCGAAAAATTTGTTGTCTTCTCAACCATTTCTTGGCTTCAAAGTCCCATATCTCGCGAACGGATTGACCAAACCCAAAAATTCCTGCAGCGTCTGAAAGTAGAAACTCGCCCGATTATAACGATATGCGTATTTTTTCCCTAGGCCATTCTGGTTAAGCGTTCGGAGCAGCGGAATTGCAAAAATTTTTTGCCTTCTCAAACATTTCTTGGCTCCAAAGTCCCATATCTCGCGAACTGATTGACCTAACCCAAAAATTCCTATTGAATCTGAAAGTAGAAACTCGCCCGATTACAGCGGTATGTGTATTTTTTCCCTAGGCCATTCTGGTTAAGCGTTTGGAGCAGCAGAATTGCGAAAAATTTGTTGTCTTCTCAACCATTTCTTAGCTTCAAACTCCCAAATCTCGCGAACGGATTGACGTAACCCAAAAATTCCTATTGCATCTGAAAGTAGAAACTCGCCCGATTACAACGGTACGTGTATTTTTCCCTTAGGCCATTCTGGTTAAGCGATTGGAGCAGCAGAATTGCGAAAAATGTTTTACCTTCTCAACCATTTCTTGGCTTCAAACTCTCATATCTCGCGAACGGATTGACCTAACCCAAAAATTCCTGTTGCGTCTGAAAGTAGAAACACGCCCGATTACGACGGTATGTGTATTTTTTCCCTAGGCCATTCTGGTCAAGCGTTTGAAGCAGCAGAATAGCGAACAATTTTTTGCCTTCTCAACCATTTCTTGGCTTCAAACTGCCATATCTCGCGAACGGATTGACCTAACCCAAAAATTCCTGTTGCGTCTGAAAGTAGAATCTCGCCCGATTACAACGGTATGTGTATTTTTTCCCTAGGCCATTCTGATTAAGCGTTTGGAGCAGCAGCATTGCGAAAAATTTTTTGCCTTCTCAACCATTTCTTGGCTTCAAACTCCCATATCTCGCGAACAGATTGACCAAACCCAGAAGTTCCTGCTGCGTCTGAAAGTAGAAACTCACCCGATTACAACGATATGCGTATTTTTTCCCTAGGCCATTCTGGTTAAGCGTTTGGAGCAGCAGAATTGCGAAAAATGTTTTGCCTTCTCAACCATTTCATGGCTTCAAACTCCCATATCTCGCGAACGGATTGAACTAACCCAAAAATTCCTATTGCATCTGAAAGTAGAAACTCGCCCGATTACAACGGTATGCGTATTTTTTCTCTAGGCCATTCTGGTTAAGCGTTTGAAGCAGCAGAATAGCGAACAATTTTTTGCCTTCTCAACCATTTCTTGGCTTCAAACTCCCATATCTCGCGAACGGATTGACCTAACCCAAAAATTCCTGTTGCATCTGAAAGAAGAAACTCGCCCGATTACAACGGTATGTGTATTTTTTCCCTAGGCCATTCTGGTCAAGCGTTTGAAGCAGCAGAATAGCGAACAATTTTTTGCCTTCTCAACCATTTCTTGGCTTCAAACTCCCATATCTCCCGAACGGATTGACCTAACCCAAAAATTCCTACTGCATCTGAAAGTAGAAACTCGCCCGATTACAACGGTATGTGTATTTTTTCCCTAGGCCATTCTGGTTAAGCGTTTGGAGCAGCAGAATTGCGAAAAATTTTTTGCCTTCTCAAACATTTCTTCGCTTCAAACTCCCATATCTCGCGAACGGATTGACCTAACCCAAAAATTCCTGTTGCATCTGAAAGTAGAAACTCGCCCGATTACAACGGTATGTGTATTTTTTCCCTAGGCATTTCTGGTTAAGCGTTTGAAGCAGCAGAATTGCCAAAAATTTTTTGCCTTCTCAACCATTTTTTGGCTTCAAACTCCCATATCTCGCGAACGGATTGACCTAACCCAAAAATTCCTATTGCATCTGAAAGTAGAAGCTCGCCCGATTACATCGGTATGTGTACTTTTTCCCTAGGCAATTCTGGTTAAGCGTTTGGAGCAGCAGAATTGCGAAAAATTTTTTGCCTTCTCAACCATTTCTTGGCTTCAAACTCCCATATCTCGCGAACAGATTGACCTAACCCAAAAATTCCTGTTGCATCTGAAAGTAGAAACTCGCCCGATTACAACGGTATATGTATTTTTTCCCTAGGCCATTCTGGTTAAGCGTGTGGAGCAGCAGAATTGCGAAAAATTTTTTGCCTTCTCAACCATTTCTTCGCTTCAAACTCCTATATCTCGCGAACGGATACACCTAACCCAAAAATTCCTGTTGCGTGTGAAAGTAGAAACTCGCCCGATTACAACGGTATGTGTATTTTTTCCCTAGGCCATTCTGGTTAAGCGTTTGGAGCAGCAGAATTGCGAAAACATTTTTGCCTTCTCAACCATTTCTTGGCTTCAAACTGCCATATCTCGCGAACGGATGGACCTAACCCAAAAATTCTTATTGCATCTGAAAGTATAAACTCGCTTGACTACAGCGGTATGTGTATTTTTTCCCTAGGCCATTCTGATTAAGCGTTTGGAGCAGCAGCATTGCGAAAAATTTTTTGCCTTCTCAACCATTTCTTGGCTTCAAACTCCCATATCTCGCGAACAGATTGACCAAACCCAGAAGTTCCTGCTGCGTCTGAAAGTAGAAACTCACCCGATTACAACGATATGCGTATTTTTTCCCTAGGCCATTCTGGTTAAGCGTTTGGAGCAGCAGAATTGCGAAAAATGTTTTGCCTTCTCAACCATTTCATGGCTTCAAACTCCCATATCTCGCGAACGGATTGAACTAACCCAAAAATTCCTATTGCATCTGAAAGTAGAAACTCGCCCGATTACAACGGTATGCGTATTTTTTCTCTAGGCCATTCTGGTTAAGCGTTTGAAGCAGCAGAATAGCGAACAATTTTTTGCCTTCTCAACCATTTCTTGGCTTCAAACTCCCATATCTCGCGAACGGATTGACCTAACCCAAAAATTCCTGTTGCATCTGAAAGAAGAAACTCGCCCGATTACAACGGTATGTGTATTTTTTCCCTAGGCCATTCTGGTCAAGCGTTTGAAGCAGCAGAATAGCGAACAATTTTTTGCCTTCTCAACCATTTCTTGGCTTCAAACTCCCATATCTCCCGAACGGATTGACCTAACCCAAAAATTCCTACTGCATCTGAAAGTAGAAACTCGCCCGATTACAACGGTATGTGTATTTTTTCCCTAGGCCATTCTGGTTAAGCGTTTGGAGCAGCAGAATTGCGAAAAATTTTTTGCCTTCTCAAACATTTCTTCGCTTCAAACTCCCATATCTCGCGAACGGATTGACCTAACCCAAAAATTCCTGTTGCATCTGAAAGTAGAAACTCGCCCGATTACAACGGTATGTGTATTTTTTCCCTAGGCATTTCTGGTTAAGCGTTTGAAGCAGCAGAATTGCCAAAAATTTTTTGCCTTCTCAACCATTTTTTGGCTTCAAACTCCCATATCTCGCGAACGGATTGACCTAACCCAAAAATTCCTATTGCATCTGAAAGTAGAAGCTCGCCCGATTACATCGGTATGTGTACTTTTTCCCTAGGCAATTCTGGTTAAGCGTTTGGAGCAGCAGAATTGCGAAAAATTTTTTGCCTTCTCAACCATTTCTTGGCTTCAAACTCCCATATCTCGCGAACAGATTGACCTAACCCAAAAATTCCTGTTGCATCTGAAAGTAGAAACTCGCCCGATTACAACGGTATATGTATTTTTTCCCTAGGCCATTCTGGTTAAGCGTGTGGAGCAGCAGAATTGCGAAAAATTTTTTGCCTTCTCAACCATTTCTTCGCTTCAAACTCCTATATCTCGCGAACGGATACACCTAACCCAAAAATTCCTGTTGCGTGTGAAAGTAGAAACTCGCCCGATTACAACGGTATGTGTATTTTTTCCCTAGGCCATTCTGGTTAAGCGTTTGGAGCAGCAGAATTGCGAAAACATTTTTGCCTTCTCAACCATTTCTTGGCTTCAAACTGCCATATCTCGCGAACGGATGGACCTAACCCAAAAATTCTTATTGCATCTGAAAGTATAAACTCGCTTGACTACAGCGGTATGTGTATTTTTTCCCTAGGGCATTCTGGTTAAGCGTTAGGATCAGCAGAATTGCGAAAAATTGTATGCCTTCTCAACCATTTCTTGGCTTCAAACTCCCATATCGCGCGAACGGATAGACCTAACCCAAAAATTCCTGTTGCGTGTGAAAGTAGAAACTCGCCCGATTACAACGGTATGTGTATTTTTTCCCTAGGCCATTCTGGTTAAGAGTTTGGAGCACAGAATAGCGAAAAATTGTTTGCATTCTCAACCATTTCTTGGCTTCAAACTCCCATATCTCGCGAACGGATTGACCAAACCCAAAAATTCCTGTTGCGTGTGAAAGTAGAAACTCGCCCGTTTACAACGGTATGTGTATTTTTTCCCTAGCCCATTCTGGTTAAGCGTTTGGAGCAGCAGAAGTGCGAAAAATTTGTTGTCTTCTTAACCATTTCTTAGCTTCAAACACCCATATCTCGCGAACGGATTGACCTAACCCAAAAATTCCTATTGCATCTGAAAGTAGAAACTCGCCCGATTACAGCGGTATGTGTATTTTTTCCCTAGGCAATTCTGGTTAAGCGTTTGAAGCAGCAGAATAGCGAACAATTTTTTGCCTTCTCAACCATTTCTTGGCTTCAAACTCCCATATCTCGCGGACGGATTGACCTAACCCAAAAATTCCAGTTGCGTGTGAAAGTAGAAACTCGCCCGATTACAACGGCACGTGAATTTTTTCCCTAGCCCATTCTGGTTAAGCGTTTGGAGCAGCAGAATTGCGAAAAATTTGTTGTCTTCTCAACCATTTCTTGGCTTCAAAGTCCCATATCTCGCGAACGGATTGACCAAACCCAAAAATTCCTGCAGCGTCTGAAAGTAGAAACTCGCCCGATTATAACGATATGCGTATTTTTTCCCTAGGCCATTCTGGTTAAGCGTTCGGAGCAGCGGAATTGCAAAAATTGTTTGCCTTCTCAAACATTTCTTGGCTCCAAAGTCCCATATCTCGCGAACTGATTGACCTAACCCAAAAATTCCTATTGCATCTGAAAGTAGAAACTCGCCCGATTACAGCGGTATGTGTATTTTTTCCCTAGCCCATTCTGGTTAAGCGTTTGGAGCAGCAGAATTGCGAAAAATTTGTTGTCTTCCCAACCATTTCTTGGCTTCAAAGTCCCATATCTCGCGAACGGATTGACCAAACCCAAAAATTCCTGCAGCGTCTGAAAGTAGAAACTCGCCCGATTATAACGATATGCGTATTTTTTCCCAAGGCCATTCTGGTTAAGCGTTCGGAGCAGCGGAATTGCAAAAATTTTTTGCCTTCTCAAACATTTCTTGGCTCCAAAGTCCCATATCTCGCGAACTGATTGACCTAACCCAAAAATTCCTGTTGCGTCTGAAAGAAGAAACTCGCCCGATTACAGCGGTATGTGTATTTTTTCCCTAGGCCATTCTGGTTAAGCGTTTGGAGCAGCAGAATTGCGAAAAATTTGTTGTCTTCTCAACCATTTCTTAGCTTCAAACTCCCAAATCTCGCGAACGGATTGACGTAACCCAAAAATTCCTATTGCATCTGAAAGTAGAAACTCGCCCGATTACAACGGTACGTGTATTTTTTCCCTAGGCCATTCAGGTTATGCGGTTGGAGCAGCAGAAGTGCGAAAAAATTTTTGCCTTCTCAATCATTTCTTGTCCTCAAACTCCCAAATCTCGCGAACGGGTTGACCTAACCCAAAAATTTCTATTGCATCTGAAAGTAGAAACTCGCCCGATTACAACGGTATGTGTATATTTTCCCTAAGCCATTCTGGTTAAGCGTTTGGAGCAGCAGAATTGCGAAAAATTTTTTGCCTTCTCAAACATTTCTTCGCTTCAAACTCCCATATCTCGCGAACGGATTGACCTAACCCAAAAATTCCTGTTGCATCTGAAAGTAGAAACTCGCGCGACTACAACGGTATGTGTATTTTTTCCCTAGGCAATTCTGGTTAAGCGTTTGAAGCAGCAGAATTGCCAAAAATTTTTTGCCTTCTCAACCATTTTTTGGCTTCAAACTCCCATATCTCGCGAACGGATTGAACTAACCCAAAAATTCCTATTGCATCTGAAAGTAGAAACTCGCCCGATTACAACGGTATGCGTATTTTTTCTCTAGGCCATTCTGGTTAAGCGTTTGAAGCAGCAGAATAGCGAACAATTTTTTGCCTTCTCAACCATTTCTTGGCTTCAAACTCCCATATCTCGCGAAAGGATTGACCTAACCCAAAAATTCCTGTTGCATCTGAAAGAAGAAACTCGCCCGATTACAACGGTATGTGTATTTTTTCCCTAGGCCATTCAGGTTATGCGGTTGGAGCAGCAGAAATGCGAAAAAATTTTTGCCTTCTCAACCATTTCTTCGCTTCAAACTCCTATATCTCGCGAACGGATACACCTAACCCAAAAATTCCTGTTGCGTGTGAAAGTAGAAACTCGCCCGATTACAACGGTATGTGTATTTTTTCCCTAGGCCATTCTGGTTAAGCGTTTGGAGCAGCAGAATTGCGAAAAATTTTTTGCCTTCTCAACCATTTCTTGGCTTCAAACTGCCATATCTCACGAACGGATGGACCTAACCCAAAAATTCTTATTGCATCTGAAAGTATAAACTCGCTTGACTACAGCGGTATGTGTATTTTTTCCCTAGGGCATTCTGGTTAAGCGTTTGGATCAGCAGAATTGCGAAAAATTTTTTGCCTTCTCAAACATTTCTTCGCTTCAAAGTCCCATATCTCGCGAACGGATTGACCTAACCCAAAAATTCCTGTTGCATCTGAAAGTAGAAACTCGCCCGATTACAACGGTATGTGTATTTTTTCCCTAGGCAATTCTGGTTAAGCGTTTGAAGCAGCAGAATTGCCAAAAATTTTTTGCCTTCTCAACCATTTTTTGGCTTCAAACTCCCATATCTCGCGAACGGATTGACCTAACCCAAAAATTCCTATTGCATCTGAAAGTAGAAGCTCGCCCGATTACATCGGTATGTGCATTTTTCCCTAGGCAATTCTGGTTAAGCGTTTGGAGCAGCAGAATTGCCAAAAATTTTTTGCCTTCTCAACCATTTTTTGGCTTCAAACTCCCATATCTCGCGAACGGATACACCTAACCCAAAAATTCCTGTTGCGCGTGAAAGTAGAAACTCGCCCGATTACAACGGTATGTGTATTTTTTCCCTAGGCCATTCTGGTTAAGCGTTTGGAGCAGCAGAATTGCGAAAAATTTTTTGCCTTCTCAAACATTTCTTCGCTTCAAACTCCCATATCTCGCGAACGGATTGACCTAACCCAAAAATTCCTGTTGCATCTGAAAGTAGAAACTCGCCCGATTACAACGGTATGTGTATTTTTTCCCTAGGCAATTCTGGTTAAGCGTTTGGAGCAGCAGAATTGCGAAAAATTTTTTGCCTTCTCAACCATTTCTTGGCTTCAAACTCCCATATCTCGCGAACAGATTGACCTAACCCAAAAATTCCTGTTGCATCTGAAAGTAGAAACTCGCCCGATTACAACGGTATATGTATTTTTTCCCTAGGCCATTCTGGTTAAGCGTGTGGAGCAGCAGAATTGCGAAAAATTTTTTGCCTTCTCAACCATTTCTTCGCTTCAAACTCCTATATCTCGCGAACGGATACACCTAACCCAAAAATTCCTGTTGCGTGTGAAAGTAGAAACTCGCCCGATTACAACGGTATGTGTATTTTTTCCCTAGGCCATTCTGGTTAAGCGTTTGGAGCAGCAGAATTGCGAAAAGTTTTTTGCCTTCTCAACCATTTCTTGGCTTCAAACTGCCATATCTCGCGAACGGATGGACCTAACCCAAAAATTCTTATTGCATCTGAAAGTATAAACTCGCTTGACTACAGCGGTATGTGTATTTTTTCCCTAGGGCATTCTGGTTAAGCGTTTGGATCAGCAGAATTGCGAAAAATTGTATGGCTTCTCAACCATTTCTTGGCTTCAAACTCCCTTACCGCGCGAACGGATAGACCTAACCCAAAAATTCCTGTTGCGTGTGAAAGTAGAAACTCGCCAGATTACAACGGTATGTGTATTTTTTCCCTAGCCCATTCTAGTTAAGCGTTTGGAGCAGCAGAAGTGCGAAAAATTTGTTGTCTTCTTAACCATTTCTTAGCTTCAAACTCCCATATCTCGCGAACGGATTGACCTAACCCAAAAATTCCTACTGCATCTGAAAGTAGAAACTCGCCCGATTACAACGGTATGTGCATTTTTTCCCTGGGCCATTCTGGTTAAGCGTTTGGAGCAGCAGAAGTGCGAAAAATTTGTTGTCTCCTTAAGCATTTCTTAGCTTCAAACTCCCTTATCTCGCGAACGGATTGACCTAACCCAAAAATTCCTGTTGCATCTGAAAGTAGAAACTCGCCCGATTACAACGGTATATGTATTTTTGCCCTAGGCCATTCTGATTAAGCGTTTGGAGCAGCAGCATTGCGAAAAATTTTTTGCCTTCTCAACCATTTCTTGGCTTCAAACTCCCATATCTCGCGAACGGATTGACCAAACCCAGAAGTTCCTGCTGCGTCTGAAAGTAGAAACTCACCCGATTACAACGATATGCGTATTTTTTCCCTAGGCCATTCTGGTTAAGCGTTTGGAGCAGCAGAATTGCGAAAAATGTTTTGCCTTCTCAACCATTTCATGGCTTCAAACTCCCATATCTCGCGAACGGATTGAACTAACCCAAAAATTCCTATTGCATCTGAAAGTAGAAACTCGCCCGATTACAACGGTATGCGTATTTTTTCTCTAGGCCATTCTGGTTAAGCGTTTGAAGCAGCAGAATAGCGAACAATTTTTTGCCTTCTCAACCATTTCTTGGCTTCAAACGCCCATATCTCGCGAACGGATCGACCTAACCCCAAAATTCCTGTTGCATCTGAAAGAAGAAACTCGCCCGATTACAACGGTATGTGTATTTTTTCCCTAGGCCATTCTGGTCAAGCGTTTGAAGCAGCAGAATAGCGAACAATTTTTTGCCTTCCCAACCATTTCTTGGCTTCAAACTCCCATATCTCGCGAACGGATTGACCTAACCCAAAAATTCCTATTGCATCTGAAAGTAGAAGCTCGCCCGATTACATCGGTATGTGTATTTTTTCCCTAGGCAATTCTGGTTAAGCGTTTGGAGCAGCAGAATTGCGAAAAATTTTTTGCCTTCTCAACCATTTTTTGGCTTCAAACTCCCATATCTCGCGAACGGATTGACCTAACCCAAAAATTCCTATTGCATCTGAAAGTAGATGCTCGCCCGATTACATCGGTATGTGTATTTTTTCCCTAGGCAATTCTGGTTAAGCGTTTGGAGCAGCAGAATTGCGAAAAATTTTTTGCCTTCTCAACCATTTCTTGGCTTCAAACTCCCATATCTCGCGAACAGATTGACCTAACCCAAAAATTCCTGTTGCATCTGAAAGTAGAAACTCGCCCGATTACAACGGTATATGTATTTTTTCCCTAGGCCATTCTGGTTAAGCGTGTGGAGCAGCAGAATTGCGAAAAATTTTTTGCCTTCTCAACCATTTCTTCGCTTCAAACTCCTATATCTCGCGAACGGATACACCTAACCCAAAAATTCCTGTTGCGTGTGAAAGTAGAAACTCGCCCGATTACAACGGTATGTGTATTTTTTCCCTAGGCCATTCTGGTTAAGCGTTTGGAGCAGCAGAATTGCGAAAAATTTTTTGCCTTCTCAACCATTTCTTGGCTTCAAACTGCCATATCTCGCGAACGGATGGACCTAACCCAAAAATTCTTATTGCATCTGAAAGTATAAACTCGCTTGACTACAACGGTATGTGTATTTTTTCCCTAGGGCATTCTGGTTAAGCGTTTGGATCAGCAGAATTGCGAAAAATTGTATGAATTCTCAACCATTTCTTGGCTTCAAACTCCCATATCGCGCGAACGGATAGACCTAACCCAAAAATTCCTGTTGCGTGTGAAAGTAGAAACTCGCCAGATTACAACGGTATGTGTATTTTTTCCCTAGCCCATTCTGGTTAAGCGTTTGGAGCAGCAGAAGTGCGAAAAATTTGTTGTCTTCTTAACCATTTCTTAGCTTCAAACTCCCATATCTCGCGAACGGATTGACCTAACCCAAAAATTCCTACTGCATCTGAAAGTAGAAACTCGCCCGATTACAACGGTATGTGCATTTTTTCCCTAGGCCATTCTGGTTAAGCGTTTGGAGCAGCAGAAGTGCGAAAAATTTGTTGTCTCCTTAAGCATTTCTTAGCTTCAAACTCCCTTATCTCGCGAACGGATTGACCTAACCCAAAAATTCCTGTTGCATCTGAAAGTAGAAACTCGCCCGATTACAACGGTATATGTATTTTTTCCCTAGGCCATTCTGATTAAGCGTTTGGAGCAGCAGCATTGCGAAAAATTTTTTGCCTTCTCAACCATTTCTTGGCTTCAAACTCCCATATCTCGCGAACGGATTGACCAAACCCAGAAGTTCCTGCTGCGTCTGAAAGTAGAAACTCACCCGATTACAACGATATGCGTATTTTTTCCCTAGGCCATTCTGGTTAAGCGTTTGGAGCAGCAGAATTGCGAAAAATGTTTTGCCTTCTCAACCATTTCATGGCTTCAAACTCCCATATCTCGCGAACGGATTGAACTAACCCAAAAATTCCTATTGCATCTGAAAGTAGAAACTCGCCCGATTACAACGGTATGCGTATTTTTTCTCTAGGCCATTCTGGTTAAGCGTTTGAAGCAGCAGAATAGCGAACAATTTTTTGCCTTCTCAACCATTTCTTGGCTTCAAACTCCCATATCTCGCGAACGGATCGACCTAACCCCAAAATTCCTGTTGCATCTGAAAGAAGAAACTCGCCCGATTACAACGGTATGTGTATTTTTTCCCTAGGCCATTCTGGTCAAGCGTTTGAAGCAGCAGAATAGCGAACAATTTTTTGCCTTCCCAACCATTTCTTGGCTTCAAACTCCCATATCTCGCGAACGGATTGACCTAACCCAAAAATTCCTACTGCATCTGAAAGTAGAAACTCGCCCGATTACAACGGTATGTGTATTTTTTCCCTACGCCATTCTGGTTAAGCGTTTGGAGCAGCAGAATTGCGAAAAATTTTTTGCCTTCTCAACCATTTCTTCGCTTCAAACTCCCATATCTCGCGAACGGATTGACCTAACCCAAAAATTCCTGTTGCATCTGAAAGTAGAAACTCGCCCGATTACAACGGTATGTGTATTTTTTCCCTAGGCAATTCTGGTTGAGCGTTTGAAGCAGCAGAATTGCCAAAAATTTTTTGCCTTCTCAACCATTTTTTGGCTTCAAACTCCCATATCTCGCGAACGGATTGACCTAACCCAAAAATTCCTATTGCATCTGAAAGTAGAAGCTCGCCCGATTACATCGGTATGTGTATTTTTTCCCTAGGCAATTCTGGTTAAGCGTTTGGAGCAGCAGAATTGCGAAAAATTTTTTGCCTTCTCAACCATTTCTTGGCTTCAAACTCCCATATCTCGCGAACAGATTGACCTAACCCAAAAATTCCTGTTGCATCTGAAAGTAGAAACTCGCCCGATTACAACGGTATTTTGTATTTTTTCCCTAGGCCATTCTGGTCAAGCGTTTGAAGCAGCAGAATAGCGAACAATTTTTTGCCTTCTCAACCATTTCTTGGCTTCAAACTCTCATATCTCGCGAACGGATTGACCTAACCCAAAAATTCCTGTTGCGTCTGAAAGTAGAAACACGCCCGATTACGACGGTATGTGTATTTTTTCCCTAGGCCATTCTGGTCAAGCGTTTGAAGCAGCAGAATAGCGAACAATTTTTTGCCTTCTCAACCATTTCTTGGCTTCAAACTGCCATATCTCGCGAACGGATTGACCTAACCCAAAAATTCCTGTTGCGTCTGAAAGTAGAATCTCGCCCGATTACAACGGTATGTGTATTTTTTCCCTAGGCCATTCTGGTTAAGAGTTTGGAGCAGCAGAATAGCGAAAAATTGTTTGCATTCTCAACCATTTCTTGGCTTCAAACTCCCATATCTCGCGAACGGATTGACCTAACCCAAAAATTCCTGTTGCGTCTGAAAGTAGAAACACGCCCGATTACGACGGTATGTGTATTTTTTCCCAAGGCCATTCTGGTCAAGCGTTTGAAGCAGCAGAATAGCGAACAATTTTTTGCCTTCTCAACCATTTCTTAGCTTCAAACTCCCATATCTCGCGAACGGATTGACCTAACCCAAAAATTCCTACTGCATCTGAAAGTAGAAACTCGCCCGATTACAACGGTATGTGTATTTTTTCCCTAGGCCATTCTGGTTAAGCGTTTGGAGCAGCAGAACTGCGAAAAATTTGTTGTCTCCTTAACCATTTCTTAGCTTCAAACTCCCATATCTCGCGAACGGACTGACCTAACCCAAAAATTCCTGTTGCATCTGAAAGTAGAAACTCGCCCGATTACAACGGTGTATGTATTTTTTCCCTAGGCCATTCTGATTAAGCGTTTGGAGCAGCAGCATTGCGAAAAATTTTTTGCCTTCTCAACCATTTCTTGGCTTCAAACTCCCATATCTCGCGAACGGATTAACCAAACCCAGAAGTTCCTGCTGCGTCTGAAAGTAGAAACTCACCCGATTACAACGATATGCGTATTTTTTCCCTAGGCCATTCTGGTTAAGCGTTTGGAGCAGCAGAATTGCGAAAAATGTTTTGCCTTCTCAACCATTTCATGGCTTCAAACTCCCATATCTCGCGAACGGATTGAACTAACCCAAAAATTCCTATTGCATCTGAAAGTAGAAACTCGCCCGATTACAACGGTATGCGTATTTTTTCTCTAGGCCATTCTGGTTAAGCGTTTGAAGCAGCAGAATAGCGAACAATTTTTTGCCTTCTCAACCATTTCTTGGCTTCAAACTCCCATATCTCGCGAACGGATTGACCTAACCCAAAGTTCCTGTTGCATCTGAAAGAAGAAACTCGCCCGATTACAACGGTATGTGTATTTTTTCCCTAGGGCATTCTGGTCAAGCGTTTGAAGCAGCAGAATAGCGAACAATTTTTTGCCTTCCCAACCATTTCTTGGCTTCAAACTCCCATATCTCGCGAACGGATTGACCTAACCCAAAAATTCCTACTGCATCTGAAAGTAGAAACTCGCCCGATTACAACGGTATGTGTATTTTTTCCCTAGGCCATTCTGGTTAAGCGTTTGGAGCAGCAGAATTGCGAAAAATTTTTTGCCTTCTCAACCATTTCTTCGCTTCAAACTCCCATATCTCGCGAACGGATTGACCTAACCCAAAAATTCCTGTTGCATCTGAAAGTAGAAACTCGCCCGATTACAACGGTATGTGTATTTTTTCCCTAGGCAATTCTGGTTAAGCGTTTGAAGCAGCAGAATTGCCAAAAATTTTTTGCCTTCTCAACCATTTTTTGGCTTCAAACTCCCATATCTCGCGAACGGATTGACCTAACCCAAAAATTCCTATTGCATCTGAAAGTAGAAGCTCGCCCGATTACATCGGTATGTGTATTTTTTCCCTAGGCAATTCTGGTTAAGCGTTTGGAGCAGCAGAATTGCGAAAAATTTTTCGCCTTCTCAACCATTTCTTGGCTTCAAACTCCCATATCTCGCGAACAGATTGACCTAACCCAAAAATTCCTGTTGCATCTGAAAGTAGAAACTCGCCCGATTACAAGGGTATATGTATTTTTTCCCTAGGCCATTCTGGTCAAGCGTTTGAAGCAGCAGAATAGCGAACAATTTTTTGCCTTCTCAACCATTTCTTGGCTTCAAACTCTCATATCTCGCGAACGGATTGACCTAACCCAAAAATTCCTGTTGCGTCTGAAAGTAGAAACACGCCCGATTACGACGGTATGTGTATTTTTTCCCTAGGCCATTCTGGTCAAGCGTTTGAAGCAGCAGAATAGCGAACAATTTTTTGCCTTCTCAACCATTTCTTGGCTTCAAACTGCCATATCTCGCGAACGGATTGACCTAACCCAAAAATTCCTGTTGCGTCTGAAAGTAGAATCTCGCCCGCGTACAACGGTATGTGTATTTTTTCCCTAGGCCATTCTGCTTAAGAGTTTGGAGCAGCAGAATAGCGAAAAATTGTTTGCATTCTCAACCATTTCTTGGCTTCAAACTCCCATATCTCGCGAACGGATTGACATAACCCAAAAATTCCTGTTGCGTGTGAAAGTAGAAACTCGCCCGATTACAACGGTATGTGTATTTTTTCCCTAGCCCATTCTGGTTAAGCGTTTGGAGCAGCAGAAGTGCGAAAAATTTGTTGTCTTCTTAACCATTTCTTAGCTTCAAACTCCCATATCTCGCGAACGGATTGACCTAACCCAAAAATTCCTACTGCATCTGAAAGTAGAAACTCGCCCGATTACAACGGTATGTGTATTTTTTCCCTAGGCCATTCTGGTTAAGCGTTTGGAGCAGCAGAAGTGCGAAAAATTTGTTGTCTCCTTAACCATTTCTTAGCTTCAAACTCCCATATCTCGCGAACGGATTGACCTAACCCAAAAATTCCTGTTGCATCTGAAAGTAGAAACTCGCCCGATTACAACGGTATATGTATTTTTTCCCTAGGCCATTCTGATTAAGCGTTTGGAGCAGCAGCATTGCGAAAAATTTTTTGCCTTCTCAACCATTTCTTGGCTTCAAACTCCCATATCTCGCGAACGGATTGACCAAACCCAGAAGTTCCTGCTGCGTCTGAAAGTAGAAACTCACCCGATTACAACGATATGCGTATTTTTTCCCTAGGCCATTCTGGTTAAGCGTTTGGAGCAGCAGAATTGCGAAAAATGTTTTGCCTTCTCAACCATTTCATGGCTTCAAACTCCCATATCTCGCGAACGGATTGAACTAACCCAAAAATTCCTATTGCATCTGAAAGTAGAAACTCGCCCGATTACAACGGTATGCGTATTTTTTCTCTAGGCCATTCTGGTTAAGCGTTTGAAGCTGCAGAATAGCGAACAATTTTTTGCCTTCTCAACCATTTCTTGGCTTCAAACTCCCATATCTCGCGAACGGATTGACCCAACCCAAAAATTCCTACTGCATCTGAAAGTAGAAACTCGCCCGATTACAACGGTATGTGTATTTTTTCCCTAGACCATTCTGCTTAAGCGTTTGGAGCAGCAGAATTGCGAAAAATTTTTTGCCTTCTCAACCATTTCTTCGCTTCAAACTCCCATATCTCGCGAACGGATTGCCCTAACCCAAAAATTCCTGCTGCATCTGAAAGTAGAAACTCGCCCGATTACAACCGTATGTGTATTTTTTCCCTAGGCAATTCTGGTTAAGCGTTTGAAGCAGCAGCATTGCCAAAAATTTTTTGCCTTCTCAACCATTTTTTGGCTTCAAACTCCCATATCTCGCGAACGGATTGACCTAACCCAAAAATTCCTATTGCATCTGAAAGTAGAAGCTCGCCCGATTACATCGGTATGTGTATGTTTTCCCTAGGCAATTCTGGTTAAGCGTTTGGAGCAGCAGAATTGCGAAAAATTTTTTGCCTTCTCAACCATTTCTTGGCTTCAAACTCCCATATCTCGCGAACAGATTGACCTAACCCAAAAATTCCTGTTGCGTGTGAAAGTAGAAACTCGCCCGATTACAACGGTATGTGTATTTTTTCCCTAGCCCATTCTGGTTAAGCGTTTGGAGCAGCAGAAGTGCGAAAAATTTGTTGTCTCCTTAACCATTTCTTAGCTTCAAACTCCCATATCTCGCGAACGGATTGACCTAACCCAAAAATTCCTGTTGCATCTGAAAGTAGAAACTCGCCCGATTACAACGGTATATGTATTTTTTCCCTAGGCCATTCTGATTAAGCGTTTGGAGCAGCAGCATTGCGAAAAATTTTTTGCCTTCTCAACCATTTCTTGGCTTCAAACTCCCATATCTCGCGAACGGATTGACCAAACCCAGAAGTTCCTGCTGCGTCTGAAATTAGAAACTCACCCGATTACAACGATATGCGTATTTTTTCCCTAGGCCATTCTGGTTAAGCGTTTGGAGCAGCAGAATTGCGAAAAATGTTTTGCCTGATCGACCATTTCATGGCTTCAAACTCCCATATCTCGCGAACGGATTGAACTAACCCAAAAATTCCTATTGCATCTGAAATTAGAAACTCGCCCGATTACAACGGTATGCGTATTTTTTCTCTAGGCCATTCTGGTTAAGCGTTTGAAGCAGCAGAATAGCGAACAATTTTTTGCCTTCTCAACCATTTCTTGGCTTCAAACTCCCATATCTCGCGAACGGATTGACCTAACCCAAAAATTCCTGTTGCATCTGAAAGAAGAAACTCGCCCGATTACAACGGTATGTGTATTTTTTCCCTAGGCCATTCTGGTCAAGCGTTTGAAGCAGCAGAATAGCGAACAATTTTTTGCCTTCCCAAACATTTCTTGGCTTCAAACTCCCATATCTCGCGAACGGATTGACCTAACCCAAAAATTCCTACTGCATCTGAAAGTAGAAACTCGCCCGATTACAACGGTATGGGTATTTTTTCCCTAGGCCATTCTGGTTAAGCGTTTGGAGCAGCAGAATTGCGGAAAATTTTTTGCCTTCTCAACCATTTCTTCGCTTCAAACTCCCATATCTCGCGAACGGATTGACCTAACCCAAAAATTCCTGTTGCATCTGAAAGTAGAAACTCGCCCGATTACAACGGTATGTGTATTTTTTCCCTAGGCCATTCTGGTTAAGCGTTTGAAGCAGCAGAATAGCGAACAATTTTTTGCCTTCCCAAACATTTCTTGGCTTCAAACTCCCATATCTCGCGAACGGATTGACCTAACCCAAAAATTCCTATTGCATCTGAAAGTAGAAGCTCGCCCGATTACATCGGTATGTGTATTTTTTCCCTAGGCAATTCTGGTTAAGCGTTTGGAGCAGCAGAATTGCGAAAAATTTTTTGCCTTCTCAACCATTTCTTGGCTTCAAACTCCCATATCTCGCGAACAGATTGACCTAACCCAAAAATTCCTGTTGCATCTGAAAGTAGAAACTCGCCCGATTACAAGGGTATATGTATTTTTTCCCTAGGCCATTCTGGTCAAGCGTTTGAAGCAGCAGAATAGCGAACAATTTTTTGCCTTCTCAACCATTTCTTGGCTTCAAACTCTCATATCTCGCGAACGGATTGACCTAACCCAAAAATTCCTGTTGCGTCTGAAAGTAGAAACACGCCCGATTACGACGGTATGTGTATTTTTTCCCTAGGCCAATCTGGTCAAGCGTTTGGAGCAGCAGAAGTGCGAAAAATTTGTTGTCTCCTTAACCACTTCTTAGCTTCAAACTCCCATATCTCGCGAACGGATTGACCTAACCCAAAAATTCCTACTGCATCTGAAAGTAGAAACTCGCCCGATTACAACGGTATGTGTATTTTTTCCCTAGGCCATTCTGGTTAAGCGTTTGGAGCAGCAGAAGTGCGAAAAATTTGTTGTCTCCTTAACCATTTCTTAGCTTCAAACTCTCATATCTCGCGAACGGATTGACCTAACCCAAAAATTCCTGTTGCATCTGAAAGTAGAAACTCGCCCGATTACAACGGTATATGTATTTTTTCCCTAGGCCATTCTGATTAAGCGTTTGGAGCAGCAGCATTGCGAAAAATTTTTTGCCTTCTCAACCATTTCTTGGCTTCAAACTCCCATATCTCGCGAACGGATTGACCAAACCCAGAAGTTCCTGCTGCGTCTGAAAGTAGAAACTCACCCGATTACAACGATATGCGTATTTTTTCCCTAGGCCATTCTGGTTAAGCGTTTGGAGCAGCAGAATTGCGAAAAATGTTTTGCCTTCTCAACCATTTCATGGCTTCAAACTCCCATATCTCGCGAACGGATTGAACTAACCCAAAAATTCCTATTGCATCTGAAAGTAGAAACTCGCCCGATTACAACGGTATGCGTATTTTTTCTCTAGGCCATTCTGGTTAAGCGTTTGAAGCTGCAGAATAGCGAACAATTTTTTGCCTTCTCAACCATTTCTTGGCTTCAAACTCCCATATCTCGCGAACGGATTGACCCAACCCAAAAATTCCTACTGCATCTGAAAGTAGAAACTCGCCCGATTACAACGGTATGTGTATTTTTTCCCTAGGCAATTCTGGTTAAGCGTTTGAAGCAGCAGCATTGCCAAAAATTTTTTGCCTTCTCAACCATTTTTTGGCTTCAAACTCCCATATCTCGCGAACGGATTGACCTAACCCAAAAATTCCTATTGCATCTGAAAGTAGAAGCTCGCCCGATTAC
The DNA here is from genome assembly GCF_051014685.1 of Ptiloglossa arizonensis. Taxonomy (NCBI): domain Eukaryota; kingdom Metazoa; phylum Arthropoda; class Insecta; order Hymenoptera; family Colletidae; genus Ptiloglossa; species Ptiloglossa arizonensis. Next base: position 579,055 of record NW_027478687.1, on the reverse strand, counting down.
ATCGGTATGTGTATGTTTTCCCTAGGCAATTCTGGTTAAGCGTTTGGAGCAGCAGAATTGCGAAAAATTTTTTGCCTTCTCAACCATTTCTTGGCTTCAAACTCCCATATCTCGCGAACAGATTGACCTAACCCAAAAATTCCTGTTGCGTGTGAAAGTAGAAACTCGCCCGATTACAACGGTATGTGTATTTTTTCCCTAGGCCATTCTGGTTAAGCGTTTGGAGCCGCAGAATTGCGGAAAACTTTTTGCCTTCTCAACCATTTCTTCGCTTCAAACTCCCATATCTCGCGAACGGATTGACCTAACCCAAAAATTCCTGTTGCATCTGAAAGTAGAAACTCGCCCGATTACAACGGTATGTGTATTTTTTCCCTAGGCCATTCTGGTTAAGCGTTTGGAGCAGCAGAATTGCGAAAAAATGTTTGCCTTCTCAACCATTTCTTGGCTTCAAACTGCCATATCTCGCGAACGGATGGACCTAACACAAAAATTCTTATTGCATCTGAAAGTATAAACTCGCTTGACTACAGCGGTATGTGTATTTTTTCCCTAGGGCATTCTGGTTAAGCGTTTGGATCAGCAGAATTGCGAAAAATTGTATGCCTTCTCAACCAATTCTTTGCTTCAAACTCCCATATCTCGCGAACGGATAGACCTAACCCAAAAGTTCCTGTTGCGTGTGAAAGTAGAAACTCTCCCGATTACAACGGTATGTGTATTTTTTACCTAGCCCATTCTGGTTAAGCGTTTGGCGCAGCAGAATTGCGAAAAATTTGTTGTCTTCTCAACCATTTCTTAGCTTCAAAGTCCCATATCTCGCGAACGGATTGACCAAACCCAAAAATTCCTGCTGCGTCTGAAAGTAGAAACTCGCCCGATTACAGCGGTATGTGTATTTTTTCCCTGCGCAATTCTGGTTAAGCGTTTGGAGCAGCAGAATTGCGAAAAATTTTTTGCCTTCTCAACCATTTCTTGGCTTCAAACTCCCATATCTCGCGAACGGATTGACCAAACCCAGAAGTTCCTGCTGCGTCTGAAAGTAGAAACTCACCCGATTACAACGATATGCGTATTTTTTCCCTAGGCCATTCTGGTTAAGCGTTTGGAGCAGCAGAATTGCGAAAAATGTTTTGCCTTCTCAACCATTTCTTGGCTTCAAACTCCCATATCTCGCGAACGGATTGACCTAACTCAAAAATTCCTGTTGCATCTGAAAGAAGAAACTCGCCCGATTACAACGGTATGTGTATTTTTTCCCTAGGCCATTCTGGTCAAGCGTTTGAAGCAGCAGAATGGCGAACAATTTTTTGCCTTCCCAACCATTTCTTGGCTTCAAACTCCCATATCTCGCGAACGGATTGACCTAACCCAAAAATTCCTACTGCATCTGAAAGTAGAAACTCGCCCGATTACAACGGTATGTGTATTTTTTCCCTAGGCCATTCTGGTTAAGCGTTTGGAGCAGCAGAATTGCGGTAAATTTTTTGCCTTCTCAACCATTTCTTCGCTTCAAACTCCCATATCTCGCGAACGGATTGACCTAACCCAAAAATTCCTGTTGCATCTGAAAGTAGAAACTCGCCCGATTACAACGGTATGTGTATTTTTTCCCTAGGCAATTCTGGTTAAGCGTTTGAAGCAGCAGAATTGCCAAAAATTTTTTGCCTTCTCAACCATTTTTTGGCTTCAAACTCCCATATCTCGCGAACGGATTGACCTAACCCAAAAATTCCTATTGCATCTGAAAGTAGAATCTCGCCCGATTACATCGGTATGTGTATTTTTTCCCTAGGCAATTCTGGTTAAGCGTTTGGAGCAGCAGAATTGCGAAAAATTTTTTGCCTTCTCAACCATTTCTTGGCTTCAAACTCCCATATCTCGCGAACAGATTGACATAACCCAAAAATTCCTGTTGCATCTGAAAGTAGAAGCTCGCCCGATTACAACGGTATATGTATTTTTTCCCTAGGCCATTCTGGTTAAGCGTGTGGAGCAGCAGAATTGCGAAAAATTTTTTGCCTTCTCAACCATTTCTTGGCTTCAAACTCCCATATCTCGCGAACAGATTGACCTAACCCAAAAATTCCTGTTGCATCTGAAAGTAGAAACTCGCCCGATTACAACGGTATATGTATTTTTTCCCTAGGCCATTCTGGTTAAGCGTGTGGAGCAGCAGAATTGCGAAAAATTTTTTGCCTTCTCAACCATTTCTTCGCTTCAAACTCCTATATCTCGCGAACGGATACACCTAACCCAAAAATTCCTGTTGCGTGTGAAAGTAGAAACTCGCCCGATTACAACGGTATGTGTATTTTTTCCCTAGGCCATTCTGGTTAAGCGTTTGGAGCAGCAGAATTGCGAAAAATTTTTTGCCTTCTCAACCATTTCTTGGCTTCAAACTGCCATATCTCGCGAACGGATGGACCTAACCCAAAAATTCTTATTGCATCTGAAAGTATAAACTCGCTTGACTACAACGGTATGTGTATTTTTTCCCTAGGGCATTCTGGTTAAGCGTTTGGATCAGCAGAATTGCGAAAAATTGTATGCCTTCTCAACCATTCCTTGGCTTCAAACTCCCATATCGCGCGAACGGATAGACCTAACCCAAAAATTCCTGTTGCGTGTGAAAGTAGAAACTCGCCAGATTACAACGGTATGTGTATTTTTTCCCTAGCCCATTCTGGTTAAGCGTTTGGAGCAGCAGAAGTGCGAAAAATTTGTTGTCTTCTTAACCATTTCTTAGCTTCAAACTCCCATATCTCGCGAACGGATTGACCTAACCCAAAAATTCCTACTGCATCTGAAAGTAGAAACTCGCCCGATTACAACGGTATGTGTATTTTTTCCCTAGGCCATTCTGGTTAAGCGTTTGGAGCAGCAGAACTGCGAAAAATTTGTTGTCTCCTTAAGCATTTCTTAGATTCAAACTCCCTTATCTCGCGAACGGATTGACCTAACCCAAAAATTCCTGTTGCATCTGAAAGTAGAAACTCGCCCGATTACAACGGTATATGTATTTTTTCCCTAGGCCATTCTGATTAAGCGTTTGGAGCAGCAGCATTGCGAAAAATTTTTTGCCTTCTCAACCATTTCTTGGCTTCAAACTCCCATATCTCGCGAACGGATTGACCAAACCCAGAAGTTCCTGCTGCGTCTGAAAGTAGAAACTCACCCGATTACAACGATATGCGTATTTTTTCCCTAGGCCATTCTGGTTAAGCGTTTGGAGCAGCAGAATTGCGAAAAATGTTTTGCCTTCTCAACCATTTCATGGCTTCAAACTCCCATATCTCGCGAACGGATTGAACTAACCCAAAAATTCCTATTGCATCTGAAAGTAGAAACTCGCCCGATTACAACGGTATGCGTATTTTTTCTCTAGGCCATTCTGGTTAAGCGTTTGAAGCAGCAGAATAGCGAACAATTTTTTGCCTTCTCAACCATTTCTTGGCTTCAAACTCCCATATCTCGCGAACGGATCGACCTAACCCCAAAATTCCTGTTGCATCTGAAAGAAGAAACTCGCCCGATTACAACGGTATGTGTATTTTTTCCCTACGCCATTCTGGTTAAGCGTTTGGAGCAGCAGAATTGCGAAAAATTTTTTGCCTTCTCAACCATTTCTTCGCTTCAAACTCCCATATCTCGCGAACGGATTGACCTAACCCAAAAATTCCTGTTGCATCTGAAAGTAGAAACTCGCCCGATTACAACGGTATGTGTATTTTTTCCCTAGGCAATTCTGGTTGAGCGTTTGAAGCAGCAGAATTGCCAAAAATTTTTTGCCTTCTCAACCATTTTTTGGCTTCAAACTCCCATATCTCGCGAACGGATTGACCTAACCCAAAAATTCCTATTGCATCTGAAAGTAGAAGCTCGCCCGATTACATCGGTATGTGTATTTTTTCCCTAGGCAATTCTGGTTAAGCGTTTGGAGCAGCAGAATTGCGAAAAATTTTTTGCCTTCTCAACCATTTCTTGGCTTCAAACTCCCATATCTCGCGAACAGATTGACCTAACCCAAAAATTCCTGTTGCATCTGAAAGTAGAAACTCGCCCGATTACAACGGTATTTTGTATTTTTTCCCTAGGCCATTCTGGTCAAGCGTTTGAAGTAGCAGAATAGCGAACAATTTTTTGCCTTCTCAACCATTTCTTGGCTTCAAACTCTCATATCTCGCGAACGGATTGACCTAACCCAAAAATTCCTGTTGCGTCTGAAAGTAGAAACACGCCCGATTACGACGGTATGTGTATTTTTTCCCTAGGCCATTCTGGTCAAGCGTTTGAAGCAGCAGAATAGCGAACAATTTTTTGCCTTCTCAACCATTTCTTGGCTTCAAACTGCCATATCTCGCGAACGGATTGACCTAACCCAAAAATTCCTGTTGCGTCTGAAAGTAGAATCTCGCCCGATTACAACGGTATGTGTATTTTTTCCCTAGGCCATTCTGGTTAAGAGTTTGGAGCAGCAGAATAGCGAAAAATTGTTTGCATTCTCAACCATTTCTTGGCTTCAAACTCCCATATCTCGCGAACGGATTGACCTAACCCAAAAATTCCTGTTGCGTCTGAAAGTAGAAACACGCCCGATTACGACGGTATGTGTATTTTTTCCCAAGGCCATTCTGGTCAAGCGTTTGAAGCAGCAGAATAGCGAACAATTTTTTGCCTTCTCAACCATTTCTGAGCTTCAAACTCCCATATCTCGCGAACGGATTGACCTAACCCAAAAATTCCTACTGCATCTGAAAGTAGAAACTCGCCCGATTACAACGGTATGTGTATTTTTTCCCTAGGCCATTCTGGTTAAGCGTTTGGAGCAGCAGAAGTGCGAAAAATTTGTTGTCTCCTTAACCATTTCTTAGCTTCAAACTCCCATATCTCGCGAACGGATTGACCTAACCCAAAAATTCCTGTTGCATCTGAAAGTAGAAACTCGCCCGATTACAACGGTATATGTTTTTTTTCCCTAGGCCATTCTGATTAAGCGTTTGGAGCAGCAGCATTGCGAAAAATTTTTTGCCTTCTCAACCATTTCTTGGCTTCAAACTCCCATATCTCGCGAACGGATTAACCAAACCCAGAAGTTCCTGCTGCGTCTGAAAGTAGAAACTCACCCGATTACAACGATATGCGTATTTTTTCCCTAGGCCATTCTGGTTAAGCGTTTGGAGCAGCAGAATTGCGAAAAATGTTTTGCCTTCTCAACCATTTCATGGCTTCAAACTCCCATATCTCGCGAACGGATTGAACTAACCCAAAAATTCCTATTGCATCTGAAAGTAGAATCTCGCCCGATTACAACGGTATGCGTATTTTTTCTCTAGGCCATTCTGGTTAAGCGTTTGAAGCAGCAGAATAGCGAACAATTTTTTGCCTTCTCAACCATTTCTTGGCTTCAAACTCCCATATCTCGCGAACGGATTGACCTAACCCAAAGTTCCTGTTGCATCTGAAAGAAGAAACTCGCCCGATTACAACGGTATGTGTATTTTTTCCCTAGGGCATTCTGGTCAAGCGTTTGAAGCAGCAGAATAGCGAACAATTTTTTGCCTTCCCAACCATTTCTTGGCTTCAAACTCCCATATCTCGCGAACGGATTGACCTAACCCAAAAATTCCTACTGCATCTGAAAGTAGAAACTCGCCCGATTACAACGGTATGTGTATTTTTTCCCTAGGCCATTCTGGTTAAGCGTTTGGAGCAGCAGAATTGCGAAAAATTTTTTGCCTTCTCAACCATTTCTTCGCTTCAAACTCCCATATCTCGCGAACGGATTGACCTAACCCAAAAATTCCTGTTGCATCTGAAAGTAGAAACTCGCCCGATTACAACGGTATGTGTATTTTTTCCCTAGGCAATTCTGGTTAAGCGTTTGAAGCAGCAGAATTGCCAAAAATTTTTTGCCTTCTCAACCATTTTTTGGCTTCAAACTCCCATATCTCGCGAACGGATTGACCTAACCCAAAAATTCCTGTTGCATCTGAAAGTAGAAACTCGCCCGATTACAAGGGTATATGTATTTTTTCCCTAGGCCATTCTGGTCAAGCGTTTGAAGCAGCAGAATAGCGAACAATTTTTTGCCTTCTCAACCATTTCTTGGCTTCAAACTCTCATATCTCGCGAACGGATTGACCTAACCCAAAAATTCCTGTTGCGTCTGAAAGTAGAAACACGCCCGATTACGACGGTATGTGTATTTTTTCCCTAGGCCATTCTGGTCAAGCGTTTGAAGCAGCAGAATAGCGAACAATTTTTTGCCTTCTCAACCATTTCTTGGCTTCAAACTGCCATATCTCGCGAACGGATTGACCTAACCCAAAAATTCCTGTTGCGTCTGAAAGTAGAATCTCGCCCGCGTACAACGGTATGTGTATTTTTTCCCTAGGCCATTCTGGTTAAGAGTTTGGAGCAGCAGAATAGCGAAAAATTGTTTGCATTCTCAACCATTTCTTGGCTTCAAACTCCCATATCTCGCGAACGGATTGACATAACCCAAAAATTCCTGTTGCGTGTGAAAGTAGAAACTCGCCCGATTACAACGGTATGTGTATTTTTTCCCTAGCCCATTCTGGTTAAGCGTTTGGAGCAGCAGAAGTGCGAAAAATTTGTTGTCTTCTTAACCATTTCTTAGCTTCAAACTCCCATATCTCGCGAACGGATTGACCTAACCCAAAAATTCCTACTGCATCTGAAAGTAGAAACTCGCCCGATTACAACGGTATGTGTATTTTTTCCCTAGGCCATTCTGGTTAAGCGTTTGGAGCAGCAGAAGTGCGAAAAATTTGTTGTCTCCTTAACCATTTCTTAGCTTCAAACTCCCATATCTCGCGAACGGATTGACCTAACCCAAAAATTCCTGTTGCATCTGAAAGTAGAAACTCGCCCGATTACAACGGTATATGTATTTTCTCCCTAGGCCATTCTGATTAAGCGTTTGGAGCAGCAGCATTGCGAAAAATTTTTTGCCTTCTCAACCATTTCTTGGCTTCAAACTCCCATATCTCGCGAACGGATTGACCAAACCCAGAAGTTCCTGCTGCGTCTGAAAGTAGAAACTCACCCGATTACAACGATATGCGTATTTTTTCCCTAGGCCATTCTGGTTAAGCGTTTGGAGCAGCAGAATTGCGAAAAATGTTTTGCCTTCTCAACCATTTCATGGCTTCAAACTCCCATATCTCGCGAACGGATTGAACTAACCCAAAAATTCCTATTGCATCTGAAAGTAGAAACTCGCCCGATTACAACGGTATGCGTATTTTTTCTCTAGGCCATTCTGGTTAAGCGTTTGAAGCTGCAGAATAGCGAACAATTTTTTGCCTTCTCAACCATTTCTTGGCTTCAAACTCCCATATCTCGCGAACGGATTGACCCAACCCAAAAATTCCTACTGCATCTGAAAGTAGAAACTCGCCCGATTACAACGGTATGTGTATTTTTTCCCTAGACCATTCTGGTTAAGCGTTTGGAGCAGCAGAATTGCGAAAAATTTTTTGCCTTCTCAACCATTTCTTCGCTTCAAACTCCCATATCTCGCGAACGGATTGCCCTAACCCAAAAATTCCTGCTGCATCTGAAAGTAGAAACTCGCCCGATTACAACGGTATGTGTATTTTTTCCCTAGGCAATTCTGGTTAAGCGTTTGAAGCAGCAGCATTGCCAAAAATTTTTTGCCTTCTCAACCATTTTTTGGCTTCAAACTCCCATATCTCGCGAACGGATTGACCTAACCCAAAAATTCCTATTGCATCTGAAAGTAGAAGCTCGCCCGATTACATCGGTATGTGTATGTTTTCCCTAGGCAATTCTGGTTAAGCGTTTGGAGCAGCAGAATTGCGAAAAATTTTTTGCCTTCTCAACCATTTCTTGGCTTCAAACTCCCATATCTCGCGAACAGATTGACCTAACCCAAAAATTCCTGTTGCGTGTGAAAGTAGAAACTCGCCCGATTACAACGGTATGTGTATTTTTTCCCTAGCCCATTCTGGTTAAGCGTTTGGAGCAGCAGAAGTGCGAAAAATTTGTTGTCTCCTTAACCATTTCTTAGCTTCAAACTCCCATATCTCGCGAACGGATTGACCTAACCCAAAAATTCCTGTTGCATCTGAAAGTAGAAACTCGCCCGATTACAACGGTATATGTATTTTTTCCCTAGGCCATTCTGATTAAGCGTTTGGAGCAGCAGCATTGCGAAAAATTTTTTGCCTTCTCAACCATTTCTTGGCTTCAAACTCCCATATCTCGCGAACGGATTGACCAAACCCAGAAGTTCCTGCTGCGTCTGAAATTAGAAACTCACCCGATTACAACGATATGCGTATTTTTTCCCTAGGCCATTCTGGTTAAGCGTTTGGAGCAGCAGAATTGCGAAAAATGTTTTGCCTGATCAACCATTTCATGGCTTCAAACTCCCATATCTCGCGAACGGATTGAACTAACCCAAAAATTCCTATTGCATCTGAAATTAGAAACTCGCCCGATTACAACGGTATGCGTATTTTTTCTCTAGGCCATTCTGGTTAAGCGTTTGAAGCAGCAGAATAGCGAACAATTTTTTGCCTTCTCAACCATTTCTTGGCTTCAAACTCCCATATCTCGCGAACGGATTGACCTAACCCAAAAATTCCTGTTGCATCTGAAAGAAGAAACTCGCCCGATTACAACGGTATGTGTATTTTTTCCCTAGGCCATTCTGGTCAAGCGTTTGAAGCAGCAGAATAGCGAACCATTTTTTGCCTTCCCAAACATTTCTTGGCTTCAAACTCCCATGTCTCGCGAACGGATTGACCTAACCCAAAAATTCCTACTGCATCTGAAAGTAGAAACTCGCCCGATTACAACGGTATGGGTATTTTTTCCCTAGGCCATTCTGGTTAAGCGTTTGGAGCAGCAGAATTGCGGAAAATTTTTTGCCTTCTCAACCATTTCTTCGCTTCAAACTCCCATATCTCGCGAACGGATTGACCTAACCCAAAAATTCCTGTTGCATCTGAAAGTAGAAACTCGCCCGATTACAACGGTATGTGTATTTTTTCCCTAGGCCATTCTGGTTAAGCGTTTGAAGCAGCAGAATAGCGAACAATTTTTTGCCTTCCCAAACATTTCTTGGCTTCAAACTCCCATATCTCGCGAACGGATTGACCTAACCCAAAAATTCCTATTGCATCTGAAAGTAGAAGCTCGCCCGATTACATCGGTATTTGTATTTTTTCCCTAGGCAATTCTGGTTAAGCGTTTGGAGCAGCAGAATTGCGAAAAATTTTTTGCCTTCTCAACCATTTCTTGGCTTCAAACTCCCATATCTCGCGAACAGATTGACCTAACCCAAAAATTCCTGTTGCATCTGAAAGTAGAAACTCGCCCGATTACAAGGGTATATGTATTTTTTCCCTAGGCCATTCTGGTCAAGCGTTTGAAGCAGCAGAATAGCGAACAATTTTTTGCCTTCTCAACCATTTCTTGGCTTCAAACTCTCATATCTCGCGAACGGATTGACCTAACCCAAAAATTCCTGTTGCGTCTGAAAGTAGAAACACGCCCGATTACGACGGTATGTGTATTTTTTCCCTAGGCCATTCTGGTCAAGCGTTTGGAGCAGCAGAAGTGCGAAAATTTGTTGTCTTCTTAACCATTTCTTAGCTTCAAACTCCCATATCTCGCGAACGGATTGACCTAACCCAAAAATTCCTACTGCATCTGAAAGTAGAAACTCGCCCGATTACAACGGTATGTGTATTTTTTCCCTAGGCCATTCTGGTTAAGCGTTTGGAGCAGCAGAAGTGCGAAAAATTTGTTGTCTCCTTAACCATTTCTTAGCTTCAAACTCTCATATCTCGCGAACGGATTGACCTAACCCAAAAATTCCTGTTGCATCTGAAAGTAGAAACTCGCCCGATTACAACGGTATATGTATTTTTTCCCTAGGCCATTCTGATTAAGCGAATGGAGCAGCAGCATTGCGAAAAATTTTTTGCCTTCTCAACCATTTCTTGGCTTCAAACTCCCATATCTCGCGAACGGATTGACCAAACCCAGAAGTTCCTGCTGCGTCTGAAAGTAGAAACTCACCCGATTACAACGATATGCGTATTTTTTCCCTAGGCCATTCTGGTTAAGCGTTTGGAGCAGCAGAATTGCGAAAAATGTTTTGCCTTCTCAACCATTTCATGGCTTCAAACTCCCATATCTCGCGAACGGATTGAACTAACCCAAAAATTCCTATTGCATCTGAAAGTAGAAACTCGCCCGATTACAACGGTATGCGTATTTTTTCTCTAGGCCATTCTGGTTAAGCGTTTGAAGCTGCAGAATAGCGAACAATTTTTTGCCTTCTCAACCATTTCTTGGCTTCAAACTCCCATATCTCGCGAACGGATTGACCCAACCCAAAAATTCCTACTGCATCTGAAAGTAGAAACTCGCCCGGTTACAACGGTATGTGTATTTTTTCCCTAGGCAATTCTGGTTAAGCGTTTGAAGCAGCAGCATTGCCAAAAATTTTTTGCCTTCTCAACCATTTTTTGGCTTCAAACTCCCATATCTCGCGAACGGATTGACCTAACCCAAAAATTCCTATTGCATCTGAAAGTAGAAGCTCGCCCGATTACATCGGTATGTGTATGTTTTCCCTAGGCAATTCTGGTTAAGCGTTTGGAGCAGCAGAATTGCGAAAAATTTTTTGCCTTCTCAACCATTTCTTGGCTTCAAACTCCCATATCTCGCGAACAGATTGACCTAACCCAAAAATTCCTGTTGCGTGTGAAAGTAGAAACTCGCCCGATTACAACGGTATGTGTATTTTTTCCCTAGCCCATTCTGGTTAAGCGTTTGGAGCAGCAGAAGTGCGAAAAATTTGTTGTCTCCTTAACCATTTCTTAGCTTCAAACTCCCATATCTCGCGAACGGATTGAACTAACCCAAAAATTCCTATTGCATCTGAAATTAGAAACTCGCCCGATTACAACGGTATGCGTATTTTTTCTCTAGGCCATTCTGGTTAAGCGTTTGAAGCAGCAGAATAGCGAACAATTTTTTGCCTTCTCAACCATTTCTTGGCTTCAAACTCCCATATCTCGCGAACGGATTGACCTAACCCAAAAATTCCTGTTGCATCTGAAAGAAGAAACTCGCCCGATTACAACGGTATGTGTATTTTTTCCCTAGGCCATTCTGGTCAAGCGTTTGAAGCAGCAGAATAGCGAACAATTTTTTGCCTTCCCAAACATTTCTTGGCTTCAAACTCCCATATCTCGCGAACGGATTGACCTAACCCAAAAATTCCTACTGCATCTGAAAGTAGAAACTCGCCCGATTACAACGGTATGTGTATTTTTTCCCTAGGCCATTCTGGTTAAGCGTTTGGAGCAGCAGAATTGCGGAAAATTTTTTGCCTTCTCAACCATTTCTTCGCTTCAAACTCCCATATCTCGCGAACGGATTGACCTAACCCAAAAATTCCTGTTGCATCTGAAAGTAGAAACTCGCCCGATTACAACGGTATGTGTATTTTTTCCCTAGGCCATTCTGGTTAAGCGTTTGGAGCATCAGAATTGCGAAAAATTGTTTGCCTTCTCAACCATTTCTTGGCTTCAAACTGCCATATCTCGCGAACGGATGGACCTAACACAAAAATTCTTATTGCATCTGAAAGTATAAACTCGCTTGACTACAGCGGTATGTGTATTTTTTCCCTAGGGCATTCTGGTTAAGCGTTTGGATCAGCAGAATTGCGAAAAATTGTATGCCTTCTCAACCAATTCTTTGCTTCAAACTCCCATATCTCGCGAACGGATAGACCTAACCCAAAAGTTCCTGTTGCGTGTGAAAGTAGAAACTCTCCCGATTACAACGGTATGTGTATTTTTTACCTAGCCCATTCTGGTTAAGCGTTTGGCGCAGCAGAATTGCGAAAAATTTGTTGTCTTCTCAACCATTTCTTAGCTTCAAAGTCCCATATCTCGCGAACGGATTGACCAAACCCAAAAATTCCTGCTGCGTCTGAAAGTAGAAACTCGCCCGATTACAGCGGTATGTGTATTTTTTCCCTGCGCAATTCTGGTTAAGCGTTTGGAGCAGCAGAATTGCGAAAAATTTTTTGCCTTCTCAACCATTTCTTGGCTTCAAACTCCCATATCTCGCGAACGGATTGACCAAACCCAGAAGTTCCTGCTGCGTCTGAAAGTAGAAACTCACCCGATTACAACGATATGCGTATTTTTTCCCTAGGCCATTCTGGTTAAGCGTTTGGAGCAGCAGAATTGCGAAAAATGTTTTGCCTTCTCAACCATTTCTTGGCTTCAAACTCCCATATCTCGCGAACGGATTGACCTAACCCAAAAATTCCTACTGCATCTGAAAGTAGAAACTCGCCCGATTACAACGGTATGTGTATTTTTTCCCTAGGCCATTCTGGTTAAGCGTTTGGAGCAGCAGAAGTGCGAAAAATTTGTTGTCTCCTTAACCATTTCTTAGCTTCAAACTCCCATATCTCGCGAACGGATTGACCTAACCCAAAAATTCCTTTTGCATCTGAAAGTAGAAACTCGCCCGATTACAACGGTATATGTATTTTTTCCCTAGGCCATTCTGATTAAGCGTTTGGAGCAGCAGCATTGCGAAAAATTGTTTGCCTTCTCAACCATTTCTTGGCTTCAAACTCCCATATCTCGCGAACGGATTGACCAAACCCAGAAGTTCCTGCTGCGTCTGAAAGTAGAAACTCACCCGATTACAACGATATGCGTATTTTTTCCCTAGGCCATTCTGGTAAGCGTTTGGAGCAGCAGAATTGCGAAAAATGTTTTGCCTTCTCAACCATTTCATGGCTTCAAACTCCCATATCTCGCGAACGGATTGAACTAACCCAAAAATTCCTATTGCATCTGAAAGTAGAAACTCGCCCGATTACAACGGTATGCGTATTTTTTCTCTAGGCCATTCTGGTTAAGCGTTTGAGGCAGCAGAATAGCGAACAATTTTTTGCCATCTCAACCATTTCTTGGCTTCAAACTCCCATATCTCGCGAACGGATTGACCTAACTCAAAAATTCCTGTTGCATCTGAAAGAAGAAACTCGCCCGATTACAACGGTATGTGTATTTTTTCCCTAGGCCATTCTGGTCAAGCGTTTGAAGCAGCAGAATGGCGAACAATTTTTTGCCTTCCCAACCATTTCTTGGCTTCAAACTCCCATATCTCGCGAACGGATTGACCTAACCCAAAAATTCCTACTGCATCTGAAAGTAGAAACTCGCCCGATTACAACGGTATGTGTATTTTTTCCCTAGGCCATTCTGGTTAAGCGTTTGGAGCAGCAGAATTGCGGTAAATTTTTTGCCTTCTCAACCATTTCTTCGCTTCAAACTCCCATATCTCGCGAACGGATTGACCTAACCCAAAAATTCCTGTTGCATCTGAAAGTAGAAACTCGCCCGATTACAACGGTATGTGTATTTTTTCCCTAGGCAATTCTGGTTAAGCGTTTGAAGCAGCAGAATTGCGAAAAATTTTTTGCCTTCTCAACCATTTTTTGGCTTCAAACTCCCATATCTCGCGAACGGATTGACCTAACCCAAAAATTCCTATTGCATCTGAAAGTAGAATCTCGCCCGATTACATCGGTATGTGTATTTTTTCCCTAGGCAATTCTGGTTAAGCGTTTGGAGCAGCAGAATTGCGAAAAATTTTTTGCCTTCTCAACCATTTCTTGGCTTCAAACTCCCATATCTCGCGAACAGATTGACCTAACCCAAAAATTCCTGTTGCATCTGAAAGTAGAAACTCGCCCGATTACAACGGTATATGTATTTTTTCCCTAGGCCATTCTGGTTAAGCGTGTGGAGCAGCAGAATTGCGAAAAATTTTTTGCCTTCTCAACCATTTCTTGGCTTCAAACTGCCATATCTCGCGAACGGATACACCTAACCCAAAAATTCCTGTTGCGTGTGAAAGTAGAAACTCGCCCGATTACAACGGTATGTGTATTTTTTCCCTAGGCCATTCTGGTTAAGCGTTTGGAGCAGCAGAATTGCGAAAAATTTTTTGCCTTCTCAACCATTTCTTGGCTTCAAACTGCCATATCTCGCGAACGGATGGACCTAACCCAAAAATTCTTATTGCATCTGAAAGTATAAACTCGCTTGACTACAGCGGTATGTGTATTTTTTCCCTAGGGCATTCTGGTTAAGCGTTTGGATCAGCAGAATTGCGAAGAATTGTATGCCTTCTCAACCATTTCTTTGCTTCAAACTCCCATATCTCGCGAACGGATAGACCTAACCCAAAAGTTCCTGTTGCGTGTGAAAGTAGAAACTCTCCCGATTACAACGGTATGTGTATTTTTTCCCTAGCCCATTCTGGTTAAGCGTTTGGCGCAGCAGAATTGCGAAAAATTTGTTGTCTTCTCAACCATTTCTTAGCTTCAAAGTCCCATATCTCGCGAACGGATTGACCAAACCCAAAAATTCCTGCTGCGTCTGAAAGTAGAAACTCGCCCGATTACAGCGGTATGTGTATTTTATCCCTGCGCAATTCTGGTTAAGCGTTTGGAGCAGCAGAATTGCGTAAAATTTTTTGCCTTCTCAACCATTTCTTGGCTTCAAACTCCCATATCTCGCGAACGGACTGGCCAAACCCAAAAATTCCTATTGCGTCTGAAAGTAGAAACTCGCCCGATTACAGCGGTATGTGTATTTTTTTCCCTAGGCCATTCTGGTTAAGCGTTTGGAGCAGCAGAATTGCGAAAAATTTGTTGTCTTCTCAACCATTTCTTAGATTCAAACTCCCAAATCTCGCGAACGGATTGACGTAACCCAAAAATTCCTATTGCGTCTGAAAGTAGAAACTCGCCCGATTACAACGGTATGTGTATTTTTTCCCTAGGCCATTTTAGTTAAGCGTTTGGAGCAGCCGTAGTGCGAACAATTTGTTGTCTTCTTTACCATTTCTTAGCTTCAAACTCCCATATCTCGCGAACGGATTGACCTAACCCAAAAATTCCTGTTGCATCTGAAAGAAGAAACTCGCCCGATTACAACGGTGTGTGTATTTTTTCTCTAGGCCATTCTGGTTAAGCGTTTGAAGCAGCAGAATAGCGAACAATTTTTTGCCTTCTCAACCATTTCTTGGCTTCAAACTCCCATATCTCGCGAACGGATTGACCTAACCCAAAAATTCCTGTTGCATCTGAAAGAAGAAACTCGCCCGATTACAACGGTATGTGTATTTTTTCCCTAGGCCATTCTGGTCAAGCGTTTGAAGCAGCAGAATAGCGTACAATTTTTTGCCTTCTCAACCATTTCTTGGCTTCAAACTCCCATATCTCGCGAACGGATTGACCTAACCCAAAAATTCCTGTTGCGTCTGAAAGTAGAAACACGCCCGATTACGACGGTATGTGTATTTTTTCCCTAGGCCATTCTGGTCAAGCGTTTGGAGCAGCAGAAGTGCGAAAAATTTGTTGCCTTCTTAACCATTTCTTAGCTTCAAACTCCCATATCTCGCGAACGGATTGACCTAACCCAAAAATTCCTATGGCATCTGATAATAGAAACTCGCCGAATTACAACGGTATGTGTATTTTTTCCCTAGGCCATTCTGGTTGAGCGTTTGGAGCAGCAGAATTGCGAAAAATTTTTTGCCTTCTCAACCATTTCTTGGCTTCAAACTGCCTTATCTAGCGAACGGATGGACCTAACCCAAAAATTCCTATTGCATCTGAAAGTATAAACTCGCCCGACTACAGCGGTATGTATATTTTTTCCCTAGGGCATTCTGGTTAAGCGTTTGGATCAGCAGAATTACCAAAAATTGTATGCCTTCTCAACCATTTCTTGGCTTCAAACTCCCATATCTCGCGAACGGATTGACCTAACCCAAAAATTCCTGTTGCGTCTGAAAGTAGAAACTCGCCCGATTACAACGGTATGTGTATTTTTTCCCTAGGCCATTCTGGTTGAGCGTTTGAAGCAGCAGAATAGCGAACAATTTTTTGCCTTCTCAACCATTTCTTAGCTTCAAACTCCCATATCTCGCGAACGGATTGACCTAACCCAAAAATTCTTCTTGCATCTGAAAGAAGAAACTCGCCCGATTACAACGGTATGTGTATTTTTTCCCTAGGCCATTCTGGTTAAGCGTTTGGATCAGCAGAATTACCAAAAATTGTATGCCTTCTCAACCATTTCTTGGCTTCAAACTCCCATATCACGCGAACGGATAGACCTAACCCAAAAATTCCTGTTGCGTGTGAAAGTAGAAACTCGCCCGATTACAACGGTATGTGTATTTTCTCCCTAGCCCATTCTGGTTAAGAGTTTGGAGCAGCAGAGTAGCGAAAAATTGTTTGCATTCTCTACCATTTCTTGGCTTCAAACTCCCATATCTCGCGAACGGATTGACCTAACCCAAAAATTCCTGTTGCGTCTGAAAGTAGAAACTCGCCCGATTACAACGGTATGTGTATTTTTTCCCTAGGCCATTCTGGTTAATCGTTTGGAGCAGCAGAAGTGCGAAAAATTTGTTGTCTTCTTTACCATTTCTTAGCTTCAAACTCCCATATCTCGCGAACGGATTGACCTAACCCAAAAATTCTTCTTGCATCTGAAAGAAGAAACTCGCCCGATTACAACGGTATGTTTATTTTTTCCCTAGGCCATTCTGGTTAAGCGTTTGGAGCAGCAGAATAGCGAAAAATTGTTTGCCTTCTCAACCATTTCTTGGCTTCAAACTCCCATATCTCGCGAACGGATTGACCTAACCCATAAATTCCTGTTGCGCCTGAAAGTAGTATCTCGCCCGATTACAACGGTATGTGTATTTTTTCCATAGGCCATTCTGGTTAAGCGTTTGGAGCAGCAGAAGTGCGAAAAATTTGTTGTCTCCTTAACCATTTCTTAGCTTCAAACTCCCATATCTCGCGAACGGATAGACCTTACCCAAAAATTCCTATTGCATCTGAAAGTAGAAACTCGCCCGACTACAACGGTATATGTATTTTTTCCCTAGGCCATTCTGATTAAGCGTTTGGAGCAGCAGCATTGCGAAAAATTTTTTGCCTTCTCAACCATTTCTTGGCTTCAAACTCCCATATCTCGCGAACGGATTGACCAAACCCAGAAGTTCCTGCTGCGTCTGAAAGTAGAAACTCACCCGATTACAACGATATGCGTATTTTTTCCCTAGGCCATTCTGGTTAAGCGTTTGGAGCAGCAGAATTGCGAAAAATGTTTTGCCTTCTCAACCATTTCTTGGCTTCAAACTCCCATATGTCGCGAACGGATTGACCTAACCCAAAAACTCCTATTGCATCTGAAAGTAGAAACTCGCCCGATTACAGCGGTATGTGTATTTTTTCCCTAGGCAATTCTGGTTAAGCGTTTGGAGCAGCAGAATAGCGAACAATTTTTTGCCTTCTCAACCATTTCTTGGCTTCAAACTCCCATATCTCGCGAACGGATTGACCTAACCCAAAAATTCCTGTTGCATCTGAAAGAAGAAACTCGCCCGATTACAACGGTATGTGTATTTTTTCCCTAGGCCATTCTGGTCAAGCGTTTGAAGCAGCAGAATAGTGAACAATTTTTTGCCTTCTCAACCATTTCTTGGCTTCAAACTCCCATATCTCGCGAACGGATTGACCTAACCCAAAAGATCCTGTTGCGTCTGAAAGTAGAAACTCGCCCGATTACAACGGTATGTGTATTTTTTCCCTAGGCCATTCTAGTTAAGCGTTTGGAGCAGCAGTAGTGCGAACAATTTGTTGTCTTCTTTACCATTTCTTAGTTTCAAACTCCCATATCTCGCGAACGGATTGACCTAACCCAAAAATTCCTGTTGCATTTGAAAGAAGAAACTCGCCCGATTACAACGGTATGTGTATTTTTTCTCTAGGCCATTCTGGTTAAGCGTTTGAAGCAGCAGAATAGCGAACAATTTTTTGCCTTCTCAACCATTTCTTGGCTTCAAACTCCCATATCTCGCGAACGGATTGACCTAACCCAAAAATTCCTGTTGCATCTGAAAGAAGAAACTCGCCCGATTACAACGGTATGTGTATTTTTTCCCTAGGCCATTCTGGTCAAGCGTTTGAAGCAGCAGAATAGTGAACAATTTTTTGCCTTCTCAACCATTTCTTGGCTTCAAACTCCCATATCTCGCGAACGGATTGACCTAACCCAAAAATTCCTGTTGCGTCTGAAAGTAGAAAAACGCCCGATTACGACGGTATGTGTATTTTTTCCCTAGGCCATTCTGGTCAAGCGTTTGGAGCAGCAGAAGTGCGAAAAATTTGTTGCCTTCTTAACCATTTCTTAGCTTCAAACTCCTATATCTCGCGAACGGATTGACCTAACCCAAAAATTCCTATTGCATCTGATAATAGAAACTCGCCCGATTACAACGGTATGTGTATTTTTTCCCTAGGCCATTCTGGTTAAGCGTTTGCAGCAGCAGAATTGCGAAAAATTTTTTGCCTTCTCAACCATTTCTTGGCTTCAAACTGCCATATCTAGCGAACGGATGGACCTAACCCAAAAATTCCTATTGCATCTGAAAGTATAAACTCGCCCGATTACAACGGTATGTGTATTTTCTCCCTAGCCCATTCTGGTTAAGAGTTTGGAGCAGCTGAATAGCGAAAAATTGTTTGCATTCTCAACCATTTCTTGGCTTCAAACTCCCATATCTCGCGAACGGATTGACCTAACCCAAAAATTCCTATTGCATCTGATAATAGAAACTCGCCCGATTACAACGATATGCGTATTTTTTCCCTAGGCCATTCTGGTTAAGCGTTTGGAGCAGCAGAATTGCGAAAAATGTTTTGCCTTCTCAACCATTTCTTGGCTTCAAACTCCCATATCTCGCGAACGGATTGACCTAACCCAAAAACTCCTATTGCATCTGAAAGTAGAAACTCGCCCGATTACAGCGGTATGTGTATTTTTTCCCTAGGCAATTCTGGTTAAGCGTTTGGAGCAGCAGAATTGGGAAAAATTTTTTGCCTTCTCAACCATTTCTTGGCTTCAAACTCCCATATCTCGCGAACGGATTGACCTAACCCAAAAGATCCTGTTGCGTCTGAAAGTAGAAACTCGCCCGATTACAACGGTATGTGTATTTTTTCCCTAGGCCATTCTAGTTAAGCGTTTGGAGCAGCAGTAGTGCGAATAATTTGTTGTCTTCTTTACCATTTCTTAGCTTCAAACTCCCATATCTCGCGAACGGATTGACCTAACCCAAAAATTCCTGTTGCATCTGAAAGAAGAAACTCGCCCGATTACAACGGTATGTGTATTTTTTCTCTAGGCCATTCTGGTTAAGCGTTTGAAGCAGCAGAATACCGAACAATTTTTTGCCTTCTCAACCATTTCTTGGCTTCAAACTCCCATATCTCGCGAACGGATTGACCTAACCCAAAAATTCCTGTTGCATCTGAAAGAAGAAACTCGCCCGATTACAACGGTATGTGTATTTTTTCCCTAGGCCATTCTGGTCAAGCGTTTGAAGCAGCAGAATAGTGAACAATTTTTTGCCTTCTCAACCATTTCTTGGCTTCAAACTCCCATATCTCGCGAACGGATTGACCTAACCCAAAAATTCCTGTTGCGTCTGAAAGTATAAACTCGCCCGATTACAACGGTATGTGTATTTTCTCCCTAGCCCATTCTGGTTAAGAGTTTGGAGCAGCTGAATAGCGAAAAATTGTTTGCATTCTCAACCATTTCTTGGCTTCAAACTCCCATATCTCGCGAACGGATTGACCTAACCCAAAAATTCTTCTTGCATCTGAAAGAAGAAACTCGCCCGATTACAACGGTATGTGTACTTTTACCCTAGGCCATTCTGGTTAAGCGTTTGGAGCAGCAGAAGTGCGAAAAATTTTTTGCCCTCTCAACCATTTCTTGGCTTCAAACTCCCATATATCGCGAACGGATTGACCTAACCCATAAATTCCTGTTGCGTCTGAAAGTAGAATCTCGCCCGATTACAAAGGTATGTGTATTTTTTCCCTAGGCCATTCTGGTTAAGCGTTTGGAGCAGCAGAAGTGCGAAAAATTTTTTGCCTTCTCAACCATTTCTTGGCTTCAAACTCCCATATCACGCGAACGGATTGACCTAACCCAAAAGATCCTGTTGCGTCTGAAAGTAGAAACTCGCCCGATTACAACGGTATGTGTATTTTTTCCCTAGGCCATTCTAGTTAAGCGTTTGGAGCAGCAGTAGTGCGAATAATTTGTTGTCTTCTTTACCATTTCTTAGCTTCAAACTCCCATATCTCGCGAACGGATTGACCTAACCCAAAAATTCCTGTTGCATCTGAAAGAAGAAACTCGCCCGATTACAACGGTATGTGTATTTTTTCTCTAGGCCATTCTGGTTAAGCGTTTGAAGCAGCAGAATACCGAACAATTTTTTGCCTTCTCAACCATTTCTTGGCTTCAAACTCCCATATCTCGCGAACGGATTGACCTAACCCAAAAATTCCTGTTGCATCTGAAAGAAGAAACTCGCCCGATTACAACGGTATGTGTATTTTTTCCCTAGGCCATTCTGGTCAAGCGTTTGGAGCAGCAGAAGTGCGAAAAATTTGTTGCCTTCTTAACCATTTCTTAGCTTCAAACTCCCATATCTCGCGAACGGATTGACCTAACCCAAAAATTCCTATTGCATCTGATAATAGAAACTCGCCCGATTACAAAGGTATGTGTATTTTTTCCCTAGGCCATTCTGGTTAAGCGTTTGGATCAGCAGAATTACCAAAAATTGTATGCCTTCTCAACCATTTCTTGGCTTCAAACTCCCATATCTCGCGAACGGATAGACCTAACCCAAAAATTCCTGTTGCGTGTGAAAGTAGAAACCCGCCCGATTACAACGGTATGTGTATTTTCTCCCTAGCCCATTCTGGTTAAGAGTTTGGAGCAGCAGAATAGCGAAAAATTGTTTGCATTCTCAACCATTTCTTGGCTTCAAACTCCCATATCTCGCGAACGGATTGACCTAACCCAAAAATTCCTGTTGCGTCTGAAAGTAGAAACTCGCCCGATTACAACGGTATGTGTATTTTTTCCCTAGGCCATTCTGGTTAAGCGTTTGGAGCAGCAGAAGTGCGAAAAATTTGTTGTCTCCTTTACCATTTCTTAGCTTCAAACTCCCATATCTCGCGAACGGATTGACCTAACCCTAAAATTCTTCTTGCATCTGAAAGAAGAAACTCGCCCGATTACAACGGTATGTGTATTTTTTCCCTAGGCCATTCTGGTTAAGCGTTTGGAGCAGCCGAATAGCGAAAAATTGTTTGCCTTCTCAACCATTTCTTGGCTTCAAACTCCCATATCTCGCGAACGGATTGACCTAACCCTAAAATTCTTCTTGCATCTGAAAGAAGAAACTCGCCCGATTACAACGGTATGTGTATTTTTTCCCTAGGCCATTCTGGTTAAGCGTTTGGAGCAGCCGAATAGCGAAAAATTTTTTGCCTTCTCAACCATTTCTTGGCTTCAAACTCCCATATCTCGCGAACGGATTGACCAAACCCAGAAGTTCCTGCTGCGTCTGAAAGTAGAAACTCACCCGATTACAACGATATGCATATTTTTTCCCTAGGCCATTCTGGTTAAGCGTTTGGAGCAGCAGAATTGCGAAAAATGTTTTGCCTTCTCAACCATTTCTTGGCTTCAAACTCCCATATCTCGCGAACGGATTGACCTAACCCAAAAATTCCTATTGCATCTGAAAGTAGAAACTCGCCCGATTACAGCGGTATGTGTATTTTTTCCCTAGGCAATTCTGGTTAAGCGTTTGGAGCAGCAGAATTGCGAAAAATTTTTTGCCTTCTCAACCATTTCTTGGCTTCAAACTCCCATATCTCGCGAACGGATTGACCTAACCCAAAAATTCCTGTTGCATCTGAAAGTAGAAACTCGCCCGATTACAACGGTATGTGTATTTTTTCCCTAGGCAATTCTGGTTAAGCGTTTGAAGCAGCAGAATTGCGAAAAATTTTTTGCCTTCTCAACCATTTTTTGGCTTCAAACTCCCATATCTCGCGAACGGATTGACCTAACCCAAAAATTGCTGTTGCGTCTGAAAGTTGAAACACGCCCGATTACGACGGTATGTGTATTTTTTCCCTAGGCCATTCTGGTCAAGCGTTTGGAGCAGCAGAAGTGCGAAAAATTTGTTGCCTTCTTAACCATTTCTTAGCTTCAAACTCCCATATCTCGCGAACGGATTGACCTAACCCAAAAATTCCTATTGCATCTGAAAGTAGAAACTCGCCCGATTACAACGGTATATGTATTTTTTCCCTAGGCCATTCTGATTAAGCGTTTGGAGCAGCAGCATTGCGAAAAATTTTTTGCCTTCTCAACCATTTCTTGGCTTCAAACTCCCATATCTCGCGAACGGATTGACCAAACCCAGAAGTTCCTGCTGCGTCTGAAAGTAGAAACTCGCCCGATTACAGCGGTATGTGTATTTATTCCCTAGGCCATTCTGGTTAAGCGTTTGGAGCAGCAGAATTGCGAAAAATTTTTTGCCTTCTCAACCATTTCTTGGCTTCAAACTCCCATATCTCGCGAACGGATTGACCTAACCCAAAAATTCCTATTGCATCTGAAAGTAGAAACTCGCCCGATTACAGCGGTATGTGTATTTATTCCCTAGGCCATTCTGGTTAAGCGTTTGGAGCAGCAGCATTGCGAAAAACTTTTTGCCTTCTCAACCATTTCTTGGCTTCAAACTCCCATATCTCGCGAACGGATTGACCAAACCCAGAAGTTCCTGCTGCGTCTGAAAGTAGAAACTCACCCGATTACAACGATATGCGTATTTTTTCCCTAGGCCATTCTGGTTAAGCGTTTGGAGCAGCAGAATTGCGAAAAATGTTTTGCCTTCTCAACCATTTCTTGGCTTCAAACTCCATATCTCGCGAACGGATTGACCTAACCCAAAAGATCCTGTTGCGTCTGAAAGTAGAAACTCGCCCGATTACAACGGTATGTGTATTTTTTCCCTAGGCCATTCTAGTTAAGCGTTTGGAGCAGCAGTAGTGCGAACAATTTGTTGTCTTCTTTACCATTTCTTAGCTTCAAACTCCCATATCTCGCGAACGGATTGACCTAACCCAAAAATTCCTGTTGCATTTGAAAGAAGAAACTCGCCCGATTACAACGGTATGTGTATTTTTTCTCTAGGCCATTCTGGTTAAGCGTTTGAAGCAGCAGAATAGCGAACAATTTTTTGCCTTCTCAACCATTTCTTGGCTTCAAACTCCCATATCTCGCGAACGGATTGACCTAACCCAAAAATTCTTGTTGCATCTGAAAGAAGAAACTCGCCCGATTACAACGGTATGTGTATTTTTTCCCTAGGCCATTCTGGTCAAGCGTTTGAAGCAGCAGAATAGTGAACAATTTTTTGCCTTCTCAACCATTTCTTGGCTTCAAACTCCCATATCTCGCGAACGGATTGACCTAACCCAAAAATTCCTGTTGCGTCTGAAAGTAGAAACACGCCCGATTACGACGGTATGTGTATTTTTTCCCTAGGCCATCCTGGTTAAGCGTTTGGAGCAGCAGAATTGCGAAAAATTTTTTGCCTTCTCAACCAGTTCTTGGCTTCAAACTGCCATATCTAGCGAACGGATGGACCTAACCCAAAAATTCCTATTGCATCTGAAAGTATAAACTCGCCCGATTACAACGGTATGTGTATTTTCTCCCTAGCCCATTCTGGTTAAGAGTTTGGAGCAGCTGAATAGCGAAAAATTGTTTGCATTCTCAACCATTTCTTGGCTTCAAACTCCCATATCTCGCGAACGGATTGACCTAACCCAAAAATTCCTGTTGCGTCTGAAAGTAGAAACTCGCCCGATTACAACGGTATGTGTATTTTCTCCCTAGCCCATTCTGGTTAAGAGTTTGGAGCAGCTGAATAGCGAAAAATTGTTTGCCTTCTCAACCATTTCTTGGCTTCAAACCCCCATATCACGCGAACGGATTGACCTAACCCATAAATTCCTGTTGCGTCTGAAAGTAGAATCTCGCCCGATTACAAAGGTATGTGTATTTTTTCCCTAGGCCATTCTGGTTAAGCGTTTGAAGCAGCAGAATAGCGAACAATTTTTTGCCTTCTCAACCATTTCTTGGCTTCAAACTCCCATATCTCGCGAACGGATTGACCTAACCCAAAAATTCCTGTTGCATCTGAAAGAAGAAACTCGCCCGATTACAACGGTATGTGTATTTTTTCCCTAGGCCATTCTAGTCAAGCGTTTGGAGCAGCAGAAGTGCGAAAAATTTGTTGCCTTCTTAACCATTTCTTAGCTTCAAACTCCCATATCTCGCGAACGGATTGACCTAACCCAAAAATTCCTATTGCATCTGATAACAGAAACTCGCCCGATTGCAACGGTATGTGTATTTTTTCCCTAGGCCATTCTGGTTCAGCGTTTGGAGCAGCAGAATTGCGAAAAATTTTTTGCTTTCTCAACCATTTCTTGGCTTCAAACTGCCATATCTAGCGAACGGATGGACCTAACCCAAAAATTCCTATTGCATCTGAAAGTATAAACTCGCCCGACTACAGCGGTATGTATATTTTTTCCCTAGGGCATTCTGGTTAAGCGTTTGGATCAGCAGAATTTCCAAAAACTGTATGCCTTCTCAACCATTTCTTGGCTTCAAACTCCCATATCTCGCGAACGGATAGACCTAACCCAAAAATTCCTGTTGCGTGTGAAAGTAGAAACTCGCCCGATTACAACGGTATGTGTATTTTCTCCCTAGCCCATTCTGGTTAAGAGTTTGGAGCAGCAGAATAGCGAAAAATTGTTTGCATTCTCAACCATTTCTTGGCTTCGAACTCCCATATCTCGCGAACGGATTGACCTAACGCAAAAATTCCTGTTGCGTCTGAAAGTAGAAACACGCCCGATTACAACGGTATGTGTATTTTTTCTCTAGGCCATTCTGGTTAAGCGTTTGAAGCAGCAGAATAGCGAACAATTTTTTGCCTTCTCAACCATTTCTTGGCTTCAAACTCCCATATCTCGCGAACGGATTGACCTAACCCAAAAATTCCTATTGCATCTGAAAGAAGAAACTCGCCCGATTACAACGGTATGTGTATTTTTTCCCTAGGCCATTCTGGTCAAGCGTTTGAAGCAGCAGAATAGTGAACAATTTTTTGCCTTCTCAACCATTTCTTGGCTTCAAACTCCCATATCTCGCGAACGGATTGACCTAACCCAAAAATTCCTGTTGCGTCTGAAAGTAGAAACACGCCCGATTACGACGGTATGTGTATTTTTTCCCTAGGCCATCCTGGTTAAGCGTTTGGAGCAGCAGAATTGCGAAAAATTTTTTGCCTTCTCAACCAGTTCTTGGCTTCAAACTGCCATATCTAGCGAACGGATGGACCTAACCCAAAAATTCCTATTGCATCTGAAAGTATAAACTCGCCCGATTACAACGGTATGTGTATTTTCTCCCTAGCCCATTCTGGTTAAGAGTTTGGAGCAGCTGAATAGCGAAAAATTGTTTGCATTCTCAACCATTTCTTGGCTTCAAACTCCCATATCTCGCGAACGGATTGACCTAACCCAAAAATTCCTGTTGCGTCTGAAAGTAGAAACTCGCCCGATTAAAACGGTATGTGTATTTTTTCCCTAGGCCATTCTGGTTAAGCGTTTGGAGCAGCAGAAGTGCGAAAAATTTGTTGTCTCCTTTACCATTTCTTAGCTTCAAACTCCCATATCTCGCGAACGGATTGACCTAACCCAAAAATTCTTCTTGCATCTGAAAGAAGAAACTCGCCCGATTACAACGGTATGTGTATTTTTTCCCTAGGCCATTCTGGTTAAGCGTTTGGAGCAGCAGAATAGCGAAAAATTGTTTGCCTTCTCAACCATTTCTTGGCTTCAAACCCCCATATCTCGCGAACGGATTGACCTAACCCATAAATTCCTGTTGCGTCTGAAAGTAGAATCTCGCCCGATTACAAAGGTATGTGTATTTTTTCCCTAGGCCATTCTGGTTAAGCGTTTGAAGCAGCAGAATAGCGAACAATTTTTTGCCTTCTCAACCATTTCTTGGCTTCAAACTCCCATATCTCGCGAACGGATTGACCTAACCCAAAAATTCCTGTTGCATCTGAAAGAAGAAACTCGCCCGATTACAACGGTATGTGTATTTTTTCCCTAGGCCATTCTAGTCAAGCGTTTGGAGCAGCAGAAGTGCGAAAAATTTGTTGCCTTCTTAACCATTTCTTAGCTTCAAACTCCCATATCTCGCGAACGGATTGACCTAACCCAAAAATTCCTATTGCATCTGATAACAGAAACTCGCCCGATTGCAACGGTATGTGTATTTTTTCCCTAGGCCATTCTGGTTCAGCGTTTGGAGCAGCAGAATTGCGAAAAATTTTTTGCTTTCTCAACCATTTCTTGGCTTCAAACTGCCATATCTAGCGAACGGATGGACCTAACCCAAAAATTCCTATTGCATCTGAAAGTATAAACTCGCCCGACTACAGCGGTATGTATATTTTTTCCCTAGGGCATTCTGGTTAAGCGTTTGGATCAGCAGAATTTCCAAAAACTGTATGCCTTCTCAACCATTTCTTGGCTTCAAACTCCCATATCTCGCGAACGGATAGACCTAACCCAAAAATTCCTGTTGCGTGTGAAAGTAGAAACTCGCCCGATTACAACGGTATGTGTATTTTCTCCCTAGCCCATTCTGGTTAAGAGTTTGGAGCAGCAGAATAGCGAAAAATTGTTTGCATTCTCAACCATTTCTTGGCTTCGAACTCCCATATCTCGCGAACGGATTGACCTAACGCAAAAATTCCTGTTGCGTCTGAAAGTAGAAACACGCCCGATTACAACGGTATGTGTATTTTTTCTCTAGGCCATTCTGGTTAAGCGTTTGAAGCAGCAGAATAGCGAACAATTTTTTGCCTTCTCAACCATTTCTTGGCTTCAAACTCCCATATCTCGCGAACGGATTGACCTAACCCAAAAATTCCTATTGCATCTGAAAGAAGAAACTCGCCCGATTACAACGGTATGTGTATTTTTTCCCTAGGCCATTCTGGTCAAGCGTTTGAAGCAGCAGAATAGTGAACAATTTTTTGCCTTCTCAACCATTTCTTGGCTTCAAACTCCCATATCTCGCGAACGGATTGACCTAACCCAAAAATTCCTGTTGCGTCTGAAAGTAGAAACACGCCCGATTACGACGGTATGTGTATTTTTTCCCTAGGCCATTCTGGTCAAGCGTTTGGAGCAGCAGAAGTGCGAAAAATTTGTTGTCTCCTTTACCATTTCTTAGCTTCAAACTCCCATATCTCGCGAACGGATTGACCTAACCCAAAAATTCTTCTTGCATCTGAAAGAAGAAACTCGCCCGATTACAACGGTATGTGTATTTTTTCCCTAGGCCATTCTGGTTAAGCGTTTGGAGCAGCAGAAGTGCGAAAAATTGTTTGCCTTCTCAACCATTTCTTGGCTTCAAACTCCCATATCACGCGAACGGATTGACCTAACCCAAAAGATCCTGTTGCGTCTGAAAGTAGAAACTCGCCCGATTACAACGGTATGTGTATTTTTTCCCTAGGCCATTCTAGTTAAGCGTTTGGAGCAGCAGTAGTGCGAATAATTTGTTGTCTTCTTTACCATTTCTTAGCTTCAAACTCCCATATCTCGCGAACGGATTGACCTAACCCAAAAATTCCTGTTGCATCTGAAAGAAGAAACTCGCCCGATTACAACGGTATGTGTATTTTTTCTCTAGGCCATTCTGGTTAAGCGTTTGAAGCAGCGGAATAGCGAAAAATTGTTTGCCTTCTCAACCATTTCTTGGCTTCAAACTCCCATATCTCGCGAACGGATTGACCTAACCCATAAATTCCTGTTGCGTCTGAAAGTAGAATCTCGCCCGATTACAAAGGTATGTGTATTTTTTCCCTAGGCCATTCTGGTTAAGCGTTTGGAGCAGCAGAAGTGCGAAAAATTTTTTGCCTTCTCAACCATTTCTTGGCTTCAAACTCCCATATCACGCGAACGGACTGACCTAACCCAAAAGATCCTGTTGCGTCTGAAAGTAGAAACTCGCCCGATTACAACGGTATGTGTATTTTTTCCCTAGGCCATTCTAGTTAAGCGTTTGGAGCAACAGTAGTGCGAATAATTCGTTGTCTTCTTTACCATTTCTTAGCTTCAAACTCCCATATCTCGCGAACGGATTGACCTAACCCAGAAATTCCTGTTGCATCTGAAAGAAGAAACTCGCCCGATTACAACGGTATGTGTATTTTTTCTCTAGGCCATTCTGGTTAAGCGTTTGAAGCAGCAGAATAGCGAACAATTTTTTCCCTTCTCAACCATTTCTTGGCTTCAAACTCCCATATCTCGCGAACGGATTGACCTAACCCAAAAATTCCTGTTGCATCTGAAAGAAGAAACTCGCCCGATTACAACGGTATGTGTATTTTTTCCCTAGGCCATTCTAGTCAAGCGTTTGGAGCAGCAGAAGTGCGAAAAATTTGTTGCCTTCTTAACCATTTCTTAGCTTCAAACTCCCATATCTCGCGAACGGATTGACCTAACCCAAAAATTCCTATTGCATCTGATAATAGAAACTCGCCCGATTACAACGGTATGTGTATTTTTTCCCTAGGCCATTCTGGTTCAGCGTTTGGAGCAGCAGAATTGCGAAAAATTTTTTGCTTTCTCAACCATTTCTTGGCTTCAAACTGCCATATCTAGCGAACGGATGGACCTAACCCAAAAATTCCTATTGCATCTGAAAGTATAAACTCGCCCGACTACAGCGGTATGTATATTTTTTCCCTAGGGCATTCTGGTTAAGCGTTTGGATCAGCAGAATTACCAAAAATTGTATGCCTTCTCAACCATTTCTTGGCTTCAAACTCCCATATCTCGCGAACGGATAGACCTAACCCAAAAATTCCTGTTGCGTGTGAAAGTAGAAACTCGCCCGATTACAACGGTATGTGTATTTTCTCCCTAGCCCATTCTGGTTAAGAGTTTGGAGCAGCAGAATAGCGAAAAATTGTTTGCATTCTCAACCATTTCTTGGCTTCGAACTCCCATATCTCGCGAACGGATTGACCTAACGCAAAAATTCCTGTTGCGTCTGAAAGTAGAATCACGCCCGATTACGACGGTATGTGTATTTTTTCCCTAGGCCATTCTGGTCAAGCGTTTGGAGCAGCAGAAGTGCGAAAAATTTGTTGCCTTCTTAACCATTTCTTAGCTTCAAACTCCCATATCTCGCGAACGGATTGACGTAACCCAAAAATTCCTATTGCATCTGATAATAGAAACTCGCCCGATTACAACGGTATGTGTATTTTTTCCCTAGGCCATTCTAGTCAAGCGTTTGGAGCAGCAGAATTGCGAAAAATTTTTTGCTTTCTCAACCATTTCTTGGCTTCAAACTGCCATATCTAGCGAACGGATGGACCTAACCCAAAAATTCCTATTGCATCTGAAAGTATAAACTCGCCCGACTACAGCGGTATGTATATTTTTTCCCTAGGCCATTCTGGTTAAGCGTTTGAAGCAGCAGAATAGCGAACAATTTTTTGCCTTCTCAACCATTTCTTGGCTTCAAACTCCCATATCTCGCGAACGGATTGACCTAACCCAAAAATTCCTATTGCATCTGAAAGAAGAAACTCGCCCGATTACAACGGTATGTGTATTTTTTCCCTAGGCCATTCTGGTCAAGCGTTTGAAGCAGCAGAATAGTGAACAATTTTTTGCCTTCTCAACCATTTCTTGGCTTCAAACTCCCATATCTCGCGAACGGATTGACCTAACCCAAAAATTCCTGTTGCGTCTGAAAGTAGAAACACGCCCGATTACGACGGTATGTGTATTTTTTCCCTAGGCCATTCTGGTCAAGCGTTTGGAGCAGCAGAAGTGCGAAAAATTTGTTGTCTCCTTTACCATTTCTTAGCTTCAAACTCCCATATCTCGCGAACGGATTGACCTAACCCAAAAATTCTTCTTGCATCTGAAAGAAGAAACTCGCCCGATTACAACGGTATGTGTATTTTTTCCCTAGGCCATTCTGGTTAAGCGTTTGGAGCAGCAGAAGTGCGAAAAATTGTTTGCCTTCTCAACCATTTCTTGGCTTCAAACTCCCATATCACGCGAACGGATTGACCTAACCCAAAAGATCCTGTTGCGTCTGAAAGTAGAAACTCGCCCGATTACAACGGTATGTGTATTTTTTCCCTAGGCCATTCTAGTTAAGCGTTTGGAGCAGCAGTAGTGCGAATAATTTGTTGTCTTCTTTACCATTTCTTAGCTTCAAACTCCCATATCTCGCGAACGGATTGACCTAACCCAAAAATTCCTGTTGCATCTGAAAGAAGAAACTCGCCCGATTACAACGGTATGTGTATTTTTTCTCTAGGCCATTCTGGTTAAGCGTTTGAAGCAGCGGAATAGCGAAAAATTGTTTGCCTTCTCAACCATTTCTTGGCTTCAAACTCCCATATCTCGCGAACGGATTGACCTAACCCATAAATTCCTGTTGCGTCTGAAAGTAGAATCTCGCCCGATTACAAAGGTATGTGTATTTTTTCCCTAGGCCATTCTGGTTAAGCGTTTGGAGCAGCAGAAGTGCGAAAAATTTTTTGCCTTCTCAACCATTTCTTGGCTTCAAACTCCCATATCACGCGAACGGACTGACCTAACCCAAAAGATCCTGTTGCGTCTGAAAGTAGAAACTCGCCCGATTACAACGGTATGTGTATTTTTTCCCTAGGCCATTCTAGTTAAGCGTTTGGAGCAACAGTAGTGCGAATAATTCGTTGTCTTCTTTACCATTTCTTAGCTTCAAACTCCCATATCTCGCGAACGGATTGACCTAACCCAGAAATTCCTGTTGCATCTGAAAGAAGAAACTCGCCCGATTACAACGGTATGTGTATTTTTTCTCTAGGCCATTCTGGTTAAGCGTTTGAAGCAGCAGAATAGCGAACAATTTTTTCCCTTCTCAACCATTTCTTGGCTTCAAACTCCCATATCTCGCGAACGGATTGACCTAACCCAAAAATTCCTGTTGCATCTGAAAGAAGAAACTCGCCCGATTACAACGGTATGTGTATTTTTTCCCTAGGCCATTCTAGTCAAGCGTTTGGAGCAGCAGAAGTGCGAAAAATTTGTTGCCTTCTTAACCATTTCTTAGCTTCAAACTCCCATATCTCGCGAACGGATTGACCTAACCCAAAAATTCCTATTGCATCTGATAATAGAAACTCGCCCGATTACAACGGTATGTGTATTTTTTCCCTAGGCCATTCTGGTTCAGCGTTTGGAGCAGCAGAATTGCGAAAAATTTTTTGCTTTCTCAACCATTTCTTGGCTTCAAACTGCCATATCTAGCGAACGGATGGACCTAACCCAAAAATTCCTATTGCATCTGAAAGTATAAACTCGCCCGACTACAGCGGTATGTATATTTTTTCCCTAGGGCATTCTGGTTAAGCGTTTGGATCAGCAGAATTACCAAAAATTGTATGCCTTCTCAACCATTTCTTGGCTTCAAACTCCCATATCTCGCGAACGGATAGACCTAACCCAAAAATTCCTGTTGCGTGTGAAAGTAGAAACTCGCCCGATTACAACGGTATGTGTATTTTCTCCCTAGCCCATTCTGGTTAAGAGTTTGGAGCAGCAGAATAGCGAAAAATTGTTTGCATTCTCAACCATTTCTTGGCTTCGAACTCCCATATCTCGCGAACGGATTGACCTAACGCAAAAATTCCTGTTGCGTCTGAAAGTAGAATCACGCCCGATTACGACGGTATGTGTATTTTTTCCCTAGGCCATTCTGGTCAAGCGTTTGGAGCAGCAGAAGTGCGAAAAATTTGTTGCCTTCTTAACCATTTCTTAGCTTCAAACTCCCATATCTCGCGAACGGATTGACGTAACCCAAAAATTCCTATTGCATCTGATAATAGAAACTCGCCCGATTACAACGGTATGTGTATTTTTTCCCTAGGCCATTCTAGTCAAGCGTTTGGAGCAGCAGAATTGCGAAAAATTTTTTGCTTTCTCAACCATTTCTTGGCTTCAAACTGCCATATCTAGCGAACGGATGGACCTAACCCAAAAATTCCTATTGCATCTGAAAGTATAAACTCGCCCGACTACAGCGGTATGTATATTTTTTCCCTAGGGCATTCTGGTTAAGCGTTTGGATCAGCAGAATTACCAAAAATTGTATGCCTTCTCAACCATTTCTTGGCTTCAAACTCCCATATCTCGCGAACGGATTGACCTAACCCAAAAATTCCTATTGCATCTGATAATAGAAACTCGCCCGATTACAACGGTATGTGTCTTTTTTCCCTAGGCCATTCTGGTTAAGCGTTTGGAGCAGCAGAATAGCGAAAAATTGTTTGCCTTCTCAACCATTTCTTGGCTTCAAACTCCCATATCTCGCGAACGGATTGACCTAACCCATAAATTCCTGTTGCGTCTGAAAGTAGTATCTCGCCCGATTACAAAGGTATGTGTATTTTTTCCCTAGGCCATTCTGGTTAAGCGTTTGGAGCAGCAGAAGTGCGAAAAATTTTTTGCCTTCTCAACCATTTCTTGGCTTCAAACTCCCATATCACGCGAACGGATTGACCTAACCCAAAAGATCCTGTTGCGTCTGAAAGTAGAAACTCGCCCGATTACAACGGTATGTGTATTTTTTCCCTAGGCCATTCTAGTTAAGCGTTTGGAGCAGCAGTAGTGCGAATAATTTGTTGTCTTCTTTACCATTTCTTAGCTTCAAACTCCCATATCTCGCGAACGGATTGACCTAACGCAAAAATTCCTGTTGCGTCTGAAAGTAGAAACACGCCCGATTACAACGGTATGTGTATTTTTTCTCTAGGCCATTCTGGTTAAGCGTTTGAAGCAGCAGAATAGCGAACAATTTTTTGCCTTCTCAACCATTTCTTGGCTTCAAACTCCCATATCTCGCGAACGGATTGACCTAACCCAAAAATTCCTGTTGCATCTGAAAGAAGAAACTCGCCCGATTACAACGGTATGTGTATTTTTTCCCTAGGCCATTCTGGTCAAGCGTTTGAAGCAGCAGAATAGTGAACAATTTTTTGCCTTCTCAACCATTTCTTGGCTTCAAACTCCCATATCTCGCAAACGGATTGACCTAACCCAAAAGATCCTGTTGCGTCTGAAAGTAGAAACTCGCCCGATTACAACGGTATGTGTATTTTTTCCCTAGGCCATTCTAGTTAAGCGTTTGGAGCAGCAGTAGTGCGAATAATTTGTTGTCTTCTTTACCATTTCTTAGCTTCAAACTCCCATATCTCGCGAACGGATTGACCTAACCCAAAAATTCCTGTTGCATCTGAAAGAAGAAACTCGCCCGATTACAACGGTATGTGTATTTTTTCTCTAGGCCATTCTGGTTAAGCGTTTGAAGCAGCGGAATAGCGAAAAATTGTTTGCCTTCTCAACCATTTCTTGGCTTCAAACTCCCATATCTCGCGAACGGATTGACCTAACCCATAAATTCCTGTTGCGTCTGAAAGTAGAATCTCGCCCGATTACAAAGGTATGTGTATTTTTTCCCTAGGCCATTCTGGTTAAGCGTTTGGAGCAGCAGAAGTGCGAAAAATTTTTTGCCTTCTCAACCATTTCTTGGCTTCAAACTCCCATATCACGCGAACGGACTGACCTAACCCAAAAGATCCTGTTGCGTCTGAAAGTAGAAACTCGCCCGATTACAACGGTATGTGTATTTTTTCCCTAGGCCATTCTAGTTAAGCGTTTGGAGCAGCAGTAGTGCGAATAATTTGTTGTCTTCTTTACCATTTCTTAGCTTCAAACTCCCATATCTCGCGTACGGATTGACCTAACCCAGAAATTCCTGTTGCATCTGAAAGAAGAAACTCGCCCGATTACAACGGTATGTGTATTTTTTCTCTAGGCCATTCTGGTTAAGCGTTTGAAGCAGCAGAATAGCGAACAATTTTTTGCCTTCTCAACCATTTCTTGGCTTCAAACTCCCATATCTCGCGAACGGATTGACCTAACCCAAAAATTCCTGTTGCATCTGAAAGAAGAAACTCGCCCGATTACAACGGTATGTGTATTTTTTCCCTAGGCCATTCTAGTCAAGCGTTTGGAGCAGCAGAAGTGCGAAAAATTTGTTGCCTTCTTAACCATTTCTTAGCTTCAAACTCCCATATCTCGCGAACGGATTGACCTAACCCAAAA
This sequence comes from Ptiloglossa arizonensis, assembly GCF_051014685.1. Classification (NCBI taxonomy): domain Eukaryota; kingdom Metazoa; phylum Arthropoda; class Insecta; order Hymenoptera; family Colletidae; genus Ptiloglossa; species Ptiloglossa arizonensis. Next base: position 544,758 of record NW_027478687.1, on the reverse strand, counting down.
ATTCCTATTGCATCTGATAATAGAAACTCGCCCGATTACAACGGTATGTGTATTTTTTCCCTAGGCCATTCTGGTTCAGCGTTTGGAGCAGCAGAATTGCGAAAAATTTTTTGCTTTCTCAACCATTTCTTGGCTTCAAACTGCCATATCTAGCGAACGGATGGACCTAACCCAAAAATTCCTATAGCATCTGAAAGTATAAACTCGCCCGACTACAGCGGTATGTATATTTTTTCCCTAGGGCATTCTGGTTAAGCGTTTGGATCAGCAGAATTACCAAAAATTGTATGCCTTCTCAAACATTTCTTGGCTTCAAACTCCCATATCTCGCGAACGGATAGACCTAACCCAAAAATTCCTGTTGCGTGTGAAAGTAGAAACTCGCCCGATTACAACGGTATGTGTATTTTCTCCCTAGCCCATTCTGGTTAAGAGTTTGGAGCAGCAGAATAGCGAAAAATTGTTTGCATTCTCAACCATTTCTTGGCTTCGAACTCCCATATCTCGCGAACGGATTGACCTAACGCAAAAATTCCTGTTGCGTCTGAAAGTAGAATCACGCCCGATTACGACGGTATGTGTATTTTTTCCCTAGGCCATTCTGGTCAAGCGTTTGGAGCAGCAGAAGTGCGAAAAATTTGTTGCCTTCTTAACCATTTCTTAGCTTCAAACTCCCATATCTCGCGAACGGATTGACCTAACCCAAAAATTCCTATTGCATCTGATAATAGAAACTCGCCCGATTACAACGGTATGTGTCTTTTTTCCCTAGGCCATTCTGGTTAAGCGTTTGGAGCAGCAGAATAGCGAAAAATTGTTTGCCTTCTCAACCATTTCTTGGCTTCAAACTCCCATATCTCGCGAACGGATTGACCTAACCCATAAATTCCTGTTGCGTCTGAAAGTAGAATCTCGCCCGATTACAAAGGTATGTGTATTTTTTCCCTAGGCCATTCTGGTTAAGCGTTTGGAGCAGCAGAAGTGCGAAAAATTTTTTGCCTTCTCAACCATTTCTTGGCTTCAAACTCCCATATCACGCGAACGGATTGACCTAACCCAAAAGATCCTGTTGCGTCTGAAAGTAGAAACTCGCCCGATTACAACGGTATGTGTATTCTTTCCCTAGGCCATTCTAGTTAAGCGTTTGGAGCAGCAGTAGTGCGAATAATTTGTTGTCTTCTTTACCATTTCTTAGCTTCAAACTCCCATATCTCGCGAACGGATTGACCTAACGCAAAAATTCCTGTTGCGTCTGAAAGTAGAAACACGCCCGATTACAACGGTATGTGTATTTTTTCCCTAGGCCATTCTGGTCAAGCGTTTGAAGCAGCAGAATAGTGAACAATTTTTTGCCTTCTCAACCATTTCTTGGCTTCAAACTCCCATATCTCGCGAATGGATTGACCTAACCCAAAAATTCCTGTTGCGTCTGAAAGTAGAAACACGCCCGATTACGACGGTACGTGTATTTTCTCCCTAGGCCATTCTGGTCAAGCGTTTGGAGCAGCAGAAGTGCGAAAAATTTGTTGTCTCCTTTACCATTTCTTAGCTTCAAACTCCCATATCTCGCGAACGGATTGACATAACCCAAAAATTCTTCTTGCATCTGAAAGAAGAAACTCGCCCGATTACAACGGTATGTGTATTTTTTCCCTAGGCCATTCTGGTTAAGCGTTTGGAGCAGCAGAATAGCGAAAAATTGTTTGCCTTCTCAACCATTTCTTGGCTTCAAACTCCCATATCTCGCGAACGGATTGACCTAACCCATAAATTCCTGTTGCGTCTGAAAGTAGAATCTCGCCCGATTACAAAGGTATGTGTATTTTTTCCCTAGGCCATTCTGGTTAAGCGTTTGGAGCAGCAGAATAGCGAAAAATTGTTTGCATTCTCAACCATTTCTTGCCTTCGAACTCCCATATCTCGCGAACGGATTGACCTAACGCAAAAATTCCTGTTGCGTCTGAAAGTAGAATCACGCCCGATTACGACGGTATGTGTATTTTTTCCCTAGGCCATTCTGGTCAAGCGTTTGGAGCAGCAGAAGTGCGAAAAATTTGTTGCCTTCTTAACCATTTCTTAGCTTCAAACTCCCATATCTCGCGAACGGATTGACCTAACCCAAAAATTCCTATTGCATCTGATAATAGAAACTCGCCCGATTACAACGGTATGTGTATTTTTTCCCTAGGCCATTCTGGTTAAGCGTTTGGAGCAGCAGAATAGCGAAAAATTGTTTGCCTTCTCAACCATTTCTTGGCTTCAAACTCCCATATCTCGCGAACGGATTGACCTAACCCATAAATTCCTGTTGCGTCTGAAAGTAGAATCTCGCCCGATTACAAAGGTATGTGTATTTTTTCCCTAGGCCATTCTGGTTAAGCGTTTGGAGCAGCAGAAGTGCGAAAAATTTTTTGCCTTCTCAACCATTTCTTGGCTTCAAACTCCCATATCACGCGAACGGATTGACCTAACCCAAAAGATCCTGTTGCGTCTGAAAGTAGAAACTCGCCCGATTACAACGGTATGTGTATTTTTTCCCTAGGCCATTCTAGTTAAGCGTTTGGAGCAGCAGTAGTGCGAATAATTTGTTGTCTTCTTTACCATTTCTTAGCTTCAAACTCCCATATCTCGCGAACGGATTGACCTAACGCAAAAATTCCTGTTGCGTCTGAAAGTAGAAACACGCCCGATTACAACGGTATGTGTATTTTTTCTCTAGGCCATTCTGGTTAAGCGTTTGAAGCAGCAGAATAGCGAACAATTTTTTGCCTTCTCAACCATTTCTTGGCTTCAAACTCCCATATCTCGCGAACGGATTGACCTAACCCAAAAATTCCTGTTGCATCTGAAAGAAGAAACTCGCCCGATTACAACGGTATGTGTATTTTTTCCCTAGGCCATTCTGGTCAAGCGTTTGAAGCAGCAGAATAGTGAACAATTTTTTGCCTTCTCAACCATTTCTTGGCTTCAAACTCCCATATCTCGCGAACGGATTGACCTAACCCAAAAATTCCTGTTGCGTCTGAAAGTAGAAACACGCCCGATTACGACGGTACGTGTATTTTTTCCCTAGGCCATTCTGGTCAAGCGTTTGGAGCAGCAGAAGTGCGAAAAATTTGTTGTCTCCTTTACCATTTCTTAGCTTCAAACTCCCATATCTCGCGAACGGATTGACCTAACCCAAAAATTCTTCTTGCATCTGAAAGAAGAAACTCGCCCGATTACAACGGTATGTGTATTTTTTCTCTAGGCCGTTCTGGTTAAGCGTTTGAAGCAGCAGAATAGCGAACAATTTTTTGCCTTCTCAACCATTTCTTGGCTTCAAACTCCCATATCTCGCGAACGGATTGACCTAACCCAAAAATTCCTGTTGCATCTGAAAGAAGAAACTCGCCCGATTACAACGGTATGTGTATTTTTTCCCTAGGCCATTCTAGTCAAGCGTTTGGAGCAGCAGAAGTGCGAAAAATTTGTTGCCTTCTTAACCATTTCTTAGCTTCAAACTCCCATATCTCGCGAACGGATTGACCTAACCCAAAAATTCCTATTGCATCTGATAATAGAAACTCGCCCGATTACAACGGTATGTGTATTTTTTCCCTAGGCCATTCTGGTTCAGCGTTTGGAGCAGCAGAATTGCGAAAAATTTTTTGCTTTCTCAACCATTTCTTGGCTTCAAACTGCCATATCTAGCGAACGGATGGACCTAACCCAAAAATTCCTATAGCATCTGAAAGTATAAACTCGCCCGACTACAGCGGTATGTATATTTTTTCCCTAGGGCATTCTGGTTAAGCGTTTGGATCAGCAGAATTACCAAAAATTGTATGCCTTCTCAACCATTTCTTGGCTTCAAACTCCCATATCTCGCGAACGGATAGACCTAACCCAAAAATTCCTGTTGCGTGTGAAAGTAGAAACTCGCCCGATTACAACGGTATGTGTATTTTCTCCCTAGCCCATTCTGGTTAAGAGTTTGGAGCAGCAGAATAGCGAAAAATTGTTTGCATTCTCAACCATTTCTTGGCTTCGAACTCCCATATCTCGCGAACGGATTGACCTAACGCAAAAATTCCTGTTGCGTCTGAAAGTAGAATCACGCCCGATTACGACGGTATGTGTATTTTTTCCCTAGGCCATTCTGGTCAAGCGTTTGGAGCAGCAGAAGTGCGAAAAATTTGTTGCCTTCTTAACCATTTCTTAGCTTCAAACTCCCATATCTCGCGAACGGATTGACCTAACCCAAAAATTCCTATTGCATCTGATAATAGAAACTCGCCCGATTACAACGGTATGTGTCTTTTTTCCCTAGGCCATTCTGGTTAAGCGTTTGGAGCAGCAGAATAGCGAAAAATTGTTTGCCTTCTCAACCATTTCTTGGCTTCAAACTCCCATATCTCGCGAACGGATTGACCTAACCCATAAATTCCTGTTGCGTCTGAAAGTAGAATCTCGCCCGATTACAAAGGTATGTGTATTTTTTCCCTAGGCCATTCTGGTTAAGCGTTTGGAGCAGCAGAAGTGCGAAAAATTTTTTGCCTTCTCAACCATTTCTTGGCTTCAAACTCCCATATCACGCGAACGGATTGACCTAACCCAAAAGATCCTGTTGCGTCTGAAAGTAGAAACTCGCCCGATTACAACGGTATGTGTATTCTTTCCCTAGGCCATTCTAGTTAAGCGTTTGGAGCAGCAGTAGTGCGAATAATTTGTTGTCTTCTTTACCATTTCTTAGCTTCAAACTCCCATATCTCGCGAACGGATTGACCTAACGCAAAAATTCCTGTTGCGTCTGAAAGTAGAAACACGCCCGATTACAACGGTATGTGTATTTTTTCCCTAGGCCATTCTGGTCAAGCGTTTGAAGCAGCAGAATAGTGAACAATTTTTTGCCTTCTCAACCATTTCTTGGTTTCAAACTCCCATATCTCGCGAACGGATTGACCTAACCCAAAAATTCCTGTTGCGTCTGAAAGTAGAAACACGCCCGATTACGACGGTACGTGTATTTTTTCCCTAGGCCATTCTGGTCAAGCGTTTGGAGCAGCAGAAGTGCGAAAAATTTGTTGTCTCCTTTACCATTTCTTAGCTTCAAACTCCCATATCTCGCGAACGGATTGACCTAACCCAAAAATTCTTCTTGCATCTGAAAGAAGAAACTCGCCCGATTACAACGGTATGTGTATTTTTTCCCTAGGCCATTCTGGTTAAGCGTTTGGAGCAGCAGAATAGCGAAAAATTGTTTGCCTTCTCAACCATTTCTTGGCTTCAAACTCCCATATCTCGCGAACGGATTGACCTAACCCATAAATTCCTGTTGCGTCTGAAAGTAGAATCTCGCCCGATTACAAAGGTATGTGTATTTTTTCCCTAGGCCATTCTGGTTAAGCGTTTGGAGCAGCAGAATAGCGAAAAATTGTTTGCATTCTCAACCATTTCTTGCCTTCGAACTCCCATATCTCGCGAACGGATTGACCTAACGCAAAAATTCCTGTTGCGTCTGAAAGTAGAATCACGCCCGATTACGACGGTATGTGTATTTTTTCCCTAGGCCATTCTGGTCAAGCGTTTGGAGCAGCAGAAGTGCGAAAAATTTGTTGCCTTCTTAACCATTTCTTAGCTTCAAACTCCCATATCTCGCGAACGGATTGACCTAACCCAAAAATTCCTATTGCATCTGATAATAGAAACTCGCCCGATTACAACGGTATGTGTATTTTTTCCCTAGGCCATTCTGGTTAAGCGTTTGGAGCAGCAGAATAGCGAAAAATTGTTTGCCTTCTCAACCATTTCTTGGCTTCAAACTCCCATATCTCGCGAACGGATTGACCTAACCCATAAATTCCTGTTGCGTCTGAAAGTAGAATCTCGCCCGATTACAAAGGTATGTGTATTTTTTCCCTAGGCCATTCTGGTTAAGCGTTTGGAGCAGCAGAAGTGCGAAAAATTTTTTGCCTTCTCAACCATTTCTTGGCTTCCAACTCCCATATCACGCGAACGGATTGACCTAACCCAAAAGATCCTGTTGCGTCTGAAAGTAGAAACTCGCCCGATTACAACGGTATGTGTATTTTTTCCCTAGGCCATTCTAGTTAAGCGTTTGGAGCAGCAGTAGTGCGAATAATTTGTTGTCTTCTTTACCATTTCTTAGCTTCAAACTCCCATATCTCGCGAACGGATTGACCTAACGCAAAAATTCCTGTTGCGTCTGAAAGTAGAAACACGCCCGATTACAACGGTATGTGTATTTTTTCTCTAGGCCATTCTGGTTAAGCGTTTGAAGCAGCAGAATAGCGAACAATTTTTTGCCTTCTCAACCATTTCTTGGCTTCAAACTCCCATATCTCGCGAACGGATTGACCTAACCCAAAAATTCCTGTTGCATCTGAAAGAAGAAACTCGCCCGATTACAACGGTATGTGTATTTTTTCCCTAGGCCATTCTGGTCAAGCGTTTGAAGCAGCAGAATAGTGAACAATTTTTTGCCTTCTCAACCATTTCTTGGCTTCAAACTCCCATATCTCGCGAACGGATTGACCTAACCCAAAAATTCCTGTTGCGTCTGAAAGTAGAAACACGCCCGATTACGACGGTACGTGTATTTTTTCCCTAGGCCATTCTGGTTAAGCGTTTGGAGCAGCAGAAGTGCGAATAATTTTTGGCCTTCTCAACCATTTCTTGGCTTCAAACTCCCATATCACGCGAACGGACTGACCTAACCCAAAAGATCCTGTTGCGTCTGAAAGTAGAAACTCGCCCGATTACAACGGTATGTGTATTTTTTCCCTAGGCCATTCTAGTTAAGCGTTTGGAGCAGCAGTAGTGCGAATAATTTGTTGTCTTCTTTACCATTTCTTAGCTTCAAACTCCCATATCTCGCGTACGGATTGACCTAACCCAGAAATTCCTGTTGCATCTGAAAGAAGAAACTCGCCCGATTACAACGGTATGTGTATTTTTTCTCTAGGCCATTCTGGTTAAGCGTTTGAAGCAGCAGAATAGCGAACAATTTTTTGCCTTCTCAACCATTTCTTGGCTTCAAACTCCCATATCTCGCGAACGGATTGACCTAACCCACAAATTCCTATTGCATCTGATAATAGAAACTCGCCCGATTACAACGGTATGTGTATTTTTTCCCTAGGCCATTCTGGTCAAGCGTTTGAAGCAGCAGAATAGTGAACAATTTTTTGCCTTCTCAACCATTTCTTGGCTTCAAACTCCCATATCTCGCGAACGGATTGACCTAACCCAAAAATTCCTGTTGCGTCTGAAAGTAGAATCTCGCCCGATTACAAAGGTATGTGTATTTTTTCCCTAGGCCATTCTGGTTAAGCGTTTGGAGCAGCAGAAGTGCGAAAAATTTTTTGCCTTCTCAACCATTTCTTGGCTTCAAACTCCCATATCACGCGAACGGACTGACCTAACCCAAAAGATCCTGTTGCGTCTGAAAGTAGAAACTCGCCCGATTACAACGGTATGTGTATTTTTTCCCTAGGCCATTCTAGTTAAGCGTTTGGAGCAGCAGTAGTGCGAATAATTTGTTGTCTTCTTTACCATTTCTTAGCTTCAAACTCCCATATCTCGCGTACGGATTGACCTAACCCAGAAATTCCTGTTGCATCTGAAAGAAGAAACTCGCCCGATTACAACGGTATGTGTATTTTTTCTCTAGGCCATTCTGGTTAAGCGTTTGAAGCAGCAGAATAGCGAACAATTTTTTGCCTTCTCAACCATTTCTTGGCTTCAAACTCCCATATCTCGCGAACGGATTGACCTAACCCAAAAATTCCTGTTGCATCTGAAAGAAGAAACTCGCCCGATTACAACGGTATGTGTATTTTTTCCCTAGGCCATTCTAGTCAAGCGTTTGGAGCAGCAGAAGTGCGAAAAATTTGTTGCCTTCTTAACCATTTCTTAGCTTCAAACTCCCATATCTCGCGAACGGATTGACCTAACCCAAAAATTCCTATTGCATCTGATAATAGAAACTCGCCCGATTACAACGGTATGTGTATTTTTTCCCTAGGCCATTCTGGTTCAGCGTTTGGAGCAGCAGAATTGCGAAAAATTTTTTGCTTTCTCAACCATTTCTTGGCTTCAAACTGCCATATCTAGCGAACGGATGGACCTAACCCAAAAATTCCTATAGCATCTGAAAGTATAAACTCGCCCGACTACAGCGGTATGTATATTTTTTCCCTAGGGCATTCTGGTTAAGCGTTTGGATCAGCAGAATTACCAAAAATTGTATGCCTTCTCAACCATTTCTTGGCTTCAAACTCCCATATCTCGCGAACGGATAGACCTAACCCAAAAATTCCTGTTGCGTGTGAAAGTAGAAACTCGCCCGATTACAACGGTATGTGTATTTTCTCCCTAGCCCATTCTGGTTAAGAGTTTGGAGCAGCAGAATAGCGAAAAATTGTTTGCATTCTCAACCATTTCTTGGCTTCGAACTCCCATATCTCGCGAACGGATTGACCTAACGCAAAAATTCCTGTTGCGTCTGAAAGTAGAATCACGCCCGATTACGACGGTATGTGTATTTTTTCCCTAGGCCATTCTGGTCAAGCGTTTGGAGCAGCAGAAGTGCGAAAAATTTGTTGCCTTCTTAACCATTTCTTAGCTTCAAACTCCCATATCTCGCGAACGGATTGACCTAACCCAAAAATTCCTATTGCATCTGATAATAGAAACTCGCCCGATTACAACGGTATGTGTCTTTTTTCCCTAGGCCATTCTGGTCAAGCGTTTGAAGCAGCAGAATAGTGAACAATTTTTTGCCTTCTCAACCATTTCTTGGCTTCAAACTCCCATATCTCGCGAACGGATTGACCTAACCCAAAAATTCCTGTTGCGTCTGAAAGTAGAAACACGCCCGATTACGACGGTACGTGTATTTTTTCCCTAGGCCATTCTGGTCAAGCGTTTGGAGCAGCAGAAGTGCGAAAAATTTGTTGTCTCCTTTACCATTTCTTAGCTTCAAACTCCCATATCTCGCGAACGGATTGACCTAACCCAAAAATTCTTCTTGCATCTGAAAGAAGAAACTCGCCCGATTACAACGGTATGTGTATTTTTTCCCTAGGCCATTCTGGTTAAGCGTTTGGAGCAGCAGAATAGCGAAAAATTGTTTGCCTTCTCAACCATTTCTTGGCTTCAAACTCCCATATCTCGCGAACGGATTGACCTAACCCATAAATTCCTGTTGCGTCTGAAAGTAGAATCTCGCCCGATTACAAAGGTATGTGTATTTTTTCCCTAGGCCATTCTGGTTAAGCGTTTGGAGCAGCAGAATAGCGAAAAATTGTTTGCCTTCTCAACCATTTCTTGGCTTCAAACTCCCATATCTCGCGAACGGATTGACCTAACCCATAAATTCCTGTTGCGTCTGAAAGTAGAATCTCGCCCGATTACAAAGGTATGTGTATTTTTTCCCTAGGCCATTCTGGTTAAGCGTTTGGAGCAGCAGAAGTGCGAAAAATTTTTTGCCTTCTCAACCATTTCTTGGCTTCAAACTCCCATATCACGCGAACGGATTGACCTAACCCAAAAGATCCTGTTGCGTCTGAAAGTAGAAACTCGCCCGATTACAACGGTATGTGTATTTTTTCCCTAGGCCATTCTAGTTAAGCGTTTGGAGCAGCAGTAGTGCGAATAATTTGTTGTCTTCTTTACCATTTCTTAGCTTCAAACTCCCATATCTCGCGAACGGATTGACCTAACGCAAAAATTCCTGTTGCGTCTGAAAGTAGAAACACGCCCGATTACAACGGTATGTGTATTTTTTCTCTAGGCCATTCTGGTTAAGCGTTTGAAGCAGCAGAATAGCGAACAATTTTTTGCCTTCTCAACCATTTCTTGGCTTCAAACTCCCATATCTCGCGAACGGATTGACCTAACCCAAAAATTCCTGTTGCATCTGAAAGAAGAAACTCGCCCGATTACAACGGTATGTGTATTTTTTCCCTAGGCCATTCTGGTCAAGCGTTTGAAGCAGCAGAATAGTGAACAATTTTTTGCCTTCTCAACCATTTCTTGGCTTCAAACTCCCATATCTCGCGAACGGATTGACCTAACCCAAAAATTCCTGTTGCGTCTGAAAGTAGAAACACGCCCGATTACGACGGTACGTGTATTTTTTCCCTAGGCCATTCTGGTCAAGCGTTTGGAGCAGCAGAAGTGCGAAAAATTTGTTGTCTCCTTTACCATTTCTTAGCTTCAAACTCCCATATCTCGCGAACGGATTGACCTAACCCAAAAATTCTTCTTGCATCTGAAAGAAGAAACTCGCCCGATTACAACGGTATGTGTATTTTTTCTCTAGGCCATTCTGGTTAAGCGTTTGAAGCAGCAGAATAGCGAACAATTTTTTGCCTTGTCAACCATTTCTTGGCTTCAAACTCCCATATCTCGCGAACGGATTGACCTAACCCAAAAATTCCTGTTGCATCTGAAAGAAGAAACTCGCCCGATTACAACGGTATGTGTATTTTTTCCCTAGGCCATTCTGGTTAAGCGTTTGGAGCAGCAGAATAGGGAAAAATTGTTTGCCTTCTCAACCATTTCTTGGCTTCAAACTCCCATATCTCGCGAACGGATTGACCTAACCCATAAATTCCTGTTGCGTCTGAAAGTAGAATCTCGCCCGATTACAAAGGTATGTGTATTTTTTCCCTAGGCCATTCTGGTTAAGCGTTTGGAGCAGCAGAATAGCGAAAAATTGTTTGCATTCTCAACCATTTCTTGCCTTCGAACTCCCATATCTCGCGAACGGATTGACCTAACGCAAAAATTCCTGTTGCGTCTGAAAGTAGAATCACGCCCGATTACGACGGTATGTGTATTTTTTCCCTAGGCCATTCTGGTCAAGCGTTTGGAGCAGCAGAAGTGCGAAAAATTTGTTGCCTTCTTAACCATTTCTTAGCTTCAAACTCCCATATCTCGCGAACGGATTGACCTAACCCAAAAATTCCTATTGCATCTGATAATAGAAACTCGCCCGATTACAACGGTATGTGTATTTTTTCCCTAGGCCATTCTGGTTAAGCGTTTGGAGCAGCAGAATAGCGAAAAATTGTTTGCCTTCTCAACCATTTCTTGGCTTCAAACTCCCATATCTCGCGAACGGATTGACCTAACCCATAAATTCCTGTTGCGTCTGAAAGTAGAATCTCGCCCGATTACAAAGGTATGTGTATTTTTTCCCTAGGCCATTCTGGTTAAGCGTTTGGAGCAGCAGAAGTGCGAAAAATTTTTTGCCTTCTCAACCATTTCTTGGCTTCAAACTCCCATATCACGCGAACGGATTGACCTAACCCAAAAGATCCTGTTGCGTCTGAAAGTAGAAACTCGCCCGATTACAACGGTATGTGTATTTTTTCCCTAGGCCATTCTAGTTAAGCGTTTGGAGCAGCAGTAGTGCGAATAATTTGTTGTCTTCTTTACCATTTCTTAGCTTCAAACTCCCATATCTCGCGAACGGATTGACCTAACGCAAAAATTCCTGTTGCGTCTGAAAGTAGAAACACGCCCGATTACAACGGTATGTGTATTTTTTCTCTAGGCCATTCTGGTTAAGCGTTTGAAGCAGCAGAATAGCGAACAATTTTTTGCCGTCTCAACCATTTCTTGGCTTCAAACTCCCATATCTCGCGAACGGATTGACCTAACCCAAAAATTCCTGTTGCGTCTGAAAGTAGAATCTCGCCCGATTACAAAGGAATGTGTATTTTTTTCCTAGGCCATTCTGGTTAAGCGTTTGGAGCAGCAGAAGTGCGAAAAATTTTTTGCCTTCTCAACCATTTCTTGGCTTCAAACTCCCATATCACGCGAACGGATTGACCTAACCCAAAAGATCCTGTTGCGTCTGAAAGTAGAAACTCGCCCGATTACAACGGTATGTGTATTTTTTCCCTAGGCCATTCTAGTTAAGCGTTTGGAGCAGCAGTAGTGCGAATAATTTGTTGTCTTCTTTACCATTTCTTAGCTTCAAACTCCCATATCTCGCGAACGGATTGACCTAACGCAAAAATTCCTGTTGCGTCTGAAAGTAGAAACACGCCCGATTACAACGGTATGTGTATTTTTTCCCTAGGCCATTCTGGTCAAGCGTTTGAAGCAGCAGAATAGTGAACAATTTTTTGCCTTCTCAACCATTTCTTGGCTTCAAACTCCCATATCTCGCGAACGGATTGACCTAACCCAAAAATTCCTGTTGCGTCTGAAAGTAGAAACACGCCCGATTACGACGGTACGTGTATTTTTTCCCTAGGCCATTCTGGTCAAGCGTTTGGAGCAGCAGAAGTGCGAAAAATTTGTTGTCTCCTTTACCATTTCTTAGCTTCAAACTCCCATATCTCGCGAACGGATTGACCTAACCCAAAAATTCTTCTTGCATCTGAAAGAAGAAACTCGCCCGATTACAACGGTATGTGTATTTTTTCCCTAGGCCATTCTGGTTAAGCGTTTGGAGCAGCAGAATAGCGAAAAATTGTTTGCCTTCTCAACCATTTCTTGGCTTCAAACTCCCATATCTCGCGAACGGATTGACCTAACCCAAAAATTCCTGTTGCATCTGAAAGAAGAAACTCGCCCGATTACAAGGGTATGTGTATTTTTTCTCTAGGCCATTCTGGTTAAGCGTTTGAAGCAGCAGAATAGCGAACAATTTTTTGCCTTCTCAACCATTTCTTGGCTTCAAACTCCCATATCTCGCGAACGGATTGACCTAACCCAAAAATTCCTGTTGCATCTGAAAGAAGAAACTCGCCCGATTACAACGGTATGTGTATTTTTTCCCTAGGCCATTCTAGTCAAGCGTTTGGAGCAGCAGAAGTGCGAAAAATTTGTTGCCTTCTTAACCATTTCTTAGCTTCAAACTCCCATATCTCGCGAACGGATTGACCTAACCCAAAAATTCCTATTGCATCTGATAATAGAAACTCGCCCGATTGCAACGGTATGTGTATTTTTTCCCTAGGCCATTCTGGTTCAGCGTTTGGAGCAGCAGAATTGCGAAAAATTTTTTGCTTTCTCAACCATTTCTTGGCTTCAAACTGCCATATCTAGCGAACGGATGGACCTAACCCAAAAATTCCAATTGCATCTGAAAGTATAAACTCGCCCGACTACAGCGGTATGTGTATTTTTTCCCTAGGGCATTCTGGTTAAGCGTTTGGATCAGCAGAATTACCAAAAATTGTATGCCTTCTCAACCATTTCTTGGCTTCAAACTCCCATATCTCGCGAACGGATAGACCTAACCCAAAAATTCCTGTTGCGTGTGAAAGTAGAAACTCGCCCGTTTACAACGGTATGTGTATTTTCTCCCTAGCCCATTCTGGTTAAGAGTTTGGAGCAGCAGAATAGCGAAAAATTGTTTGCATTCTCAACCATTTCTTGGCTTCGAACTCCCATATCTCGCGAACGGATTGACCTAACGCAAAAATTCCTGTTGCGTCTGAAACTAGAAACACGCCCGATTACGACGGTATGTGTATTTTTTCCCTAGGCCATTCTGGTCAAGCGTTTGGAGCAGCAGAAGTGCGAAAAATTTGTTGCCTTCTTAACCATTTCTTAGCTTCAAACTCCCATATCTCGCGAACGGATTGACCTAACCCAAAAATTCCTATTGCATCTGATAATAGAAACTCGCCCGATTACAACGGTATGTGTATTTTTTCCCTAGGCCATTCTGGTTAAGCGTTTGGAGCAGCAGAATTGCGAAAAATTTTTTGCCTTCTCAACCATTTCTTGGCTTCAAACTCCCATATCTCGCGAACGGATTGACCCAACCCAAAAATTCCTGTTGCGTCTGAAAGTAGAAACTCGCCCGATTAAAACGGTATGTGTATTTTTTCCTAGGCCATTCTGGTTAAGCGTTTGGAGCAGCAGAAGTGCGAAAAATTTGTTGTCTCCTTTACCATTTCTTAGCTTCAAACTGCCATATCTCGCGAACGGATTGACCTAACCCAAAAATTCTTCTTGCATCTGAAAGAAGAATCTCGCCCGATTACAACGGTATGTGTATCTTTTCCCTAGGCCATTCTGGTTAAGCGTTTGGAGCAGCAGAAGTGCGAAAAACTTGTTGTCTCCTTAACCATTTCTTAGCTTCAAACTCCCATATCTCGCGAACGGATTGACCTAACCCAAAAATTCCTATTGCATCTGAAAGTAGAAACTCGCCCGATTACAACGGTATGTGTATTTTTTCCCTAGGCAATTCTGGTTAAGCGTTTGAAGCAGCAGAATTGCGAAAAATTTTTTGCCTTCTCAACCATTTTTTGGCTTCAAACTCCTATATCTCGCGAACGGATTGACCTAACCCAAAAATTCCTGTTGCGTCTGAAAGTAGAGACTCGCCCGATTACAGCGGTATGTGTATTTTTTCCCTAGGCCATTCTGGTTAAGCGTTAGGAGCAGCAGAAGTGCGAAAAATTTGTTGTCTTCTTTACCATTTCTTAGCTTCAAACTCCCATATCTCGCGAACGGATTGACCTAACCCAAAAATTCTTCTTGCATCTGAAAGAAGAAACTCGCCCGATTACAACGGTATGTGTATTTTTTCCCTAGGCCATTCTGGTTAAGCGTTTGGAGCAGCAGAATAGCGAAAAATTGTTTGCCTTCTCAACCATTTCTTGGCTTCAAACTCCCATATCTCGCGAACGGATTGACCTAACCAATAAATTCCTGTTGCGTCTGAAAGTAGAATCTCGCCCGATTACAACGGTATGTGTATCTTTTCCCTAGGCCATTCTGGTTAAGCGTTTGGAGCAGCAGAAGTGCGAAAAACTTGTTGTCTCCTTAACCATTTCTTAGCTTCAAACTCCCATATCTCGCGAACGGATTGACCTAACCCAAAAATTCCTATTGCATCTGAAAGTAGAAACTCGCCCGATTACAACGGTATGTGTATTTTTTCCCTAGGCAATTCTGGTTAAGCGTTTGAAGCAGCAGAATTGCGAAAAATTTTTTGCCTTCTCAACCATTTTTTGGCTTCAAACTCCCATATCTCGCGAACGGATTGACCTAACCCAAAAATTCCTGTTGCGTCTGAAAGTAGAAACACGCCCGATTACGACGGTATGTGTATTTTTTCCCTAGGCCATTCTGGTCAAGCGTTTGGAGCAGCAGAAGTGCGAAAAATTTGTTGCCTTCTTAACCATTTCTTAGCTTCAAACTCCCATATCTCGCGAACGGATTGACCTAACCCAAAAATTCCTATTGCATCTGATAATAGAAACTCGCCCGATTACAACGGTATGTGTATTTTTTCCCTAGGCCATTCTGGTTAAGCGTTTGGAGCAGCAGAAGTGCGAAAATTTGTTGTCTTCTTTACCATTTCTTAGCTTCAAACTCCCATATCTCGCGAACGGATTGACCTAACCCAAAAATTCTTGTTGCATCTGAAAGAAGAAACTCGCCCGATTACAACGGTATGTGTATTTTTTCCCTAGGCCATTCTGGTTAAGCGTTTGGAGCAGCAGAATAGCGAAAAATTGTTTGCCTTCTCAACCATTTCTTGGCTTCAAACTCCCATATCTCGCGAACGGATTGACCTAACCCATAAATTCCTGTTGCGTCTGAAAGTAGAATCTCGCCCGATTACAACGGTATGTGTATTTTTTCCCTAGGCCATTCTGGTTAAGCGTTTGGAGCAGCATAAGTGCGAAAAATTTGTTGTCTCCTTAACCATTTCTTACCTTCAAACTCCCATATCTCGCGAACGGATTGACCTAACCCAAAAATTCCTATTGCATCTGAAAGTAGAAACTCGCCCGATTACAACGGTATATGTATTTTTTCCCTAGGCCATTCTGATTAAGCGTTTGGTGCAGCAGCATTGCGAAAAATTTTTTGCCTTCTCAACCATTTCTTGGCTTCAAACTCCCATATCTCGCGAACGGATTGACCAAACCCAGCAGTTCCTGCTGCGTCTGAAAGTAGAAACTCGCCCGATTACAGCGGTATGTGTATTTTTTCCCTAGGCCATTCTGGTTAAGCGTTTGGAGCAGCAGAATTGCGAAAAATTTTTTGCCTTCTCAACCATTTCTTGGCTTCAAACTCCCATATCTCGCGAACGGATTGACCTAACCCAAAAATTCCTGTTGCATCTGAAAGTAGAAACTCGCCCGATTACAACGGTATGTGTATTTTTTCCCTAGGCCATTCTGGTCAAGCGTTTGAAGCAGCAGAATAGCGAAAAATTGTTTGCCTTCTCAACCATTTCTTGGCTTCAAAGTCCCATATCTCGCGAACGGATTGACCTAACCCATAAATTCCTGTTGCGTCTGAAAGTAGAATCTCGCCCGATTACAACGGTATATGTATTTTTTCCCTAGGCCATTCTGGTTAAGCGTTTGGAGCAGCAGAAGTGCGAAAAATTTGTTGTCTCCTTTACCATTTCTTAGCTTCAAACTCCCATATCTCGCGAACCGATTGACCTAACCCAAAAATTCTTCTTGCATCTGAAAGAAGAAACTCGCCCGATTACAACGGTATGTGTATTTTTTCCCTAGGCCATTCTGGTCAAGCGTTTGGAGCAGCAGAATTGCGAAATATTTGTTGCCTTCTTAACCATTTCTTAGCTTCAAACTCCCATATCTCGCGAACGGATTGACCTAACCCAAAAATTCCTATTGCATCTGATAATAGAAACTCGACCGATTGCAACGGTATGTGTATTTTTTCCCTAGGCCATTCTGGTCAAGCGTTTGAAGCAGCAGAATAGCGAAAAATTGTTTGCCTTCTCAACCATTTCTTGGCTTCAAACTCCCATATCTCGCGAACGGATTGACCTAACCCATAAATTCCTGTTGCGTCTGAAAGTAGAATCTCGCCCGATTACAACGGTATATGTATTTTTTCCCTAGGCCATTCTGGTTAAGCGTTTGGAGCAGCAGAAGTGCGAAAAATTTGTTGTCTCCTTTACCATTTCTTAGCTTCAAACTCCCATATCTCGCGAACCGATTGACCTAACCCAAAAATTCTTCTTGCATCTGAAAGAAGAAACTCGCCCGATTACAACGGTATGTGTATTTTTTCCCTAGGCCATTCTGGTCAAGCGTTTGGAGCAGCAGAAGTGCGAAATATTTGTTGCCTTCTTAACCATTTCTTAGCTTCAAACTCCCATATCTCGCGAACGGATTGACCTAACCCAAAAATTCCTATTGCATCTGAAAGTAGAAACTCGCCCGATTACAACGGTATATGTATTTTTTCCCTAGGCCATTCTGATTAAGCGTTTGGTGCAGCAGCATTGCGAAAAATTTTTTGCCTTCTCAACCATTTCTTGGCTTCAAACTCCCATATCTCGCGAACGGATTGACCAAACCCAGCAGTTCCTGCTGCGTCTGAAAGTAGAAACTCGCCCGATTACAGCGGTATGTGTATTTTTTCCCTAGGCCATTCTGGTTAAGCGTTTGGAGCAGCAGAATTGCGAAAAATTTTTTGCCTTCTCAACCATTTCTTGGCTTCAAACTCCCATATCTCGCGAACGGATTGACCTAACCCAAAAATTCCTGTTGCATCTGAAAGTAGAAACTCGCCCGATTACAACGGTATGTGTATTTTTTCCCTAGGCCATTCTGGTCAAGCGTTTGAAGCAGCAGAATAGCGAAAAATTGTTTGCCTTCTCAACCATTTCTTGGCTTCAAACTCCCATATCTCGCGAACGGATTGACCTAACCCATAAATTCCTGTTGCGTCTGAAAGTAGAATCTCGCCCGATTACAACGGTATATGTATTTTTTCCCTAGGCCATTCTGGTTAAGCGTTTGGAGCAGCAGAAGTGCGAAAAATTTGTTGTCTCCTTTACCATTTCTTAGCTTCAAACTCCCATATCTCGCGAACCGATTGACCTAACCCAAAAATTCTTCTTGCATCTGAAAGAAGAAACTCGCCCGATTACAACGGTATGTGTATTTTTTCCCTAGGCCATTCTGGTCAAGCGTTTGGAGCAGCAGAATTGCGAAATATTTGTTGCCTTCTTAACCATTTCTTAGCTTCAAACTCCCATATCTCGCGAACGGATTGACCTAACCCAAAAATTCCTATTGCATCTGATAATAGAAACTCGACCGATTGCAACGGTATGTGTATTTTTTCCCTAGGCCATTCTGGTCAAGCGTTTGAAGCAGCAGAATAGCGAAAAATTGTTTGCCTTCTCAACCATTTCTTGGCTTCAAACTCCCATATCTCGCGAACGGATTGACCTAACCCATAAATTCCTGTTGCGTCTGAAAGTAGAATCTCGCCCGATTACAACGGTATATGTATTTTTTCCCTAGGCCATTCTGGTTAAGCGTTTGGAGCAGCAGAAGTGCGAAAAATTTGTTGTCTCCTTTACCATTTCTTAGCTTCAAACTCCCATATCTCGCGAACCGATTGACCTAACCCAAAAATTCTTCTTGCATCTGAAAGAAGAAACTCGCCCGATTACAACGGTATGTGTATTTTTTCCCTAGGCCATTCTGGTCAAGCGTTTGGAGCAGCAGAAGTGCGAAATATTTGTTGCCTTCTTAACCATTTCTTAGCTTCAAACTCCCATATCTCGCGAACGGATTGACCTAACCCAAAAATTCCTATTGCATCTGATAATAGAAACTCGACCGATTGCAACGGTATGTGTATTTTTTCCCTAGGCCATTCTGGTTGAGCGTTTGGAGCAGCAGAATTGCGAAAAATTTTTTGCTTTCTCAACCATTTCTTGGCTTCAAACTGCCATATCTAGCGAACGGATGGACCTAACCCAAAAATTCCTATTGCATCTGAAAGTATAAACTCGCCCGACTACAGCGGTATGTATATTTTTTCCCTAGGGCATTCTGGTTAAGCGTTTGGATCAGCAGAATTACCAAAAATTGTATGCCTTCTCAACCATTTCTTGGCTTCAAACTCCCATATCTCGCGAACGGATAGACCTAACCCAAAAATTCCTGTTGCGTGTGAAAGTAGAAACTCGCCCGATTACAACGGTATGTGTATTTTCTCCCTAGCCCATTCTGGTTAAGAGTTTGGAGCAGCAGAATAGCGAAAAATTGTTTGCATTCTCAACCATTTCTTGGCTTCAAACTCCCATGTCTCGCGAACGGATTGACCTAACTCAAAAATTCCTGTTGCGTCTGAAAGTAGAAAGTCGCCCGATTACAACGGTATGTGTATTTTTTCCCTAGGCCATTCTGGTTAAGCGTTTGGAGCAGCAGAAGTGCGAAAAATTTGTTGTCTTCTTTACCATTTCTTAGCTTCAAACTCCCATATCTCGCGAACGGATTGACCTAACCCAAAAATTCTTCTTGCATCTGAAAGAAGAAACTCGCCCGATTACAACGGTATGTGTATTTTTTCCCTAGGCCATTCTGGTTAAGCGTTTGGAGCAGCAGAATAGCGAAAAATTGTTTGCCTTCTCAACCATTTCTTGGCTTCAAACTCCCATATCTCGCGAACGGATTGACCTAACCCATAAATTCCTGTTGCGTCTGAAAGTAGAATCTCGCCCGATTACAACGGTATGTGTATTTTTTCCCTAGGCCATTCTGGTTAAGCGTTTGGAGCAGCAGAAGTGCGAAAAACTTGTTGTCTCCTTAACCATTTCTTAGCTTCAAACTCCCATATCTCGCGAACGGATTGACCTAACCCAAAAATTCCTATTGCATCTGAATGTAGAAACTCGCCCGATTACAACGGTATGTGTATTTTTTCCCTAGGCAATTCTGGTTAAGCGTTTGAAGCAGCAGAATTGCGAAAAATTTTTTGCCTTCTCAACCATTTTTTGGCTTCAAACTCCTATATCTCGCGAACGGATTGACCTAACCCAAAAATTCCTGTTGCGTCTGAAAGTAGAGACTCGCCCGATTACAGCGGTATGTGTATTTTTTCCCTAGGCCATTCTGGTTAAGCGTTTGGAGCAGCAGAAGTGCGAAAAATTTGTTGTCTTCTTTACCATTTCTTAGCTTCAAACTCCCATATCTCGCGAACGGATTGACCTAACCCAAAAATTCTTCTTGCATCTGAAAGAAGAAACTCGCCCGATTACAACGGTATGTGTATTTTTTCCCTAGGCCATTCTGGTTAAGCGTTTGGAGCAGCAGAATAGCGAAAAATTGTTTGCCTTCTCAACCATTTCTTGGCTTCAAACTCCCATATCTCGCGAACGGATTGACCTAACCCATAAATTCCTGTTGCGTCTGAAAGTCGAATCTCGCCCAATTACAACGGTATGTGTATTTTTTCCCTAGGCCATTCTGGTTAAGCGTTTGGAGCAGCAGAAGTGCGAAAAACTTGTTGTCTCCTTAACCATTTCTTAGCTTCAAACTCCCATATCTCGCGAACGGATTGACCTAACCCAAAAATTCCTATTGCATCTGAAAGTAGAAACTCGCCCGATTACAACGGTATGTGTATTTTTTCCCTAGGCAATTCTGGTTAAGCGTTTGAAGCAGCAGAATTGCGAAAAATTTTTTGCCTTCTCAACCATTTTTTGGCTTCAAACTCCCATATCTCGCGAACGGATTGACCTAACCCAAAAATTCCTGTTGCGTCTGAAAGTAGAAACACGCCCGATTACGACGGTATGTGTATTTTTTCCCTAGGCCATTCTGGTCAAGCGTTTGGAGCAGCAGAAGTGCGAAAAATTTGTTGCCTTCTTAACCATTTCTTAGCTTCAAACTCCCATATCTCGCGAACGGATTGACCTAACCCAAAAATTCCTATTGCATCTGATAATAGAAACTCGCCCGATTACAACGGTATGTTTATTTTTTCCCTAGGCCATTCTGGTTAAGCGTTTGGAGCAGCAGAAGTGCGAAAATTTGTTGTCTTCTTTACCATTTCTTAGCTTCAAACTCCCATATCTCGCGAACGGATTGACATAACCCAAAAATTCTTGTTGCATCTGAAAGAAGAAACTCGCCCGATTACAACGGTATGTGTATTTTTTCCCTAGGCCATTCTGGTTAAGCGTTTGGAGCAGCAGAATAGCGAAAAATTTTTTGCCTTCTCAACCATTTCTTGGCTTCAAACTCCCATATCTCGCGAACGGATTGACCTAACCCAAAAATTCCTATTGCATCTGATAATAGAAACTCGCCCGATTACAACGGTATGTGTATTTTTTCCCTAGGCCATTCTGGTTAAGCGTTTGGAGCAGCAGAAGTGCGAAAATTTGTTGTCTTCTTTACCATTTCTTAGCTTCAAACTCCCATATCTCGCGAACGGATTGACCTAACCCAAAAATTCCTATTGCATCTGAAAGTAGAAACTCGCCCGATTACAACGGTATATGTATTTTTTCCCTAGGCCATTCTGGTTAAGCGTTTGGAGCAGCAGCATTGCGAAAAATTTTTTGCCTTCTCAACCATTTCTTGGCTTCAAACTCCCATATCTCGCGAACGGATTGACCAAACCCAGCAGTTCCTGCTGCGTCTGAAAGTAGAAACTCGCCCGATTACAGCGGTATGTGTATTTTTTCCCTAGGCCATTCTGGTTAAGCGTTTGGACCAGCAGAATTGCGAAAAATTTTTTGCCTTCTCAACCATTTCTTGGCTTCAAACTCCCATATCTCGCGAACGGATTGACCTAACCCAAAAATTCCTGTTGCATCTGAAAGTAGAAACTCGCCCGATTACAACGGTATGTGTATTTTTTCCCTAGGCCATTCTGGTCAAGCGTTTGAAGCAGCAGAATAGCGAAAAATTGTTTGCCTTCTCAACCATTTCTTGGCTTCAAACTCCCATATCTCGCGAACGGATTGACCTAACCCAAAAATTCCTATTGCATCTGATAATAGAAACTCGCCCGATTACAACGGTATGTGTATTTTTTCCCTAGGCCATTCTGGTTAAGCGTTTGGAGCAGCAGAATTGCGAAAAATTTTTTGCTTTCTCAACCATTTCTTGGCTTCAAACTCCCATATCTCGCGAACGGATTGACCTAACCCAAAAATTCCTGTTGCGTCTGAAAGTAGAAACACGCCCGATTACAACGGTATGTGTATTTTTTCCCTAGGCCATTCTGGTCAAGCGTTTGAAGCAGCAGAATAGCGAAAAATTGTTTGCCTTCTCAACCATTTCTTGGCTTCAAACTCCCATATCTCGCGAACGGATTGACCTAACCCATAAATTCCTGTTGCGTCTGAAAGTAGAATCTCGCCCGATTACAACGGTATATGTATTTTTTCCCTAGGCCATTCTGGTTAAGCGTTTGAAGCAGCAGACGTGCGAAAAATTTGTTGTCTCCTTTACCATTTCTTAGCTTCAAACTCCCATATCTCGCGAACGGATTGACCTAACCCAAAAATTCCTATTGCATCTGATAATAGAAACTCGCCCGATTGCAACGGTATGTGTATTTTTTCCCTAGGCCATTCTGGTTGAGCGTTTGGAGCAGCAGAATTGCGAAAAATTTTTTGCTTTCTCAACCATTTCTTGGCTTCAAACTGCCATATCTAGCGAACGGATTGACCAAACCCAGAAGTTCCTGCTGCGTCTGAAAGTAGAAACTCACCCGATTACAACGATATGCATATTTTTTCCCTAGGCCATTCTGGTTAAGCGTTTGGAGCAGCAGAATTGCGAAAAATGTTTTGCCTTCTCAACCATTTCTTGGCTTCAAACTCCCATATCTCGCGAACGGATTGACCTAACCCAAAAATTCCTATTGCATCTGAAAGTAGAAACTCGCCCGATTACAGCGGTATGTGTATTTTTTCCCTAGGCAATTCTGGTTAAGCGTTTGGAGCAGCAGAATTGCGAAAAATTTTTTGCCTTCTCAACCATTTCTTGGCTTCAAACTCCCATATCTCGCGAACGGATTGACCTAACCCAAAAATTCCTGTTGCATCTGAAAGTAGAAACTCGCCCGATTACAACGGTATGTGTATTTTTTCCCTAGGCAATTCTGGTTAAGCGTTTGAAGCAGCAGAATTGCGAAAAATTTTTTGCCTTCTCAACCATTTTTTGGCTTCAAACTCCCATATCTCGCGAACGGATTGACCTAACCCAAAAATTCCTGTTGCGTCTGAAAGTAGAAACACGCCCGATTTCGACGGTATGTGTATTTTTTCCCTAGGCCATTCTGGTCAAGCGTTTGGAGCAGCAGAAGTGCGAAAAATTTGTTGCCTTCTTAACCATTTCTTAGCTTCAAACTCCCATATCTCGCGAACGGATTGACCTAACCCAAAAATTCCTATTGCATCTGATAATAGAAACTCGCCCGATTACAACGGTATGTGTATTTTTTCCCTAGGCCATTCTGGTTAAGCGTTTGGAGCAGCAGAAGTGCGAAAATTTGTTGTCTTCTTTACCATTTCTTAGCTTCAAACTCCCATATCTCGCGAACGAATTGACCTAACCCAAAAATTCTTGTTGCATCTGAAAGAAGAAACTCGCCCGATTACAACGGTATGTGTATTTTTTCCCTAGGCCATTCTGTTTAAGCGTTTGGAGCAGCAGAATAGCGAAAAATTGTTTGCCTTCTCAACCATTTCTTGGCTTCAAACTCCCATATCTCGCGAACGGATTGACCTAACCCATAAATTCCTGTTGCGTCTGAAAGTAGAATCTCGCCCGATTACAACGGTATGTGTATTTTTTCCCTAGGCCATTCTGGTTAAGCGTTTGGAGCAGCAGAAGTGCGAAAAATTTGTTGTCTCCTTAACCATTTCTTACCTTCAAACTCCCATATCTCGCGAACGGATTGACCTAACCCAAAAATTCCTATTGCATCTGAAAGTAGAAACTCGGCCGATTACAACGGTATATGTATTTTTTCCCTAGGCCATTCTGATTAAGCGTTTGGAGCAGCAGCATTGCGAAAAATTTTTTGCCTTCTCAACCATTTCTTGGCTTCAAACTCCCATATCTCGCGAACGGATTGACCAAACCCAGAAGTTCCTGCTGCGTCTGAAAGTAGAAACTCGCCCGATTACAGCGGTATGTGTATTTTTTCCCTAGGCCATTCTGGTTAAGCGTTTGGAGCAGCAGAATTGCGAAAAATTTTTTGCCTTCTCAACCATTTCTTGGCTTCAAACTCCCATATCTCGCGAACGGATTGACTTAACCCAAAAATTCCTGTTGCATCTGAAAGTAGAAACTCGCCCGATTACAACGGTATGTGTATTTTTTCCCTAGGCCATTCTGGTCAAGCGTTTGAAGCAGCAGAATAGCGAAAAATTGTTTGCCTTCTCAACCATTTCTTGGCTTCAAACTCCCATATCTCGCGAACGGATTGACCTAACCCATAAATTCCTGTTGCGTCTGAAAGTAGAAAGTCGCCCGATTACAACGGTATGTGTATTTTTTCCCTAGGCCATTCTGGTTAAGCGTTTGGAGCAGCAGTAGAGCGAACAATTTGTTGTGTTCTTTACCATTTCTTAGCTTCAAACTCCCATATCTCGCGAACGCATTGACCTAACCCAAAAATTCCTGTTGCATTTGAAAGAAGAAACTCGCCCGATTACAACGATATGTGTATTTTTTCTCTAGGCCATTCTGGTTAAGCGTTTGAAGCATCAGAATAGCGAACAATTTTTTGCCTTCTCAACCATTTCTTGGCTTCAAACTCCCATATCTCGCGAACGGATTGACCTAACCCAAAAATTCCTGTTGCATCTGAAAGAAGAAACTCGCCCGATTACAACGGTATGTGTATTTTTTCCCTAGGCCATTCTGGTCAAGCGTTTGAAGCAGCAGAATAGCGAACAATTTTTTTCCTTCTCAACCATTTCTTGGCTTCAAACTCCCATGTCTCGCGAACGGATTGACCTAACCCAAAAATTCCTGTTGCGTCTGAAAGTAGAAACACGCCCGATTACGACGGTATGTGTATTTTTTCCCTAGGCCATTCTGGTCAAGCGTTTGGAGCAGCAGAAGTGCGAAAAATTTGTTGCCTTCTTAACCATTTCTTAGCTTCAAACTCCCATATCTCGCGAACGGATTGACCTAACCCAAAAATTCCTATTGCATCTGATAATAGAAACTCGCCCGATTACAACGGTATGTGTATTTTTTCCCTAGGCCATTCTGGTTAAGCGTTTGGAGCAGCAGAATTGCGAAAAATTGTTTGCCTTCTCAACCATTTCTTGGCTTCAAACTGCCATATCTAGCGAACGGATGGACCTAACCCAAAAATTCCTATTGCATCTGAAAGTATAAACTCGCCCGACTACAGCGGTATGTATATTTTTTCCCAAGGCATTCTGGTTGAGCGTTTGGATCAGCAGAATTACCAAAAATTGTATGCCTTCTCAACCATTTCTTGGCTTCAAACTCCCATATCTCGCGAACGGATAGACCTAACCCAAAAATTCCTGTTGCGTGTGAAAGTAGAAACTCGCCCGATTACAACGGTATGTGTATTTTCTCCCTAGCCCATTCTGATTAAGAGTTTGGAGCAGCAGAGTAGCGAAAAATTGTTTGCATTCTCAACCATTTCTTGGCTTCAAACTCCCATATCTCGCGAACGGATTGACCTAACCCACAAATTCCTGTTGCGTCTGAAAGTAGAAACTCGCCCGATTACAACGGTATGTGTATTTTTTCCCTAGGCCATTCTGGTTAAGCGTTTCGAGCAGCAGAAGTGCGAAAAATTTGTTGTCTCCTTTACCATTTCTTAGCTTCAAACTCCCATATCTCGCGAACGGATTTACCTAACCCAAAAATTCTTCTTGCATCTGAAAGAAGAAACTCGCCCGATTACAACGGTATGTGTATTTTTTCCCTAGGCCATTCTGGTTAAGCGTTTGGAGCAGCAGAATAGCGAAAAATTGTTTGCCTTCTCAACCATTTCTTGGCTTCAAACTCCCATATCTCGCGAACGGATTGACCTAACCCAAAAATTCATGTTGCATCTGAAAGTAGAAACTCGCCCGATTACAACGGTATGTGTATTTTTTCCCTAGGCCATTCTGGTTAAGCGTTTGGAGCAGCAGAAGTGCGAAAAATTTGTTGTCTCCTTAACCATTTCTCAGCTTCAAACTCCCATATCTCGCGAACGGATTGACCTAACCCAAAAATTCCTATTGCATCTGAAAGTAGAAACTCGCCCGATTACAACGGTATATGTATTTTTTCCCTAGGCCATTCTGATTAAGCGTTTGGAGCAGCAGCATTGCGAAAAATTTTTTGCCTTCTCAACCATTTCTTGGATTCAAACTCCCATATCTCGCGAACGGATTGACCAAACCCAGAAGTTCCTGCTGCGTCTGAAAGTAGAAACTCACCCGATTACAACGATATGCGTATTTTTTCCCTAGGCCATTCTGGTTAAGCGTTTGGAGCAGCAGAATTGCGAAAAATGTTTTGCCTTCTCAACCATTTCTTGGCTTCAAACTCCCATATCTCGCGAACGGATTGACCTAACCCAAAAATTCCTATTGCATCTGAAAGTAGAAACTCGCCCGATTACAGCGGTATGTGTATTTTTTCCCTAGGCAATTCTGGTTAAGCGTTTGGAGCAGCAGAATTGCGAAAAATTTTTTGCCTTCTCAACCATTTCTTGGCTTCAAACTCCCATATCTCGCGAACGGATTGACCTAACCCAAAAATTCCTGTTGCGTGTCAAAGTAGAAACTCGCCCGATTACAACGGTATGTGTATTTTTTCCCTAGCCCATTCTGGTTAAGCGTTTGGAGCAGCAGAAGTGCGAAAAATTTGTTGTCTTCTTAACCATTTCTTAGCTTCAAACTCCCATATCTCGCGAACGGATTGACCTAACCCAAAAATTCCTACTGCATCTGAAAGTAGAAACTCGCCCGATTACAACGGTATGTGTATTTTTTCCCTAGGCTATTCTGGTTAAGCGTTTGGAGCAGCAGAATTGCGAAAAATTTTTTGCCTTCTCAACCATTTCTTGGCTTCAAACTGCCATATCTCGCGAACGGATGGACCTAACCCAAAAATTCCTATTGCATCTGAAAGTATAAACTCGCTTGACTACAGCGGTATGTGTATTTTTTCCCTAGGGCATTCTGGTTAAGCGTTTGGATCAGCAGAATTGCGAAAAATTGTATGCCTTCTCAACCATTTCTTGGCTTCAAACTCCCATATCTCGCGAACGGATAGACCTAACCCAAAAATTCCTGTTGCCTGTGAAAGTAGAAACTCTCCCGACTACAACGGTATGTGTATTTTTTCCCTAGCCCATTCTGGTTAAGCGTTTGGCGCAGCAGAATTGCGAAAAATTTGTGGTCTTCTCAACCATTTCTTAGCTTCAAAGTCCCATATCTCGCCTACGGATTGACCATACCCAAAAATTCCTGCTGCGTCTGAAAGTAGAAACTCGCCCGATTACAACGATATGCGTATTTTTTCCCTAGGCCATTCTGGTTAAGCGTTTGGAGCAGCAGAATTGCGAAAAATGTTTTGCCTTCTCAACCATTTCTTGGCTTCAAACTACCATATCTCGCGAACGGATGACCCAACCCAAAAATTCCTATTGCATCTGAAAGTAGAAACTCGCCCGATTACAGCGGTATGTGTATTTTTTCCCAGCGCAATTCTGGTTAAGCGTTTGGACCAGCAGAATTGCGAAAAATTTTTTGCCTTCTCAACCATTTCTTGGCTTCAAACTCCCATATCTCGCGAATGGACTGACCAAACCCAAAAATTCCTATTGCGTCTGAAAGTAGAAACTCGCCCGATTACAGCGGTATGTGTATTTTTTCCCTAGGCAATTCTGGTTAAGCGTTTGGAGCAGCAGAATTGCGAAAAATTTTTTGCCTTCTCAACCATTTCTTGGCTTCAAACAACCATATCTCGCGAACGGATTGACCTAACCCAAAAATTCCTGTTGCATCTGAAAGTAGAAACTCGCCCGATTACAACGTTATGTGTATTTTTTCCCTAGGCAATTCTGGTTAAGCGTTTGGAGCAGCAGAATTGCGAAAAATTTTTTGCCTTCTCAACCATTTCTTGGCTTCAAACTCCCATATCTCGCGAACGGATTGACCAAACCCAGAAGTTCCTGCTGCGTCTGAAAGTAGAAACTCACCCGATTACAACGATATGCGTATTTTTTCCCTAGGCCATTCTGGTAAAGCGTTTGGAGCAGCAGAATTGCGAAAAATGTTTTGCCTTCTCAACCATTTCTTGGCTTCAAACTCCCATATCTCGCGAACGGATTGACCTAACCCAAAAATTCCTATTGCATCTGAAAGTAGAAACTCGCCCGATTACAGCGGTATGTGTATTTTTTCCCTAGGCAATTCTGGTTAAGCGTTTGGAGCAGCAGAATTGCGAAACAATTTTTGCCTTCTCAACCATTTCTTGGCTTCAAACTCCCATATCTCGCGAACGGATTGACCTAAGCCAAAAATTCCTGTTGCATCTGAAAGTAGAAACTCGTCCGATTACAACGGTATGTGTATTTTTTCCCTAGGCCATTCTGGTTAAGCGTGTGGAGCAGCAGAATTGCAAAAAATTTTTTGCCTTCTCAACCATTTCTTGGCTTCAAACTCCCATATTTCGCGAACGGATTGACCTAACCCAAAAATTCCTGTTGCATCTGAAAGTAGAAACTCGCCCGATTACAGCGGTATGTGTATTTTTTCCCTAGGCCATTCTGGTTAAGCGTGTGGAGCAGCAGAATTGCGAAAAATGTTTTGCCTTCTCAACCATTTCTTGGCTTCAAACTCCCATATCTCGCGAACTGATTGACCTAACCCAAAAATTCCTATTGCATCTGAAAGTAGAAACTCGCCCGATTACAGCGGTATGTGTATTTTTTCCCTAGGCAATTCTGGTTAAGCGTTTGGAGCAGCAGAATTGCGAAAAATTTTTTGCCTTCTCAACCATTTCTTGGCTTCAAACTCCCATATCTCGCGAACGGATTGACCAAACCCAGAAGTTCCTGCTGCGTCTGAAAGTAGAAACTCACCCGATTACAACGATATGCGTATTTTTTCCCTAGGCCATTCTGGTTAAGCGTTTGGAGCAGCAGAATTGCGAAAAATTTTTTGCCTTCTCAACCATTTCTTGGCTTCAAACTGCCATATCTCGCGAACGGATGGACCTAACCCAAAAATTCCTATTGCATCTGAAAGTAGAAACTCGCCCGACTACAGCGGTATGTGTATTTTTTCCCTAGGCAATTCTGGTTAAGCGTTTGGAGCAGCAGAATTGCGAAAAATTTTTTGCCTTCTCAACCATTTCTTGGCTTCAAACTCCCATATCTCGAGAACGGATTGACCTAACCCAAAAATTCCTGTTGCGTGTCAAAGTAGAACCTCGCCCGATTACAACGGTATGTGTACTTTTTCCCTAGCCCATTCTGGTTAAGCGTTTGGAGCAGCAGAATTGCGAAAAATTTTTTGCCTTCTCAACCATTTCTTGGCTTCAAACTCCCACATCTCGCGAACGGATTGACCAAACCCAGATGTTCCTGCTGCGTCTGAAAGTAGAAACTCACCCGATTACAACGATATCCGTATTTTTTCCCTAGGCCATTCTGGTAAAGCGTTTGGAGCAGCAGAATTGCGAAAAATGTTTTGCCTTCTCAACCATTTCGTGGCTTCAAACTCCCATATCTCGCGAACGGATTGACTTAACCCAAAAATTCCTATTGCATCTGAAAGTAGAAACTCGCCCGATTACAGCGGTATGTGTATTTTTTCCCTAGGCAATTCTGGTTAAGCGTTTGGAGCAGCAGAATTGCGAAAAATTTTTTGCCTTCTCAACCATTTCTTGGCTTCAAACTCCCATATTTCGCGAACGGATTGACCTAACCCAAAAATTCCTGTTGCGTCTGAAAGTAGAAACTCGCCCGATTACAACGGTATGTGTATTTTTTCCCTAGGCCATTCTAGTTAAGCGTTTGGAGCAGCAGTAGTGCGAACAGTTTGTTGTCTTCTTTACCATTTCTTAGCTTCAAACTCCCATATCTCGCGAACGGATTGACCATACCCAAAAATTCCTGCTGCGTCTGAAAGTAGAAACTCGCCCGATTACAACGATATGCGTATTTTTTCCCTAGGCCATTCTGGTTAAGCGTTTGGAGCAGCAGAATTGCGAAAAATGTTTTGCCTTCTCAACCATTTCTTGGCTTCAAACTACCATATCTCGCGAACGGATGACCCAACCCAAAAATTCCTATTGCATCTGAAAGTAGAAACTCGCCCGATTACAGCGGTATGTGTATTTTTTCCCTAGGCAATTCTGGTTAAGCGTTTGGAGCAGCAGAATTGCGAAACAATTTTTGCCTTCTCAACCATTTCTTGGCTTCAAACTCCCATATCTCGCGAACGGATTGACCTAAGCCAAAAATTCCTGTTGCATCTGAAAGTAGAAACTCGTCCGATTACAACGGTATGTGTATTTTTTCCCTAGGCCATTCTGGTTAAGCGTGTGGAGCAGCAGAATTGCAAAAAATTTTTTGCCTTCTCAACCATTTCTTGGCTTCAAACTCCCATATTTCGCGAACGGATTGACCTAACCCAAAAATTCCTGTTGCATCTGAAAGTAGAAACTCGCCCGATTACAGCGGTATGTGTATTTTTTCCCTAGGCCATTCTGGTTAAGCGTGTGGAGCAGCAGAATTGCGAAAAATGTTTTGCCTTCTCAACCATTTCTTGGCTTCAAACTCCCATATCTCGCGAACTGATTGACCTAACCCAAAAATTCCTATTGCATCTGAAAGTAGAAACTCGCCCGATTACAGCGGTATGTGTATTTTTTCCCTAGGCAATTCTGGTTAAGCGTTTGGAGCAGCAGAATTGCGAAAAATTTTTTGCCTTCTCAACCATTTCTTGGCTTCAAACTCCCATATCTCGCGAACGGATTGACCAAACCCAGAAGTTCCTGCTGCGTCTGAAAGTAGAAACTCACCCGATTACAACGATATGCGTATTTTTTCCCTAGGCCATTCTGGTTAAGCGTTTGGAGCAGCAGAATTGCGAAAAATTTTTTGCCTTCTCAACCATTTCTTGGCTTCAAACTGCCATATCTCGCGAACGGATGGACCTAACCCAAAAATTCCTATTGCATCTGAAAGTAGAAACTCGCCCGATTACAGCGGTATGTGTATTTTTTCCCTAGGCAATTCTGGTTAAGCGTTTGGAGCAGCAGAATTGCGAAAAATTTTTTGCCTTCTCAACCATTTCTTGGCTTCAAACTCCCATATCTCGAGAACGGATTGACCTAACCCAAAAATTCCTGTTGCGTGTCAAAGTAGAACCTCGCCCGATTACAACGGTATGTGTACTTTTTCCCTAGCCCATTCTGGTTAAGCGTTTGGAGCAGCAGAATTGCGAAAAATTTTTTGCCTTCTCAACCATTTCTTGGCTTCAAACTCCCACATCTCGCGAACGGATTGACCAAACCCAGATGTTCCTGCTGCGTCTGAAAGTAGAAACTCACCCGATTACAACGATATCCGTATTTTTTCCCTAGGCCATTCTGGTAAAGCGTTTGGAGCAGCAGAATTGCGAAAAATGTTTTGCCTTCTCAACCATTTCGTGGCTTCAAACTCCCATATCTCGCGAACGGATTGACTTAACCCAAAAATTCCTATTGCATCTGAAAGTAGAAACTCGCCCGATTACAGCGGTATGTGTATTTTTTCCCTAGGCAATTCTGGTTAAGCGTTTGGAGCAGCAGAATTGCGAAAAATTTTTTGCCTTCTCAACCATTTCTTGGCTTCAAACTCCCATATTTCGCGAACGGATTGACCTAACCCAAAAATTCCTGTTGCGTCTGAAAGTAGAAACTCGCCCGATTACAACGGTATGTGTATTTTTTCCCTAGGCCATTCTAGTTAAGCGTTTGGAGCAGCAGTAGTGCGAACAGTTTGTTGTCTTCTTTACCATTTCTTAGCTTCAAACTCCCATATCTCGCGAACGGATTGACCATACCCAAAAATTCCTGCTGCGTCTGAAAGTAGAAACTCGCCCGATTACAACGATATGCGTATTTTTTCCCTAGGCCATTCTGGTTAAGCGTTTGGAGCAGCAGAATTGCGAAAAATGTTTTGCCTTCTCAACCATTTCTTGGCTTCAAACTACCATATCTCGCGAACGGATGACCCAACCCAAAAATTCCTATTGCATCTGAAAGTAGAAACTCGCCCGATTACAGCGGTATGTGTATTTTTTCCCAGCGCAATTCTGGTTAAGCGTTTGGACCAGCAGAATTGCGAAAAATTTTTTGCCTTCTCAACCATTTCTTGGCTTCAAACTCCCATATCTCGCGAATGGACTGACCAAACCCAAAAATTCCTATTGCGTCTGAAAGTAGAAACTCGCCCGATTACAGCGGTATGTGTATTTTTTCCCTAGGCAATTCTGGTTAAGCGTTTGGAGCAGCAGAATTGCGAAAAATTTTTTGCCTTCTCAACCATTTCTTGGCTTCAAACAACCATATCTCGCGAACGGATTGACCTAACCCAAAAATTCCTGTTGCATCTGAAAGTAGAAACTCGCCCGATTACAACGTTATGTGTATTTTTTCCCTAGGCAATTCTGGTTAAGCGTTTGGAGCAGCAGAATTGCGAAAAATTTTTTGCCTTCTCAACCATTTCTTGGCTTCAAACTCCCATATCTCGCGAACGGATTGACCAAACCCAGAAGTTCCTGCTGCGTCTGAAAGTAGAAACTCACCCGATTACAACGATATGCGTATTTTTTCCCTAGGCCATTCTGGTAAAGCGTTTGGAGCAGCAGAATTGCGAAAAATGTTTTGCCTTCTCAACCATTTCTTGGCTTCAAACTCCCATATCTCGCGAACGGATTGACCTAACCCAAAAATTCCTATTGCATCTGAAAGTAGAAACTCGCCCGATTACAGCGGTATGTGTATTTTTTCCCTAGGCAATTCTGGTTAAGCGTTTGGAGCAGCAGAATTGCGAAACAATTTTTGCCTTCTCAACCATTTCTTGGCTTCAAACTCCCATATCTCGCGAACGGATTGACCTAAGCCAAAAATTCCTGTTGCATCTGAAAGTAGAAACTCGTCCGATTACAACGGTATGTGTATTTTTTCCCTAGGCCATTCTGGTTAAGCGTGTGGAGCAGCAGAATTGCAAAAAATTTTTTGCCTTCTCAACCATTTCTTGGCTTCAAACTCCCATATTTCGCGAACGGATTGACCTAACCCAAAAATTCCTGTTGCATCTGAAAGTAGAAACTCGCCCGATTACAGCGGTATGTGTATTTTTTCCCTAGGCCATTCTGGTTAAGCGTGTGGAGCAGCAGAATTGCGAAAAATGTTTTGCCTTCTCAACCATTTCTTGGCTTCAAACTCCCATATCTCGCGAACTGATTGACCTAACCCAAAAATTCCTATTGCATCTGAAAGTAGAAACTCGCCCGATTACAGCGGTATGTGTATTTTTTCCCTAGGCAATTCTGGTTAAGCGTTTGGAGCAGCAGAATTGCGAAAAATTTTTTGCCTTCTCAACCATTTCTTGGCTTCAAACTCCCATATCTCGCGAACGGATTGACCAAACCCAGAAGTTCCTGCTGCGTCTGAAAGTAGAAACTCACCCGATTACAACGATATGCGTATTTTTTCCCTAGGCCATTCTGGTTAAGCGTTTGGAGCAGCAGAATTGCGAAAAATTTTTTGCCTTCTCAACCATTTCTTGGCTTCAAACTGCCATATCTCGCGAACGGATGGACCTAACCCAAAAATTCCTATTGCATCTGAAAGTAGAAACTCGCCCGATTACAGCGGTATGTGTATTTTTTCCCTAGGCAATTCTGGTTAAGCGTTTGGAGCAGCAGAATTGCGAAAAATTTTTTGCCTTCTCAACCATTTCTTGGCTTCAAACTCCCATATCTCGAGAACGGATTGACCTAACCCAAAAATTCCTGTTGCTTGTCAAAGTAGAACCTCGCCCGATTACAACGGTATGTGTACTTTTTCCCTAGCCCATTCTGGTTAAGCGTTTGGAGCAGCAGAATTGCGAAAAATTTTTTGCCTTCTCAACCATTTCTTGGCTTCAAACTCCCACATCTCGCGAACGGATTGACCAAACCCAGATGTTCCTGCTGCGTCTGAAAGTAGAAACTCACCCGATTACAACGATATCCGTATTTTTTCCCTAGGCCATTCTGGTAAAGCGTTTGGAGCAGCAGAATTGCGAAAAATGTTTTGCCTTCTCAACCATTTCGTGGCTTCAAACTCCCATATCTCGCGAACGGATTGACTTAACCCAAAAATTCCTATTGCATCTGAAAGTAGAAACTCGCCCGATTACAGCGGTCTGTGTATTTTTTCCCTAGGCAATTCTGGTTAAGCGTTTGGAGCAGCAGAATTGCGAAAAATTTTTTGCCTTCTCAACCATTTCTTGGCTTCAAACTCCCATATTTCGCGAACGGATTGACCTAACCCAAAAATTCCTGTTGCGTCTGAAAGTAGAAACTCGCCCGATTACAACGGTATGTGTATTTTTTCCCTAGGCCATTCTAGTTAAGCGTTTGGAGCAGCAGTAGGGCGAACAGTTTGTTGTCTTCTTTACCATTTCTTAGCTTCAAACTCCCATATCTCGCGAACGGATTGACCTAACCCAAAAATTCCTGTTGCATCTCAAAGAAGAAACTCGCCCGATTACAACGGTATGTGTATTTTTTCTCTAGGCCATTCTGGTTAAGCGTTTGAAGCAGCAGATTAGCGAACAATTTTTTGCCTTCTCAACCATTTCTTGGCTTCAAACTCCCATATCTCGCGAACGGATTGACCTAACCAAAAATTCCTGTTGCATCTGAAAGAAGAAACTCGCCCGATTACAACGGTATGTGTATTTTTTCCCTAGGCCATTCTGGTCAAGCGTTTGAAGCAGCAGAATAGCGAACAATTTTTTGCCTTCTCAACCATTTCTTGGCTTCAAACTCCCATATCTCGCGAACGGATTGACCTAACCCAAAAATTCCTGTTGCGTCTGAAAGTAGAAACACGCCCGATTACGACGGTATGTGTATTTTTTCCCTAGGCCATTCTGGTCAAGCGTTTGGAGCAGCAGAAGTGCGAAAAATTTGTTGCCTTCTTAACCATTTCTTAGCTTCAAACTCCCATATCTCGCGAACGGATTGACCAAACCCAGATGTTCCTGCTGCGTCTGAAAGTAGAAACTCACCCGATTACAACGATATGCGTATTTTTTCCCTAGGCCATTCTGGTTAAGCGTTTGGAGCAGCAGAATTGCGAAAAATTTTTTGCCTTCTCAACCATTTCTTGGCTTCAAACTGCCATATCTCGCGAACGGATGGACCTAACCCAAAAATTCCTATTGCATCTGAAAGTAGAAACTCGCCCGATTACAGCGGCATGTGTATTTTTTCCCTAGGCAATTCTGGTTAAGCGTTTGGAGCAGCAGAATTGCGAAAAATTTTTTGCCTTCTCAACCATTTCTTGGCTTCAAACTCCCATATCTCGCGAACGGATTGACCTAACCCAAAAATTCCTGTTGCGTGTCAAAGTAGAACCTCGCCCGATTACAACGGTATGTGTATTTTTTCCCTAGCCCATTCTGGTTAAGCGTTTGGAGCAGCAGAATTGCGAAAAATTTTTTGCCTTCTCAACCATTTCTTGGCTTCAAACTCCCACATCTCGCGAACGGATTGACCAAACCCAGATGTTCCTGCTGCGTCTGAAAGTAGAAACTCACCCGATTACAACGATATGCGTATTTTTTCCCTAGGCCATTCTGGTAAAGCGTTTGGAGCAGCAGAATTGCGAAAAATGTTTTGCCTTCTCAACCATTTCGTGGCTTCAAACTCCCATATCTCGCGAATGGATTGACTTAACCCAAAAATTCCTATTGCATCTGAAAGTAGAAACTCGCCCGATTACAGCGGTATGTGTATTTTTTCCCTAGGCAATTCTGGTTAAGCGTTTGGAGCAGCAGAATTGCGAAAAATTTTTTGCCTTCTCAACCATTTCTTGGCTTCAAACTCCCATATTTCGCGAACGGATTGACCTAAGCCAAAAATTCCTGTTGCGTCTGAAAGTAGAAACTCGCCCGATTACAGCGGTATGTGTATTTTTTCCCTAGGCCATTCTAGTTAAGCGTTTGGAGCAGCAGTAGTGCGAACAGTTTGTTGTCTTCTTTACCATTTCTTAGCTTCAAACTCCCATATCTCGCGAACGGATTGACCTAACCCAAAAATTCCTGTTGCATCTCAAAGAAGAAACTCGCCCGATTACAACGGTATGTGTATTTTTTCTCTAGGCCATTCTGGTTAAGCGTTTGAAGCAGCAGATTAGCGAACAATTTTTTGCCTTCTCAACCATTTCTTGGCTTCAAACTCCCATATCTCGCGAACGGATTGACCTAACCCAAAAATTCCTGTTGCATCTGAAAGAAGAAACTCGCCCGAGTACAACGGTATGTGTATTTTATCCCTAGGCCATTCTGGTCAAGCGTTTGAAGCAGCAGAATAGCGAACAATTTTTTGCCTTCTCAACCATTTCTTGGCTTCAAACTCCCATATCTCGCGAACGGATTGACCTAACCCAAAAATTCCTGTTGCGTCTGAAAGTAGAAACACGCCCGATTACGACGGTATGTGTATTTTTTCCCTAGGCCATTCTGGTCAAGCGTTTGGAGCAGCAGAAGTGCGAAAAATTTGTTGCCTTCTTAACCATTTCTTAGCTTCAAACTCCCATATCTCGCGAACGGATTGACCTAATCCAAAAATTCCTATTGCATGTGATAATAGAAACTCGCCCGATTACAACGGTATGTGTATTTTTTCCCTAGGCCATTCTGGTCAAGCGTTTGAAGCAGCAGAATAGCGAAAAATTATTTGCCATCTCAACCATTTCTTGGCTTCAAACTGCCATATCTAGCGAACGGATTGACCTAACCCAAAAATTCCTGTTGCATCTGAAAGTAGAAACTCGCCCGATTACAACGGTATGTGTATTTTTTCCCTAGGCAATTCTGGTTAAGCGTTTGGAGCAGCAGAATTGCGAAAAATTTTTTGCCTTCTCAACCATTTCTTGCTTTCAAACTCCCATATCTCGCGAACGGATTGACCAAACCCAGAAGTTCCTGCTGCGTCTGAAAGTAGAAACTCACCCGATTACAACGATATGCGTATTTTTTCCCTAGGCCATTCTGGTTAAGCGTTTGGAGCAGCAGAATTGCGAAAAATGTTTTGCCTTCTCAACCATTTCTTGGCTTCAAACTGCCATATCTCGCGAACGGATGGACCTAACCCAAAAATTCCTATTGCATCTGAAAGTAGAAACTCGCCCGATTACAGCGGTATGTGTATTTTTTCCCTAGGCAATTCTGGTTAAGCGTTTGGAGCAGCAGAATTGCGAAAAATTTTTTGCCTTCTCAACCATTTCTTGGCTTCAAACTCCCATATCTCGCGAACGGATTGACCTAACCCAAAAATTCCTGTTGCAGCTCAAAGAAGAAACTCGCCCGATTACAACGGTATGTGTATTTTTTCCCTAGGCCATTCTGGTCAAGCGTTTGAAGCAGCAGAATAGCGAACAATTTTTTGCCTTCTCAACCATTTCTTGGCTTCAAACTCCCATATCTCGTGAACGGATTGACCTAACCCAAAAATTCCTGTTGCGTCTGAAAGTAGAAACACGCCCGATTACGACGGTATGTGTATTTTTTTCCCTAGGCCATTCTGGTCAAGCGTTTGGAGCAGCAGAAGTGCGAAAAATTTGTTGCCTTCTTAACCATTTCTTAGCTTCAAACTCCCATATCTCGCGAACGGATTGACCTAATCCAAAAATTCCTATTGCATCTGATAATAGAAACTCGCCCGATTACAACGGTATGTGTATTTTTTCCCTAGGCCATTCTGGTCAAGCGTTTGAAGCAGCAGAATAGCGAAAAATTTTTTGCCTTCTCAACCATTTCTTGGCTTCAAACTGCCATATCTAGCGAACGGATTGACCTAACCCAAAAATTCCTGTTGCATCTGAAAGTAGAAACTCGCCCGATTACAACGGTATGTGTATTTTTTTCCTAGGCAATTCTGGTTAAGCGTTTGGAGCAGCAGAATTGCGAAAAATTTTTTGCCTTCTCAACCATTTCTTGGTTTCAAACTCCCATATCTCGCGAACGGATTGACCAAACCCAGAAGTTCCTGCTGCGTCTGAAAGTAGAAACTCACCCGATTACAACGATATGCGTATTTTTTCCCTAGGCCATTCTGGTTAAGCGTTTGGAGCAGCAGAATTGCGAAAAATGTTTTGCCTTCTCAACCATTTCTTGGCTTCAAACTCCCATATCTCGCGAACGGATTGACCTAACCCAAAAATTCCTATTGCATCTGAAAGTAGAAACTCGCCCGATTACAGCGGTATGTGTATTTTTCCCCTAGGCAATTCTGGTTAAGCGTTTGGAGCAGCAGAATTGCGAAAAATTTTTTGGCTTCTCAACCATTTCTTGGCTTCAAACTCCCATATCTCGCGAACGGATTGACTTAACCGAAAAATTCCTGTTGCATCTGAAAGTAGAAACTAGCCCGATTACAACGGTGTGTGTATTTTTTCCCTAGGCCATTCTGGTTAAGCGTGTGGAGCAGCAGAATTGCGAAAAATTTTTTGCCTTCTCAACCATTTCTTGGCTTCATACTCCCATATTTCGCGAACGGATTGACCTAACCCAAAAATTCCTGTTGCGTCTGAAAGTAGAAACTCGCCCGATTACAACGGTATGTGTATTTTTTCCCTAGGCCATTCTAGTTAAGCGTTTGGAGCAGCAGTAGTGCGAACAGTTTGTTGTCTTCTTTACCGTTTCTTGGCTTCAAACTCCCATATCTCGCGAACGGATTGACCAAACCCAGAAGTTCCTGCTGCGTCTGAAAGTAGAAACTCACCCGATTACAACGATATGCGTATTTTTTCCCTAGGCCATTCTGGTTAAGCGTTTGGAGCAGCAGAATTGCGAAAAATGTTTTGCCTTCTCAACCATTTCTTGGCTTCAAACTCCCATATCTCGCGAACGGATTGACCTAACCCAAAAATTCCTATTGCATCTGAAAGTAGAAACTCGCCCGATTACAGCGGTATGTGTATTTTTCCCCTAGGCAATTCTGGTTAAGCGTTTGGAGCAGCAGAATTGCGAAAAATTTTTTGCCTTCTCAACCATTTCTTGGCTTCAAACTCCCA
Source organism: Ptiloglossa arizonensis (assembly GCF_051014685.1). Classification (NCBI taxonomy): domain Eukaryota; kingdom Metazoa; phylum Arthropoda; class Insecta; order Hymenoptera; family Colletidae; genus Ptiloglossa; species Ptiloglossa arizonensis. The sequence goes on along the minus strand of NW_027478687.1, from coordinate 505,681 downwards.
TATCTCGCGAACGGATTGACCAAACCCAGAAGTTCCTGCTGCGTCTGAAAGTAGAAACTCACCAGATTACAACGATATGCGTATTTTTTCCCTAGGCCATTATGGTAAAGCGTTTGGAGCAGCAGAATTGCGAAAAATGTTTTGCCTTCTCAACCATTTCGTGGCTTCAAACTCCCATATCTCGCGAACGGAGTGACTTAACCCAAAAATTCCTATTGCATCTGAAAGTAGAAACTCGCCCGATTACAGCGGTATGTGTATTTTTTCCCTAGGCAATTCTGGTTAAGCGTTTGGAGCAGCAGAATTGCGAAAAATTTTTTGCCTTCTCAACCATTTCTTGGCTTCAAACTCCCATATCTCGCGAACGGATTGACCTAACCCAAAAATTCCTGTTGCATCTGAAAGTAGAAACTAGTCCGATTACAGCGGTATGTCTATTTTTTCCCTAGGCCACTCTGGTTAAGTGTGTGGAGCAGCAGAATTGCGAAAAATTTTTTGCCTTCTCAACCATTTCTTGGCTTCAAACTCCCATATTTCGCGAACGGATTGACCTAACCCAAAAATTCCTGTTGCGTCTGAAAGTAGAAACTCGCCCGATTACAACGGTGTGTGTATTTTTTCCCTAGGCCATTCTAGTTAAGCGTTTGGAGCAGCAGTAGTGCGAACAGTTTGTTGTCTTCTTTACCATTTCTTAGCTTCAAACTCCCATATCTCGCGAACAGATTGACCTAACCCAAAAATTCCTGTTGCATCTCAAAGAAGAAACTCGCCCGATTACAACGGTATGTGTATTTTCTCCCTAGCCCATTCTGGTTAAGAGTTTGGAGCAGCAGAATAGCGAAAAATTGTTTGCATTCTCAACAATTTATTGGCTTCAAACTCCCATATCTCGCGAACGGATTGACCTAACCCAAAAATTCCTGTTGCGTCTGAAAGTAGAAACTCGCCCGATTACAACGGTATGTGTATTTTTTCCCTAGGCCATTCTGGTTAAGCGTTTGGAGCAGCAGAATAGCGAAAAATTGTTTGCCTTCTCAACCATTTCTTGGCTTCAATCTCCCATATCTCGCGAACGGATTGACCTAACACAAAAATTCCTGTTGCGTCTGAAAGTAGAATCTCGCCCGATTACAACGGTATGTGTATTTTTTCCCTAGGCCATTCTGGTTAAGCGTTTGGAGCAGCAGAAGTGCGAAAAATTTGTTGTCTCCTTAACCATTTCTCAGCTTCAAACTCCCATATCTCGCGAACGGATTGACCTAACCCAAAAATTCCTATTGCATCTGAAAGTAGAAACTCGCCCGCTTACAACGGTATATGTATTTTTTCCCTAGGCCATTCTGATTAAGCGTTTGGAGCAGCAGCATTGCGAAAAATTTTTTGCCTTCTCAACCATTTCTTGGCTTCAAACTCCCATATCTCGCGAACGGATTGACCAAACCCAGAAGTTCCTGCTGCGTCTGAAAGTAGAAACTCACCAGATTACAACGGTATGCGTATTTTTTCCCTAGGCCATTCTGGTTAAGCGATTGGAGCAGCAGAATTGCGAAAAATGTTTTGCCTTCTCAACCATTTCTTGGCTTCAAACTCCCATATCTCGCGAACGGATTGACCTAACCCAAAAATTCCTATTGCATCTGAAAGTAGAAACTCGCCCGATTACAGCGGTATGTGTATTTTTTCCCTAGGCAATTCTGGTTAAGCGTTTGGAGCAGCAGAATTGCGAAAAATTTTTTGCCTTCTCAACCATTTCTTGGCTTCAAACTCCCATATCTCGCGAACGGATTGTCCTAACCCAAAAATTCCTGTTGCATCTGAAAGTAGAAACTAGTCCGATTACAACGGTATGTGTATTTTTTCCCTAGGCCATTCTGGTTAAGCGTGTGGAGCAGCAGAATTGCGAAAAATTTTTTGCCTTCTCAACCATTTCTTGGCTTCAAACTCCCATATTTCGCGAACGGATTGACCTAACCCAAAAATTCCTGTTGCGTCTGAAAGTAGAAACTCGCCCGATTACAACGGTATGTGTATTTTTTCCCTAGGCCATTCTAGTTAAGCGTTTGGAGCAGCAGTAGTGCGAACAGTTTGTTGTCTTCTTTACCGTTTCTTGGCTTCAAACTCCCATATCTCGCGAACGGATTGACCAAACCCAGAAGTTCCTGCTGCGTCTGAAAGTAGAAACTCACCCGATTACAACGATATGCGTATTTTTTCCCTAGGCCATTCTGGTTAAGCGTTTGGAGCAGCAGAATTGCGAAAAATGTTTTGCCTTCTCAACCATTTCTCAGCTTCAAACTCCCATATCTCGCGAACGGATTGACCTAACCCAAAAATTCCTATTGCATCTGAAAGTAGAAACTCGCCCGCTTACAACGGTATGTGTATTTCTTCCCTAGGCCATTCTAGTTAAGCGTTTGGAGCAGCAGTAGTGCGAACAGTTTGTTGTCTTCTTTACCATTTCTTAGCTTCAAACTCCCATATCTCGCGAACAGATTGACCTAACCCAAAAATTCCTGTTGCATCTCAAAGAAGAAACTCGCCCGATTACAACGGTATGTGTATTTTCTCCCTAGCCCATTCTGGTTAAGAGTTTGGAGCAGCAGAATAGCGAAAAATTGTTTGCATTCTCAACAATTTATTGGCTTCAAACTCCCATATCTCGCGAACGGATTGACCTAACCCAAAAATTCCTGTTGCGTCTGAAAGTAGAAACTCGCCCGATTACAACGGTATGTGTATTTTTTCCCTAGGCCATTCTGGTTAAGCGTTTGGAGCAGCAGAAGTGCGAAAAATTTGTTGTCTCCTTAACCATTTCTCAGCTTCAAAATCCCATATCTCGCGAACGGATTGACCTAACCCAAAAATTCCTGTTGCATCTGAAAGTAGAAACTAGTCCAATTACAACGGTATGTGTATTTTTTCCCTAGGCCATTCTGGTTAAGCGTGTGGAGCAGCAGAATTGCGAAAAATTTTTTGCCTTCTCAACCATTTCTTGGCTTCAAACTCCCATATTTCGCGAACGGATTGACCTAACCCAAAAATTCCTGTTGCGTCTGAAAGTAGAAACTCGCCCGATTACAACGGTATGTGTATTTTTTCCCTAGGCCATTCTAGTTAAGCGTTTGGAGCAGCAGTAGTGCGAACAGTTTGTTGTCTTCTTTACCATTTCTTAGCTTCAAACTCCCATATCTCGCGAACGGATTGACCTAACCCAAAAACTCTGTTGCATCTCAAAGAAGAAACTCGCCCGATTACAACGGTATGTGTATTTTCTCCCTAGCCCATTCTGGTTAAGAGTTTGGAGCAGCAGAATTGCGAAAAATTTTTTGCCTTCTCAACCATTTCTTGGCTTCAAACTCCCATATTTCGCGAACGGATTGACCTAACCCAAAAATTCCTGTTGCGTCTGAAAGTAGAAACTCGCCCGATTACAACGGTATGTGTATTTTTTCCCTAGGCCATTCTAGTTAAGCGTTTGGAGCAGCAGTAGTGCGAACAGTTTGTTGTCTTCTTTACCATTTCTTGGCTTCAAACTCCCATATCTCGCGAACGGATTGACCAAACCCAGAAGTTCCTGCTGCGTCTGAAAGTAGAAACTCACCCGATTACAACGATATGCGTATTTTTTCCCTAGGCCATTCTGGTTAAGCGTTTGGAGCAGCAGAATTGCGAAAAATGTTTTGCCTTCTCAACCATTTCTTGGCTTCAAACTCCCATATCTCGCGAACGGATTGACCTAACCCAAAAATTCCTATTGCATCTGAAAGTAGAAACTCGCCCGATTACAGCGGTATGTGTATTTTTCCCGTAGGCAATTCTGGTTAAGCGTTTGGAGCAGCAGAATTGCGAAAAATTTTTTGGCTTCTCAACCATTTCTTGGCTTCCAACTCCCATATCTCGCGAACGGATTGACTTAACCGAAAAATTCCTGTTGCATCTGAAAGTAGAAACTAGCCCGATTACAACGGTATGTGTATTTTTTCCCTAGGCCATTCTGGTTAAGCGTTTGGAGCAGCAAAATTGCGAAAAATTTTTTGCCTTCTCAACCATTTCTTGGCTTCAAACTCCCATATCTCGCGAACGGATTGACCAAATCCAGAAGTTCCTGCTGCGTCTGAAAGTAGAAACTCACCCGATTACAACGATATGCGTATTTTTTCCCTAGGCCATTCTGGTAAAGCGTTTGGAGCAGCAGAATTGCGAAAAATGTTTTGCCTTCTCAACCATTTCGTGGCTTCAAACTCCCATATCTCGCGAACGGATTGACTTAACCCAAAAATTCCTATTGCATCTGAAAGTAGAAACACGCCCGATTACAACGGTATGTGTATTTTTTCCCTAGGCCATTCTAGTTAAGCGTTTGGAGCAGCAGTAGTGCGAACAGTTTGTTGTCTTCTTTACCATTTCTTAGCTTCAAACTCCCATATCTCGCGAACGGATTGACCTAACCCAAAAATTCCTGTTGCATCTCAAAGAAGAAACTCGCCCGATTACAACGGTATGTGTATTTTCTCCCTAGCCCATTCTGGTTAAGAGTTTGGAGCAGCAGAATTGCGAAAAATTTTTTGCCTTCTCAACCATTTCTTGGCTTCAAACTCCCATATTTCGCGAACGGATTGACCTAACCCAAAAATTCCTGTTGCGTCTGAAAGTAGAAACTCGCCCGATTACAACGGTATGTGTATTTTTTCCCTAGGCCATTCTAGTTAAGCGTTTGGAGCAGCAGTAGTGCGAACAGTTTGTTGTCTTCTTTACCATTTCTTGGCTTCAAACTCCCATATCTCGCGAACGGATTGACCAAACCCAGAAGTTCCTGCTGCGTCTGAAAGTAGAAACTCACCCGATTACAACGATATGCGTATTTTTTCCCTAGGCCATTCTGGTTAAGCGTTTGGAGCAGCAGAAGTGCGAAAAATTTGTTGTCTCCTTAACCATTTCTCAGCTTCAAACTCCCATATCTCGCGAACGGATTGACCTAACCCAAAAATTCCTATTGCATCTGAAAGTAGAAACTCGCCCGATTACAACGGTATATGTATTTTTTCCCTAGGCCATTCTGATTAAGCGTTTGGAGCAGCAGCATTGCGAAAAATTTTTTGCCTTCTCAACCATTTCTTGGCTTCGAACTCCCATATCTCGCGAACGGATTGACCTAACGCAAAAATTCCTGTTGCGTCTGAAAGTAGAAACACGCCCGATTACGACGGTATGTGTATTTTTTCCCTAGGCCATTCTGGTTAAGCGTGTGGAGCAGCAGAATTGCGAAAAATTTTTTGCCTTCTCAACCATTTCTTGGCTTCAAACTCCCATATTTCGCGAACGGATTGACCTAACCCAAAAATTCCTGTTGCGTCTGAAAGTAGAAACTCGCCCGATTACAACGGTATGTGTATTTTTTCCCTAGGCCATTCTAGTTAAGCGTTTGGAGCAGCAGTAGTGCGAACAGTTTGTTGTCTTCTTTACCATTTCTTAGCTTCAAACTCCCATATCTCGCGAACGGATTGACCTAACCCAAAAACTCTGTTGCATCTCAAAGAAGAAACTCGCCCGATTACAACGGTATGTGTATTTTCTCCCTAGCCCATTCTGGTTAAGAGTTTGGAGCAGCAGAATAGCGAAAAATTGTTTGCATTCTCAACAATTTATTGGCTTCAAACTCCCATATCTCGCGAACGGATTGACCTAACCCAATAATTCCTGTTGCGTCTGAAAGTAGAAACTCGCCCGATTACAACGGTATGTGTATTTTTTCCCTAGGCCATTCTGGTTAAGCGTTTGGAGCAGCAGAATAGCGAAAAATTGTTTGCCTTCTCAACCATTTCTTGGCTTCAATCCCCCATATCTCGCGAACGGATTGACCTAACCCAAAAATTCCTATTGCATCTGAAAGTAGAAACTCGCCCGATTACAACGGTATATGTATTTTTTCCCTAGGCCATTCTGATTAAGCGTTTGGAGCAGCAGCATTGCGAAAAATTTTTTGCCTTCTCAACCATTTCTTGGCTTCAAACTCCCATATCTCGCGAACGGATTTACCAAACCCAGAAGTTCCTGCTGCGTCTGAAAGTAGAAACTCACCCGATTACAACGATATGCGTATTTTTTCCCTAGGCCATTCTGGTTAAGCGTTTGGAGCAGCAGAATTGCGAAAAATGTTTTGCCTTCTCAACCATTTCTTGGCTTCAAACTCCCATATCTCGCGAACGGATTGACCTAACCCAAAAATTCCTATTGCATCTGAAGGTAGAAACTCGCCCGATTACAGCGGTATGTGTATTTTTTCCCTAGGCAATTCTGGTTAAGCGTTTGGAGCAGCAGAATTGCGAAAAATTTTTTGCCTTCTCAACCATTTCTTGGCTTCAAACTCCCATATCTCGCGAACGGATTGACATAAACCAAAAATTCCTGTTGCATCTGAAAGTAGAAACTAGTCCGATTACAACGGTATGTGTATTTTTTCCCTAGGCCATTCTGGTTAAGCGTGTGGAGCAGCAGAATTGCGAAAAATTTTTTGCCTTCTCAACCATTTCTTGGCTTCAAACTCCCATATCTCGCGAACGGATTGACCTAACACAAAAATTCCTGTTGCGTCTGAAAGTAGAATCTCGCCCGATTACAACGGTATGTGTATTTTTCCCCTAGGCAATTCTGGTTAAGCGTTTGGAGCAGCAGAATTGCGAAAAATTTTTTGGCTTCTCAACCATTTCTTGGATTCCAACTCCCATATCTCGCGAACGGATTGACTTAACCGAAAAATTCCTGTTGCATCTGAAAGTAGAAACTAGCCCGATTACAACGGTATGTGTATTTTTCCCCTAGGCCATTCTGGTTAAGCGTTTGGAGCAGCAAAATTGCGAAAAATTTTTTGCCTTCTCAACCATTTCTTGGCTTCAAACTCCCATATCTCGCGAACGGATTGACCAAACCCAGAAGTTCCTGCTGCGTCTGAAAGTAGAAACTCACCCGATTACAACGATATGCGTATTTTTTCCCTAGGCCATTCTGGTAAAGCGTTTGGAGCAGCAGAATTGCGAAAAATGTTTTGCCTTCTCAACCATTTCGTGGCTTCAAACTCCCATATCTCGCGAACGGATTGACTTAACCCAAAAATTCCTATTGCATCTGAAAGTAGAAACTCGCCCGATTACAGCGGTATGTGTATTTTTTCCCTAGGCAATTCTGGTTAAGCGTTTGGAGCAGCAGAATTGCGAAAAATTTTTTGCCTTCTCAACCATTTCTTGGCTTCAAACTCCCATATCTCGCGAACGGATTGACCTAACCCAAAAATTCCTGTTGCATCTGAAAGTAGAAACTAGTCCGATTACAGCGGTATGTCTATTTTTTCCCTAGGCCACTCTGGTTAAGTGTGTGGAGCAGCAGAATTGCGAAAAATTTTTTGCCTTCTCAACCATTTCTTGGCTTCAAACTCCCATATTTCGCGAACGGATTGACCTAACCCAAAAATTCCTGTTGCGTCTGAAAGTAGAAACTCGCCCGATTACAACGGTATGTGTATTTTTTCCCTAGGCCATTCTAGTTAAGCGTTTGGAGCAGCAGTAGTGCGAACAGTTTGTTGTCTTCTTTACCATTTCTTAGCTTCAAACTCCCATATCTCGCGAACAGATTGACCTAACCCAAAAATTCCTGTTGCATCTCAAAGAAGAAACTCGCCCGATTACAACGGTATGTGTATTTTCTCCCTAGCCCATTCTGGTTAAGAGTTTGGAGCAGCAGAATAGCGAAAAATTGTTTGCATTCTCAACAATTTATTGGCTTCAAACTCCCATATCTCGCGAACGGATTGACCTAACCCAAAAATTCCTGTTGCGTCTGAAAGTAGAAATTCGCCCGATTACAACGGTATGTGTATTTTTTCCCTAGGCCATTCTGGTTAAGCGTTTGGAGCAGCAGAATAGCGAAAAATTGTTTGCCTTCTCAACCATTTCTTGGCTTCAATCTCCCATATCTCGCGAACGGATTGACCTAACACAAAAATTCCTGTTGCGTCTGAAGGTAGAATCTCGCCCGATTACAACGGTATGTGTATTTTTTCCCTAGGCCATTCTGGTTAAGCGTTTGGAGCAGCAGAAGTGCGAAAAATTTGTTGTCTCCTTAACCATTTCTCAGCTTCAAAATCCCATATCTCGCGAACGGATTGACCTAACCCAAAAATTCCTGTTGCATCTGAAAGTAGAAACTAGTCCAATTACAACGGTATGTGTATTTTTTCCCTAGGCCATTCTGGTTAAGCGTGTGGAGCAGCAGAATTGCGAAAAATTTTTTGCCTTCTCAACCATTTCTTGGCTTCAAACTCCCATATTTCGCGAACGGATTGACCTAACCCAAAAATTCCTGTTGCGTCTGAAAGTAGAAACTCGCCCGATTACAACGGTAAGTGTATTTTTTCCCTAGGCCATTCTAGTTAAGCGTTTGGAGCAGCAGTAGTGCGAACAGTTTGTTGTCTTCTTTACCATTTCTTAGCTTCAAACTCCCATATCTCGCGAACGGATTGACCTAACCCAAAAACTCTGTTGCATCTCAAAGAAGAAACTCGCCCGATTACAACGGTATGTGTATTTTCTCCCTAGCCCATTCTGGTTAAGAGTTTGGAGCAGCAGAATTGCGAAAAATTTTTTGCCTTCTCAACCATTTCTTGGCTTCAAACTCCCATATTTCGCGAACGGATTGACCTAACCCAAAAATTCCTGTTGCGTCTGAAAGTAGAAACTCGCCCGATTACAACGGTATGTGTATTTTTTCCCTAGGCCATTCTAGTTAAGCGTTTGGAGCAGCAGTAGTGCGAACAGTTTGTTGTCTTCTTTACCATTTCTTGGCTTCAAACTCCCATATCTCGCGAACGGATTGACAAAACCCAGAAGTTCCTGCTGCGTCTGAAAGTAGAAACTCACCCGATTACAACGATATGCGTATTTTTTCCCTAGGCCATTCTGGTTAAGCGTTTGGAGCAGCAGAATTGCGAAAAATGTTTTGCCTTCTCAACCATTTCTTGGCTTCAAACTCCCATATCTCGCGAACGGATTGACCTAACCCAAAAATTCCTATTGCATCTGAAAGTAGAAACACGCCCGATTACAACGGTATGTGTATTTTTTCCCTAGGCCATTCTAGTTAAGCGTTTGGAGCAGCAGTAGTGCGAACAGTTTGTTGTCTTCTTTACCATTTCTTAGCTTCAAACTCCCATATCTCGCGAACGGATTGACCTAACCCAAAAATTCCTGTTGCATCTCAAAGAAGAAACTCGCCCGATTACAACGGTATGTGTATTTTCTCCCTAGCCCATTCTGGTTAAGAGTTTGGAGCAGCAGAATAGCGAAAAATTGTTTGCATTCTCAACAATTTATTGGCTTCAAACTCCCATATCTCGCGAACGGATTGACCTAACCCAAAAATTCCTGTTGCGTCTGAAAGTAGAAACTCGCCCGATTACAACGGTATGTGTATTTTTTCCCTAGGCCATTCTGGTTAAGCGTTTGGAGCAGCAGAATAGCGAAAAATGGTTTGCCTTCTCAACCATTTCTTGGCTTCAAACTCCCATATCTCGCGAACGGATTGACCTGACACAAAAATTCCTGTTGCGTCTGAAAGTAGAATCTCGCCCGATTACAACGGTATGTCTATTTTTTCCCTAGGCCATTCTGGTTAAGCGTTTGGAGCAGCAGAAGTGCGAAAAATTTGTTGTCTCCTTAACCATTTCTCAGCTTCAAACTCCCATATCTCGCGAACGGATTGACCTAACCCAAAAATTCCTATTGCATCTGAAAGTAGAAACTCGCCCGATTACAACGGTATATGTATTTTTTCCCTAGGCCATTCTGATTAAGCGTTTGGAGCAGCAGCATTGCGAAAAATTTTTTGCCTTCTCAACCATTTCTTGGCTTCAAACTCCCATATTTCGCGAACGGATTGACCTAACCCAAAAATTCCTGTTGCATCTCAAAGAAGAAACTCGCCCGATTACAACGGTATGTGTATTTTCTCCCTAGCCCATTCTGGTTAAGAGTTTGGAGCAGCAGAATAGCGAAAAATTGTTTGCATTCTCAACAATTTATTGGCTTCAAACTCCCATATCTCGCGAACGGATTGACCTAACCCAATAATTGCTGTTGCGTCTGAAAGTAGAAACTCGCCCGATTACAACGGTATGTGTATTTTTTCCCTAGGCCATTCTGGTTAAGCGTTTGGAGCAGCAGAATAGCGAAAAATTGTTTGCCTTCTCAACCATTTCTTGGCTTCAAACCCCCATATCTCGCGAACGGATTGACCTAACCCAAAAATTCCTATTGCATCTGAAGGTAGAAACTCGCCCGATTACAGCGGTATGTGTATTTTTTCCCTAGGCAATTCTGGTTAAGCGTTTGGAGCAGCAGAATTGCGAAAAATTTTTTGCCTTCTCAACCATTTCTTGGCTTCAAACTCCCATATCTCGCGAACGGATTGACATAACCCAAAAATTCCTGTTGCATCTGAAAGTAGAAACTAGTCCGATTACAACGGTATGTGTATTTTTTCCCTAGGCCATTCTGGTTAAGCGTGTGGAGCAGCAGAATTGCGAAAAATTTTTTGCCTTCTCAACCATTTCTTGGCTTCAAACTCCCATATTTCGCGAACGGATTGACCTAACCCAAAAATTCCTGTTGCGTCTGAAAGTAAAAACTCGCCCGATTACAACGGTATGTGTATTTTTACCCTAGGCCATTCTAGTTAAGCGTTTGGAGCAGCAGTAGTGCGAACAGTTTGTTGTCTTCTTTACCATTTCTTAGCTTCAAACTCCCATATCTCGCGAACGGATTGACCCAACCCAAAAATTCCTGTTGCATCTCAAAGAAGAAACTCGCACGATTAGAACGGTATGTGTATTTTCTCCCTAGCCCATTCTGGTTAAGAGTTTGGAGCAGCAGAATAGCGAGAAATTGTTTGCATTCTCAACAATTTATTGGCTTCAAACTCCCATATCTCGCGAACGGATTGACCTAACCCAATAATTCCTGTTGCGTCTGAAAGTAGAAACTCGCCCGATTACAACGGTATGTGTATTTTTTCCCTAGGCCATTCTGGTTAAGCGTTTGGAGCAGCAGAATAGCGAAAAATTGTTTGCCTTCTCAACCATTTCTTGGCTTCAAACTCCCATATCTCGCGAACAGATTGACCTAACACAAAAATTCCTGTTGCGTCTGAAAGTAGAATCTCGCCCGATTACAACGGTATGTGTATTTTTTCCCTAGGCCATTCTGGATAAGCGTTTGGAGCAGCAGAAGTGCGAAAAATTTTTTGCCTTCTCAACCATTTCTTGGCTTCAAACTCCCATATCTCGCGAACAGATTGACCTAACCAAAAATTCCTGTTGCATCTGAAAGTAGAAACTCGCCCGATTACAACGGTATATGTATTTTTTCCCTAGGCCATTCTGGTTAAGCGTGTGGAGCAGCAGAATTGCGAAAAATTTTTTGCCTTCTCAACCATTTCTTGGCTTCAAACTCCCATATCTCGCGAACGGATCGACCAAACCCAGAAGTTCCTGCTGCGTCTGAAAGTAGAAACTCACCCGATTACAACGGTATGCGTATTTTTTCCCTAGGCCATTCTGGTTAAGCGATTGGAGCAGCAGAATTGCGAAAAATGTTTTGCCTTCTCAACCATTTCTTGGCTTCAAACTCCCATATCTCGCGAACGGATTGACCTAACCCAAAAATTCCTATTGCATCTGAAAGTAGAAACTCGCCCGATTACAGCGGTATGTGTATTTTTTCCCTAGGCAATTCTGGTTAAGCGTTTGGAGCAGCAGAATTGCGAAAAATTTTTTGCCTTCTCAACCATTTCTTGGCTTCAAACTCCCATATCTCGCGAACGGATTGACCTAACCCAAAAATTCCTGTTGCATCTGAATGTAGAAACTAGTCCGATTACAACGGTATGTGTATTTTTTCCCTAGGCCATTCTGGTTAAGCGTGTGGAGCAGCAGAATTGCGAAAATTTTTTGCCTTCTCAACCATTTCTTGGCTTCAAACTCCCATATTTCGCGAACGGATTGACCTAACCCAAAAATTCCTGTTGCGTCTGAAAGTAGAAACTCGCCCGATTACAACGGTATGTGTATTTTTTCCCTAGGCAATTCTGGTTAAGCGTTTGGAGCAGCAGAATTGCGAAAAATTTTTTGCCTTCTCAACCATTTCTTGGCTCCAAACTCCCATATCTCGCGAACGGATTGTCCTAACCCAAAAATTCCTGTTGCATCTGAAAGTAGAAACTAGTCCGATTACAACGGTATGTGTATTTTTTCCCTAGGCCATTCTGGTTAAGCGTGTGGAGCAGCAGAATTGCGAAAAATTTTTTGCCTTCTCAACCATTTCTTGGCTTCAAACTCCCATATTTCGCGAACGGATTGACCTAACCCAAAAATTCCTGTTGCGTCTGAAAGTAGAAACTCGCCCCGATTACAACGGTATGTGTATTTTTACCCTAGGCCATTCTAGTTAAGCGTTTGGAGCAGCAGTAGTGCGAACAGTTTGTTGTCTTCTTTACCATTTCTTAGCTTCAAACTCCCATATCTCGCGAACGGATTGACCTAACCCAAAAATTCCTGTTGCATCTCAAAGAAGAAACTCGCCCGATTAGAACGGTATGTGTATTTTCTCCCTAGCCCATTCTGGTTAAGAGTTTGGAGCAGCAGAATAGCGAAAAATTGTTTGCATTCTCAACAATTTATTGGCTTCAAACTCCCATATCTCGCGAACGGATTGACCTAACCCAATAATTCCTGTTGCGTCTAAAAGTAGAAACTCGCCCGATTACAACGGTATGTGTATTTTTTCCCTAGGCCATTCTGGTTAAGCGTTTGGAGCAGCAGAATAGCGAAAAATTGTTTGCCTTCTCAACCATTTCTTGGCTTCAAACTCCCATATCTCGCGAACGGATTGACCTAACACAAAAATTCCTGTTGCGTCTGAAAGTAGAATCTCGCCCGATTACAACGGTATGTGTATTTTTTCCCTAGGCCATTCTGGTTAAGCGTTTGGAGCAGCAGAAGTGCGAAAAATTTTTTGCCTTCTCAACCATTTCTTGGCTTCAAACTCCCATATCTCGCGAACAGATTGACCTAACCCAAAAATTCCTGTTGCATCTGAAAGTAGAAACTCGCCCGATTACAACGGTATATGTATTTTTTCCCTAGGCCATTCTGGTTAAGCGTGTGGAGCAGCAGAATTGCGAAAAATTTTTTGCCTTCTCAACCATTTCTTGGCTTCAAACTCCCATATCTCGCGAACGGATTGACCAAACCCAGAAGTTCCTGCTGCGTCTGAAAGTAGAAACTCACCCGATTACAACGGTATGCGTATTTTTTCCCTAGGCCATTCTGGTTAAGCGATTGGAGCAGCAGAATTGCGAAAAATGTTTTGCCTTCTCAACCATTTCTTGGCTTCAAACGCCCATATCTCGCGAACGGATTGACCTAACCCAAAAATTCCTATTGCATCTGAAAGTAGAAACTCGCCCGATTACAGCGGTATGTGTATTTTTTCCTAGGCAATTCTGGTTAAGCGTTTGGAGCAGCAGAATTGCGAAAAATTTTTTGCCTTCTCAACCATTTCTTGGCTTCAAACTCCCATATCTCGCGAACGGATTGACCTAACCCAAAAATTCCTGTTGCATCTGAAAGTAGAAACTAGTCCGATTACAACGGTATGTGTATTTTTCCCTAGGCCATTCTGGTTAAGCGTGTGGAGCAGCAGAATTGCGAAAAATTTTTTGCCTTCTCAACCATTTCTTGGCTTCAAACTCCCATATTTCGCGAACGGATTGACCTAACCCAAAAATTCCTGTTGCGTCTGAAAGTAGAAACTCGCCCGATTACAACGGTATGTGTATTTTTTCCCTAGGCCATTCTAGTTAAGCGTTTGGAGCAGCAGTAGTGCGAACAGTTTGTTGTCTTCTTTACCATTTCTTAGCTTCAAACTCCCATATCTCGCGAACGGATTGACCTAACCCAAAAACTCTGTTGCATCTCAAAGAAGAAACTCGCCCGATTACAACGGTATGTGTATTTTCTCCCTAGCCCATTCTGGTTAAGAGTTTGGAGCAGCAGAATAGCGAAAAATTGTTTGCATTCTCAACAATTTATTGGCTTCAAACTCCCATATCTCGCGAACGGATTGACCTAACCCAATAATTCCTGTTGCGTCTGAAAGTAGAAACTCGCCCGATTACAACGGTATGTGTATTTTTTCCCTAGGCCACTCTGGTTAAGCGTTTGGAGCAGCAGAATAGCGAAAAATTGTTTGCCTTCTCAACCATTTCTTGGCTTCAAACTCCCATATCTCGCGAACGGATTGACCTAACACAAAAATTCCTGTTGCGTCTGAAAGTAGAATCTCGCCCGATTACAACGGTATGTGTATTTTTTCCCTAGGCCATTCTGGTTAAGCGTTTGGAGCAGCAGAAGTGCGAAAAATTTTTTGCCTTCTCAACCATTTCTTGGCTTCAAACTCCCATATCTCGCGAACAGATTGACCTAACCCAAAAATTCCTGTTGCATCTGAAAGTAGAAACTCGCCCGATTACAACGGTATATGTATTTTTTCCCTAGGCCATTCTGGTTAAGCGTGTGGAGCAGCAGAATTGCGAAAAATTTTTTGCCTTCTCAACCATTTCTTGGCTTCAAACTCCCATATCTCGCGAACGGATTGACCTAACCCAAAAATTCCTGTTGCGTCTGAAAGTAGAAACTCGCCCGATTACAACGGTATGTGTATTTTTTCCCTAGGCCATTCTAGTTAAGCGTTTGGAGCAGCAGTAGTGCGAACAGTTTGTTGTCTTCTTTACCATTTCTTAGCTTCAAACTCCCATATCTCGCGAACGGATTGACCTAACCCAAAAACTCTGTTGCATCTCAAAGAAGAAACTCGCCCGATTACAACGGTATGTGTATTTTCTCCCTAGCCCATTCTGGTTAAGAGTTTGGAGCAGCAGAATAGCGAAAAATTGTTTGCATTCTCAACAATTTATTGGCTTCAAACTCCCATATCTCGCGAACGGATTGACCTAACCCAATAATTCCTGTTGCGTCTGAAAGTAGAAACTCGCCCGATTACAACGGTATGTGTATTTTTTCCCTAGGCCACTCTGGTTAAGCGTTTGGAGCAGCAGAATAGCGAAAAATTGTTTGCCTTCTCAACCATTTCTTGGCTTCAAACTCCCATATCTCGCGAACGGATTGACCTAACACAAAAATTCCTGTTGCGTCTGAAAGTAGAATCTCGCCCGATTACAACGGTATGTGTATTTTTTCCCTAGGCCATTCTGGTTAAGCGTTTGGAGCAGCAGAAGTGCGAAAAATTTTTTGCCTTCTCAACCATTTCTTGGCTTCAAACTCCCATATCTCGCGAACAGATTGACCTAACCCAAAAATTCCTGTTGCATCTGAAAGTAGAAACTCGCCCGATTACAACGGTATATGTATTTTTTCCCTAGGCCATTCTGGTTAAGCGTGTGGAGCAGCAGAATTGCGAAAAATTTTTTGCCTTCTCAACCATTTCTTGGCTTCAAACTCCCATATCTCGCGAACGGATTGACCAAACCCAGAAGTTCCTGTTGCGTCTGAAAGTAGAAACTCACCCGATTACAACGGTATGCGTATTTTTTCCCTAGGCCATTCTGGTTAAGCGATTGGAGCAGCAGAATTGCGAAAAATGTTTTGCCTTCTCAACCATTTCTTGGCTTCAAACTCCCATATCTCGCGAACGGATTGACCGAACCCAAAAATTCCTATTGCATCTGAAAGTAGAAACTCGCCCGATTACAGCGGTATGTGTATTTTTTCCCTAGGCAATTCTGGTTAAGCGTTTGGAGCAGCAGAATTGCGAAAAATTTTTTGCCTTCTCAACCATTTCTTGGCTTCAAACTCCCATATCTCGCGAACGAATTGACCTAACCCAAAAATTCCTGTTGCATCTGAAAGTAGAAACTAGTCCGATTACAACGGTATGTGTATTTTTTCCCTAGGCCATTCTGGTTAAGCGTGTGGAGCAGCAGAATTGCGAAAAATTTTTTGCCTTCTCAACCATTTCTTGGCCTCAAACTCCCATATTTCGCGAACGGATTGACCTAACCCAAAAATTCCTGTTGCGTCTGAAAGTAGAAACTCGCCCGATTACAACGGTATGTGTATTTTTTCCCTAGGCCATTCTAGTTAAGCGTTTGGAGCAGCAGTAGTGCGAACAGTTTGTTGTCTTCTTTACCATTTCTTAGCTTCAAACTCCCATATCTCGCGAACGGATTGACCTAACCCAAAAACTCTGTTGCATCTCAAAGAAGAAACTCGCCCGATTACAACGGTATGTGTATTTTCTCCCTAGCCCATTCTGGTTAAGAGTTTGGAGCAGCAGAATAGCGAAAAATTGTTTGCATTCTCAACAATTTATTGGCTTCAAACTCCCATATCTCGCGAACGGATTGACCTAACCCAATAATTCCTGTTGCGTCTGAAAGTAGAAACTCGCCCGATTACAACGGTATGTGTATTTTTTCCCTAGGCCATTCTGGTTAAGCGTTTGGAGCAGCAGAATAGCGAAAAATTGTTTGCCTTCTCAACCATTTCTTGGCTTCAAACTCCCATATCTCGCGAACGGATTGACCTAACACAAAAATTCCTGTTGCGTCTGAAAGTAGAATCTCGCCCGATTACAACGGTATGTGTATTTTTTCCCTAGGCCATTCTGGTTAAGCGTTTGGAGCAGCAGAAGTGCGAAAAATTTTTTGCCTTCTCAACCATTTCTTGGCTTCAAACTCCCATATCTCGCGAACAGATTGACCTAACCCAAAAATTCCTGTTGCATCTGAAAGTAGAAACTCGCCCGATTACAACGGTATATGTATTTTTTCCCTAGGCCATTCTGGTTAAGCGTGTGGAGCAGCAGAATTGCGAAAAATTTTTTGCCTTCTCAACCATTTCTTGGCTTCAAACTCCCATATCTCGCGAACGGATTGACCAAACCCAGAAGTTCCTGCTGCGTCTGAAAGTAGAAACTCACCCGATTACAACGGTATGCGTATTTTTTCCCTAGGCCATTCTGGTTAAGCGATTGGAGCAGCAGAATTGCGAAAAATGTTTTGCCTTCTCAACCATTTCTTGGCTTCAAACTCCCATATCTCGCGAACGGATTGACCTAACCCAAAAATTCCTATTGCATCTGAAAGTAGAAAGTCGCCCGATTACAGCGGTATGTGTATTTTTTCCCTAGGCAATTCTGGTTAAGCGTTTGGAGCAGCAGAATTGCGAAAAATTTTTTGCCTTCTCAACCATTTCTTGGCTTCAAACTCCCATATCTCGCGAACGAATTGACCTAACCCAAAAATTCCTGTTGCATCTGAAAGTAGAAACTAGTCCGATTACAACGGTATGTGTATTTTTTCCCTAGGCCATTCTGGTTAAGCGTGTGGAGCAGCAGAATTGCGAAAAATTTTTTGCCTTCTCAACCATTTCTTGGCTTCAAACTCCCATATTTCGCGAACGGATTGACCTAACCCAAAAATTCCTGTTGCGTCTGAAAGTAGAAACTCGCCCGATTACAACGGTATGTGTATTTTTTCCCTAGGCCATTCTAGTTAAGCGTTTGGAGCAGCAGTAGTGCGAACAGTTTGTTGTCTTCTTTACCATTTCTTAGCTTCAAACTCCCATATCTCGCGAACGGATTGACCTAACCCAAAAACTCTGTTGCATCTCAAAGAAGAAACTCGCCCGATTACAACGGTATGTGTATTTTCTCCCTAGCCCATTCTGGTTAAGAGTTTGGAGCAGCAGAATAGCGAAAAATTGTTTGCATTCTCAACAATTTATTGGCTTCAAACTCCCATATCTCGCGAACGGATTGACCTAACCCAATAATTCCTGTTGCGTCTGAAAGTAGAAACTCGCCCGATTACAACGGTATGTGTATTTTTTCCCTAGGCCATTCTGGTTAAGCGTTTGGAGCAGCAGAATAGCGAAAAATTGTTTGCCTTCTCAACCATTTCTTGGCTTCAAACTCCCATATCTCGCGAACGGATTGACCTAACACAAAAATTCCTGTTGCGTCTGAAAGTAGAATCTCGCCCGATTACAACGGTATGTGTATTTTTTCCCTAGGCCATTCTGGTTAAGCGTTTGGAGCAGCAGAAGTGCGAAAAATTTGTTGTCTCCTTAACCATTTCTCAGCTTCAAACTCCCACATCTCGCGAACGGATTGACCTAACCCAAAAATTCCTATTGCATCTGAAAGTAGAAACTCGCCCGATTACAACGGTATATGTATTTTTTCCCTAGGCCATTCTGATTAAGCGTTTGGAGCAGCAGCATTGCGAAAAATTTTTTGCCTTCTCAACCATTTCTTGGCTTCAAACTCCCATATCTCGCGAACGGATTGACCAAACCCAGAAGTTCCTGCTGCGTCTGAAAGTAGAAACTCACCCGATTACAACGATATGCGTATTTTTTCCCTAGGCCATTCTGGTTAAGCGTTTGGAGCAGCAGAATTGCGAAAAATGTTTTGCCTTCTCAACCATTTCTTGGCTTCAAACTCCCATATCTCGCGAACGGATTGACCTAACCCAAAAATTCCTATTGCATCTGAAAGTAGAAACTCGCCCGATTACAACGGTATATGTATTTTTTCCCTAGGCCATTCTGATTAAGCGTTTGGAGCAGCAGCATTGCGAAAAATTTTTTGCCTTCTCAACCATTTCTTGGCTTCAAACTCCCATATCTCGCGAACGGATTGACCAAACCCAGAAGTTCCTGCTGCGTCTGAAAGTAGAAACTCACCCGATTACAACGATATGCGTATTTTTTCCCTAGGCCATTCTGGTTAAGCGTTTGGAGCAGCAGAATTGCGAAAAATGTTTTGCCTTCTCAACCATTTCTTGGCTTCAAACTCCCATATCTCGCGAACGGATTGACCTAACCCAAAAATTCCTATTGCATCTGAAAGTAGAAACTCGCCCGATTACAGCGGTGTGTGTATTTTTTCCCTAGGCAATTCTGGTTAAGCGTTTGGAGCAGCAGAATTGCGAAAAATTTTTTGCCTTCTCAACCATTTCTTGGCTTCAAACTCCCATATCTCGCGAACGGATTGACCTAACCCAAAAATTCCTGTTGCATCTGAAAGTAGAAACTCGTCCGATTACAACGGTATGTGTATTTTTTCCCTAGGCCATTCTGGTTAAGCGTGTGGAGCAGCAGAATTGCGAAAAATTTTTTGCCTTCTCAACCATTTCTTGGCTTCAAACTCCCATATTTCGCGAACGGATTGACCTAACGCAAAAATTCCTGTTGCGTCTGAAAGTAGAAACTCACCCGATTACAACGGTATGTGTATTTTTTCCCTAGGCCATTCTGGTTAAGCGTTTGGAGCAGCAGAATTGCGAAAAATTTGTTGTCTTCTTTACCATTTCTTGGCTTCAAACTCCCATATCTCGCGAACGGATTGACCTAACCCAAAATTTCTTGTTGCATCTGAAAGAAGAAACTCGCCCGATTACCACGGTATGTGTATTTTTTCCCTAGGCCATTCTGGTTAAGCGTTTGGAGCAGCAGAATAGCGAAAAATTGTTTGCCTTCTCAACCATTTCTTGGCTTCAAACTCCCATATCTCGCGAACGGATTGACCAAACCCAGAAGTTCCTGCTGCGCCTGAAAGTAGAAACTCACCCGATTACAGCGGTATGTTTATTTTTTCCCTGGGCAATTCTGGTTAAGCGTTAGGAGCAGCAGAATTGCGAAAAATTTTTTGCCTTCTCAACCATTTCTTGGCTTCAAACTCCCATATCTCGCGAACGGATTGACCTAACCGAAAATTCCTGTTGCATCTGAAAGTAGAAATTCGTCCGATTACAACGGTATGTGTATTTTTTCCCTAGCCCATTCTGGTTAAGCGTGTGGAGCAGCAGAATTGCGAAAAATTTTTTGCCTTCTCAACCATTTCTTGGCTTCAAACTCCCATATCTCGCGAACGGATTGACCTAACCCAAAAATTCCTGTTGCGTCTGAAAGTAGAAACTCGCCCGATTACAACGGTATGTGTATTTTTTCCCTAGGCCATTCTGGTTAAGCGTTTGGAGCAGCAGTAGTGCGAAAAATTTGTTGTCTTCTTTACCATTTCTTAGCTTCAAACTCCCATATCTCGCGAACGGATTGACCTAACCCAAAAATTCTTGTTGCATCTGAAAGAAGAAACTCGCCCGATTACAACGGTATGTGTATTTTTTCCCTAGGCCATTCTGATTAAGCGTTTGGAGCAGCAGAATAGCGAAAAATTGTTTGCCTTCTCAACCATTTCTTGGCTTCAAACTCCCATATCTCGCGAACGGATTGACCTAACCCAAAAATTCCTGTTGGGTCTGAAAGTAGAAACTCGCCCGATTACAACGGTATGTGCATTTCTTCCCTAGGCCATTCTGGTTAAGCGTTTGGAGCAGCAGAATTGCGAAAAATGTTTTGCCTTCTCAACCATTTCTTGGCTTCAAACTCCCATATCTCGCGAACGGATTGACCTAACCCAAAAATTCCTATTGCATCTGAAAGTAGAAACTCGCCCGATTACAACGGTATATGTATTTTTTCCCTAGGCCATTCTGATTAAGCGTTTGGAGCAGCAGCATTGCGAAAAATTTTTTGCCTTCTCAACCATTTCTTGGCTTCAAACTCCCATATCTCGCGAACGGATTGACCAAACCCAGAAGTTCCTGCTGCGTCTGAAAGTAGAAACTCACCCGATTACAACGATATGCGTATTTTTTCCCTAGGCCATTCTGGTTAAGCGTTTGGAGCAGCAGAATTGCGAAAAATGTTTTGCCTTCTCAACCATTTCTTGGCTTCAAACTCCCATATCTCGCGAACGGATTGACCTAACCCAAAAATTCCTATTGCATCTGAAAGTAGAAACTCGCCCGATTACAGCGGTGTGTGTATTTTTTCCCTAGGCAATTCTGGTTAAGCGTGTGGAGCAGCAGAATTGCGAAAAATTTTTTGCCTTCTCAACCATTTCTTGGCTTCAAACTCCCATATTTCGCGAACGGATTGACCTAACGCAAAAATTCCTGTTGCGTCTGAAAGTAGAAACTCGCCCGATTACAACGGTATGTGTATTTTTTCCCTAGGCCATTCTGGTTAAGCGTTTGGAGCAGCAGAATTGCGAAAAATTTGTTGTCATCTTTACCATTTCTTGGCTTCAAACTCCCATATCTCGCGAACGGATTGACCTAACCCAAAATTTCTTGTTGCATCTGAAAGAAGAAACTCGCCCGATTACCACGGTATGTGTATTTTTTCCCTAGGCCATTCTGGTTAAGCGTTTGGAGCAGCAGAATAGCGAAAAATTGTTTGCCTTCTCAACCATTTCTTGGCTTCAAACTCCCATATCTCGCGAACGGATTGACCAAACCCAGAAGTTCCTGCTGCGCCTGAAAGTAGAAACTCACCCGATTACAGCGGTATGTTTATTTTTTCCCTGGGCAATTCTGGTTAAGCGTTAGGAGCAGCAGAATTGCGAAAAATTTTTTGCCTTCTCAACCATTTCTTGGCTTCAAACTCCCATATCTCGCGAACGGATTGACCTAACCGAAAATTCCTGTTGCATCTGAAAGTAGAAATTCGTCCGATTACAACGGTATGTGTATTTTTTCCCTAGCCCATTCTGGTTAAGCGTGTGGAGCAGCAGAATTGCGAAAAATTTTTTGCCTTCTCAACCATTTCTTGGCTTCAAACTCCCATATCTCGCGAACGGATTGACCTAACCCAAAAATTCCTGTTGCGTCTGAAAGTAGAAACTCGCCCGATTACAACGGTATGTGTATTTTTTCCCTAGGCCATTCTGGTTAAGCGTTTGGAGCAGCAGTAGTGCGAAAAATTTGTTGTCTTCTTTACCATTTCTTAGCTTCAAACTCCCATATCTCGCGAACGGATTGACCTAACCCAAAAATTCTTGTTGCATCTGAAAGAAGAAACTCGCCCGATTACAACGGTATGTGTATTTTTTCCCTAGGCCATTCTGATTAAGCGTTTGGAGCAGCAGAATAGCGAAAAATTGTTTGCCTTCTCAACCATTTCTTGGCTTCAAACTCCCATATCTCGCGAACGGATTGACCTAACCCAAAAATTCCTGTTGGGTCTGAAAGTAGAAACTCGCCCGATTACAACGGTATGTGTATTTCTTCCCTAGGCCATTCTGGTTAAGCGTTTGGAGCAGCAGAATTGCGAAAAATTTTTTGCCTTCTCAACCATTTCTTGGCTTCAAACTCCCATATCTCGCGAACGGATTGACCAAACCCAGAAGTTCCTGCTGCGTCTGAAAGTAGAAACTCACCCGATTACAACGATATGCGTATTTTTTCCCTAGGCCATTCTGGTTAAGCGTTTGGAGCAGCAGAATTGCGAAAAATGTTTTGCCTTCTCAACCATTTCTTGGCTTCAAACTCCCATATCTCGCGAACGGATTGACCTAACCCAAAAATTCCTATTGCATCTGAAAGCAGAAACTCGCCCGATTACAGCGGTATGTGTATTTTTTCCCTAGGCAAATCTGGTTAAGCGTTTGGAGCAGCAGAATTGCGAAAAATTTTTTGCCTTCTCAACCATTTCTTGGCTTCAAACTCCCATATCTCGGGAACGGATTGACCTAACCCAAAAATTCCTGTTGCATCGGAAAGTAGAAACTCGCCCGATTACAATGGTATGTGTATTTTTTCCCTAGGCCATTCTGGTTAAGCGTGTGGAGCAGCAGAATTGCGAAAAATTTTTTGCCTTCTCAAACATTTCTTGGCTTCAAACTCCCATATCTCGCGAACGGATTGACCTAACCCAAAAATTCCTGTTGCGCCTGAAAGTAGAAACTCGCCCGATTACAACGGTATGTGTATTTTTTCCCTAGGCCATTCTGGTTAAGCGTTTGGAGCAGCAGAATAGCGAAAAATTGTTTGCCTTCTCAACCATTTCTTGGCTTCAAACGCCCATATCTCGCGAACGGATTGACCTAACCCAAAAATTCCTGTTGGTTCTGAAAGTAGAAACTCGCCCGATTACAACGGTATGTGTATTTCCTCCCTAGGCCATTCTGGTTAAGCGTTTGGAGCAGCAGAATTGCGAAAAATTTTTTGCCTTCTCAACCATTTCTTGACTTCAAACTCCCATATCTCGCGAACGGATTGATCAAACCCAGAAGTTCCTGCTGCGTCTGAAAGTAGAAACTCACCCGATTACAACGATATGCGTATTTTTTCCCTAGGCCATTCTGGTTAAGCGTTTGGAGCAGCAGAATTGCGAAAAATGTTTTGCCTTCTCAACCATTTCTTGGCTTCAAACTCCCATATCTCGCGAACGGATTGACCTAACCCAAAAATTCCTATTGCATCTGAAAGCAGAAACTCGCCCGATTACAGCGGTATGTGTATTTTTTCCCTAGGCAAATCTGGTTAAGCGTTTGGAGCAGCAGAATTGCGAAAAATTTTTTGCCTTCTCAACCATTTCTTGACTTCAAACTCCCATATCTCGCGAACGGATTGATCAAACCCAGAAGTTCCTGCTGCGTCTGAAAGTAGAAACTCACCCGATTACAACGATATGCGTATTTTTTCCCTAGGCCATTCTGGTTAAGCGTTTGGAGCAGCAGAATTGCGAAAAATTTTATGCCTTCTCAACCATTTCTTGGCTTCAAACTGCCATATCTCGCGAACGGATGGACCTAACCCAAAAATTCCTATTGCATCTGAAAGTATAAACTCGCTTGACTACAGCGGTATGTGTATTTTTTCCCTAGGGCATTCTGGTTAAGCGTTTGGCTCAGCAGAATTGCGAAAAATTGTATGCCTTCTCAACCATTTCTTGGCTTCAAACTCCCATATCTCGCGAACGGATAGACCTAACCCAAAATTTCTTGTTGCATCTGAAAGAAGAAACTCGCCCGATTAGCACGGTATGTGTATTTTTTCCCTAGGCCATTCTGGTTAAGCGTTTGGAGCAGCAGAATAGCGAAAAATTGTTTGCCTTCTCAACCATTTCTTGGCTTCAAACTCCCATATCTCGCGAACGGATTGACCAAACCCAGAAGTTCCTGCTGCGCCTGAAAGTAGAAACTCACCCGATTACAGCGGTATGTTTATTTTTTCCCCAGGGCATTCTGGTTAAGCGTTTGGCTCAGCAGAATTGCGAAAAATTTTTTGCCTTCTCAACCATTTCTTGGCTTCAAACTCCCATATCTCGCGAACGGATAGACCTAACCCAAAAATTCCTGTTGCGTGTGAAAGTAGAAACTCGCCCGATTACAACGATATGCGTATTTTTTCCCTAGGCCATTCTGGTTAAGCGTTTGGAGCAGCAGAATTGCGAAAAATGTTTTGCCTTCTCAACCATTTCTTGGCTTCAAACTCCCATATCTCGCGAACGGATTGACCTAACCCAAAAATTCCTGTTGCATCTTAAAGTAGAAACTCGCCCGATTACAACGGTATGTGTATTTTTTCCCTAGGCCATTCTGGTTAAGCGTTTGGAGCAGCAGAATAACGAAAAATTGTTTGCCTTCTCAACCATTTCT
The DNA here is from genome assembly GCF_051014685.1 of Ptiloglossa arizonensis. NCBI lineage: Eukaryota > Metazoa > Arthropoda > Insecta > Hymenoptera > Colletidae > Ptiloglossa > Ptiloglossa arizonensis. Next base: position 481,106 of record NW_027478687.1, on the reverse strand, counting down.
TGGCTTCAAACTCCCATATCTCGCGAACGGATTGACCAAACCCAGAAGTTCCTGCTGCGTCTGAAAGTAGAAACTCACCCGATTACAACGATATGCGTATTTTTTCCCTAGGCCATTCTGGTTAAACGTTTGGAGCAGCAGAATTGCGAAAAATGTTTTGCCTTCTCAACCATTTCTTGGCTTCAAACTCCCATATCTCGCGAACGGATTGACCTAACCCAAAAATTACTATTGCATCTGAAAGCAGAAACTCGCCCGATTACAGCGGTATGTGTATTTTTTCCCTAGGCAAATCTGGTTAAGCGTTAGGAGCAGCAGAAGTGCGAAAAATTTGTTGTCTTCTCAAACATTTCTTAGCTTCAAACTCCCATATCTCGGGAACGGATTGACCTAACCCAAAAATTCCTGTTGCATCTGAAAGTAGAAACTCGTCCGATTACAACGGTATGTGTATTTTTTCCCTAGCCCATTCTGGTTAAGCGTGTGGAGCAGCAGAATTGCGAAAAATTTTTTGCCTTCTCAACCATTTCTTGGCTTCAAACTCCCATATCTCGCGAACGGATTGACCTAACCCAAAAATTCCTGTTGCGTCTGAAAGTAGAAACTCGCCCGATTACAACGGTATGTGTATTTTTTCCCTAGGCCATTCTGGTTAAGCGTTTGGAGCAGCAGTATTGCGAAAAATTTGTTGTCTTCTTTACCATTTCTTAGCTTCAAACTCCCATATCTCGCGAACGGATTGACCTAACCCAAAAATTCTTGTTGCATCTGAAAGAAGAAACTCGCCCGATTACAACGGTATGTGTATTTTTTCCCTAGGCCATTCTGATTAAGCGTTTGGAGCAGCAGAATAGCGAAAAATTGTTTGCCTTCTCAACCATTTCTTGGCTTCAAACTCCCATATCTCGCGAACGGATTGACCTAACCCAAAAATTCCTATTGGGTCTGAAAGTAGAAACTCGCCCGATTACAACGGTATGTGTATTTCTTCCCTAGGCCATTCTGGTTAAGCGTTTGGAGCAGCAGAATTGCGAAAAATTTTTTGCCTTCTCAACCATTTCTTGGCTTCAAACTCCCATATCTCGCGAACGGATTGACCAAACCCAGAAGTTCCTGCTGCGTCTGAAAGTAGAAACTCACCCGATTACAACGATATGCGTATTTTTTCCCTAGGCCATTCTGGTTAAGCGTTTGGAGCAGCAGAATTGCGAAAAATGTTTTGCCTTCTCAACCATTTCTTGGCTTCAAACTCCCACATCTCGCGAACGGATTGACCTAACCCAAAAATTCCTATTGCATCTGAAAGCAGAAACTCGCCCGATTACAGCGGTATGTGTATTTTTTCCCTAGGCAAATCTGGTTAAGCGTTTGGAGCAGCAGTATTGCGAAAAATTTGTTGTCTTCTTTACCATTTCTTAGCTTCAAACTCCCATATCTCGCGAACGGATTGACCTAACCCAAAAATTCTTGTTGCATCTGAAAGAAGAAACTCGCCCGATTACAACGGTATGTGTATTTTTTCCCTAGGCCATTCTGATTAAGCGTTTGGAGCAGCAGAATAGCGAAAAATTGTTTGCCTTCTCAACCATTTCTTGGCTTCAAACTCCCATATCTCGCGAACGGATTGACCTAACCCAAAAATTCCTATTGGGTCTGAAAGTAGAAACTCGCCCGATTACAACGGTATGTGTATTTCTTCCCTAGGCCATTCTGGTTAAGCGTTTGGAGCAGCAGAATTGCGAAAAATTTTTTGCCTTCTCAACCATTTCTTGGCTTCAAACTCCCATATCTCGCGAACGGATTGACCAAACCCAGAAGTTCCTGCTGCGTCTGAAAGTAGAAACTCACCCGATTACAACGATATGCGTATTTTTTCCCTAGGCCATTCTGGTTAAGCGTTTGGAGCAGCAGAATTGCGAAAAATGTTTTGCCTTCTCAACCATTTCTTGGCTTCAAACTCCCACATCTCGCGAACGGATTGACCTAACCCAAAAATTCCTATTGCATCTGAAAGCAGAAACTCGCCCGATTACAGCGGTATGTGTATTTTTTCCCTAGGCAAATCTGGTTAAGCGTTTGGAGCAGCAGAATTGCGAAAAATTTTTTGCCTTCTCAACCATTTCTTGGCTTCAAACTCCCATATCTCGGGAACGGATTGACCTAACCCAAAAATTCCTGTTGCGTCTGAAAGTAGAAACTCGCCCGATTACAACGGTATGTGTATTTTTTCCCTAGGCCATTCTGGTTAAGCGTTTGGAGCAGCAGAATAGCGAAAAATTGTTTGCCTTCTCAACCATTTCTTGGCTTCAAACTCCCATATCTCGCGAACGGATTGACCTAACCCAAAAATTCCTGTTGGTTCTGAAAGTAGAAACTCGCCCGATTACAACGGTATGTGTATTTCTTCCCTAGGCCATTCTGGTTAAGCGTTTGGAGCAGCAGAATTGCGAAAAATTTTTTGCCTTCTCAAACACTTCTTGACTTCAAACTCCCATATCTCGCGAACGGATTGATCAAACCCAGAAGTTCCTGCTGCGTCTGAAAGTAGAAACTCACCCGATTACAACGATATGCGTATTTTTTCCCTAGGCCATTCTGGATAAGCGTTTGGAGCAGCAGAATTGCGAAAAATGTTTTGCCTTCTCAACCATTTCTTGGCTTCAAACTCCCATATCTCGCGAACGGATTGACCTAACCCAAAAATTCCTATTGCATCTGAAAGTAGAAACTCGCCCGATTACAGCGGTATGTGTATTTTTTCCCTAGGCAATTCTGGTTAAGCGTTAGGAGCAGCAGAATTGCGAAAAATTTTTTGCCTTCTCAACCATTTCTTGGCTTCAAACTCCCATATCTCGCGAACGGATTGACCTAACCCAAAAATTCCTGTTGCATCTGAAAGTAGAAACTCGTCCGATTACAACGGTATGTGTATTTTTTCCCTAGCCCATTCTGGTTAAGTGTGTGGAGCAGCAGAATTGCGAAAAATTTTTTGCCTTCTCAACCATTTCTTGGCTTCAAACTCCCATATCTCGCGAACGGATTGACCTAACCCAAAAATTCCTGTTGCGTCTGAAAGTAGAAACTCGCCCGATTACAACGGTATGTGTATTTTTTCCCTAGGCCATTCTGGTTAAGCGTTTGGAGCAGCAGTAGTGCGAAAAATTTGTTGTCTTCTTTACCATTTCTTAGCTTCAAACTCCCATATCTCGCGAACGGATTGACCTAACCCAAAAATTCCTGTTCGGTCTGAAAGTAGAAACTCGCCCGATTACAACGGTATGTGTATTTCTTCCCTAGGCCATTCTGGTTAAGCGTTTGGAGCAGCAGAATTGCGAAAAACTTTTTGCCTTCTCAACCATTTCTTGGCTTCAAACTCCCATATCTCGCGAACGGATTGACCAAACCCAGAAGTTCCTGCTGCGTCTGAAAGTAGAAACTCACCCGATTACAACGATATGCGAATTTTTTCCCTAGGCCATTCTGGTTAAGCGTTTGGAGCAGCAGAATTGCGAAAAACTTTTTGCCTTCTCAACCATTTCTTAGCTTCAAACTCCCATATCTCGCGAACGGATTGACCAAACCCAGAAGTTCCTGCTGCGTCTGAAAGTAGAAACTCGCCCGATTACATCGGTATGTGTAGTTTTTCCCTAGGCCATTCTGATTAAGCGTTAGGAGCAGCAGAAGTGCGAAAAATTTGTTGTCTTCTCAATCATTTCTTAGCTTCAAACTCCCATATCTCGCGAACGGATTGACCAAACCCAGAAGTTCCTGCTGCGTCTGAACGTAGAAACTCGCCCGATTACAACGATATGTGTATTTTTTCCCTAGGCCATTCTGGTTAAGCGTTAGGAGCAGCAGAATTGCGAAAAACTTTTTGCCTTCTCAAACATTTCTTGGCTTCAAACTCCCATATCTCGCGAACGGATTGATCAAACCCAGAAGTTCCTGCTGCGTCTGAAAGTAGAAACTCACCCGATTACAACGATATGCGTATTTTTTCCCTAGGCCATTCTGGTTAAGCGTTTGGAGCAGCAGAATTGCGAAAAATGTTTTGCCTTCTCAACCATTTCTTGGCTTCAAACTCCCATATCTCGCGAACGGATTGACCTAACCCAAAAATTCCTATTGCATCTGAAAGTAGAAACTCGCCCGATTACAGCGGTATGTGTATTTTTTCCCTAGGCAATTCTGGTTAAGTGTTAGGAGCAGCAGAATTGCGAAAAATTTTTTGCCTTCTCAACCATTTCTTGGCTTCAAACTCCCATATCTCGCGAACGGATTGACCTAACCCAAAAATTCCTGTTGCATCTGAAAGTAGAAACTCGTCCGATTACAACGGTATGTGTATTTTTTCCCTAGCCCATTCTGGTTAAGCGTGTGGAGCAGCAGAATTGCGAAAAATTTTTTGCCTTCTCAACCATTTCTTGGCTTCAAAGTCCCATATCTCGCGAACGGATTGACCTAACCCAAAAATTCCTGTTGCGTCTGAAAGTAGAAACTCGCCCGATTACAAAGGTATGTGTATTTTTTCCCTAGGCCATTCTGGTTAAGCGTTTGGAGCAGCAGTAGTGCGAAAAATTTGTTGTCTTCTTTACCATTTCTTAGCTTCAAACTCCCATATCTCGCGAACGGATTGACCTAACCCAAAAATTCTTGTTGCATCTGAAAGAAGAAACTCGTCCGATTACAACGGTATGTGTATTTTTTCCCTAGGCAATTCTGGTTAAGCGTTAGGAGCAGCAGAAGTGCGAAAAATTTGTTGTCTTCTCAAACATTTCTTAGCTTCAAACTCCCATATCTCGGGAACGGATTGACCTAACCCAAAAATTCCTGTTGCATCTGAAAGTAGAAACGCGCCCGATTACAACGGTATGTGTATCTTTTCCCTAGGCCCTTCTGGTTAAGCGTTAGGAGCAGCAGAATTGCGAAAAAGTTGTTGTCTTCTCAACCATTTCTTGGCTTCAAACTCCCATATCTCGCGAACGGATTGACCTAACCCAAAAATTCCTGTTGCATCTGAAAGTAGAAACTCGTCCGATTACAACGGTATGTGTATTTTTTCCCTAGCCCATTCTGGTTAAGCGTGTGGAGCAGCAGAATTGCGAAAAATTTTTTGCCTTCTCAACCATTTCTTGGCTTCAAACTCCCATATCTCGCGAACGGATTGACCTAACCCAAAAATTCCTGTTGCGTCTGAAAGTAGAAACTCGCCCGATTACAACGGTATGTGTATTTTTTCCCTAGGCCATTCTGGTTAAGCGTTTGGAGCAGCAGTAGTGCGAAAAATTTGTTGTCTTCTTTACCATTTCTTAGCTTCAAACTCCCATATCTCGCGAACGGATTGACCTAACCCAAAAATTCCTGCTGGGTCTGAAAGTAGAAACTCGCCCGATTACAACGGTATGTGTATTTCTTCCCTAGGCCATTCTGGTTAAGCGTTTGGAGCAGCAGAATTGCGAAAAACTTTTTGCCTTCTCAACCATTTCTTGGCTTCAAACTCCCATATCTCGCGAACGGATTGACCAAACCCAGAAGTTCCTGCTGCGTCTGAAAGTAGAAACTCACCCGATTACAACGATATGCGAATTTTTTCCCTAGGCCATTCTGGTTAAGCGTTTGGAGCAGCAGAATTGCGAAAAACTTTTTGCCTTCTCAACCATTTCTTAGCTTCAAACTCCCATATCTCGCGAACGGATTGACCAAACCCAGAAGTTCCTGCTGCGTCTGAAAGTAGAAACTCGCCCGATTACAACGGTACGTGTATTTTTCCCTTAGGCCATTCTGGTTAAGCGATTGGAGCAGCAGAAGTGCGAAAAATTTGTTGTCTTCTCAAACATTTCTTAGATTCAAACTCCCATATCTCGGGAACGGATTGACCTAACCCAAAAATTCCTGTGGCATCTGAAAGCAGAAACTCGCCCGATTACAACGGTATGTGTATTTTTTCCCTAGGCCCTTCTGGTTAAGCGTTAGGAGCAGCAGAAGTGCGAAAAAGTTGTCTTCTCAACCATTTCTTAGCTTCAAACTCCCATATCTCGCGAACGGATTGACCAAACCCAGAAGTTCCTGCTGCGTTTGAAAGTAGAAACTCGCCCGATTACAACGATATGTGTATTTTTTCCCTAGGCCATTCTGGTTAAGCGTTAGGAGCAGCAGAATTGCGAAAAATTTTTTGCCTTCACAACCATTTCTTGGCTTCAAACTCCCATATCTCGCGAACGGATTGATCAAACCCAGAAGTTCCTGCTGCGTCTGAAAGTAGAAACTCACCCGATTACAACGATATGCGTATTTTTTCCCTAGGCCGTTCTGGTTAAGCGTTTGGAGCAGCAGTAGTGCGAAAAATTTGTTGTCTTCTTTACCATTTCTTAGCTTCAAACTCCCATATCTCGCGAACGGATTGACCTAACCCAAAAATTCTTGTTGCATCTGAAAGAAGAAACTCGTCCGATTACAACGGTATGTGTATTTTTTCCCTAGGCAATTCTGGTTAAGCGTTAGGAGCAGCAGAAGTGCGAAAAATTTGTTGTCTTCTCAAACATTTCTTAGCTTCAAACTCCCATATCTCGGGAACGGATTGACCTAACCCAAAAATTCCTGTTGCATCTGAAAGTAGAAACGCGCCCGATTACAACGGTATGTGTATTTTTTCCCTAGGCCCTTCTGGTTAAGCGTTAGGAGCAGCAGAAGTGCGAAAAAGTTGTTGTCTTCTCAACCATTTCTTAGCTTCAAACTCCCATATCTCGCGAACGGATTGACCAAACCCAGAAGTTCCTGCTGCGTCTGAAAGTAGAAACTCGCCCGATTACAACGATATGCGTATTTTTTCCCTAGGCCATTCTGGTTAAGCGTTTGGAGCAGCAGAATACCGAAAAATTGTTTGCCTTCTCAACCATTTCTTGGCTTCAAACTCCCATATCTCGCGAACGGATTGACCTAACCCAAAACTTCCTGCTGGGTCTGAAAGTAGAAACTCGCCCGATTACAACGGTATGTGTATTTCTTCCCTAGGCCATTCTGGTTAAGCGTTTGGAGCAGCAGAATTGCGAAAAACTTTTTGCCTTCTCAACCATTTCTTGGTTTCAAACTCCCATATCTCGCGAACGGATTGACCAAACCCAGAAGTTCCTGCTGCGTCTGAAAGTAGAAACTCACCCGATTACAACGATATGCGTATTTTTTCCCTAGGCCATTCTGGTTAAGCGTTTGGAGCAGCAGAATTGCGAAAAATGTTTTGCCTTCTCAACCATTTCTTGGCTTCAAACTCCCATATCTCGCGAACGGATTGACCTAACCCAAAAATTCCTATTGCATCTGAAAGTAGAAACTCGCCCGATTACAACGGTACGTGTATTTTTCCCTTAGGCCATTCTGGTTAAGCGATTGGAGCAGCAGAAGTGCGAAAAATTTGTTGTCTTCTCAACCATTTCTTAGCTTCAAACTCCCATATCTCGCGAACGGATTGACCAAACCCAGAAGTTCCTGCTGCGTCTGAAAGTAGAAACTCGCCCGATTACAACGATATGTGTATTTTTTCCCTAGGCCATTCTGGTTAAGCGTTAGGAGCAGCAGAATTTCGAAAAATTTTTTGCCTTCTCAACCATTTCTTGGCTTCAAACTCCCATATCTCGCGAACGGATTGACCAAACCCAGAAGTTCCTGCTGCGTCTGAAAGTAGAAACTCGCCCGATTACAACGATATGTGTATTTTTTCCCTAGGCCATTCTGGTTAAGCGTTAGGAGCAGCAGAATTGCGAAAAATTTTTTGCCTTCTCAACCATTTCTTGGCTTCAAACTCCCATATCTCGCGAACAGATTGACCTAACCCAAAAATTCCTATTGCATCTGAAAGTAGAAACTCGCCCGATTACAGCGGTATGTGTATTTTTTCCCTAGGCAATTCTGGTTAAGCGTTAGGAGCAGCAGAATTGCGAAAAATTTTTTGCCTTCTCAACCATTTCTTGGCTTCAAACTCCCATATCTCGCGAACGGATTGACCTAACCCAAAAATTCCTGTTGCATCTGAAAGTAGAAACTCGTCCGATTACAACGATATGTGTATTTTTTCCCTAGGCCATTCTGGTTAAGCGTTAGGAGCAGCAGAATTGCGAAAAATTTTTTGCCTTCACAACCATTTCTTGGCTTCAAACTCCCATATCTCGCGAACGGATTGATCAAACCCAGAAGTTCCTGCTGCGTCTGAAAGTAGAAACTCACCCGATTACAACGATATGCGTATTTTTTCCCTAGGCCGTTCTGGTTAAGCGTTTGGAGCAGCAGTAGTGCGAAAAATTTGTTGTCTTCTTTACCATTTCTTAGCTTCAAACTCCCATATCTCGCGAACGGATTGACCTAACCCAAAAATTCTTGTTGCATCTGAAAGAAGAAACTCGTCCGATTACAACGGTATGTGTATTTTTTCCCTAGGCAATTCTGGTTAAGCGTTAGGAGCAGCAGAAGTGCGAAAAATTTGTTGTCTTCTCAAACATTTCTTAGCTTCAAACTCCCATATCTCGGGAACGGATTGACCTAACCCAAAAATTCCTGTTGCATCTGAAAGTAGAAACGCGCCCGATTACAACGGTATGTGTATTTTTTCCCTAGGCCCTTCTGGTTAAGCGTTAGGAGCAGCAGAAGTGCGAAAAAGTTGTTGTCTTCTCAACCATTTCTTAGCTTCAAACTCCCATATCTCGCGAACGGATTGACCAAACCCAGAAGTTCCTGCTGCGTCTGAAAGTAGAAACTCGCCCGATTACAACGATATGCGTATTTTTTCCCTAGGCCATTCTGGTTAAGCGTTTGGAGCAGCAGAATACCGAAAAATTGTTTGCCTTCTCAACCATTTCTTGGCTTCAAACTCCCATATCTCGCGAACGGATTGACCTAACCCAAAACTTCCTGCTGGGTCTGAAAGTAGAAACTCGCCCGATTACAACGGTATGTGTATTTCTTCCCTAGGCCATTCTGGTTAAGCGTTTGGAGCAGCAGAATTGCGAAAAACTTTTTGCCTTCTCAACCATTTCTTGGTTTCAAACTCCCATATCTCGCGAACGGATTGACCAAACCCAGAAGTTCCTGCTGCGTCTGAAAGTAGAAACTCACCCGATTACAACGATATGCGTATTTTTTCCCTAGGCCATTCTGGTTAAGCGTTTGGAGCAGCAGAATTGCGAAAAATGTTTTGCCTTCTCAACCATTTCTTGGCTTCAAACTCCCATATCTCGCGAACGGATTGACCTAACCCAAAAATTCCTATTGCATCTGAAAGTAGAAACTCGCCCGATTACAACGGTACGTGTATTTTTCCCTTAGGCCATTCTGGTTAAGCGATTGGAGCAGCAGAAGTGCGAAAAATTTGTTGTCTTCTCAACCATTTCTTAGCTTCAAACTCCCATATCTCGCGAACGGATTGACCAAACCCAGAAGTTCCTGCTGCGTCTGAAAGTAGAAACTCGCCCGATTACAACGATATGTGTATTTTTTCCCTAGGCCATTCTGGTTAAGCGTTAGGAGCAGCAGAATTTCGAAAAATTTTTTGCCTTCTCAACCATTTCTTGGCTTCAAACTCCCATATCTCGCGAACGGATTGACCAAACCCAGAAGTTCCTGCTGCGTCTGAAAGTAGAAACTCGCCCGATTACAACGATATGTGTATTTTTTCCCTAGGCCATTCTGGTTAAGCGTTAGGAGCAGCAGAATTGCGAAAAATTTTTTGCCTTCTCAACCATTTCTTGGCTTCAAACTCCCATATCTCGCGAACAGATTGACCTAACCCAAAAATTCCTATTGCATCTGAAAGTAGAAACTCGCCCGATTACAGCGGTATGTGTATTTTTTCCCTAGGCAATTCTGGTTAAGCGTTAGGAGCAGCAGAATTGCGAAAAATTTTTTGCCTTCTCAACCATTTCTTGGCTTCAAACTCCCATATCTCGCGAACGGATTGACCTAACCCAAAAATTCCTGTTGCATCTGAAAGTAGAAACTCGTCCGATTACAACGGTATGTGTATTTTTTCCCTAGCCCATTCTGGTTAAGCGTGTGGAGCAGCAGAATTGCGAAAAATTTTTTGCCTTCTCAACCATTTCTTGGCTTCAAACTCCCATATCTCGCGAACGGATTGACCTAACCCAAAAATTCCTGTTGCGTCTGAAAGTAGAAACTCGCCCGATTACAACGGTATGTGTATTTTTTCCCTAGGCCATTCTGGTTAAGCGTTTGGAGCAGCAGTAGTGCGAAAAATTTGTTGTCTTCTTTACCATTTCTTAGCTTCAAACTCCCGTATCTCGCGAACGGATTGACCTAACCCAAAAATTCTTGTTGCATCTGAAAGAAGAAACACGCCCGATTACAACGGTATGTGTATTTTTTCCCTAGGCCATTCTGGTTAAGCGTTTGGAGCAGCAGAATAGCGAAAAATTGTTTGCCTTCTCAACCATTTCTTGGCTTCAAACTCCCATATCTCGCGAACGGATTGACATAACCCAAAAATTCCTGTTGCATCTGAAAGTAGAAACTCGCCCGATTACAACGGTATGTGTATTTTTTCCCTAGGCCCTTCTGGTTAAGCGTTAGGAGCAGCAGAAGTGCGAAAAAGTTGTTGTCTTCTCAACCATTTCTTAGCTTCAAACTCCCATATCTCGCGAACGGATTGACCAAACCCAGAAGTTCCTGCTGCGTCTGAAAGTAGAAACTCGCCCGATTACAACGATATGTGTATTTTTTCCCTAGGCCATTCTGGTTAAGCGTTAGGAGCAGCAGAATTGCGAAAAATTTTTTGCCTTCTCAACCATTTCTTGGCTTCAAACTCCCATATCTCGCGAACGGATTGATCAAACCCAGAAGTTCCTGCTGCGTCTGAAAGTAGAAACTCACCCGATTACAACGATATTCGTATTTTTTCCCTAGGCCCTTCTGGTTAAGCGTTAGGAGCAGCAGAAGTGCGAAAAAGTTGTTGTCTTCTCAACCATTTCTTAGCTTCAAACTCCCATATCTCGCGAACGGATTGACCAAACCCAGAAGTTCCTGCTGCGTCTGAAAGTAGAAACTCGCCCGATTACAACGATATGCGTATTTTTTCCCTAGGCCATTCTGGTTAAGCGTTTGGAGCAGCAGAATACCGAAAAATTGTTTGCCTTCTCAACCATTTCTTGGCTTCAAACTCCCATATCTCGCGAACGGATTGACCTAACCCAAAACTTCCTGCTGGGTCTGAAAGTAGAAACTCGCCCGATTACAACGGTATGTGTATTTCTTCCCTAGGCCATTCTGGTTAAGCGTTTGGAGCAGCAGAATTGCGAAAAACTTTTTGCCTTCTCAACCATTTCTTGGTTTCAAACTCCCATATCTCGCGAACGGATTGACCAAACCCAGAAGTTCCTGCTGCGTCTGAAAGTAGAAACTCACCCGATTACAACGATATGCGTATTTTTTCCCTAGGCCATTCTGGTTAAGCGTTTGGAGCAGCAGAATTGCGAAAAATGTTTTGCCTTCTCAACCATTTCTTGGCTTCAAACTCCCATATCTCGCGAACGGATTGACCTAACCCAAAAATTCCTATTGCATCTGAAAGTAGAAACCCGCCCGATTACAACGGTACGTGTATTTTTCCCTTAGGCCATTCTGGTTAAGCGATTGGAGCAGCAGAAGTGCGAAAAATTTGTTGTCTTCTCAAACATTTCTTAGCTTCAAACTCCCATATCTCGGGAACGGATTGACCTAACCCAAAAATTCCTGTTGCATCTGAAAGTAGAAACGCGCCCGATTACAACGGTATGTGTATTTTTTCCCTAGGCCCTTCAGGTTAAGCGTTAGGAGCAGCAGAAGTGCGAAAAAGTTGTTGTCTTCTCAACCATTTCTTAGCTTCAAACTCCCATATCTCGCGAACGGATTGACCAAACCCAGAAGTTCCTGCTGCGTCTGAAAGTAGAAACTCGCCCGATTACAACGATATGTGTATTTTTTCCCTAGGCCATTCTGGTTAAGCGTTAGGAGCAGCAGAATTTCGAAAAATTTTTTGCCTTCTCAACCATTTCTTGGCTTCAAACTCCCATATCTCGCGAACGGATTGACCAAACCCAGAAGTTCCTGCTGCGTCTGAAAGTAGAAACTCGCCCGATTACAACGATATGTGTATTTTTTCCCTAGGCCATTCTGGTTAAGCGTTAGGAGCAGCAGAATTGCGAAAAATTTTTTGCCTTCTCAACCATTTCTTGGCTTCAAACTCCCATATCTCGCGAACAGATTGACCTAACCCAAAAATTCCTATTGCATCTGAAAGTAGAAACTCGCCCGATTACAACGGTACGTGTATTTTTCCCTTAGGCCATTCTGGTTAAGCGATTGGAGCAGCAGAAGTGCGAAAAATTTGTTGTCTTCTCAAACATTTCTTAGCTTCAAACTCCCATATCTCGGGAACGGATTGACCTAACCCAAAAATTCCTGTTGCATCTGAAAGTAGAAACTCGCCCGATTACAACGGTATGTGTATTTTTTCCCTAGGCCCTTCTGGTTAAGCGTTAGGAGCAGCAGAAGTGCGAAAAAGTTGTTGTCTTCTCAACCATTTCTTAGCTTCAAACTCCCATATCTCGCGAACGGATTGACCAAACCCAGAAGTTCCTGCTGCGTCTGAAAGTAGAAACTCGCCCGATTACAACGATATGTGTATTTTTTCCCTAGGCCATTCTGGTTAAGCGTTAGGAGCAGCAGAATTGCGAAAAATTTTTTGCCTTCTCAACCATTTCTTGGCTTCAAACTCCCATATCTCGCGAACGGATTGATCAAACCCAGAAGTTCCTGCTGCGTCTGAAAGTAGAAACTCACCCGATTACAACGATATTCGTATTTTTTCCCTAGGCCATTCTGGTTAAGCGTTTGGACCAGCAGAATTGCGAAAAATGTTTTGCCTTCTCAACCATTTCTTGGCTTCAAACTCCCATATCTCGCGAACGGATTGACCTAACCCAAAAATTCCTATTGCATCTGAAAGTAGAAACTCGCCCGATTACAACGGTACGTGTATTTTTCCCTTAGGCCATTCTGGTTAAGCGATTGGAGCAGCAGAAGTGCGAAAAATTTGTTGTCTTCTCAAACATTTCTTAGCTTCAAACTCCCATATCTCGGGAACGGATTGACCTAACCCAAAAATTCCTGTTGCATCTGAAAGTAGAAACTCGCCCGATTACAACGGTATGTGTATTTTTTCCCTAGGCCCTTCTGGTTAAGCGTTAGGAGCAGCAGAAGTGCGAAAAAGTTGTTGTCTTCTCAACCATTTCTTAGCTTCAAACTCCCATATCTCGCGAACGGATTGACCAAACCCAGAAGTTCCTGCTGCGTCTGAAAGTAGAAACTCGCCCGATTACAACGATATGTGTATTTTTTCCCTAGGCCATTCTGGTTAAGCGTTAGGAGCAGCAGAATTGCGAAAAATTTTTTGCCTTCTCAACCATTTCTTGGCTTCAAACTCCCATATCTCGCGAACGGATTGATCAAACCCAGAAGTTCCTGCTGCGTCTGAAAGTAGAAACTCACCCGATTACAACGATATTCGTATTTTTTCCCTAGGCCCTTCTGGTTAAGCGTTAGGAGCAGCAGAAGTGCGAAAAAGTTGTTGTCTTCTCAACCATTTCTTAGCTTCAAACTCCCATATCTCGCGAACGGATTGACCAAACCCAGAAGTTCCTGCTGCGTCTGAAAGTAGAAACTCGCCCGATTACAACGATATGCGTATTTTTTCCCTAGGCCATTCTGGTTAAGCGTTTGGAGCAGCAGAATACCGAAAAATTGTTTGCCTTCTCAACCATTTCTTGGCTTCAAACTCCCATATCTCGCGAACGGATTGACCTAACCCAAAACTTCCTGCTGGGTCTGAAAGTAGAAACTCGCCCGATTACAACGGTATGTGTATTTCTTCCCTAGGCCATTCTGGTTAAGCGTTTGGAGCAGCAGAATTGCGAAAAACTTTTTGCCTTCTCAACCATTTCTTGGTTTCAAACTCCCATATCTCGCGAACGGATTGACCAAACCCAGAAGTTCCTGCTGCGTCTGAAAGTAGAAACTCACCCGATTACAACGATATGCGTATTTTTTCCCTAGGCCATTCTGGTTAAGCGTTTGGAGCAGCAGAATTGCGAAAAATGTTTTGCCTTCTCAACCATTTCTTGGCTTCAAACTCCCATATCTCGCGAACGGATTGACCTAACCCAAAAATTCCTATTGCATCTGAAAGTAGAAACCCGCCCGATTACAACGGTACGTGTATTTTTCCCTTAGGCCATTCTGGTTAAGCGATTGGAGCAGCAGAAGTGCGAAAAATTTGTTGTCTTCTCAAACATTTCTTAGCTTCAAACTCCCATATCTCGGGAACGGATTGACCTAACCCAAAAATTCCTGTTGCATCTGAAAGTAGAAACGCGCCCGATTACAACGGTATGTGTATTTTTTCCCTAGGCCCTTCAGGTTAAGCGTTAGGAGCAGCAGAAGTGCGAAAAAGTTGTTGTCTTCTCAACCATTTCTTAGCTTCAAACTCCCATATCTCGCGAACGGATTGACCAAACCCAGAAGTTCCTGCTGCGTCTGAAAGTAGAAACTCGCCCGATTACAACGATATGTGTATTTTTTCCCTAGGCCATTCTGGTTAAGCGTTAGGAGCAGCAGAATTTCGAAAAATTTTTTGCCTTCTCAACCATTTCTTGGCTTCAAACTCCCATATCTCGCGAACGGATTGACCAAACCCAGAAGTTCCTGCTGCGTCTGAAAGTAGAAACTCGCCCGATTACAACGATATGTGTATTTTTTCCCTAGGCCATTCTGGTTAAGCGTTAGGAGCAGCAGAATTGCGAAAAATTTTTTGCCTTCTCAACCATTTCTTGGCTTCAAACTCCCATATCTCGCGAACAGATTGACCTAACCCAAAAATTCCTATTGCATCTGAAAGTAGAAACTCGCCCGATTACAGCGGTATGTGTATTTTTTCCCTAGGCAATTCTGGTTAAGCGTTAGGAGCAGCAGAATTGCGAAAAATTTTTTGCCTTCTCAACCATTTCTTGGCTTCAAACTCCCATATCTCGCGAACGGATTGACCTAACCCAAAAATTCCTGTTGCATCTGAAAGTAGAAACTCGTCCGATTACAACGGTATGTGTATTTTTTCCCTAGCCCATTCTGGTTAAGCGTGTGGAGCAGCAGAATTGCGAAAAATTTTTTGCCTTCTCAACCATTTCTTGGCTTCAAACTCCCATATCTCGCGAACGGATTGACCTAACCCAAAAATTCCTATTGCATCTGAAAGTAGAAACTCGCCCGATTACAACGGTACGTGTATTTTTCCCTTAGGCCATTCTGGTTAAGCGATTGGAGCAGCAGAAGTGCGAAAAATTTGTTGTCTTCTCAAACATTTCTTAGCTTCAAACTCCCATATCTCGGGAACGGATTGACCTAACCCAAAAATTCCTGTTGCATCTGAAAGTAGAAACTCGCCCGATTACAACGGTATGTGTATTTTTTCCCTAGGCCCTTCTGGTTAAGCGTTAGGAGCAGCAGAAGTGCGAAAAAGTTGTTGTCTTCTCAACCATTTCTTAGCTTCAAACTCCCATATCTCGCGAACGGATTGACCAAACCCAGAAGTTCCTGCTGCGTCTGAAAGTAGAAACTCGCCCGATTACAACGATATGTGTATTTTTTCCCTAGGCCATTCTGGTTAAGCGTTAGGAGCAGCAGAATTGCGAAAAATTTTTTGCCTTCTCAACCATTTCTTGGCTTCAAACTCCCATATCTCGCGAACGGATTGATCAAACCCAGAAGTTCCTGCTGCGTCTGAAAGTAGAAACTCACCCGATTACAACGATATTCGTATTTTTTCCCTAGGCCATTCTGGTTAAGCGTTTGGACCAGCAGAATTGCGAAAAATGTTTTGCCTTCTCAACCATTTCTTGGCTTCAAACTCCCATATCTCGCGAACGGATTGACCTAACCCAAAAATTCCTATTGCATCTGAAAGTAGAAACTCGCCCGATTACAGCGGTATGTGTATTTTTTCCCTAGGCAATTCTGGTTAAGCGTTAGGAGCAGCAGAAGTGCGAAAAAGTTGTTGTCTTCTCAACCATTTCTTAGCTTCAAACTCCCATATCTCGCGAACGGATTGACCAAACCCAGAAGTTCCTGCTGCGTCTGAAAGTAGAAACTCGCCCGATTACAACGATATGTGTATTTTTTCCCTAGGCCATTCTGGTTAAGCGTTAGGAGCAGCAGAATTGCGAAAAATTTTTTGCCTTCTCAACCATTTCTTGGCTTCAAACTCCCATATCTCGCGAACGGATTGACCAAACCCAGAAGTTCCTGCTGCGTCTGAAAGTAGAAACTCGCCCGATTACAACGATATGTGTATTTTTTCCCTAGGCCATTCTGGTTAAGCGTTAGGAGCAGCAGAATTGCGAAAAATTTTTTGCCTTCTCAACCATTTCTTGGCTTCAAACTCCCATATCTCGCGAACGGATTGACCTAACCCAAAAATTCCTATTGCATCTGAAAGTAGAAACTCGCCCGATTACAGCGGTATGTGTATTTTTTCCCTAGGCAATTCTGGTTAAGCGTTAGGAGCAGCAGAATTGCGAAAAATTTTTTGCCTTCTCAACCATTTCTTGGCTTCAAACTCCCATATCTCGCGAACGGATTGACCTAACCCAAAAATTCCTGTTGCATCTGAAAGTAGAAACTCGTCCGATTACAACGGTATGTGTATTTTTTCCCTAGCCCATTCTGGTTAAGCGTGTGGAGCAGCAGAATTGCGAAAAATTTTTTGCCTTCTCAACCATTTCTTGGCTTCAAACTCCCATATCTCGCGAACGGATTGACCTAACCCAAAAATTCTTGTTGCATCTGAAAGAAGAAACACGCCCGATTACAACGGTATGTGTATTTTTTCCCTAGGCCATTCTGGTTAAGCGTTTGGAGCAGCAGAATTGCGAAAAACTTTTTGCCTTCTCAACCATTTCTTGGCTTCAAACTCCCATATCTCGCGAACGGATTGACCAAACCCAGAAGTTCCTGCTGCGTCTGAAAGTAGAAACTCGCCCGATTACAACGGTATGTGTAGTTTTTCCCTAGGCCATTCTGATTAAGCGTTAGGAGCAGCAGAAGTGCGAAAAATTTGTTGTCTTCTCAATCATTTCTTAGCTTCAAACTCCCATATCTCGGGAACGGATTGACCTAACACAAAAATTCCTGTTGCATCTGAAAGTAGAAACTCGTCCGATTACAACGGTATGTGTATTTTTTCCCTAGCCCATTCTGGTTAAGCGTGTGGAGCAGCAGAATTGCGAAAAATTTTTTGCCTTCTCAACCATTTCTTGGCTTCAAACTCCCATATCTCGCGAACGGATTGACCTAACACAAAAATTCCTGTTGCGTCTGAAAGTAGAAACTCGCCCGATTACAACGGTATGTGTATTTTTTCCCTTAGGCCATTCTGGTTAAGCGATTGGAGCAGCAGAAGTGCGAAAAATTTGTTGTCTTCTCAAACATTTCTTAGCTTCAAACTCCCATATCTCGGGAACGGATTGACCTAACCCAAAAATTCCTGTTGCATCTGAAAGCAGAAATTCGCCCGATTACAACGGTATGTGTATTTTTTCCCTAGGCCCTTCTGGTTAAGCGTTAGGAGCAGCAGAAGTGCGAAAAAGTTGTTGTCTTCTCAACCATTTCTTAGCTTCAAACTCCCATATCTCGCGAACGGATTGACCAAACCCAGAAGTTCCTGCTGCGTCTGAAAGTAGAAACTCACCCGATTACAACGATATGCGTATTTTTTCCCTAGGCCATTCTGGTTAAGCGTTTGGAGCAGCAGAATTGCGAAAAACTTTTTGCCTTCTCAACCATTTCTTAGCTTCAAACTCCCATATCTCGCGAACGGATTGACCAAACCCAGAAGTTCCTGCTGCGTCTGAAAGTAGAAACTCGCCCGATTACAACGGTATGTGTAGTTTTTCCCTAGGCCATTCTGATTAAGCGTTAGGAGCAGCAGAAGTGCGAAAAATTGTTTGCCTTCTCAACCATTTCTTGGCTTCAAACTCCCATATCTCGCGAACGGATTGACATAACCCAAAAATTCCTGTTGGGTCTGAAAGTAGAAACTCGCCCGATTACAACGGTATGTGTATTTCTTCCCTAGGCCATTCTGGTTAAGCGTTTGGAGCAGCAGAATTGCGAAAAACTTTTTGCCTTCTCAACCATTTCTTGGCTTCAAACTCCCATATCTCGCGAACGGATTGACCAAACCCAGAAGTTCCTGCTGCGTCTGAAAGTAGAAACTCACCCGATTACAACGATATGCGTATTTTTTCCCTAGGCCATTCTGGTTAAGCGTTAGGAGCTGCAGAAGTGCGAAAAATTTGTTGTCTTCTCAATCATTTCTTAGCTTCAAACTCCCATATCTCGCGAACGCATTGACCTAACACAAAAATTCCTGTTGCATCTGAAAGTAGAAACTCGCCCGATTACAACGGTATGTGTATTTTTTCCCTAGGCCATTCTGGTTAAGCGTTAGAAGCAGCAGAATTGCGAAAAATGTTTTGCCTTCTCAACCATTTCTTGGCTTCAAATTCCCATATCTCGCGAACGGATTGACCTAACCCAAAAATTCTTATTGCATCTGAAAGTAGAAACTCGCCCGATTACAACCGTACGTGTATTTTTCCCTTAGGCCATTCTGGTTAAGCGATTGGAGCAGCAGAAGTGCGAAAAATTTGTTGTCTTCTCAAACATTTCTTAGCTTCAAACTCCCATATCTCGGAAACGGATTGACCTAACCCAAAAATTCCTGTTGCATCTGAAAGCAGAAATTCGCCCGATTACAACGGTATGTGTATTTTTTCCCTAGGCCCTTCTGGTTAAGCGTTAGGAGCAGCAGAAGTGCGAAAAAGTTGTTGTCTTCTCAACCATTTCTTAGCTTCAAACTCCCATATCTCGCGAACGGATTGACCAAACCCAGAAGTTCCTGCTGCGTCTGAAAGTAGAAACTCGCCCGATTACAACGATATGTGTATTTTTTCCCTAGGCCATTCTGGTTAAGCGTTAGGAGCAGCAGAATTGCGAAAAATTTTTTGCCTTCTCAACCATTTCTTGGCTTCAAACTCCCATATCTCGCGAACGGATTGATCAAACCCAGAAGTTCCTGCTGCGTCTGAAAGTAGAAACTCACCCGATTACAACGATATGCGTATTTTTTCCCTAGGCCATTCTGGTTAAGCGTTAGGAGCAGCAGAATTGCGAAAAATTTTTTGCCTTCTCAACCATTTCTTGGCTTCAAACTCCCATATCTCGCGAACGGATTGACCTAACCCAAAAATTCCTGTTGCATCTGAAAGTAGAAACTCGTCCGATTACAACGGTATGTGTATTTTTTCCCTAGCCCATTCTGGTTAAGCGTGTGGAGCAGCAGAATTGCGAAAAATTTTTTGCCTTCTCAACCATTTCTTGGCTTCAAACTCCCATATCTCGCGAACGGATTGACCTAACCCAAAAATTCCTGTTGCGTCTGAAAGTAGAAACTCGCCCGATTACAACGGTATGTGTATTTTTTCTCTAGGCCATTCTGGTTAAGCGTTTGGAGCAGCAGTAGTGCGAAAAATTTGTTGTCTTCTTTACCATTTCTTAGCTTCAAACTCCCATATCTCGCGAACGGATTGACCTAACCCAAAAATTCTTGTTGCATCTGAAAGAAGAAACACGCCCGATTACAACGGTATGTGTATTTTTTCCCTAGGCCATTCTGGTTAAGCGTTAGGAGCAGCAGAATTGCGAAAAATTTTTTGCCTTCTTACCATTTCTTGGCTTCAAACTCCCATATCTCGCGAACGGATTGACCTAACCCAAAAATTCCTGTTGCATCTGAAAGTAGAAACTCGTCCGATTACAACGGTATGTGTATTTTTTCCCTAGCCCATTCTGGTTAAGCGTGTGGAGCAGCAGAATTGCGAAAAATTTTTGCCTTCTCAACCATTTCTTGGCTTCAAACTCCCATATCTCGCGAACGGATTGACCAAACCCAGAAGTTCCTGCTGCGTCTGAAAGTAGAAACTCGCCCGATTACAACGGTATGTGTAGTTTTACCCTAGGCCATTCTGATTAAGCGTTAGGAGCAGCAGAAGTGCGAAAAATTTGTTGTCTTCTCAATCATTTCTTAGCTTCAAACTCCCATATCTCGGGAACGGATTGACCTAACACAAAAATTCCTGTTGCATCTGAAAGTAGAAACTCGCCCGATTACAACGGTATGTGCATTTTTTCCCTAGGCCATTCTGGTTAAGCGTTAGGAGCTGCAGAAGTGCGAAAAATTTGTTGTCTTCTCAATCATTTCTTAGCTTCAAACTCCCATATCTCGCGAACGCATTGACCTAACACAAAAATCCCTGTTGCATCTGAAAGTAGAAACTCGCCCGATTACAACGGTATGTGTATTTTTTCCCTAGGCCATTCTGGTTAAGCGTTAGAAGCAGCAGAATTGCGAAAAATGTTTTGCCTTCTCAACCATTTCTTGGCTTCAAACTCCCATATCTCGCGAACGGATTGACCTAACCCAAAAATTCTTATTGCATCTGAAAGTAGAAACTCGCCCGATTACAACGGTACGTGTATTTTTCCCTTAGGCCATTCTGGTTAAGCGATTGGAGCAGCAGAAGTGCGAAGAATTTGTTGTCTTCTCAAACATTTCTTAGCTTCAAACTCCCATATCTCGGGAACGGATTGACCTAACCCAAAAATTCCTGTTGCATCTGAAAGCAGAAATTCGCCCGATTACAACGGTATGTGTATTTTTTCCCTAGGCCCTTCTGGTTAAGCGTTAGGAGCAGCAGAAGTGCGAAAAAGTTGTTGTCTTCTCAACCATTTCTTAGCTTCAAACTCCCATATCTCGCGAACGGATTGACCAAACCCAGAAGTTCCTGCTGCGTCTGAAAGTAGAAACTCACCCGATTACAAAGATATGCGTATTTTTTCCCTAGGCCATTCTGGTTAAGCGTTTGGAGCAGCAGAATTGCGAAAAACTTTTTGCCTTCTCAACCATTTCTTAGCTTCAAACTCCCATATCTCGCGAACGGATTGACATAACCCAAAAATTCCTGTTGGGTCTGAAAGTAGAAACTCGCCCGATTACAACGGTATGTGTATTTCTTCCCTAGGCCATTCTGGTTAAGCGTTTGGAGCAGCAGAATTGCGAAAAACTTTTTGCCTTCTCAACCATTTCTTGGCTTCAAACTCCCATATCTCGCGAACGGATTGACCAAACCCAGAAGTTCCTGCTGCGTCTGAAAGTAGAAACTCACCCGATTACAACGATATGCGTATTTTTTCCCTAGGCCATTCTGGTTAAGCGTTTGGAGCAGCAGAATTGCGAAAAACTTTTTGCCTTCTCAACCATTTCTTAGCTTCAAACTCCCATATCTCGCGAACGGATTGACCAAACCCAGAAGTTCCTGCTGCGTCTGAAAGTAGAAACTCGCCCGATTACAACGGTATGTGTAGTTTTTCCGTAGGCCATTCTGATTAAGCGTTAGGAGCAGCAGAAGTGCGAAAAATTTGTTGTCTTCTCAATCATTTCTTAGCTTCAAACTCCCATATCTCGGGAACGGATTGACCTAACACAAAAATTCCTGTTGCATCTGAAAGTAGAAACTCGCCCGATTACAACGGTATGTGCATTTTTTCCCTAGGCCATTCTGGTTAAGCGTTAGGAGCTGCAGAAGTGCGAAAAATTTGTTGTCTTCTCAATCATTTCTTAGCTTCAAACTCCCATATCTCGCGAACGCATTGACCTAACACAAAAATTCCTGTTGCATCTGAAAGTAGAAACTCGCCCGATTACAACGGTATGTGTATTTTTTCCCTAGGCCATTCTGGTTAAGCGTTAGAAGCAGCAGAATTGCGAAAAATGTTTTGCCTTCTCAACCATTTCTTGGCTTCAAATTCCCATATCTCGCGAACGGATTGACCTAACCCAAAAATTCTTATTGCATCTGAAAGTAGAAACTCGCCCGATTACAACGGTACGTGTATTTTTCCCTTAGGCCATTCTGGTTAAGCGATTGGAGCAGCAGAAGTGCGAAAAATTTGTTGTCTTCTCAAACATTTCTTAGCTTCAAACTCCCATATCTCGGGAACGGATTGACCTAACCCAAAAATTCCTGTTGCATCTGAAAGCAGAAATTCGCCCGATTACAACGGTATGTGTATTTTTTCCCTAGGCCCTTCTGGTTAAGCGTTAGGAGCAGCAGAAGTGCGAAAAAGTTGTTGTCTTCTCAACCATTTCTTAGCTTCAAACTCCCATATCTCGCGAACGGATTGACCAAACCCAGAAGTTCCTGCTGCGTCTGAAAGTAGAAACTCGCCCGATTACAACGATATGTGTATTTTTTCCCTAGGCCATTCTGGTTAAGCGTTAGGAGCAGCAGAATTGCGAAAAATTTTTTGCCTTCTCAACCATTTCTTGGCTTCAAACTCCCATATCTCGCGAACGGATTGACCTAACCCAAAAATTCCTGTTGCATCTGAAAGTAGAAACTCTTCCGATTACAACGGTATGTTTATTTTTTCCCTTAGGCCATTCTGGTTAAGCGATTGGAGCAGCAGAAGTGCGAAAAATTTGTTGTCTTCTCAAACATTTCTTAGCTTCAAACTCCCATATCTCGGGAACGGATTGACCTAACCCAAAAATTCCTGTTGCATCTGAAAGTAGAAACTCGCCCGATTAAAACGGTATGTGTATTTTTTCCCTAGGCCCATCTGGTTAAGCGTTAGGAGCAGCAGAAGTGCGAAAAAGTTGTTGTCTTCTCAACCATTTCTTAGCTTCAAACTCCCATATCTCGCGAACGGATTGACCAAACCCAGAAGTACCTGCTGCGTCTGAAAGTAGAAACTCGCCCGATTACAACGATATGTGTATTTTTTCCCTAGGCCATTCTGGTTAAGCGTTAGGAGCAGCAGAATTGCGAAAAATTTTTTGCATTCTCAACCATTTCTTGGCTTCAAACTCCCATATCTCGCGAACGGATTGATCAAACCCAGATGTTCCTGCTGCGTCTGAAAGTAGAAACTCACCCGATTACAACGATATGCGTATTTTTTCCCTAGGCCGTTCTGGTTAAGCGTTTGGAGCAGCAGAATTGCGAAAAATTTTTTGCCTTCTCAACCATTTCTTGGCTTCAAACTCCCATATCTCGCGAACGGATTGACCTAACCCAAAAATTCCTGTTGCATCTGAAAGTAGAAACTCGTCCGATTACAACGGTATGTGTATTTTTTCCCTAGCCCATTCTGGTTAAGCGTGTGGAGCAGCAGAATTGCGAAAAATTTTTTGCCTTCTCAACCATTTCTTGGCTTCAAACTCCCATATCTCGCGAACGGATTGACCTAACCCAAAAATTCCTGTTGCGTCTGAAAGTAGAAACTCGCCCGATTACAACGGTATGTGTATTTTTTCTCTAGGCCATTCTGGTTAAGCGTTTGGAGCAGCAGTAGTGCGAAAAATTTGTTGTCTTCTTTACCATTTCTTAGCTTCAAACTCCCATATCTCGCGAACGGATTGACCTAACCCAAAAATTCTTGTTGCATCTGAAAGAAGAAACACGCCCGATTACAACGGTATGTGTATTTTTTCCCTAGGCCATTCTGGTTAAGCGTTAGGAGCAGCAGAATTGCGAAAAATTTTTTGCCTTCTCAACCATTTCTTGGCTTCAAACTCCCATATCTCGCGAACGGATTGACCTAACCCAAAAATTCCTGTTGCATCTGAAAGTAGAAACTCGTCCGATTACAACGGTATGTGTATTTTTTCCCTAGCCCATTCTGGTTAAGCGTGTGGAGCAGCAGAATTGCGAAAAATTTTTGCCTTCTCAACCATTTCTTGGCTTCAAACTCCCATATCTCGCGAACGGATTGACCAAACCCAGAAGTTCCTGCTGCGTCTGAAAGTAGAAACTCGCCCGATTACAACGGTATGTGTAGTTTTACCCTAGGCCATTCTGATTAAGCGTTAGGAGCAGCAGAAGTGCGAAAAATTTGTTGTCTTCTCAATCATTTCTTAGCTTCAAACTCCCATATCTCGGGAACGGATTGACCTAACACAAAAATTCCTGTTGCATCTGAAAGTAGAAACTCGCCCGATTACAACGGTATGTGCATTTTTTCCCTAGGCCATTCTGGTTAAGCGTTAGGAGCTGCAGAAGTGCGAAAAATTTGTTGTCTTCTCAATCATTTCTTAGCTTCAAACTCCCATATCTCGCGAACGCATTGACCTAACACAAAAATCCCTGTTGCATCTGAAAGTAGAAACTCGCCCGATTACAACGGTATGTGTATTTTTTCCCTAGGCCATTCTGGTTAAGCGTTAGAAGCAGCAGAATTGCGAAAAATGTTTTGCCTTCTCAACCATTTCTTGGCTTCAAACTCCCATATCTCGCGAACGGATTGACCTAACCCAAAAATTCTTATTGCATCTGAAAGTAGAAACTCGCCCGATTACAACGGTACGTGTATTTTTCCCTTAGGCCATTCTGGTTAAGCGATTGGAGCAGCAGAAGTGCGAAAAATTTGTTGTCTTCTCAAACATTTCTTAGCTTCAAACTCCCATATCTCGGGAACGGATTGACCTAACCCAAAAATTCCTGTTGCATCTGAAAGCAGAAATTCGCCCGATTACAACGGTATGTGTATTTTTTCCCTAGGCCCTTCTGGTTAAGCGTTAGGAGCAGCAGAAGTGCGAAAAAGTTGTTGTCTTCTCAACCATTTCTTAGCTTCAAACTCCCATATCTCGCGAACGGATTGACCAAACCCAGAAGTTCCTGCTGCGTCTGAAAGTAGAAACTCACCCGATTACAACGATATGCGTATTTTTTCCCTAGGCCATTCTGGTTAAGCGTTTGGAGCAGCAGAATTGCGAAAAACTTTTTGCCTTCTCAACCATTTCTTAGCTTCAAACTCCCATATCTCGCGAACGGATTGACATAACCCAAAAATTCCTGTTGGGTCTGAAAGTAGAAACTCGCCCGATTACAACGGTATGTGTATTTCTTCCCTAGGCCATTCTGGTTAAGCGTTTGGAGCAGCAGAATTGCGAAAAACTTTTTGCCTTCTCAACCATTTCTTGGCTTCAAACTCCCATATCTCGCGAACGGATTGACCAAACCCAGAAGTTCCTGCTGCGTCTGAAAGTAGAAACTCACCCGATTACAACGATATGCGTATTTTTTCCCTAGGCCATTCTGGTTAAGCGTTTGGAGCAGCAGAATTGCGAAAAACTTTTTGCCTTCTCAACCATTTCTTAGCTTCAAACTCCCATATCTCGCGAACGGATTGACCAAACCCAGAAGTTCCTGCTGCGTCTGAAAGTAGAAACTCGCCCGATTACAACGGTATGTGTAGTTTTTCCCTAGGCCATTCTGATTAAGCGTTAGGAGCAGCAGAAGTGCGAAAAATTTGTTGTCTTCTCAATCATTTCTTAGCTTCAAACTCCCATATCTCGGGAACGGATTGACCTAACACAAAAATTCCTGTTGCATCTGAAAGTAGAAACTCGCCCGATTACAACGGTATGTGCATTTTTTCCCTAGGCCATTCTGGTTAAGCGTTAGGAGCTGCAGAAGTGCGAAAAATTTGTTGTCTTCTCAATCATTTCTTAGCTTCAAACTCCCATATCTCGCGAACGCATTGACCTAACACAAAAATTCCTGTTGCATCTGAAAGTAGAAACTCGCCCGATTACAACGGTATGTGTATTTTTTCCCTAGGCCATTCTGGTTAAGCGTTAGAAGCAGCAGAATTGCGAAAAATGTTTTGCCTTCTCAACCATTTCTTGGCTTCAAATTCCCATATCTCGCGAACGGATTGACCTAACCCAAAAATTCTTATTGCATCTGAAAGTAGAAACTCGCCCGATTACAACGGTACGTGTATTTTTCCCTTAGGCCATTCTGGTTAAGCGATTGGAGCAGCAGAAGTGCGAAAAATTTGTTGTCTTCTCAAACATTTCTTAGCTTCAAACTCCCATATCTCGCGAACGGATTGACCAAACCCAGAAGTTCCTGCTGCGTCTGAAAGTAGAAACTCGCCCGATTACAACGATATGTGTATTTTTTCCCTAGGCCATTCTGGTTAAGCGTTAGGAGCAGCAGAATTGCGAAAAATTTTTTGCCTTCTCAACCATTTCTTGGCTTCAAACTCCCATATCTCGCGAACGGATTGACCTAACCCAAAAATTCCTGTTGCATCTGAAAGTAGAAACTCTTCCGATTACAACGGTATGTTTATTTTTTCCCTTAGGCCATTCTGGTTAAGCGATTGGAGCAGCAGAAGTGCGAAAAATTTGTTGTCTTCTCAAACATTTCTTAGCTTCAAACTCCCATATCTCGGGAACGGATTGACCTAACCCAAAAATTCCTGTTGCATCTGAAAGTAGAAACTCGCCCGATTAAAACGGTATGTGTATTTTTTCCCTAGGCCCATCTGGTTAAGCGTTAGGAGCAGCAGAAGTGCGAAAAAGATGTTGTCTTCTCAACCATTTCTTAGCTTCAAACTCCCATATCTCGCGAACGGATTGACCAAACCCAGAAGTACCTGCTGCGTCTGAAAGTAGAAACTCGCCCGATTACAACGATATGTGTATTTTTTCCCTAGGCCATTCTGGTTAAGCGTTAGGAGCAGCAGAATTGCGAAAAATTTTTTGCATTCTCAACCATTTCTTGGCTTCAAACTCCCATATCTCGCGAACGGATTGACCTAACACAAAAATTCCTATTGCATCTGAAAGTAGAAACTCTCCCGATTACAACGGTACGTGTATTTTTCCCTTAGGCCATTCTGGTTAAGCGATCGGAGCAGCAGAAGTGCGAAAAATTTGTTGTCTTCTCAAACATTTCTTAGCTTCAAACTCCCATATCTCGGGAACGGATTGACATAACCCAAAAATTCCTGTTGCATCTGAAAGTAGAAACTCGCCCGATTACAACGGTATGTGTATTTTTTCCCTAGGCCATTCTGGTTAAGCGTTAGGAGCAGCAGAATTGCGAAAAATTTTTTGCCTTCTCAACCATTTCTTGGCTTCAAACTCCCATATCTCGCGAACGGATTGATCAAACCCAGAAGTTCCTGCTGCGTCTGAAAGTAGAAACTCACCCGATTACAACGATATGCGTATTTTTTCCCTAGACCATTCTGCTTAAGCGTTTGGACCAGCAGAATTGCGAAAAATGTTTTGCCTTCTCAACCATTTCTTGGCTTCAAACTCCCATATCTCGCGAACGGATTGACCTAACCCAAAAATTCCTATTGCATCTGAAAGTAGAAACTCGCCCGATTACAGCGGTATGTGTATTTTTTCCCTGGGCCATTCTGGTTAAGCGTTAGGAGCAGCAGAAGTGCGAAAAATTTGTTGTCTTCTCAACCATTTCTTAGCTTCAAACTCCCATATCTCGCGAACGGATTGACCTAACACAAAAATTCCTGTTGCATCTGAAAGTAGAAACTCGCCCGATTACAACGGTATGTGTATTTTTTCCCTAGGCCATTCTGGTTAAGCGTTGGGAGCAGCAGAATTGCGAAAAATGTTTTGCCTTCTCAACCATTTCATGGCTTCAAACTCCCATATCTCGCGAACGGATTGACCTAACACAAAAATTCCTATTGCATCTGAAAGTAGAAACTCTCCCGATTACAACGGTACGTGTATTTTTCCCTTAGGCCATTCTGGTTAAGCGATCGGAGCAGCAGAAGTGCGAAAAATTTGTTGTCTTCTCAAACATTTCTTAGCTTCAAACTCCCATATCTCGGGAACGGATTGACATAACCCAAAAATTCCTGTTGCATCTGAAAGTAGAAACTCGCCCGATTACAACGGTATGTGTATTTTTTCCCTAGGCCCTTCTGGTTAAGCGTTAGGAGCAGCAGAAGTGCGAAAAAGTTGTTGTCTTTTCAACCATTTCTTAGCTTCAAACTCCCATATCTCGCGAACGGATTGACCAAACCCAGAAGTTCCTGCTGCGTCTGAAAGTAGAAACTCGCCCGATTACAACGGTATGTGTATTATTTCCCTAGGCCATTCTGGTTAAGCGTTTGGACCAGCAGAATTGCGAAAAATGTTTTGCCTTCTCAACCATTTCTTGGCTTCAAACTCCCATATCTCGCGAACGGATTGACCTAACCCAAAAATTCCTATTGCATCTGAAAGTAGAAACTCGCCCGATTACAGCGGTATGTGTATTTTTTCCCTAGGCCATTCTGGTTAAGCGTTAGGAGCAGCAGAAGTGCGAAAAATTTGTTGTCTTCTCAACCATTTCTTAGCTTCAAACTCCCATATCTCGCGAACGGATTGGCCATACCCAGAAGTTCCTGCTGCGTGTGAAAGTAGAAACTCGCCCGATTACAACGATATGCGTATTTTTTCCCTAGGCCATTCTGGTTAAGCGTTAGGAGCTGCAGAAGTGCGAAAAATTTGTTGTCTTCTCAATCATTTCTTAGCTTCAAACTCCCATATCTCGCGAACGGATTGACCTAACACAAAAATTCCTGTTGCATCTGAAAGTAGAAACTCGCCCGATTACAACGGTATGTGTATTTTTTCCCTAGGCCATTCTGGTTAAGCGTTAGGAGCAGCAGAAGTGCGAAAAAGTTGTTGTCTTCATAACCATTTCTTAGCTTCAAACTCCCATATCTCGCGAACGGATTGACCAAACCCAGAAGTTCCTGCTGCGTCTGAAATTAGAAACTCGCCCGATTACAACGATATGTGTATTTTTTCCCTAGGCCATTCTGGTTAAGCGTTAGGAGCAGTAGGAGTGCGAAAAATTTGTTGTCTTCTCAACCATTTATTAGCTTCAAACTTCCATATCTCGCGAACGGATTGACCAAACCCAGAAGTACCTGCTGCGTCTGAAAGTAGAAACTCGCCCGATTACAACGATATGCGTATCTTTTCCCTAGGCCATTCTGGTTAAGCGTTTGGAGCAGCAGAAGTGCGAAAAATTTGTTGTCTTCTCAATCATTTCTTAGTTTCAAACTCCCATATCTCGCGAACGGATTGACCAAACCCAGAAGTTCCTGCTGCGTCTGAAAGTAGAAACTCGCCCGATTACAACGATATGTGTATTTTTTCCCTAGGCCATTCTGGTTAAGCGTTAGGAGCAGCAGAAGTGCGAAAAATTTGTTGTCTTCTCAATCATTTCTTAGATTCAAACTCCCATATCTCGCGAACGGATTCACCTAACCCAAAAATTCCTGTTGCATCTGAAAGTAGAAACTCGCCCGATTACAACGGTATGTGTATTTTTTCCCTAGGCCATTCTGGTTAAGCGTTAGGAGCAGCAGAAGTGCGAAAAATTTGTTGTCTTCTCAACCATTTCTTAGCTTCAAACTCCCACATCTCGCGAACGGATTGACCTAACCCAAAAATTCCTGTTGCATCTGAAAGTAGAAACTCGCCCGATTACAGCGGTATGTGTATTTTTTCCCTAGGCCATTCTGGTTAAGCGTTAGGAGCAGCAGAAGTGCGAAAAATTTGTTGTCTTCTCAACCAT
Organism: Ptiloglossa arizonensis; assembly: GCF_051014685.1. NCBI lineage: Eukaryota > Metazoa > Arthropoda > Insecta > Hymenoptera > Colletidae > Ptiloglossa > Ptiloglossa arizonensis. The sequence continues at coordinate 451,554 of NW_027478687.1, read as the reverse complement.
TTCTTAGCTTCAAACTCCCATATCTCGCGAACGGATTGGCCATACCCAGAAGTTCCTGCTGCGTGTGAAAGTAGAAACTCGCCCGATTACAACGATATGCGTATTTTTTCCCTAGGCCATTCTGGTTAAGCGTTAGGAGCTGCAGAAGTGCGAAAAATTTGTTGTCTTCTCAATCATTTCTTAGCTTCAAACTCCCATATCTCGCGAACGGATTGACCTAACACAAAAATTCCTGTTGCATCTGAAAGTAGAAACTCGCCCGATTACAACGGTATGTGTATTTTTTCCCTAGGCCATTCTGGTTAAGCGTTAGGAGCAGCAGAAGTGCGAAAAAGTTGTTGTCTTCATAACCATTTCTTAGCTTCAAACTCCCATATCTCGCGAACGGATTGACCAAACCCAGAAGTTCCTGCTGCGTCTGAAATTAGAAACTCGCCCGATTACAACGATATGTGTATTTTTTCCCTAGGCCATTCTGGTTAAGCGTTAGGAGCAGTAGGAGTGCGAAAAATTTGTTGTCTTCTCAACCATTTATTAGCTTCAAACTTCCATATCTCGCGAACGGATTGACCAAACCCAGAAGTACCTGCTGCGTCTGAAAGTAGAAACTCGCCCGATTACAACGATATGCGTATCTTTTCCCTAGGCCATTCTGGTTAAGCGTTTGGAGCAGCAGAAGTGCGAAAAATTTGTTGTCTTCTCAATCATTTCTTAGTTTCAAACTCCCATATCTCGCGAACGGATTGACCAAACCCAGAAGTTCCTGCTGCGTCTGAAAGTAGAAACTCGCCCGATTACAACGATATGTGTATTTTTTCCCTAGGCCATTCTGGTTAAGCGTTAGGAGCAGCAGAAGTGCGAAAAATTTGTTGTCTTCTCAATCATTTCTTAGATTCAAACTCCCATATCTCGCGAACGGATTCACCTAACCCAAAAATTCCTGTTGCATCTGAAAGTAGAAACTCGCCCGATTACAACGGTATGTGTATTTTTTCCCTAGGCCATTCTGGTTAAGCGTTAGGAGCAGCAGAAGTGCGAAAAATTTGTTGTCTTCTCAACCATTTCTTAGCTTCAAACTCCCACATCTCGCGAACGGATTGACCTAACCCAAAAATTCCTGTTGCATCTGAAAGTAGAAACTCGCCCGATTACAACGGTACGTGTATTTTTCCCTTAGGCCATTCTGGTTAAGCGATTGGAGCAGCAGAAGTGCGAAAAATTTGTTGTCTTCTCAAACATTTCTTTGCTTCAAACTCCCATATCTCGGGAACGGATTGACCTAACCCAAAAATTCCTGTTGCATCTGAAAGTAGAAACTCGCCCGATTACAACGGTATGTGTATTTTTTCCCTAGGCCCTTCTGGTTAAGCGTTAGGTGCAGCAGAAGTGCGAAAAAGTTGTTGTCTTCTCAACCATTTCTTAGCTTCAAACTCCCATATCTCGCGAACGGATTGACCAAACCCAGAAGTTCCTGCTGCGTCTGAAAGTAGAAACTCGCCCGATTACAACGGTATGTGTATTTTTTCCCTAGGCCATTCTGATTAAGCGTTAGGAGCAGCAGAAGTGCGAAAAAGTTGTTGTCTTCATAACCATTTCTTAGCTTCAAACTCCCATATCTCGCGAACGGATTGACCAAACCCAGAAGTTCCTGCTGCGTCTGAAATTAGAAACTCGCCCGATTACAACGATATGTGTATTTTTTCCCTAGGCCATTCTGGTTAAGCGTTAGGAGCAGCAGAAGTGCGAAAAATTTGTTGTCTTCTCAATCATTTCTTAGCATCAAACTCCCATATCTCGCGAACGGATTGACCTAACACAAAAATTCCTGTTGCATCTGAAAGTAGAAACTCGCCCGATTACAACGGTATGTGTATTTTTTCCCTAGGCCATTCTGGTTAAGCGTTAGGAGCAGCAGAAGTGCGAAAAAGTTGTTGTCTTCATAACCATTTCTTAGCTTCAAACTCCCATATCTCGCGAACGGATTGACCAAACCCAGAAGTTCCTGCTGCGTCTGAAATTAGAAACTCGCCCGATTACAACGATATGTGTATTTTTTCCCTAGGCCACTCTGGTTAAGCGTTTGGAGCAGCAGAAGTGCGAAATATTTGTTGTCTTCTTAACCAATTCTTAGCTTCAAACTCCCATATCTCGCGAACGGATTGACCTAACCCAAAAATTCCTATTGCATCTGAAAGTAGAAACTCGCCCGATTACAAAGGTATGTGTATTTTTTCCCTAGGCCATTCTGGTTAAGCGTTTGGAGCAGCAGAATTACGAAAAGTTTTTTGCTTTCTCAACCATTTCTTGGATTCAAACTGCCATATCTCGCGAATGGATTGACCTAACCCAAAAATTCCTATTGCATCTGAAAGTAGAAACTCGCCCGATTACAACTGTACGTGTATTTTTCCCTTAGGCCATTCTGGTTAAGCGATTGGAGCCGCAGAATTGCGAAAAATTTATTCTTGTCAACCATTTCTTAGCTTGAAAGTCCCATATCTCGCGAACGGATTGACCTAACCCAAAAATTCCTGTTGCGTCTGAAAGTAGAAACTCGCCCGATTACAACGGTATGTGTATTTTTTCCCTAGGCCATTCTGGTTAAGCGTTAGGAGCAGCAGGAGTGCGAAAAATTTGTTGTCTTCTCAACCATTTCTTAGCTTCAAACTTCCATATCTCGCGAACGGATTGACCAAACCCAGAAGTTCCTTCTGCGTCTGAAAGTAGAAACTCGCCCGATTACAACGATATGCGTATTTTTTCCCTAGGCCATTCTGGTTAAGCGTTAGGAGCAGCAGAGGTGCGAAAAATTTGTTGTCTTCTCAATCATTTCTTAGATTCAAACTCCCATATCTCGCGAACGGATTGACCTAACCCAAAAATTCCTGTTGCGTCTGAAAGTAGAAACTCGCCCGATTACAACGGTATGTGTATTTTTTCCCTAGGCCATTCTGGTTAAGCGTTAGGAGCAGCAGAGGTGCGAAAAATTTGTTGTCTTCTCAACCATTTCTTAGCTTCAAACTCCCATATCTCGCGAACGGATTGACCAAACCCAGAAGTTCCTGCTGCGTCTGAAAGTAGAAACTCGCCCGATTACAACGATATGCGTATTTTTTCCCTAGGCCATTCTGGTTAAGCGTTTGGAGCAGCAGAAGTGCGAAAAATTTGTTGTCTTCTCAACCATTTCTTAGCTTCAAACTCCCATATCTCGCGAACGGATTGACCAAACCCAGAAGTTCCTGCTGCGTCTGAAAGTAGAAACTCGCCCGATTACAACGATATGCGTATTTTTTCCCTAGGCCATTCTGGTTAAGCGTTTGGAGCAGCAGAAGTGCGAAAAATTTGTTGTCTTCTCAACCATTTCTTGGCTTCAAACTCCCATATCTCGCGAACGGATTGACCTAACCCAAAAATTCCTGTTGCGTCTGAAAGTAGAAACTCGCCCGATTACAACGGTATGTGTATTTTTTCCCTAGGCCATTCTGATTAAGCGTTAGGAGCAGCAGAAGTGCGAAAAATTTGTTGTCTTCTCAATCATTTCTTGGCTTCAAACTCCCATATCTCGCGAACGGATTCACCTAACCCAAAAATTCCTGTTGCATCTGAAAGTAGAAACTCGCCCGATTACAACGGTATGTGTATTTTTTCCCTAGGCCATTCTGGTTAAGCGTTAGGAGCAGCAGAAGTGCCAAAAATTTGTTGTCTTCTCAACCATTTCTTAGCTTCAAACTCCCATATCTCGCGAACGGATTGACCTAACCCAAAAATTCCTGTTGCATCTGAAAGTAGAAACTCGCCCGATTACAACGGTACGTGTATTTTTCCCTTAGGCCATTCTGGTTAAGCGATTGGAGCAGCAGAAGTGCGAAAAATTTGTTGTCTTCTCAAACATTTCTTAGCTTCAAACACCCATATCTCGCGAACGGATTGACCTAACCCAAAAATTCCTGTTGCGTCTGAAAGTTGAAACTCGCCCGAGTACAACGGTATGTGTATTTTTTCCCTAGGCCATTCTGGTTAAGCGTTTGGAGCAGCATAAGTGCGAAAAATTTGTTGTCTTCTAAACCATTTCTTAGCTTCAAACTCCCATATCTCGCGAACGGATTGACCTAACCCAAAAATTCCTATTGCATCTGAAAGTAGAAACTCGCCCGATTACAACGGTATGTGTATTTTTTCCCTAGGCCATTCTGGTTAAGCGTTTGGAGCAGCAGAATTGCGAAAAATTTTTTGCTTTCTCAACCATTTCTTGGCTTCAAACTGCCATATCTCGCGAACGGATTGACCTAACCCAAAAATTCCTATTGTATCTGAAAGTAGAAGCTCGCCCGATTACAACGGTACGTGCATTTTTCCCTTAGGCCATTCTGGTTAAGCGATTGGAGCAGCAGAAGTGCGAAAAATTTATTGTCTTGTCAACCATTTCTTAGCTTGAAAGTCCCATATCTCGCGAACGTATTGATCTAACCCAAAAATTCCTATTGCATCTGAAAGTAGAAACTCGCCCGATTACAGCGGTATGTGTAGTTTTTCCCTAGGCAATTCTGGTTAAGCGTTTGGAGCAGCAGAATTGCTACAAATTTGTTGTCTTCTCAATCATTTCTTAGCTTCAAACTCCCATATCTCGCGAACGGATTGACCTAACCCAAAAATTCCTGTTGCATCTGAAAGTAGAAACTCGCCCGATTACAACGGTATGTGTATTTTTTCCCTAGGCCATTCTGGTTAAGCGTTTGGAGCAGCAGAATTGCGAAAAATTTTTGCCTTCTCAACCATTTCTTGGCTTCAAACTCCCATATCTCGCGAACGGATTGACCTAACCCAAAAATTCCTGTTGCATCTGAAAGTAGAAACTCGCCCGATTTCAACGGTAGGTGTATTTTTTCCCTATGCCACTCTGGTTAAGCGTTTGGAGCAGCAGAAGTGCGAAAAATTTGTTGTCTTCTCAACCATTTCTTAGCTTCAAACTCCCATATCTCGCGAACGGATTGACCACACCCAGAAGTTCCTGCTGCGTCTGAAAGTAGAAACTCCCCCGATAACAACGATATGCGTATTTTTTCCCTAGGCCATTCTGGTTAAGCGTTTGGAGCAGCAGAATTGCGAAAAATGTTTTGCCTTCTCAACCATTTCTTGGCTTCAAACTCCCATATCTCGCGAACGGATTGACCTAACCCAAAAATTCCTGTTGCATCTGAAAGTAGAAACTCGCCCGATTACAACGGTATGTGTATTTTTTCCCTAGGCCATTCTGGTTAAGCGTTTGGAGCAGCAGAATTGCGAAAAATTTTTTGCCTTCTCAACCATTTCTTGGCTTCAAACTCCCATATCTCGCGAACGGATTGACCTAACCCAAAAATTCCTGTTGCGTCTGAAAGTAGAAACTCGCCCGATTACAACGGTATGTGTATTTTTTCCCTTGGGCATTCTGATTAAGCGTTTGGAGCAGCAGAAGTGCGAAAAATTTGTTGTCTTCATAACAATTTCTTAGTTTCAAACTCCCATATCTCGCGAACGGATTGACCTAACCCAAATATTCCTATTGCATCTGAAAGTAGAAACTCGCCCGATTACAGCGGTATGTGTATTTTTTCCCTAGGCAATTCTGGTTAAGCGATTGGAGCAGCAGAATTGCGAAAAATATTTTGCCTTCTCAACCATTTCTTGGCTTCAAACTCCCATATCTCGCGAACGGATTGACCTAACCAAAAATTCCTGATGCGTCTGAAAGTTGAAACTCGCCCGAGTACAACGGTATGTGTATTTTTTCCCTAGGCCATTCTGGTTAAGCGTTTGAGCAGCATAAGTGCGAAAAATTTGTTGTCTTCTAACCATTTCTTAGCTTCAAACTCCCATATCTCGCGAACGGATTGACCTAACCCAAAAATTCCTATTGCATCTGAAAGTAGAAGCTCGCCCGATTACAACGGTATGTGTATTTTTTCCCTAGGCCATTCTGGTTAAGCGTTTGGAGCAGCAGAATTGCGAAAAATTTTTTGCCTTCTCAACCATTTCTTGGCTTCAAACTCCCATATCTCGCGAACGGATTGACCTAACCCAAAAATTCCTGTTGCGTCTGAAAGTAGAAACTCGCCCGATTACAACGGTATGTGTATTTTTTCCCTTGGGCATTCTGATTAAGCGTTTGGAGCAGCAGAAGTGCGAAAAATTTGTTGTCTTCATAACAATTTCTTAGTTTCAAACTCCCATATCTCGCGAACGGATTGACCTAACCCAAATATTCCTATTGCATCTGAAAGTAGAAACTCGCCCGATTACAGCGGTATGTGTATTTTTTCCCTAGGCAATTCTGGTTAAGCGATTGGAGCAGCAGAATTGCGAAAAATATTTTGCCTTCTCAACCATTTCTTGGCTTCAAACTCCCATATCTCGCGACGGATTGACCTAACCCAAAAATTCCTGTTGCGTCTGAAAGTAGAAACTCGCCCGATTACAACGGTATGTGTATTTTTTCCCTTGGGCATTCTGATTAAGCGTTTGGAGCAGCAGAATTGCGAAAAATTTGTTGTCTTCATAACAATTTCTTAGCTTCAAACTCCCATATCTCGCGAACGGATTGACCTGACCAAAAATTCCTATTGCTTCTGAAAGTAGAAACTCGCCCGATTACAGCGGTATGTGTATTTTTTCCCTAGGCAATTCTGGTTAAGCGTTTGGAGCAGCAGAATTGCGAAAAATTTTTTGCCTTCTCAACCATTTCTTGGCTTCAAACTGCCATATCTCGCGAACGGATTGTCCTAACCCAAAAATTCCTATTGTAACTGAAAGTAGAAACTCGCCCGATTACAACGGTACGTGCATTTTTCCCTTAGGCCATTCTGGTTAAGCGATTGGAGGAGCAGAAGTGCGGAAAATTTATTGTCTTGTCAACCATTTCTTAGCTTGAAAGTCCCATATCTCGCGAACGTATTGACCTAACCCAAAAATTCCTGTTGCATCTGAAAGTAGAAACTCGCCCGATTACAACAGTATGTGTATTTTCCCCCTAGGCCATTCTGGTGAAGCGTTTGGATCAGCAGAATAGCGAAAAATTTTTTGCCTTCCCAATCATTTCTTGGCTTCAAACTCCCATATCTCGCGAACGGATTGACCTAACCCAAAAATTCCTGATGCGTCTGAAAGTTGAAACTCGCCCGAGTACAACGGTATGTGTATTTTTTCCCTAGGCCATTCTGGTTAAGCGTTTGGAGCAGCATAAGTGCGAAAAATTTGTTGTCTTCTAAACCATTTCTTAGCTTCAAACTCCCATATCTCGCGAACGGATTGACCTAACCCAAAAATTCCTATTGCATCTGAAAGTAGAAGCTCGCCCGATTACAACGGTATGTGTATTTTTTCCCTAGGCCATTCTGGTTAAGCGTTTGGAGCAGCAGAATTGCGAAAAATTTTTTGCTTTCTCAACCATTTCTTGGCTTCAAACTGCCATATCTCGCGAACGGATTGACCTAACCCAAAAATTCCTATTGTATCTGAAAGTAGAAACTCGCCCGATTACAACGGTACGTGCATTTTTCCCTTAGGCCATTCTGGTTAAGCGATTGGAGCAGCACAAGTGCGAAAAATTTATTGTCTTGTCAACCATTTCTTAGCTTGAAAGTCCCATATCTCGCGAACGTATTGACCTAACCCAAAAATTCCTATTGCATCTGAAAGTAGAAACTCATCCGATTACCGCGGTATGTGTAGTTTTTCCCTAGGCAATTCTGGTTAAGCGTTTGGAGCAGCAGAAGTGCGACAAATTTGTTGTCTTCTCAATCATTTCTTAGCTTCAAACTCCCATATCTCGCGAACGGATTGACCTAACCCAAAAATTCCTGTTGCATCTGAAAGTAGAAACTCGCCCGATTACAACGGTATGTGTATTTTTTCCCTAGGCCATTCTGGTTAAGCGTTTGGAGCAGCAGTAGTGCGAAAAATTTGTTGTCTTCTTTACCATTTCTTAGCTTCAAACACCCATATCTCGCGAACGGATTGACCTAACCCAAAAATTCCTGTTGCGTCTGAAAGTTGAAACTCGCCCGAGTACAACGGTATGTGTATTTTTTCCCTAGGCCATTCTGGTTAAGCGTTTGGAGCAGCATAAGTGCGAAAAATTTGTTGTCTTCTAAACCATTCTTAGCTTCAAACTCCCATATCTCGCGAACGGATTGACCTAACCCAAAAATTCCTATTGCATCTGAAAGTAGAAACTCGCCCGATTACAACGGTATGTGTATTTTTTCCCTAGGCCATTCTGGTTAAGCGTTTGGAGCAGCAGAATTGCGAAAAATTTTTTGCTTTCTCAACCATTTCTTGGCTTCAAACTGCCATATCTCGCGAACGGATTGACCTAACCCAAAAATTCCTATTGTATCTGAAAGTAGAAGCTCGCCCGATTACAACGGTACGTGCATTTTTCCCTTAGGCCATTCTGGTTAAGCGATTGGAGCAGCAGAAGTGCGAAAAATTTATTGTCTTGTCAACCATTTCTTAGCTTGAAAGTCCCATATCTCGCGAACGTATTGATCTAACCCAAAAATTCCTATTGCATCTGAAAGTAGAAACTCGCCCGATTACAGCGGTATGTGTAGTTTTTCCCTAGGCAATTCTGGTTAAGCGTTTGGAGCAGCAGAATTGCTACAAATTTGTTGTCTTCTCAATCATTTCTTAGCTTCAAACTCCCATATCTCGCGAACGGATTGACCTAACCCAAAAATTCCTGTTGCATCTGAAAGTAGAAACTCGCCCGATTACAACGGTATGTGTATTTTTTCCCTAGGCCATTCTGGTTAAGCGTTTGGAGCAGCAGAATTGCGAAAAATTTTTTGCCTTCTCAACCATTTCTTGGCTTCAAACTCCCATATCTCGCGAACGGATTGACCACACCCAGAAGTTCCTGCTGCGTCTGAAAGTAGAAACTCCCCCGATAACAACGATATGCGTATTTTTTCCCTAGGCCATTCTGGTTAAGCGTTTGGAGCAGCAGAATTGCGAAAAATGTTTTGCCTTCTCAACCATTTCTTGGCTTCAAACTCCCATATCTCGCGAACGGATTGACCTAACCCAAAAATTCCTGTTGCATCTGAAAGTAGAAACTCGCCCGATTACAACGGTATGTGTATTTTTTCCCTAGGCCATTCTGGTTAAGCGTTTGGAGCAGCAGAATTGCGAAAAATTTTTTGCCTTCTCAACCATTTCTTGGCTTCAAACTCCCATATCTCGCGAACGGATTGACCTAACCCAAAAATTCCTGTTGCGTCTGAAAGTAGAAACTCGCCCGATTACAACGGTATGTGTATTTTTTCCCTTGGGCATTCTGATTAAGCGTTTGGAGCAGCAGAAGTGCGAAAAATTTGTTGTCTTCATAACAATTTCTTAGTTTCAAACTCCCATATCTCGCGAACGGATTGACCTAACCCAAATATTCCTATTGCATCTGAAAGTAGAAACTCGCCCGATTACAGCGGTATGTGTATTTTTTCCCTAGGCAATTCTGGTTAAGCGATTGGAGCAGCAGAATTGCGAAAAATATTTTGCCTTCTCAACCATTTCTTGGCTTCAAACTCCCATATCTCGCGAACGGATTGACCTAACCCAAAAATTCCTGATGCGTCTGAAAGTTGAAACTCGCCCGAGTACAACGGTATGTGTATTTTTTCCCTAGGCCATTCTGGTTAAGCGTTTGGAGCAGCATAAGTGCGAAAAATTTGTTGTCTTCTAAACCATTTCTTAGCTTCAAACTCCCATATCTCGCGAACGGATTGACCTAACCCAAAAATTCCTATTGCATCTGAAAGTAGAAACTCGCCCGATTACAACGGTATGTGTATTTTTTCCCTAGGCCATTCTGGTTAAGCGTTTGGAGCAGCAGAAGTGCGACAAATTTGTTGTCTTTTCAATCATTTCTTAGCTTCAAACTCCCATATCTCGCGAACGGATTGACCTAACCCAAAAATTCCTGTTGCATCTGAAAGTAGAAACTCGCCCGATTACAACGGTATGTGTATTTTTTCCCTAGGCCATTCTGATTAAGCGTTTGGAGCAGCAGAATTGCGAAAAATTTGTTGTCTTCATAACAATTTCTTAGCTTCAAACTCCCATATCTCGCGAACGGATTGACCTGACCCAAAAATTCCTATTGCTTCTGAAAGTAGAAACTCGCCCGATTACAGCGGTATGTGTATTTTTTCCCTAGGCAATTCTGGTTAAGCGTTTGGAGCAGCAGAATTGCGAAAAATTTTTTGCCTTCTCAACCATTTCTTGGCTTCAAACTGCCATATCTCGCGAACGGATTGTCCTAACCCAAAAATTCCTATTGTAACTGAAAGTAGAAACTCGCCCGATTACAACGGTACGTGCATTTTTCCCTTAGGCCATTCTGGTTAAGCGATTGGAGGAGCAGAAGTGCGAAAAATTTATTGTCTTGTCAACCATTTCTTAGCTTGAAAGTCCCATATCTCGCGAACGTATTGACCTAACCCAAAAATTCCTGTTGCATCTGAAAGTAGAAACTCGCCCGATTACAACGGTATGTGTATTTTCCCCCTAGGCCATTCTGGTGAAGCGTTTGGATCAGCAGAATAGCGAAAAATTTTTTGCCTTCCCAATCATTTCTTGGCTTCAAACTCCCATATCTCGCGAACGGATTGACCTAACCCAAAAATTCCTGATGCGTCTGAAAGTTGAAACTCGCCCGAGTACAACGGTATGTGTATTTTTTCCCTAGGCCATTCTGGTTAAGCGTTTGGAGCAGCATAAGTGCGAAAAATTTGTTGTCTTCTAAACCATTTCTTAGCTTCAAACTCCCATATCTCGCGAACGGATTGACCTAACCCAAAAATTCCTATTGCATCTGAAAGTAGAAGCTCGCCCGATTACAACGGTATGTGTATTTTTTCCCTAGGACATTCTGGTTAAGCGTTTGGAGCAGCAGAATTGCGAAAAATTTTTTGCTTTCTCAACCATTTCTTGGCTTCAAACTGCCATATCTCGCGAACGGATTGACCTAACCCAAAAGTTCCTATTGTATCTGAAAGTAGAAACTCGCCCGATTACAACGGTACGTGCATTTTTCCCTTAGGCCATTCTGGTTAAGCGATTGGAGCAGCAGAAGTGCGAAAAATTTATTGTCTTGTCAACCATTTCTTAGCTTGAAAGTCCCATATCTCGCGAACGTATTGACCTAACCCAAAAATTCCTATTGCATCTGAAAGTAGAAACTCATCCGATTACCGCGGTATGTGTAGTTTTTCCCTAGGCAATTCTGGTTAAGCGTTTGGAGCAGCAGAAGTGCGACAAATTTGTTGTCTTCTCAATCATTTCTTAGCTTCAAACTCCCATATCTCGCGAACGGATTGACCTAACCCAAAAATTCCTGTTGCATCTGAAAGTAGAAACTCGCCCGATTACAACGGTATGTGTATTTTTTCCCTAGGCCATTCTGGTTAAGCGTTTGGAGCAGCAGAATTGCGAAAAATATTTTGCCTTCTCAACCATTTCTTGCTTCAAACTCCCATATCTCGCGAACGGATTGACCTAACCCAAAAATTCCTGATGCGTCTGAAAGTTGAAACTCGCCCGAGTACAACGGTATGTGTATTTTTTCCCTAGGCCATTCTGGTTAAGCGTTTGGAGCAGCATAAGTGCGAAAAATTTGTTGTCTTCTAAACCATTTCTTAGCTTCAAACTCCCATATCTCGCGAACGGATTGACCTATCCCAAAAATTCCTATTGCATCTGAAAGTAGAAACTCGCCCGATTACAACGGTATGTGTATTTTTTCCCTAGGCCATTCTGGTTAAGCGTTTGGAGCAGCAGAAGTGCGACAAATTTGTTGTCTTCTCAATCATTTCTTAGCTTCAAACTCCCATATCTCGCGAACGGATTGACCTAACCCAAAAATTCCTGTTGCATCTGAAAGTAGAAACTCGCCCGATTACAACGGTATGTGTATTTTTTCCCTAGGCCATTCTGATTAAGCGTTTGGAGCAGCAGAATGCGAAAAATTTGTTGTCTTCATAACAATTTCTTAGCTTCAAACTCCCATATCTCGCGAACGGATTGACCTGACCCAAAAATTCCTATTGCTTCTGAAAGTAGAAACTCGCCCGATTACAGCGGTATGTGTATTTTTTCCCTAGGCAATTCTGGTTAAGCGTTTGGAGCAGCAGAATTGCGAAAAATTTTTTGCCTTCTCAACCATTTCTTGGCTTCAAACTGCCATATCTCGCGAACGGATTGTCCTAACCCAAAAATTCCTATTGTAACTGAAAGTAGAAACTCGCCCGATTACAACGGTACGTGCATTTTTCCCTTAGGCCATTCTGGTTAAGCGATTGGAGGAGCAGAAGTGCGAAAAATTTATTGTCTTGTCAACCATTTCTTAGCTTGAAAGTCCCATATCTCGCGAACGTATTGACCTAACCCAAAAATTCCTGTTGCATCTGAAAGTAGAAACTCGCCCGATTACAACGGTATGTGTATTTTCCCCCTAGGCCATTCTGGTGAAGCGTTTGGATCAGCAGAATAGCGAAAAATTTTTTGCCTTCCCAATCATTTCTTGGCTTCAAACTCCCATATCTCGCGAACGGATTGACCTAACCCAAAAATTCCTGATGCGTCTGAAAGTTGAAACTCGCCCGAGTACAACGGTATGTGTATTTTTTCCCTAGGCCATTCTGGTTAAGCGTTTGGAGCAGCATAAGTGCGAAAAATTTGTTGTCTTCTAAACCATTTCTTAGCTTCAAACTCCCATATCTCGCGAACGGATTGACCTAACCCAAAAATTCCTATTGCATCTGAAAGTAGAAGCTCGCCCGATTACAACGGTATGTGTATTTTTTCCCTAGGACATTCTGGTTAAGCGTTTGGAGCAGCAGAATTGCGAAAAATTTATTGTCTTGTCAACCATTTCTTAGCTTGAAAGTCCCATATCTCGCGAACGTATTGACCTAACCCAAAAATTCCTATTGCATCTGAAAGTAGAAACTCATCCGATTACCGCGGTATGTGTAGTTTTTCCCTAGGCAATTCTGGTTAAGCGTTTGGAGCAGCAGAAGTGCGACAAATTTGTTGTCTTCTCAATCATTTCTTAGCTTCAAACTCCCATATCTCGCGAACGGATTGACCTAACCCAAAAATTCCTGTTGCATCTGAAAGTAGAAACTCGCCCGATTACAACGGTATGTGTATTTTTTCCCTAGGCCATTCTGGTTAAGCGTTTGGAGCAGCAGAATTGCGAAAAATTTTTTGCCTTCTCAACCATTTCTTGGCTTCAAACTCCCATATCTCGCGAACGGATTGCCCTAACCCAAAAATTCCTGTTGCGTCTGAAAGTAGAAACTCGCCCGATTACAACGGTATGTGTATTTTTTCCCTTGGGCATTCTGATTAAGCGTTTGGAGCAGCAGAATTGCGAAAAATTTTTTGCCTTCTCAACCATTTCTTGGCTTCAAACTCCCATATCTCGCGAACGGATTGACCTAACCCAAAAATTCCTATTGCATCTGAAAGAAGAAACTCGCCCGATTACAGCGGTATGTGTATTTTTTCACTAGGCAATTCTGGTTAAGCGTTTGGAGCAGCAGAATTGCGAAAAATTTTTTGCCTTCTCAACCATTTCTTGGCTTCAAACTGCCATATCTCGCGAACGGATTGTCCTAACCCAAAAATTCCTATTGTAACTGAAAGTAGAAACTCGCCCGATTACAACGGTACGTGCATTTTTCCCTTAGGCCATTCTGGTTAAGCGATTGGAGCAGCAGAAGTGCGAAAAATTTATTGTCTTGTCAACCATTTCTTAGCTTGAAAGTCCCATATCTCGCGAACGTATTGACCTAACCCAAAAATTCCTATTGCATCTGAAAGTAGAAACTCGCCCGATTACAGCGGTATGTGTAGTTTTTCCCTAGGCAATTCTGGTTAAGCGTTTGGAGCAGCAGAAGTGCGACAAATTTGTTGTCTTCTCAATCATTTCTTAGCTTCAAACTCCCGTATCTCGCGAACGTATTGACCTAACCCAAAAATTCCTATTGCATCTGAAAGTAGAAACTCGACCGATTACAGCGGAATGTGTAGTTTTTCCCTAGGCAATTCTGGTTAAGCGTTTGGAGCGGCAGAAGTGCGACAAATTTGTTGTCTTCTCAATCATTTCTTAGCTTCAAATTCCCATATCTCGCGAACGGATTGACCTAACCCAAAAATTCCTATTGCATCTGAAAGTAGAAACTCGCCCGATTACAGCGGTATGTGTAGTTTTTCCCTAGGCAATTCTGGTTAAGCGTTTGGAGCAGCAGAAGTGCGACAAATTTGTTGTCTTCTCAATCATTTCTTAGCTTCAAACTCCCATATCTCGCGAACGGATTGACCTAACCCAAAAATTCCTATAGCATTTGAAAGTAGAAACTCGCCCGATTACAGCGGTATGTGTAGTTTTTCCCTAGGCAATTCTGGTTAAGCGTTTGGAGCAGCAGAAGTGCGACAAATTTGTTGTCTTCTCAACCATTTCTTGGCTTCAAACTGCCATATCTCGCGAACGGATTGTCCTAACCCAAAAATTCCTATTGTAACTGAAAGTAGAAACTCGCCCGATTACAACGGTACGTGCATTTTTCCCTTAGGCCATTCTGGTTAAGCGATTGGAGGAGCAGAAGTGCGAGATATTTATTGTCTTGTCAACCATTTCTTAGCTTCAAACTCCCATATCTCGCGAACGGATTGGCCAAACCCAGAAGTTCCTGCTGCGTCTGAAAGTAGAAACGCCCGATTACAACGATATGCGTATTTTTTTCCCTAGGCAATTCTGGTTAAGCGTTTGGAGCAGCAGAAGTGCGACAAATTTGTTGTCTTCTCAATCATTTCTTAGCTTCAAACTCCCATATCTCGCGAACGGATTGACCTAACCCAAAAATTCCTGTTGCATCTGAAAGTAGAAACTCGCCCGATTACAACGGTATGTGTATTTTTTCCCTAGGCCATTCTGGTTAAGCGTTTGGAGCAGCAGAAGTGCGAAAAATTTTTTGCCTTCTCAACCATTTCTTGGCTTGAAACTCCCATATCTCGCGAACGGATTGACCTAACCCAAAAATTCCTGTTGCGTCTGAAAGTAGAAACTCGCCCGATTACAACGGTATGTGTATTTTTTCCCTTGGGCATTCTGATTAAGCGTTTGGAGCAGCAGAAGTGCGAAAAATTTGTTGTCTTCATAACAATTTCTTAGCTTCAAACTCCCATACCTCGCGAACGGATTGACCTAACCCAAAAATTCCTATTGCATCTGAAAGTAGAAACTCGCCCGATTACAGCGGTATGTGTATTTTTTCCCTAGGCAATTCTGGTTAAGCGTTTGGAGGAGCAGAAGTGCGAAAAATTTATTGTCTTGTCAACCATTTCTTAGCTTGAAAGTCCCATATCTCGCGAACGTATTGACCTAACCCAAAAATTCCTATTGCATCTGAAAGTAGAAACTCGCCCGATTACAGCGGTATGTGTAGTTTTTCCCTAGGCAATTCTGGTTAAGCGTTTGGAGCAGCAGAAGTGCGACAAATTTGTTGTCTTCTCAATCATTTCTTAGCTTCAAACTCCCATATCTCGCGAACGGATTGGCCAAACCCAGAAGTTCCTGCTGCGTCTGAAAGTAGAAACGCCCGATTACAACGATATGCGTATTTTTTCCCTAGGCAATTCTGGTTAAGCGTTTGGAGCAGCAGAAGTGCGACAAATTTGTTGTCTTCTCAATCATTTCTTAGCTTCGAACTCCCATATCTCGCGAACGGATTGACCTAACCCAAAAATTCCTGTTGCATCTGAAAGTAGAAACTCGCCCGATTACAACGGTATGTGTATTTTTTCCCTAGGCCATTCTTGTTAAGCGTTTGGAGCAGCAGAATTGCGAAAAATTTTTTGCCGTCTCAACCATTTCTTGGCTTCAAACTCCCATATCTAGCGAACGGATTGACCTAACCCAAAAATTCCTATTGCATCTGAAAGTAGAAACTCGCCCGATTACAGCGGTATGTGTAGTTTTTCCCTAGGCAATTCTGGTTAAGCGTTTGGAGCAGCAGAAGTGCGACAAATTTGTTGTCTTCTCAATCAGTTCTTAGCTTTAAACTCCCATATCTCGCGAACGGATTGGCCAAACCCAGAAGTTCCTGCTGCGTCTGAAAGTAGAAACGCCCGATTACAACGATATGCGTATTTTTTCCCTAGGCAATTCTGGTTAAGCGTTTGGAGCAGCAGAAGTGCGACAAATTTGTTGTCTTCTCAATCATTTCTTAGCTTCAAACTCCCATATCTCGCGAACGGATTGACCTAACCCAAAAATTCCTGTTGCATCTGAAAGTAGAAACTCGCCCGATTACAACGGTATGTGTATTTTTTCCCTAGGCCATTCTTGTTAAGCGTTTGGAGCAGCAGAATTGCGAAAAATTTTTTGCCGTCTCAACCATTTCTTGGCTTCAAACTGCCATATCTCGCGAACGGATTGACCTAACCCAAAAATTCCTATTGCATCTGAAAGTAGAAACTCGCCCGATTACAGCGGTATGTGTAGTTTTTCCCTAGGCAATTCTGGTTAAGCGTTTGGAGCAGTAGAAGTGCGACAAATTTGTTGTCTTTATAACAATTTCTTAGCTTCAAACTCCCATATCTCGCGAACGGATTGACCTAACCCAAAAATTCCTGTTGCATCTGAAAGTAGAAACTCGCCCGATTACAGCGGTATGTGTAGTTTTCCCTAGGCAATTCTGGTTAAGCGTTTGGAGCAGCAGAAGTGCGACAAATTTGTTGTCTTCTCAATCATTTCTTAGCTTCAAACTCCCATATCTCGCGAACGGATTGACCTAACCCAAAAATTCCTATTGCATCTGAAAGTAGAAACTCGCCCGATTACAACGGTATGTGTATTTTTTCCGTCGGCCATTCGGGTTAAGCGTTTGGAGCAGCAGAATTGCGAAAAATTTTTTGCTTTCTCAACCATTTCTTGGCTTCAAACTGCCATATCTCGCGAACGGATTGACCTAACCCAAAAATTCCTATTGTATCTGAAAGTAGAAACTCGCCCGATTACAACGGTATGTGTATTTTTTCCCTTGGGCATTCTGATTAAGCGTATGGAGCAGCAGAATTGCGAAAAATTTGTTGTCTTTATAACAATTTCTTAGCTTCAAACTCCCATATCTCGCGAACGGATTGACCTAACCCAAAAATTCCTATTGCATCTGAAAGAAGAAACTCGCCCGATTACAACGGTATGTGTATTTTTTCCCTAGGCAATTCTGGTTAAGCGTTTGGAGCAGCAGAATTGCGAAAAATTTTTTGCCTTCTCAACCATTTCTTGGCTTCAAACTGCCATATCTCGCGAACGGATTGTCCTAACCCAAAAATTCCTATTGTAACTGAAAGTAGAAACTCGCCCGATTACAACGGTACGTGCATTTTTCCCTTAGGCCATTCTGGTTAAGCGATTGGAGGAGCAGAAGTGCGAAAAATTTATTGTCTTGTCAACCATTTCTTAGCTTGAAAGTCCCATATCTCGCGAACGTATTGACCTAACCCAAAAATTCCTGTTGCATCTGAAAGTAGAAACTCGCCCGATTACAACGGTATGTGTATTTTTTCCCTTGGGCATTCTGATTAAGCGTTTGGAGCAGCAGAATTGCGAAAAATTTGTTGTCTTTATAACAATTTCTTAGCTTCAAACTCCCATATCTCGCGAACGGATTGACCTAACCCAAAAATTCCTATTGCATCTGAAAGAAGAAACTCGCCCGATTACAACGGTATGTGTATTTTTTCCCTAGGCAATTCTGGTTAAGCGTTTGGAGCAGCAGAATTGCGAAAAATTTTTTGCCTTCTCAACCATTTCTTGGCTTCAAACTGCCATATCTCGCGAACGGATTGTCCTAACCCAAAAATTCCTATTGTAACTGAAAGTAGAAACTCGCCCGATTACAACGGTACGTGCATTTTTCCCTTAGGCCATTCTGGTTAAGCGATTGGAGGAGCAGAAGTGCGAAAAATTTATTGTCTTGTCAACCATTTCTTAGCTTGAAAGTCCCATATCTCGCGAACGTATTGACCTAACCCAAAAATTCCTGTTGCATCTGAAAGTAGAAACTCGCCCGATTACAACGGTATGTGTATTTTCTCCCTAGGCCATTCTGGTGAAGCGTTTGGATCAGCAGAATAGCGAAAAATTTTTTGCCTTCCCAATCATTTCTTGGCTTCAAACTCCCATATCTCGCGAACGGATTGACCTAACCCAAAAACTCCTGATGCGTCTGAAAGTTGAAACTCGCCCGAGTACAACGGTATGTGTATTTTTTCCCTAGGCCATTCTGGTTAAGCGTTTGGAGCAGCACAAGTGCGAAAAATTTGTTGTCTTCTAAACCATTTCTTAGCTTCAAACTCCCATATCTCGCGAACGGATTGACCTAACCCAAAAATTCCTATTGCATCTGAAAGTAGAAACTCGCCCGATTACAACGGTATGTGTATTTTTTCCCTAGGCCATTCTGGTTAAGCGTTTGGAGCAGCAGAATTGCGAAAAATTTTTTGCTTTCTCAACCATTTCTTGGCTTCAAACTGCCATATCTCGCGAACGGATTGTCCTAACCCAAAAATTCCTATTGTAACTGAAAGTAGAAACTCGCCCGATTACAACGGTACGTGCATTTTTCCCTTAGGCCATTCTGGTTAAGCGATTGGAGGAGCAGAAGTGCGAAAAATTTATTGTCTTGTCAACCATTTCTTAGCTTGAAAGTCCCATATCTCGCGAACGTATTGACCTAACCCAAAAATTCCTGTTGCATCTGAAAGTAGAAACTCGCCCGATTACAACGGTATGTGTATTTTCTCCCTAGGCCATTCTGGTGAAGCGTTTGGATCAGCAGAATAGCGAAAAATTTTTTGCCTTCCCAATCATTTCTTGGCTTCAAACTCCCATATCTCGCGAACGGATTGACCTAACCCAAAAACTCCTGATGCGTCTGAAAGTTGAAACTCGCCCGAGTACAACGGTATGTGTATTTTTTCCCTAGGCCATTCTGGTTAAGCGTTTGGAGCAGCACAAGTGCGAAAAATTTGTTGTCTTCTAAACCATTTCTTAGCTTCAAACTCCCATATCTCGCGAACGGATTGACCTAACCCAAAAATTCCTATTGCATCTGAAAGTAGAAACTCGCCCGATTACAACGGTATGTGTATTTTTTCCCTAGGCCATTCTGGTTAAGCGTTTGGAGCAGCAGAATTGCGAAAAATTTTTTGCTTTCTCAACCATTTCTTGGCTTCAAACAGCCATATCTCGCGAACGGATTGACCTAACCCAAAAATTCCTATTGTATCTGAAAGTAGAAACTCGCCCGATTACAACGGTATGTGCATTTTTCCCTTAGGCCATTCTGGTTAAGCGATTGGAGCAGCAGAAGTGCGAAAAATTTATTGTCTTGTCAACCATTTCTTAGCTTGAAAGTCCCATATCTCGCGAACGTATTGACCTAACCCAAAAATTCCTATTGCATCTGAAAGTAGAAACTCGCCCGATTACAGCGGTATGTGTAGTTTTTCCCTAGGCAATTCTGGTTAAGCGTTTGGAGCAGCAGAAGTGCGACAAATTTGTTGTCTTCTCAATCATTTCTTAGCTTCAAACTCCCGTATCTCGCGAACGTATTGACCTAACCCAAAAATTCCTATTGCATCTGAAAGTAGAAACTCGACCGATTACAGCGGAATGTGTAGTTTTTCCCTAGGCAATTCTGGTTAAGCGTTTGGAGCGGCAGAAGTGCGACAAATTTGTTGTCTTCTCAATCATTTCTTAGCTTCAAATTCCCATATCTCGCGAACGGATTGACCTAACCCAAAAATTCCTATTGCATCTGAAAGTAGAAACTCGCCCGATTACAGCGGTATGTGTAGTTTTTCCCTAGGCAATTCTGGTTAAGCGTTTGGAGCAGCAGAAGTGCGACAAATTTGTTGTCTTCTCAATCATTTCTTAGCTTCAAACTCCCATATCTCGCGAACGGATTGACCTAACCCAAAAATTCCTATAGCATTTGAAAGTAGAAACTCGCCCGATTACAGCGGTATGTGTAGTTTTTCCCTAGGCAATTCTGGTTAAGCGTTTGGAGCAGCAGAAGTGCGACAAATTTGTTGTCTTCTCAACCATTTCTTGGCTTCAAACTGCCATATCTCGCGAACGGATTGTCCTAACCCAAAAATTCCTATTGTAACTGAAAGTAGAAACTCGCCCGATTACAACGGTACGTGCATTTTTCCCTTAGGCCATTCTGGTTAAGCGATTGGAGGAGCAGAATTGCGAGAAATTTATTGTCTTGTCAACCATTTCTTAGCTTCAAACTCCCATATCTCGCGAACGGATTGGCCAAACCCAGAAGTTCCTGCTGCGTCTGAAAGTAGAAACGCCCGATTACAACGATATGCGTATTTTTTTCCCTAGGCAATTCTGGTTAAGCGTTTGGAGCAGCAGAAGTGCGACAAATTTGTTGTCTTCTCAATCATTTCTTAGCTTCAAACTCCCATATCTCGCGAACGGATTGACCTAACCCAAAAATTCCTGTTGCATCTGAAAGTAGAAACTAGCCCGATTACAACGGTATGTGTATTTTTTCCCTAGGCCATTCTGGTTAAGCGTTTGGAGCAGCAGAAGTGCGAAAAATTTTTTGCCTTCTCAACCATTTCTTGGCTTGAAACTCCCATATCTCGCGAACGGATTGACCTAACCCAAAAATTCCTGTTGCGTCTGAAAGTAGAAACTCGCCCGATTACAACGGTATGTGTATTTTTTCCCTTGGGCATTCTGATTAAGCGTTTGGAGCAGCAGAAGTGCGAAAAATTTGTTGTCTTCATAACAATTTCTTAGCTTCAAACTCCCATACCTCGCGAACGGATTGACCTAACCCAAAAGTTCCTATTGCATCTGAAAGTAGAAACTCGCCCGATTACAGCGGTATGTGTATTTTTTTCCTAGGTCATTCTGGTTAAGCGTTTGGAGCAGCAGAATTGCGAAAAATTTTTTGCCTTCTCAACCATTTCTTGGCTTCAAACTCCCATATCTCGCGAACGGATTGACCTAACCCAAAAATTCCTATTGCGTCTGAAAGTAGAAACTCGCCCGATTACAACGGTATGTGTATTTTTTCCCTTGGGCATTCTGATTAAGCGTTTGGAGCAGCAGAATTGCGAAAAATTTGTTGTCTTCATAACAATTTCTTAGCTTCAAACTCCCATATCTCGCGAACGGATTGACCTAACCAAAAATTCCTATTGCATCTGAAAGTAGAAACTCGCCCGATTACAGCGGTATGTGTATTTTTTCCCTAGGCAATTCTGGTTAAGCGTTTGGAGGAGCAGAAGTGCGAAAAATTTATTGTCTTGTCAACCATTTCTTAGCTTGAAAGTCCCATATCTCGCGAACGTATTGACCTAACCCAAAAATTCCTATTGCATCTGAAAGTAGAAACTCGCCCGATTACAGCGGTATGTGTAGTTTTTCCCTAGGCAATTCTGGTTAAGCGTTTGGAGCAGCAGAAGTGCGACAAATTTGTTGTCTTCTCAATCAGTTCTTAGCTTTAAACTCCCATATCTCGCGAACGGATTGGCCAAACCCAGAAGTTCCTGCTGCGTCTGAAAGTAGAAACGCCCGATTACAACGATATGCGTATTTTTTCCCTAGGCAATTCTGGTTAAGCGTTTGGAGCAGCAGAAGTGCGACAAATTTGTTGTCTTCTCAATCATTTCTTAGCTTCGAACTCCCATATCTCGCGAACGGATTGACCTAACCCAAAAATTCCTGTTGCATCTGAAAGTAGAAACTCGCCCGATTACAACGGTATGTGTATTTTTTCCCTAGGCCATTCTTGTTAAGCGTTTGGAGCAGCAGAATTGCGAAAAATTTTTTGCCGTCTCAACCATTTCTTGGCTTCAAACTCCCATATCTCGCGAACGGATTGACCTAACCCAAAAATTCCTATTGCATCTGAAAGTAGAAACTCGCCCGATTACAACGGTATGTGTATTTTTTCCCTAGGCCATTCTAGTTAAGCGTTTGGAGCAGCAGAATTGCGAAAAATTTTTTGCTTTCTCAACCATTTCTTGGCTTCAAACTGCCATATCTCGCGAACGGATTGACCTAACCCAAAAATTCCTATTGCATCTGAAAGTAGAAACTCGCCCGATTACAGCGGTATGTGTAGTTTTTCCCTAGGCAATTCTGGTTAAGCGTTTGGAGCAGTAGAAGTGCGACAAATTTGTTGTCTTTATAACAATTTCTTAGCTTCAAACTCCCATATCTCGCGAACGGATTGACCTAACCCAAAAATTCCTGTTGCATCTGAAAGTAGAAACTCGCCCGATTACAGCGGTATGTGTAGTTTTTCCCTAGGCAATTCTGGTTAAGCGTTTGGAGCAGCAGAAGTGCGACAAATTTGTTGTCTTCTCAATCATTTCTTAGCTTCAAACTCCCATATCTCGCGAACGGATTGACCTAACCCAAAAATACCTATTGCATCTGAAAGTAGAAACTCGCCCGATTACAACGGTATGTGTATTTTTTCCGTCGGCCATTCTGGTTAAGCGTTTGGAGCAGCAGAATTGCGAAAAATTTTTTGCTTTCTCAACCATTTCTTGGCTTCAAACTGCCATATCTCGCGAACGGATTGACCTAACCCAAAAATTCCTATTGTATCTGAAAGTAGAAACTCGCCCGATTACAACGGTATGTGTATTTTTTCCCTTGGGCATTCTGATTAAGCGTTTGGAGCAGCAGAATTGCGAAAAATTTGTTGTCTTTATAACAATTTCTTAGCTTCAAACTCCCATATCTCGCGAACGGATTGACCTAACCCAAAAATTCCTATTGCATCTGAAAGAAGAAACTCGCCCGATTACAACGGTATGTGTATTTTTTCCCTAGGCAATTCTGGTTAAGCGTTTGGAGCAGCAGAATTGCGAAAAATTTTTTGCCTTCTCAACCATTTCTTGGCTTCAAACTGCCATATCTCGCGAACGGATTGTCCTAACCCAAAAATTCCTATTGTAACTGAAAGTAGAAACTCGCCCGATTACAACGGTACGTGCATTTTTCCCTTAGGCCATTCTGGTTAAGCGATTGGAGGAGCAGAAGTGCGAAAAATTTATTGTCTTGTCAACCATTTCTTAGCTTGAAAGTCCCATATCTCGCGAACGTATTGACCTAACCCAAAATTCCTGTTGCATCTGAAAGTAGAAACTCGCCCGATTACAACGGTATGTGTATTTTCTCCCTAGGCCATTCTGGTGAAGCGTTTGGATCAGCAGAATAGCGAAAAATTTTTTGCCTTCCCAATCATTTCTTGGCTTCAAACTCCCATATCTCGCGAACGGATTGACCTAACCCAAAAACTCCTGATGCGTCTGAAAGTTGAAACTCGCCCGAGTACAACGGTATGTGTATTTTTTCCCTAGGCAATTCTGGTTAAGCGTTTGGAGCAGCAGAATTGCGAAAAATTTTTTGCCTTCTCAACCATTTCTTGGCTTCAAACTGCCATATCTCGCGAACGGATTGTCCTAACCCAAAAATTCCTATTGTATCTGAAAGTAGAAACTCGCCCGATTTCAACGGTACGTGCATTTTTCCCTTAGGCCACTCTGGTTAAGCGATTGGAGGAGCAGAATTGCGAAAAATTTATTGTCTTGTCAACCATTTCTTAGCTTGAAAGTCCCATATCTCGCGAAAGTATTGACCTAACCCAAAAATTCCTATTGCATCTGAAAGTAGAAACTCGACCGATTACAGCGGAATGTGTATTTTTTCCCTAGGCAATTCTGGTTAAGCGTTTGGAGCAGCAGAAGTGCGACAAATTTGTTGTCTTCTCAATCATTTCTTAGCTTCAAACTCCCATATCTCGCGAACGGATTGACCTAACCCAAAAATTCCTATTGCATCTGAAAGTAGAAACTCGCCCGATTACAACGGTATGTGTATTTTTTCCGTCGGCCATTCTGGTTAAGCGTTTGGAGCAGCAGAATTGCGAAAAATTTTTTGCTTTCTCAAACATTTCTTGGCTTCAAACTGCCATATCTCGCGAACGGATTGACCTAACCCAAAAATTCCTATTGTATCTGAAAGTAGAAACTCGCCCGATTACAACGGTACGTGCATTTTTCCCTTAGGCCATTCTGGTTAAGCGATTGGAGGAGCAGAAGTGCGAAAAATTTATTGTCTTGTCAACCATTTCTTAGCTTGAAAGTCCCATATCTCGCGAACGTATTGACCTAACCCAAAAATTCCTATTGCATCTGAAAGTAGAAACTCGCCCGATTACAGCGGTATGTGTAGTTTTTCCCTAGGCAATTCTGGTTAAGCGTTTGGAGCAGCAGAAGTGCGACAAATTTGTTGTCTTCTCAATCATTTCTTAGCTTCAAACTCCCATATCTCGCGAACGGATTGGCCAAACCCAGAAGTTCCTGCTGCGTCTGAAAGTAGAAACGCCCGATTACAACGGTATGTGTATTTTTTCCCTAGGCCATTCTGGTTAAGCGTTTGGAGCAGCAGAAGTGCGAAAAATTTTTTGCCTTCTCAACCATTTCTTGGCTTGAAACTCCCATATCTCGCGAACGGATTGACCTAACCCAAAAATTCCTGTTGCGTCTGAAAGTAGAAACTCGCCCGATTACAACGGTATGTGTATTTTTTCCCTTGGGCATTCTGATTAAGCGTTTGGAGCAGCAGAAGTGCGAAAAATTTGTTGTCTTCATAACAATTTCTTAGCTTCAAACTCCCATACCTCGCGAACGGATTGACCTAACCCAAAAGTTCCTATTGCATCTGAAAGTAGAAACTCGCCCGATTACAGCGGTATGTGTATTTTTTCCCTAGGCCATTCTGGTTAAGCGTTTGGAGCAGCAGAATTGCGAAAAATTTTTTGCCTTCTCAACCATTTCTTGGCTTCAAACTCCCATATCTCGCGAACGGATTGACCTAACCCAAAAATTCCTGTTGCGTCTGAAAGTAGAAACTCGCCCGATTACAACGGTATGTGTATTTTTTCCCTTGGGCATTCTGATTAAGCGTTTGGAGCAGCAGAATTGCGAAAAATTTGTTGTCTTCATAACAATTTCTTAGCTTCAAACTCCCATATCTCGCGAACGGATAGACCTAACCCAAAAATTCCTATTGCATCTGAAAGTAGAAACTCGCCCGATTACAGCGGTATGTGTATTTTTTCCCTAGGCAATTCTGGTTAAGCGTTTGGAGCAGCAGAATTGCGAAAAATTTTTTGCCTTCTCAACCATTTCTTAGCTTCAAACTCCCATATCTCGCGAACGGATAGACCTAACCCAAAAATTCCTATTGCATCTGAAAGTAGAAACTCGCCCGATTACAGCGGTATGTGTATTTTTTCCCTAGGCAATTCTGGTTAAGCGTTTGGAGCAGCAGAATTGCGAAAAATTTTTTGCCTTCTCAACCATTTCTTGGCTTCAAACTGCCATATCTCGCGAACGGATTGTCCTAACCCAAAAATTCCTATTGTATCTGAAAGTAGAAACTCGCCCGATTTCAACGGTACGTGCATTTTTCCCTTAGGCCATTCTGGTTAAGCGATTGGAGGAGCAGAATTGCGAAAAATTTATTGTCTTGTCAACCATTTCTTAGCTTGAAAGTCCCATATCTCGCGAAAGTATTGACCTAACCCAAAAATTCCTATTGCATCTGAAAGTAGAAACTCGCCCGATTACAGCGGTATGTGTATTTTTTCCCTAGGCAATTCTGGTTAAGCGTTTGGAGCAGCAGAAGTGCGACAAATTTGTTGTCTTCTCAATCATTTCTTAGCTTCGAACTCCCATATCTCGCGAACGGATTGACCTAACCCAAAAATTCCTGTTGCATCTGAAAGTAGAAACTCGCCCGATTACAACGGTATGTGTATTTTTTCCCTAGGCCATTCTTCTTAAGCGTTTGGAGCAGCAGAATTGCGAAAAATTTTTTGCGTCTCAACCATTTCTTGGCTTCAAACTCCCATATCTAGCGAACGGATTGACCTAACCCAAAAATTCCTATTGCATCTGAAAGTAGAAACTCGCCCGATTACAGCGGTATGTGTAGTTTTTCCCTAGGCAATTCTGGTTAAGCGTTTGGAGCAGCAGAAGTGCGACAAATTTGTTGTCTTCTCAATCAGTTCTTAGCTTCAAACTCCCATATCTCGCGAACGGATTGGCCAAACCCAGAAGTTCCTGCTGCGTCTGAAAGTAGAAACGCCCGATTACAACGATATGCGTATTTTTTCCCTAGGCAATTCTGGTTAAGCGTTTGGAGCAGCAGAAGTGCGACAAATTTGTTGTCTTCTCAATCATTTCTTAGCTTCAAACTCCCATATCTCGCGAACGGATTGACCTAACCCAAAAATTCCTGTTGCATCTGAAAGTAGAAACTCGCCCGATTACAACGGTATGTGTATTTTTTCCCTAGGCCATTCTTGTTAAGCGTTTGGAGCAGCAGAATTGCGAAAAATTTTTTGCCGTCTCAACCATTTCTTGGCTTCAAACTCCCATATCTCGCGAACGGATTGACCTAACCCAAAAATTCCTATTGCATCTGAAAGTAGAAACTCGCCCGATTACAACGGTATGTGTATTTTTTCCCTAGGCCATTCTAGTTAAGCGTTTGGAGCAGCAGAATTGCGAAAAATTTTTTGCTTTCTCAACCATTTCTTGGCTTCAAACTGCCATATCTCGCGAACGGATTGACCTAACCCAAAAATTCCTATTGCATCTGAAAGTAGAAACTCGCCCGATTACAGCGGTATGTGTAGTTTTTCCCTAGGCAATTCTGGTTAAGCGTTTGGAGCAGTAGAAGTGCGACAAATTTGTTGTCTTCTCAATCATTTCTTAGCTTGAAACTCCCATATCTCGCGAACGGATTGACCTAACCCAAAAATTCCTGTTGCATCTGAAAGTAGAAACTCGCCCGATTACAGCGGTATGTGTAGTTTTTCCCTAGGCAATTCTGGTTAAGCGTTTGGAGCAGCAGAAGTGCGACAAATTTGTTGTCTTCTCAATCATTTCTTAGCTTCAAACTCCCATATCTCGCGTACGGATTGACCTAACCCAAAAATTCCTGTTGCATCTGAAATTAGAAACTCGCCCGATTACAACGGTATGTGTATTTTTTCCCTAGGCCATTCTGGTTAAGCGTTTGGAGCAGCAGAAGTGCGAAAAATTTGTTTTCTTCTCAACCATTTCTTAGCTTCAAACTCCCATATCTCGCGAACGGATTGACCAAACCCAGAAATTCCTGCTGCGTCTGAAAGTAGAAACTCGCCCGATTACAACGATATGCGTATTTTTTCCCTAGGCCATTCTGGTTAAGCGTTTGGAGCAGCAGAATTGCGAAAAATGTTTTGCCTTCTCAACCATTTCTTGGCTTGAAACTCCCATATCTCGCGAACGGATTGACCTAACCCAAAAATTCCTGTTGCCCCTGAAAGTAGATACTCGCCCGATTACAACGGTATGTGTATTTTTTCCCAAGGCCATTCTGGTTAAGCGTTTGGAGCAGCAGAATTGCGAAAAATTTTTTGCCTTCTCAACCATTTCTTGGCTTCAAACTCCCATATCTCGCGAACGGATTGACCTAACCCAAAAATTCCTGTTGCATCTGAAAGTAGGAACTCGCCCGATTACAACGGTATGTGTATTTTTTCCCTAGGCCATTCGGGTTAAGCGTTTGGAGCAGCAGAATTGCGAAAAATTTTTTGCCTTCTCAACCATTTCTTGGCTTCAAACTGCCATATCTCGCGAAAGGATTGACCTAACCCAAAAATTCCTATTGCATCTGAAAGTAGAAACTCGCCCGACTACAGCGGTATGAGTATTTTTTCCCTAGGCCATTCTGGTTAAGCGTTTGGATCAGCAAAATTGCGAAAAATTGTATGCCTTCTCAACCATTTCTTGGCTTCAAACTCCCATATCTCGCGAACGGATTGACCTAACCCAAAAATTCCTATTGCATCTGAAAGTAGAAACTCGCCCGATTACAGCGGTATGTGTATTCTTTCCCTAGGCAAATCTGGTTAAGCGTTTGGAGCAGCAGAAGTGCGAAAAATTTGTTGTCTTCTCAACCATTTCTTAGCTTCAAACTCCCATATCTCGCGAACGGATTGACCTAACCCAAAAATTCCTATTGCATCTGAAAGTAGAAACTCGCCCGATTACAACGGTATGTGTATTTTTTCCCTAGGCCATTCTGGTTAAGCGTTTGGAGCAACAGAATTGCGAAAAATTTTTTGCCTTCTCAACCATTTCTTGCCTTCAAACTCCCATATCTCGCGAACGGATGGACCTAACCCAAAAATTCCTATTGCATCTGAAAGTAGAAACTCGCCCGATTACAACGGTATGTGTATTTTTTCCCTAGGCCATTCTGGTTAAGCGTTTGGAACAACAGAATTGCGAAAAATTTTTTGCCTTCTTTAACCATTTCCTGGCTTCAAACTCCCATATCTCGCGACGGATTGACCTAACCCAAAAATTCCTATTGCACCTGAAAGTAGAAACTCGCCCGATTACAACGGTATGTGTATTTCTTCACTAGGCCATTCTGGTTAAGCGTTTGGAGCAGCAGAATTGCGAAAAATGTTTTGCCTTCTCAACCATTTCTTGATTTCAAACTCCCATATCTCGCGAACGGATTGACCTGACCCAAAAATTCCTATTGCATCTGAAAGTAGAAACTCGCCCGATTACAACGGTATGTGTATTTTTTCCCTAGGCCATTCTGGTTAAGCGTTTGGAGCAACAGAATTGCGAAAAATTTTTTGCCTTCTTTAACCATTTCCTGGCTTCAAACTCCCATATCTCGCGAACGGATTGACCTAACCCAAAAATTCCTGTTGCATCTGAAAGTAGAAACTCGCCCGATTACAACGGTGTGTGATTTTTTTCCCTAGGCCATTCTGGTTAAGCGTTTGGAGCAGCAGAATTGCGAAAAATGTTTTGCCTTCTCAAACATTTCTTGATTTCAAACTCCCATATCTCGCGACGGATTGACCTAACTCAAAAATTCCTATTTCATCTGAAAGTAGAATCTCGCCCGACTACAGCGGTATGTGTATTTTTTCCCTAGGCCATTCTGGTTAAGCGTTTGGAGCAACACAATTGCGAAAAATTTTTTGCCTTCTCAACCAATTCTTGGTTTCAATCTCCCATATCTCGCGACGGATTGACCTAACCCAAAAATTCCTATTTCATCTGAAAGTAGAAACTCGCCCGACTACAGCGGTATGTGTATTTTTTCCCTAGGCCATTCTGGTTAAGCGTTTGGATCAGCAGAATTGCGAAAAATTGTATGCCTTCTCAACCATTTCTTGGATTCAAACTCCCATATCTCGCGAACGGATTGACCTAACCCAAAAATTCCTGTTGCGTGTGAAAGTAGAAACTCGCCCGATTACAACGGTATGTGTATTTTTTCCCTAGCCCATTCTGGTTAAGCGTTTGGAGCAGCAGAATTGCGAAAAATTTGTTGTCTTCTGAACCATTTCTCATCTTCAAAGTCCCATATCTCGCGAACGGATTGACCAAACCCAAAAATTCCTGCTGCGTCTGAAAGTAGAAACTCGCCCGATTACAACGATATGCGTATTTCTTCACTAGGCCATTCTGGTTAAGCGTTTGGAGCAGCAGAATTGCGAAAAATGTTTTGCCTTCTCAACCATTTCTTGATTTCAAACTCCCATATCTCGCGAACGGATTGACCTGACCCAAAAATTCCTGTTGCCCCTGAAAGTAGATACTCGCCCGATTACAACGGTATGTGTATTTTTTCCCAAGGCCATTCTGGTTAAGCGTTTGGAGCAGCAGAATTGCGAAAAATTTTTTGCCTTCTCAACCATTTCTTGGCTTCAAACTCCCATATCTCGCGAACGGATTGACTTAACCCAAAAATTCCTGTTGCATCTGAAAGTAGGAACTCGCCCGATTACAACGGTATGTGTATTTTTTCCCTAGGCCATTCGGGTTAAGCGTTTGGAGCAGCAGAATTGCGAAAAATTTTTTGCCTTCTCAACCATTTCTTGGCTTCAAACTGCCATATCTCGCGAAAGGATTGACCTAACCCAAAAATTCCTATTGCATCTGAAAGTAGAAACTCGCCCGACTACAGCGGTATGAGTATTTTTTCCCTAGGCCATTCTGGTTAAGCGTTTGGATCAGCAAAATTGCGAAAAATTGTATGCCTTCTCAACCATTTCTTGGCTTCAAACTCCCATATCTCGCGAACGGATTGACCTAACCCAAAAATTCCTATTGCATCTGAAAGTAGAAACTCGCCCGATTACAGCGGTATGTGTATTCTTTCCCTAGGCAAATCTGGTTAAGCGTTTGGAGCAGCAGAAGTGCGAAAAATTTGTTGTCTTCTCAACCATTTCTTAGCTTCAAACTCCCATATCTCGCGAACGGATTGACCTAACCCAAAAATTCCTATTGCATATGAAAGTAGAAACTCGCCCGATTACAACGGTATGTGTATTTTTTCCCTAGGCCATTCTGGTTAAGCGTTTGGAGCAACAGAATTGCGAAAAATTTTTTGCCTTCTCAACCATTTCTTGCCTTCAAACTCCCATATCTCGCGAACGGATGGACCTAACCCAAAAATTCCTATTGCATCTGAAAGTAGAAACTCGCCCGATTACAACGGTATGTGTATTCTTTCCCTAGGCCATTCTGGTTAAGCGTTTGGAACAACAGAATTGCGAAAAATTTTTTGCCTTCTTTAACCATTTCCTGGCTTCAAACTCCCATATCTCGCGACGGATTGACCTAACCCAAAAATTCCTATTGCACCTGAAAGTAGAAACTCGCCCGATTACAACGGTATGTGTATTTCTTCACTAGGCCATTCTGGTTAAGCGTTTGGAGCAGCAGAATTGCGAAAAATTTTTTGCCTTCTTTAACCATTTCCTGGCTTCAAACTCCCATATCTCGCGAACGGATTGACCTAACCCAAAAATTCCTGTTGCATCTGAAAGTAGAAACTCGCCCGATTACAACGGTGTGTGATTTTTTTCCCTAGGCCATTCTGGTTAAGCGTTTGGAGCAGCAGAATTGCGAAAAATGTTTTGCCTTCTCAAACATTTCTTGATTTCAAACTCCCATATCTCGCGACGGATTGACCTAACTCAAAAATTCCTATTTCATCTGAAAGTAGAATCTCGCCCGACTACAGCGGTATGTGTATTTTTTCCCTAGGCCATTCTGGTTAAGCGTTTGGAGCAACACAATTGCGAAAAATTTTTTGCCTTCTCAACCAATTCTTGGTTTCAATCTCCCAT
The DNA here is from genome assembly GCF_051014685.1 of Ptiloglossa arizonensis. Lineage (NCBI taxonomy): Eukaryota > Metazoa > Arthropoda > Insecta > Hymenoptera > Colletidae > Ptiloglossa > Ptiloglossa arizonensis. The sequence goes on along the minus strand of NW_027478687.1, from coordinate 420,232 downwards.
ATCTCGCGACGGATTGACCTAACCCAAAAATTCCTATTTCATCTGAAAGTAGAAACTCGCCCGACTACAGCGGTATGTGTATTTTTTCCCTAGGCCATTCTGGTTAAGCGTTTGGATCAGCAGAATTGCGAAAAATTGTATGCCTTCTCAACCATTTCTTGGATTCAAACTCCCATATCTCGCGAACGGATTGACCTAACCCAAAAATTCCTGTTGCGTGTGAAAGTAGAAACTCGCCCGATTACAACGGTATGTGTATTTTTTCCCTAGCCCATTCTGGTTAAGCGTTTGGAGCAGCAGAATTGCGAAAAATTTGTTGTCTTCTGAACCATTTCTCATCTTCAAAGTCCCATATCTCGCGAACGGATTGACCAAACCCAAAAATTCCTGCTGCGTCTGAAAGTAGAAACTCGCCCGATTACAACGATATGCGTATTTCTTCACTAGTCCATTCTGGTTAAGCGTTTGGAGCAGCAGAATTGCGAAAAATGTTTTGCCTTCTCAATCATTTCTTGATTTCAAACTCCCATATCTCGCGAACGGATTGACCTGACCCAAAAATTCCTATTGCATCTGAAAGTCGAAACTCGCCCGATTACAACGGTATGTGTATTTTTTCCCTAGTCCATTCTGGTTAAGCGTTTGGAGCAGCAGAATTGCGAAAAATTTTTTGCCTTCTTTAACCATTTCTTGGCTTCAAACTCCCATATCTCGCGAACTGATTGACCTAACTCAAAAATTCCTGTTGCCTCTGAAAGTAGAAACTCGCCCGATTACAACTGTATGTGTATTTTTTCCCTAGGCCATTCTGGTTAAGCGTTTGGAGCAGCAGAATTGCGAAAAATTTTTTGCCTTCTCAACCATTTCTTGCCTTCAAACTCCCATATCTCGCGAACGGATTGACCTAACCCAAAAATTCCTATTGCATCTGAAAGTAGAAACTCGCCCGATTACAACGTTATGTGTATTTTTTCCCTAGGCCATTCTGGTTAAGCGTTTGGAGCAACAGAATTGCGAAAAATTTTTTGCCTTCTTTAACCATTTCCTGGCTTCAAACTCCCATATCTCGCGAACGGATTGACCTAACCCAAAAATTCCTGTTGCATCTGAAAGTAGAAACTCGCCCGATTACAACGGTGTGTGATTTTTTTCCCTAGGCCATTCTGGTTAAGCGTTTGGAGCAACACAATTGCGAAAAATTTTTTGCCTTCTCAACCAATTCTTGGTTTCAATCTCCCATATCTCGCGACGGATTGACCTAACCCAAAAATTCCTATTTCATCTGAAAGTAGAAACTCGCCCGACTACAGCGGTATGTGTATTTTTTCCCTAGGCCATTCTGGTTAAGCGTTTGGATCAGCAGAATTGCGAAAAATTGTATGCCTTCTCAACCATTTCTTGGATTCAAACTCCCATATCTCGCGAACGGATTGACCTAACCCAAAAATTCCTGTTGCGTGTGAAAGTAGAAACTCGCCCGATTACAACGGTATGTGTATTTTTTCCCTAGCCCATTCTGGTTAAGCGTTTGGAGCAGCAGAATTGCGAAAAATTTGTTGTCTTCTCAACCATTTCTTAGCTTCAAAGTCCCATATCTCGCGAACGGATTGACCAAACCCAAAAATTCCTCCTGAGTCTGAAAGTAGAAACTCGCCCGATTACAACGGTATGTGTATTTTTTCCCTAGCCCATTCTGGTTAAGCGTTTGGAGCAGCAGAATTGCGAAAAATTTGTTGTCTTCTGAACCATTTCTCAGCTTCAAAGTCCCATATCTCGCGAACGGATTGACCAAACCCAAAAATTCCTGCTGCGTCTGAAAGTAGAAACTCGCCCGATTACAACGATATGCGTATTTCTTCATTAGGCCATTCTGGTTAAGCGTTTGGAGCAGCAGAATTGCGAAAAATGTTTTGCCTTCTCAACCATTTCTTGATTTCAAACTCCCATATCTCGCGAACGGATTGACCTGACTCAAAAATTCCTATTGCATCTGAAAGTAGAAACTCGCCCGATTACAAGGGTATGTGTATTTTTTCCCTAGGCCATTCTGGTTAAGCGTTTGGAGCAGCAGAATTGCGAAAAATTTTTTGCCTTCTTTAACCATTTCTTGGCTTCAAACTCCCATATCTCGCGAACGGATTGACCTAACTCAAAAATTCCTGTTGCCTCTGAAAGTAGAAACTCGCCCGATTACAACTGTATGTGTATTTTTTCCCTAGGCCATTCTGGTTAAGCGTTTGGAGCAGCAGAATTGCGAAAAATTTTTTGCCTTCTCAACCATTTCTTGCCTTCAAACTCCCATATCTCGCGAACGGATTGACCTAACCCAAAAATTCCTATTGCATCTGAAAGTAGAAACTCGCCCGATTACAACGGTATGTGTATTTTTTCCCTAGGCCATTCTGGTTAAGCGTTTGGAGCAACAGAATTGCGAAAAATTTTTTGCCTTCTTTAACCATTTCCTGGCTTCAAACTCCCATATCTCGCGAACGGATTGACCTATCCCAAAAATTCCTGTTGCATCTGAAAGTAGAAACTCGCCCGATTACAACGGTATGTGTATTTTTTCCCTAGGCCATTCTGGTTAAGCGTTTGGAGCAGCAGAATTGCGAAAAATTTTTTGCCTTATCAACCATTTCTTGGCTTCAATCTGCCATATCTCGCGAACGGATTGACCTAACTCAAAAATTCCTGTTGCCTTTGAAAGTAGAAACTCGCCCGATTACAACTGTATGTGTATTTTTTCCCTAGGCCATTCTGGTTAAGCGTTTGGAGCAGCAGAATTGCGAAAAATTTTTTGCCTTCTCAACCATTTCTTGCCTTCAAACTCCCATATCTCGCGAACGGATTGACCTAACCCAAAAATTCCTATTGCATCTGAAAGTAAAAACTAGCCCGATTACAACGGTATGTGTATTTTTTCCCTAGGCCATTCTGGTTAAGCGTTTGGAGCAACAGAATTGCGAAAAATTTTTTGCCTTCTTTAACCATTTCCTGGCTTCAAACTCCCATATCTCGCGAACGGATTGACCTATCCCAAAAATTCCTGTTGCATCTGAAAGTAGAAACTCGCCCGATTACAACGGTATGTGTATTTTTTCCCTAGGCCATTCTGGTTAAGCGTTTGGAGCAGCAGAATTGCGAAAAATTTTTTGCCTTATCAACCATTTCTTGGCTTCAATCTGCCATATCTCGCGAACGGATTGACCTAACCCAAAAATTCCTGTTGCGTGTGAAAGTAGAAACTCGCCCGATTACAACGGTATGTGTATTTTTTCCCTAGCCCATTCTGGTTAAGCGTTTGGAGCAGCAGAATTGCGAAAAATTTGTTGTCTTCTCAACCATTTCTTAGCTTCAAAGTCCCATATCTCGCGAACGGATTGACCAAACCCAAAAATTCCTACTGAGTCTGAAAGTAGAAACTCGCCCGATTACAACGGTATGCGTATTTTTTCCCTAGCCCATTCTGGTTAAGCGTTTGGAGCAGCAGAAGTGCGAAAAATTTGTTGTCTTCTCAACCATTTCTTAGCTTCAAACTCCCATATCTCGCGACGGATTGACCTATCCCAAAAATTCCTATTGCACCTGAAAGTAGAAACTCGCCCGATTACAACGGTATGTGTATTTTTTCCCTTGGCCATTCTGGTTAAGCGTTTGGAGCAGCAGAATTGCGAAAAATTGTATGCCTTATCAACCATTTCTTGGCTTCAATCTGCCATATCTCGCGAACGGATTGACCTAACCCAAAAATTCCTGCTGCGTGTGAAAGTAGAAACTCGCCCGATTACAACGGTATGCGTATTTTTTCCCTAGCCCATTCTGGTTAAGCGTTTGGAGCAGCAGAAGTGCGAAAAATTTGTTGTCTTCTCAAGCATTCCTTAGCTTCAAACTCCCATATCTCGTGAACGGATTGACCTAACCCAAAAATTCCTGTTGCATCTGAAAGTAGAAACTCGCCCGATTACAACGGTATGTGTATTTTTTCCCTAGGCCATTCTGGTTAAGCGTTTGGAGCAGCAGAAGTGCGAAAAATTTGTTGTCTTCTCAACCATTTCTTAGCTTCAAACTCCCATATCCCGCGACGGATTGACCTATCCCAAAAATTCCTATTGCACCTGAAAGTAGAAACTCGCCCGATTACAACGGTATGTGTATTTTTTCCCTTGGCCATTCTGGTTAAGCGTTTGGAGCAGCAGAATTGCGAAAAATTGTATGCCTTATCAACCATTTCTTGGCTTCAATCTGCCATATCTCGCGAACGGATTGACCTAACCCAAAAATTCCTGCTGCGTGTGAAAGTAGAAACTCGCCCGATTACAACGGTATGCGTATTTTTTCCCTAGCCCATTCTGGTTAAGCGTTTGGAGCAGCAGAATTGCGAAAAATTTTTTGCCTTCTCAACCATTTCTTGCCTTCAAACTCCCATATCTCGCGAACGGATTGACCTAACCCAAAAATTCCTATTGCATCTGAAAGTAGAAACTCGCCCGATTACAACGTTATGTGTATTTTTTCCCTAGGCCATTCTGGTTAAGCGTTTGGAGCAACAGAATTGCGAAAAATTTTTTGCCTTCTTTAACCATTTCCTGGCTTCAAACTCCCATATCTCGCGAACGGATTGACCTAACCCAAAAATTCCTGTTGCATCTGAAAGTAGAAACTCGCCCGATTACAACGGTGTGTGATTTTTTTCCCTAGGCCAGTCTGGTTAAGCGTTTGGAGCAACAGTATTGCGAAAAATTTTTTGCCTTCTCAACCAATTCTTGGTTTCAATCTCCCATATCTCGCGACGGATTGACCTAACTCAAAAATTCCTATTTCATCTGAAAGTAGAATCTCGCCCGACTACAGCGGTATGTGTATTTTTTCCCTAGGCCATTCTGGTTAAGCGTTTGGATCAGCAGAATTGCGAAAAATTGTATGCCTTCTCAACCATTTCTTGGATTCAAACTCCCATATCTCGCGAACGGATTGACCTAACCCAAAAATTCCTGTTGCGTGTGAAAGTAGAAACTCGCCCGATTACAACGGTATGCGTATTTTTTCCCTAGCCCATTCTGGTTAAGCGTTTGGAGCAGCAGAAGTGCGAAAAATTTGTTGTCTTCTCAACCATTTCTTAGCTTCAAACTCCCATATCTCGCGAACGGATTGACCTAACCCAAAAATTCCTGTTGCATCTGAAAGTAGAAACTCGCCCGATTACAACGGTATGTGTATTTTTTCCCTAGGCCATGCTGGTTAAGCGTTTGGAGCAACAGAATTGCGAAAAATTTTTTGCCTTCTTTAACCATTTCCTGGCTTCAAACTCCCATATCTCGCGAACGGAGTGACCTAACCCAAAAATTCCTGTTGCATCTGAAAGTAGAAACTCGCCCGATTACAACGGTATGTGTATTTTTTCCCTAGGCCATTCTGGTTAAGCGTTTGGAGCAGCAGAATTGCGAAAAATTTTTTGCCTTATCAACCATTTCTTGGCTTCAATCTGCCATATCTCGCGAACGGATTGACCTAACCCAAAAATTCCTGTTGCGTGTGAAAGTAGAAACTCGCCCGATTACAACGGTATGTGTATTTTTTCCCTAGCCCATTCTGGTTAAGCGTTTGGAGCAGCAGAATTGCGAAAAATTTGTTGTCTTCTCAACCATTTCTTAGCTTCAAAGTCCCATATCTCGCGAACGGATTGACCAAACCCAAAAATTCCTCCTGAGTCTGAAAGTAGAAACTCGCCCGATTACAACGGTATGTGTATTTTTTCCCTAGCCCATTCTGGTTAAGCGTTTGGAGCAGCAGAATTGCGAAAAATTTGTTGTCTTCTGAACCATTTCTCAGCTTCAAAGTCCCATATCTCGCGAACGGATTGACCAAACCCAAAAATTCCTGCTGCGTCTGAAAGTAGAAACTCGCCTGATTACAACGATATGCGTATTTCTTCATTAGGCCATTCTGGTTAAGCGTTTGGAGCAGCAGAATTGCGAAAAATGTTTTGCCTTCTCAACCATTTCTTGCCTTCAAACTCCCATATCTCGCGAACGGATTGACCTATCCCAAAAATTCCTGTTGCCTCTGAAAGTAGAAACTCGCCCGATTACAACTGTATGTGTATTTTTTCCCTAGGCCATTCTGGTTAAGCGTTTGGAGCAGCAGAATTGCGAAAAATTTTTTGCCTTCTCAACCATTTCTTGCCTTCAAACTCCCATATCTCGCGAACGGATTGACCTAACCCAAAAATTCCTATTGCATCTGAAAGTAGAAACTCGCCCGATTACAACGGTATGTGTATTTTTTCCCTAGGCCATTCTGGTTAAGCGTTTGGAGCAACAGAATTGCGAAAAATTTTTTGCCTTCTTTAACCATTTCCTGGCTTCAAACTCCCATATCTCGCGAACGGATTGACCTATCCCAAAAATTCCTGTTGCATCTGAAAGTAGAAACTCGCCCGATTACAACGGTATGTGTATTTTTTCCCTAGGCCATTCTGGTTAAGCGTTTGGAGCAGCAGAATTGCGAAAAATTTTTTGCCTTATCAACCATTTCTTGGCTTCAATCTGCCATATCTCGCGAACGGATTGACCTAACTCAAAAATTCCTGTTGCCTCTGAAAGTAGAAACTCGCCCGATTACAACTGTATGTGTATTTTTTCCCTAGGCCATTCTGGTTAAGCGTTTGGAGCAGCAGAATTGCGAAAAATTTTTTGCCTTCTCAACCATTTCTTGCCTTCAAACTCCCATATCTCGCGAACGGATTGACCTAACCCAAAAATTCCTATTGCATCTGAAAGTAAAAACTAGCCCGATTACAACGGTATGTGTATTTTTTCCCTAGGCCATTCTGGTTAAGCGTTTGGAGCAGCAGAATTGCGAAAAATTTTTTGCCTTATCAACCATTTCTTGGCTTCAATCTGCCATATCTCGCGAACGGATTGACCTAACCCAAAAATTCCTGTTGCGTGTGAAAGTAGAAACTCGCCCGATTACAACGGTATGTGTATTTTTTCCCTAGCCCATTCTGGTTAAGCGTTTGGAGCAGCAGAATTGCGAAAAATTTGTTGTCTTCTCAACCATTTCTTAGCTTCAAAGTCCCATATCTCGCGAACGGATTGACCAAACCCAAAAATTCCTACTGAGTCTGAAAGTAGAAACTCGCCCGATTACAACGGTATGCGTATTTTTTCCCTAGCCCATTCTGGTTAAGCGTTTGGAGCAGCAGAAGTGCGAAAAATTTGTTGTCTTCTCAACCATTTCTTAGCTTCAAACTCCCATATCTCGCGACGGATTGACCTATCCCAAAAATTCCTATTGCACCTGAAAGTAGAAACTCGCCCGATTACAACGGTATGTGTATTTTTTCCCTTGGCCATTCTGGTTAAGCGTTTGTAGCAGCAGAATTGCGAAAAATTGTATGCCTTATCAACCATTTCTTGGCTTCAATCTGCCATATCTCGCGAACGGATTGACCTAACCCAAAAATTCCTATTGCATCTGAAAGTAGAAACTCGCCCGATTACAACGGTATGCGTATTTTTTCCCTAGCCCATTCTGGTTAAGCGTTTGGAGCAGCAGAATTGCGAAAAATTTGTTGTCTTCTCAAGCATTCCTTAGCTTCAAACTCCCATATCTCGTGAACGGATTGACCTAACCCAAAAATTCCTGTTGCATCTGAAAGTAGAAACTCGCCCGATTACAACGGTATGTGTATTTTTTCCCTAGGCCATTCTGGTTAAGCGTTTGGAGCAGCAGAAGTGCGAAAAATTTGTTGTCTTCTCAACCATTTCTTAGCTTCAAACTCCCATATCTCGCGAAAGGATTGACCAAACCCAAAAATTCCTGTTGCGTGTGAAAGTAGAAACTCGCCCGATTACAACGGTATGTGTATTTTTTCCCTAGCCCATTCTGGTTAAGCGTTTGGGGCAGCAGAATTGCGAAAAATTTTTTGTCTCCTCAACCATTTCTTAGCTTCAAAACCCCATATCGCGCGAACGGATTGACCAAACCCAAAAATTCCTGCTGAGTCTGAAAGTAGAAACTCGCCCGATTACAACGATATGCGTATTTTTTCACTAGGCCATTCTGGTTAAGCGTTTGGAGCAGCAGAAGTGCGAAAAATTTGTTGTCTTCTCAACCATTTCTTAGCTTCAAACTCCCATATCTCGCGAACGGATTGACCAAACCCAAAAATTCCTGTTGCGTGTGAAAGTAGAAACTCGCCCGATTACAACGGTATGTGTATTTTTTCCCTAGCCCATTCTGGTTAACCGTTTGGAGCAGCAGAATTGCGAAAAATTTTTTGCCTCCTCAACCATTTCTTGGCTTCAAACTCCCATATCTCGCGAACGGATTGACCTAACACAAAAATTCCTGTTGCGTCTGAAAGTAGAAGCTCGCCCGATTACAACGGTATGTGTATTTTTTCCTTAGGCCATTCTGGTTAAGCGTTTGGAGCAGATATAGTGCGAAAAATTTTTTCCCTTCTCAGCCATTTCTTGGCTTCAAACCGCCATATCTCGCGAACGGATTGACCTAACCCAAAAATTCCTATTGCATCTGAAAGTAGAAACTCGCTCGACTACAGCGGTATGTGTATTTTTTCCCTTGGCCATTCTGGTTAAGCGTTTGGATCAGCAGAATTCCGAAAAATTGTATGCCTTCTCAACCATTTCTTAGCTTCAAACTCCCATATCTCGCGAACGGATTGACCTAACCCAAAAATTCCTGTTGCGTGTGAAAGTAGAAACTCGCCCGATTACAACGGTATGTTTATTTTTTCCCTAGCCCATTCTGGTTAAGCGTTTGGAGCAGCAGAATTGCGAAAAATTTGTTGTCTTCTCAACCATTTCTTAGCTTCAAAGTCCCATATCTCGCGAACGGATTGACCAAACCCAAATATTCCTGCTGAGTCTGAAAGTAGAATCTCGCCCGATTACAACGGTATGTGTATTTTTTCCCCAGCCCATTCTGGTTAAGCGTTTGGAGCAGCAGAATTGCGAAAAATTTGTTGTCTCCTCAACCATTTCTTAGCTTCAAACTCCCATATCTCGCGAACGGATGACCTAACCCAAAAATTCCTGTTGCATCTGAAAGTAGAAACTCGCCCGATTACAACGGTATGTGAATTTTTTCCCTAGGCCATTCTGGTAAAGCAATTGGAGCAACAGAAATGCGAAAAATTTTTTGCCTTCTTTAACCATTTCTTGGCTTCAAACTCCCATATCTCGCGAACGGATTGACCTAACACAAAAATTCCTGTTGCATCTGAAAGTAGAAACTCGCCCGATTACAACGATATGTGTATTTTTTCCCTAGGCCATTCTGGTTAAGCGTTTGGAGCAGCAGAATTGCGAAAAATTTTTTGCCTTATCAACCATTTCTTGGCTTCAATCTGCCATATCTCGCGAACGGATTGACCTAACCCATAAATTCCTGTTGCGTGTTAAAGTAGAAACTCGCCCGATTACAACGGTATGTGTATTTTTCCCTAGCCCATTCTGGTTAAGCGTTTGGAGCAGCAGAATTGCGAAAAATTTTTTGTCTTCTCAACCATTTCTTAGCTTCAAAGCCCCATATCTCGCGAACGGATTGACCAAAACCAAAAATTCCTGCTGAGTCTGAAAGTAGAAACTCGCCCGATTACAACGGTATGTGTATTTTTTCCCTAGCCCATTCTGGTTAAGCGTTTGGAGCAGCAGAAGTGCGAAAAATTTGTTGTCTTCTCAACCATTTCTTAGCTTCAAACTCCCATATCTCGCGAACGGATTGACCAAACCCAAAAATTCCTGCTGAGTCTGAAAGTAGAAACTCGCCCGATTACCACGGTATGTGTATTTTTTCCCTAGCCCATTCTGGTTAAGCGTTTGGAGCAGCAGAAGTGCGAAAAATTTGTTGTCTTCTCAACCATTTCTTAGCTTCAAACTCCCATATCTCGCGACGGATTGACCTAACCCAAAAATTCCTATTGCACCTGAAAGTAGAAACTCGCCCGATTACAACGGTATGTGTATTTTTTCCCTAGGCCATTCTGGATAAGCGTTTGGCGCAGCAGAATTGCGAAAAATTTTTTGCCTTATCAACCATTTCTTGGCTTCAATCTGCCATATCTCGCGAACGGATTGACCTAACCCAAAAATTCCTGTTGCGTGTGAAAGTAGAAACTCGCCCGAATACAACGGTATGTGTATTTTTTCCCTAGGCCATTCTGGTTAAGCGTTTGGGGCAGCAGAATTGCGAAAAATTTTTTGCCTTCTCAACCATTTCTTGGTTTCAAACTCCCATATCTCGCGACGGATTGACCTAACCCAAAAATTCCTATTGCACCTGAAAGTAGAAACTCGCCCGAATACAACGGTATGTGTATTTTTTCCCTAGGCCATTCTGGTTAAGCGTTTGGAGCAGCAGAATTGCGAAAAATTTTTTGCCTTCTCAACCATTTCTTGCCTTCAAACTCCCATATCTCGCGAACGGATGGACCTAACCCCAAAATTCCTATTGCATCTGAAAGTAGAAACTCGCCCGATTACAACGGTATGTGTATTTTTTCCCTAGGCCGTTCTGGTTAAGCGTTTGGAACAACAGAATTGCGAAAAATTTTTTGCCTTCTTTAACCATTTCCTGGCTTCAAACTCCCATATCTCGCGACGGATTGACCTAACCCAAAAATTCCTATTGCACCTGAAAGTAGAAACTCGCCCGATTACAACGGTATGTGTATTTTTTCCCTAGGCCATTCTGGTTAAGCGTTTGGAGCAGCAGAATTGCGAAAATTTTTTTGCCTTATCAACCATTTCTTGGCTTCAATCTGCCATATCTCGCGAACGGATTGACCTAACCCAAAAATTCCTGTTGCATCTGAAAGTAGAATCTCGCCCGACTACAGCGGTATGTGTATTTTTTCCCTAGGCCATTCTGGTTAAGCGTTTGGATCAGCAGAATTGCGAAAAATTGTATGCCTTCTCAACCATTTCTTGGATTCAAACTCCCATATCTCGCGAACGGATTGACCTAACCCAAAAATTCCTGTTGCGTGTGAGAGTAGAAACTCGCCCGATTACAACGGTATGTGTATTTTTTCCCCTAGCCCATTCTGGTTAAGCGTTTGGAGCAGCAGAATTGCGAAAAATTTGTTGTCTTCTGAACCATTTCTCAGCTTCAAAGTCCCATATCTCGCGAACGGATTGACCAAACCCAAAAATTCCTGCTGCGTCTGAAAGTAGAAACTCGCCCGATTACAACGATATGCGTATTTCTTCACTAGGCCATTCTGGTTAAGCGTTTGGAGCAGCAGAATTGCGAAAAATGTTTTGCCTTCTCAACCATTTCTTGATTTCAAACTCCCATATCTCGCGAACGGATTGACCTGACCCAAAAATTCCTATTGCATCTGAAAGTAGAAACTCGCCCGATTACAACGGTATGTGTATTTTTTCCCTAGGCCATTCTGGTTAAGCGTTTGGAGCAGCAGAAGTGCGTGAAAATTTGTTGTCTTCTCAACCATTTCTTAGCTTCAAACTCCCATATCTCGCGACGGATTGACCTAACCCAAAAATTCCTATTGCACCTGAAAGTAGAAACTCGCCCGAATACAACGGTATGTGTATTTTCTCCCTAGCCCATTCTGGTTAAGCGTTTGGAGCAGCAGAATTGCGAAAAATTTGTTGTCTTCTCAACCATTTCTTAGATTCAAAGTCCCATATCTCGCGAACGGATTGACCAAACCCAAAAATTCCTGCTGAATCTGAAAGTAGAAACTCGCCCGATTACAACGGTATGCGTATTTTTTCCCTAGCCCATTCTGGTTAAGCGTTTGGAGCAGCAGAAGTGCGATAAATTTGTTGTCTTCTCAACCATTTCTTAGCTTCAAACTCCCATATCTCGCGGACGGATTGACCTAACCCAAAAATTCCTGTTGCATCTGAAAGTAGAAACTCGCCCGATTACAACGGTATGTGTATTTTTTCCCTAGGCCATTCTGGTTAAGCGTTTGGAGCAGCAGAATTGCGAAAAATTTTTTGCCTTCTTTAACCATTTCTTGGCTTCAAACTCCCATATCTCGCGAACGGATTGACCTAACTCAAAAATTCCTGTTGCCTCTGAAAGTAGAAACTCGCCCGATTACAACTGTATGTGTATTTTTTCCCTAGGCCATTCTGGTTAAGCGTTTGGAGCAGCAGAATTGCGAAAAATTTTTTGCCTTCTCAACCATTTCTTGCCTTCAAACTCCCATATCTCGCGAACGGATGGACCTAACCCAAAAATTCCTATTGCATCTGAAAGTAGAAACTCGCCCGATTACAACGGTATGTGTATTTTTTCCCTAGGCCGTTCTGGTTAAGCGTTTGGAACAACAGAATTGCGAAAAATTTTTTGCCTTCTTTAACCATTTCCTGGCTTCAAACTCCCATATCTCGCGACGGATTGACCTAACCCAAAAATTCCTATTGCACCTGAAAGTAGAAACTCGCCCGATTACAACGGTATGTGTATTTTTTCCCTAGGCCATTCTGGTTAAGCGTTTGGAGCAGCAGAATTGCGAAAATTTTTTTGCCTTATCAACCATTTCTTGGCTTCAATCTGCCATATCTCGCGAACGGATTGACCTAACCCAAAAATTCCTGTTGCATCTGAAAGTAGAATCTCGCCCGACTACAGCGGTATGTGTATTTTTTCCCTAGGCCATTCTGGTTAAGCGTTTGGATCAGCAGAATTGCGAAAAATTGTATGCCTTCTCAACCATTTCTTGGATTCAAACTCCCATATCTCGCGAACGGATTGACCTAACCCAAAAATTCCTATTGCGTGTGAGAGTAGAAACTCGCCCGATTACAACGGTATGTTTATTTTTTCCCTAGCCCATTCTGGTTAAGCGTTTGGAGCAGCAGAATTGCGAAAAATTTTTTGCCTTCTCAACCATTTCTTGCCTTCAAACTCCCATATCTCGCGAACGGATGGACCTAACCCAAAAATTCCTATTGCATCTGAAAGTAGAAACTCGCCCGATTACAACGGTATGTGTATTTTTTCCCTAGCCCATTCTGGTTAAGCGTTTGGAGCAGCAGAATTGCGAAAAATTTGTTGTCTTCTGAACCATTTCTCAGCTTCAAAGTCCCATATCTCGCGAACGGATTGACCAAACCCAAAAATTCCTGCTGCGTCTGAAAGTAGAAACTCGCCCGATTACAACGATATGCGTATTTCTTCACTAGGCCATTCTGGTTAAGCGTTTGGAGCAGCAGAATTGCGAAAAATGTTTTGCCTTCTCAACCATTTCTTGATTTCAAACTCCCATATCTCGCGAACGGATTGACCTGACCCAAAAATTCCTATTGCATCTGAAAGTAGAAACTCGCCCGATTACAACGGTATGTGTATTTTTTCCCTAGGCCATTCTGGTTAAGCGTTTGGAGCAGCAGAAGTGCGAAAAATTTGTTGTCTTCTCAACCATTTCTTAGCTTCAAACTCCCATATCTCGCGAACGGATTGACCAAACCCAAAAATTCCTGCTGCGTCTGAAAGTAGAAACTCGCCCGATTACAACGATATGCGTATTTTCTCACTAGGCCATTCTGGTTAAGCGTTTGGAGCAGCAGAGTTGCGAAAAATGTTTTGCCTTCTCAACCATTTCTTGGCTTCAAACTCCCATATCTCGCGAACGGATTGACATAACCCAAAAATTCCTGTTGCATCTGAAAGTAGAAACTCGCCCGATTACAACGGTATGTTTATTTTTTCCCTAGCCCATTCTGGTTAAGCGTTTGGAGCAGCAGAAGTGCGAAAAATTTGTTGTCTTCTCAACCATTTCTTAGCTTCAAACTCCCATATCTCGCGAACGGATTGACCTAACCCAAAAATTCCTGTTGCATCTGAAAGTAGAAACTCGCCCGATTACAACGGTTTGTGTATTTTTTTCCTAGGCCATTCTGGTTAAGCGTTTGGAGCAACAGAATTGCGAAAAATTTTTTGCCTTCTCAACCAATTCTTGGTTTCAATCTCCCATATCTCGCGACGGATTGACCTAACCCAAAAATTCCTATTTCATCTGAAAGTAGAAACTCGCCCGACTACAGCGGTATGTGTATTTTTTCCCTAGGCCATTCTGGTTAAGCGTTTGGATCAGCAGAATTGCGAAAAATTGTATGCCTTCTCAACCATTTCTTGGATTCAAACTCCCATATCTCGCGAACGGATTGACCTAACCCAAAAATTCCTGTTGCGTGTGAAAGTAGAAACTCGCCCGATTACAACGGTATGTGTATTTTTTCCCTAGCCCATTCTGGTTAAGCGTTTGGAGCAGCAGAATTGCGAAAAATTTGTTGTCTTCTGAACCATTTCTCAGCTTCAAAGTCCCATATCTCTCGAACGGATTGACCAAACCCAAAAATTCCTGCTGCGTCTGAAAGTAGAAACTCGCCCGATTACAACGATATGCGTATTTCTTCACTAGGCTATTCTGGTTAAGCGTTTGGAGCAGCAGAATTGCGAAAAATGTTTTGCCTTCTGAACCATTTCTTGATTTCAAACTCCCATATCTCGCGAACGGATTGACCTGACCCAAAAATTCCTATTGCATCTGAAAGTAGAAACTCGCCCGATTACAACGGTATGTGTATTTTTTCCCTAGGCCATTCTGGTTAAGCGTTTGGAGCAGCAGAATTGCGAAAAATTTTTTGCCTTCTTTAACCATTTCTTGGCTTCAAACTCCCATATCTCGTGAACGGAATGACCTAACTCAAAAATTCCTGTTGCCTCTGAAAGTAGAAACTCGCCCGATTACAACTGTATGTGTATTTTTTCCCTAGGCCATTCTGGTTAAGCGTTTGGAGCAGCAGAATTGCGAAAAATTTTTTGCCTTCTCAAACATTTCTTGCCTTCAAACTCCCATATCTCGCGAACGGATTGACCTAACCCAAAAATTCCTATTGCATCTGAAAGTAGAATCTCGCCCGATTACAACGGTATGTGTATTTTTTCCCAAGGCCATTCTGGTTAAGCGTTTGGAGCAACAGAATTGCGAAAAATTTTTTGCTTTCTTTAACCATTTCCTGGTTTCAAACTCCCATATCTCCCGAACGGATTGACCTAACCCAAAAATTCCTGTTGCATCTGAAAGTAGAAACTCGCCCGATTACAACGGTAGGTGTATTTTTTCCCTAGCCCATTCTGGTTAAGCGTTTGGAGCAGCAGAATTGCGAAAAATTTTTTGCCTTCCTTAACCATTTCCTGGCTTCAAACTCCCATATCTCGCGAACGGATTGTCCTAACCCAATAATTCCTGTTGCATCTGAAAGTAGAAACTCGCCCGATTACAACGGTATGTGTATTTTTTCCCTAGGCCATTCTGGTTAAGCGTTTGGAGCAGCAGAATTGCGAATAATTTTTTGCCTTATCAACCATTTCTTGGCTTCAATCTGCCATATCTCGCGAACGGATTGACCTAACCCAAAAATTCCTGTTGCGTGTGAAAGTAGAAACTCGCCCGATTACAACGGTATGTGTATTTTTTCCCTAGCCCATTCTGGTTAAGCGTTTGGAGCAACAGAATTGCGAAAAATTTTTTGCCTTCTTTAACCATTTCCTGGTTTCAAACTCCCATATCTCGCGAACGGATTGACCTAACCCAAAAATTCCTGTTGCATCTGAAAGTAGAAACTCGCCCGATTACAACGGTATGTGTATTTTTTCCCTAGGCCATTCTGGTTAAGCGTTTGGAGCAGCAGAATTGCGAAAAATTTTTTGCCTTATCAACCATTTCTTGGCTTCAATCTGCCATATCTCGCGAACGGATTGACCTAACCCAAAAATTCCTGTTGCGTGTGAAAGTAGAAACTCGCCCGATTACAACGGTATGTGTATTTTTTCCCTAGCCCATTCTGGTTAAGCGTTTGGAGCAGCAGAATTGCGAAAAATTTGTTGTCTTCTCAACCATTTCTTACCTTCAAAGTCCCATATCTCGCGAACGGATTGACCAAACCCAAAAATTCCTACTGAGTCTGAAAGTAGAAACTCGCCCGATTACAACGGTATGCGTATTTTTTCCCTAGCCCATTCTGGTTAAGCGTTTGGAGCAGCAGAAGTGCGGAAAAATTTGTTGTCTTCTCAACCATTTCTTAGCTTCAAACTCCCATATCTCGCGAACGGATTGACCTAACCCAAAAATTCCTGTTGCATCTGAAAGTAGAAACTCGCCCGATTACAACGGTGTGTGATTTTTTTCCCTAGGCCATTCTGGTTAAGCGTTTGGATCAGCAGAATTGCGAAAAATTGTATGCCTTCTCAACCATTTCTTGGATTCAAACTCCCATATCTCGCGAACGGATTGACCTAACCCAAAAATTCCTATTGCGTGTGAGAGTAGAAACTCGCCCGATTACAACGGTATGTTTATTTTTTCCCTAGCCCATTCTGGTTAAGCGTTTGGAGCAGCAGAATTGCGAAAAATTTTTTGCCTTCTCAACCATTTCTTGCCTTCAAACTCCCATATCTCGCGAACGGATGGACCTAACCCAAAAATTCCTATTGCATCTGAAAGTAGAAACTCGCCCGATTACAACGGTATGTGTATTTTTTCCCTAGCCCATTCTGGTTAAGCGTTTGGAGCAGCAGAATTGCGAAAAATTTGTTGTCTTCTGAACCATTTCTCAGCTTCAAAGTCCCATATCTCGCGAACGGATTGACCAAACCCAAAAATTCCTGCTGCGTCTGAAAGTAGAAACTCGACCGATTACAACGATATGCGTATTTCTTCACTAGGCCATTCTGGTTAAGCGTTTGGAGCAGCAGAATTGCGAAAAATGTTTTGCCTTCTCAACCATTTCTTGATTTCAAACTCCCATATCTCGCGAACGGATTGACCTGACCCAAAAATTCCTATTGCATCTGAAAGTAGAAACTCGCCCGATTACAACGGTATGTGTATTTTTTCCCTAGGCCATTCTGGTTAAGCGTTTGGAGCAGCAGAAGTGCGAAAAATTTGTTGTCTTCTCAACCATTTCTTAGCTTCAAACTCCCATATCTCGCGAACGGATTGACCAAACCCAAAAATTCCTGCTGCGTCTGAAAGTAGAAACTCGCCCGATTACAACGATATGCGTATTTTCTCACTAGGCCATTCTGGTTAAGCGTTTGGAGCAGCAGAGTTGCGAAAAATGTTTTGCCTTCTCAACCATTTCTTGGCTTCAAACTCCCATATCTCGCGAACGGATTGACATAACCCAAAAATTCCTGTTGCATCTGAAAGTAGAAACTCGCCCGATTACAACGGTATGTTTATTTTTTCCCTAGCCCATTCTGGTTAAGCGTTTGGAGCAGCAGAAGTGCGAAAAATTTGTTGTCTTCTCAACCATTTCTTAGCTTCAAACTCCCATATCTCGCGAACGGATTGACCTAACCCAAAAATTCCTGTTGCATCTGAAAGTAGAAACTCGCCCGATTACAACGGTTTGTGTATTTTTTTCCTAGGCCATTCTGGTTAAGCGTTTGGAGCAACAGAATTGCGAAAAATTTTTTGCCTTCTCAACCAATTCTTGGTTTCAATCTCCCATATCTCGCGACGGATTGACCTAACCCAAAAATTCCTATTTCATCTGAAAGTAGAAACTCGCCCGACTACAGCGGTATGTGTATTTTTTCCCTAGGCCATTCTGGTTAAGCGTTTGGATCAGCAGAATTGCGAAAAATTGTATGCCTTCTCAACCATTTCTTGGATTCAAACTCCCATATCTCGCGAACGGATTGACCTAACCCAAAAATTCCTGTTGCGTGTGAAAGTAGAAACTCGCCCGATTACAACGGTATGTGTATTTTTTCCCTAGCCCATTCTGGTTAAGCGTTTGGAGCAGCAGAATTGCGAAAAATTTGTTGTCTTCTGAACCATTTCTCAGCTTCAAAGTCCCATATCTCTCGAACGGATTGACCAAACCCAAAAATTCCTGCTGCGTCTGAAAGTAGAAACTCGCCCGATTACAACGATATGCGTATTTCTTCACTAGGCTATTCTGGTTAAGCGTTTGGAGCAGCAGAATTGCGAAAAATGTTTTGCCTTCTGAACCATTTCTTGATTTCAAACTCCCATATCTCGCGAACGGATTGACCTGACCCAAAAATTCCTATTGCATCTGAAAGTAGAAACTCGCCCGATTACAACGGTATGTGTATTTTTTCCCTAGGCCATTCTGGTTAAGCGTTTGGAGCAGCAGAATTGCGAAAAATTTTTTGCCTTCTTTAACCATTTCTTGGCTTCAAACTCCCATATCTCGTGAACGGAATGACCTAACTCAAAAATTCCTGTTGCCTCTGAAAGTAGAAACTCGCCCGATTACAACTGTATGTGTATTTTTTCCCTAGGCCATTCTGGTTAAGCGTTTGGAGCAGCAGAATTGCGAAAAATTTTTTGCCTTCTCAAACATTTCTTGCCTTCAAACTCCCATATCTCGCGAACGGATTGACCTAACCCAAAAATTCCTATTGCATCTGAAAGTAGAATCTCGCCCGATTACAACGGTATGTGTATTTTTTCCCAAGGCCATTCTGGTTAAGCGTTTGGAGCAACAGAATTGCGAAAAATTTTTTGCTTTCTTTAACCATTTCCTGGTTTCAAACTCCCATATCTCCCGAACGGATTGACCTAACCCAAAAATTCCTGTTGCATCTGAAAGTAGAAACTCGCCCGATTACAACGGTAGGTGTATTTTTTCCCTAGCCCATTCTGGTTAAGCGTTTGGAGCAGCAGAATTGCGAAAAATTTTTTGCCTTCCTTAACCATTTCCTGGCTTCAAACTCCCATATCTCGCGAACGGATTGTCCTAACCCAATAATTCCTGTTGCATCTGAAAGTAGAAACTCGCCCGATTACAACGGTATGTGTATTTTTTCCCTAGGCCATTCTGGTTAAGCGTTTGGAGCAGCAGAATTGCGAATAATTTTTTGCCTTATCAACCATTTCTTGGCTTCAATCTGCCATATCTCGCGAACGGATTGACCTAACCCAAAAATTCCTGTTGCGTGTGAAAGTAGAAACTCGCCCGATTACAACGGTATGTGTATTTTTTCCCTAGCCCATTCTGGTTAAGCGTTTGGAGCAACAGAATTGCGAAAAATTTTTTGCCTTCTTTAACCATTTCCTGGTTTCAAACTCCCATATCTCGCGAACGGATTGACCTAACCCAAAAATTCCTGTTGCATCTGAAAGTAGAAACTCGCCCGATTACAACGGTATGTGTATTTTTTCCCTAGGCCATTCTGGTTAAGCGTTTGGAGCAGCAGAATTGCGAAAAATTTTTTGCCTTATCAACCATTTCTTGGCTTCAATCTGCCATATCTCGCGAACGGATTGACCTAACCCAAAAATTCCTGTTGCGTGTGAAAGTAGAAACTCGCCCGATTACAACGGTATGTGTATTTTTTCCCTAGCCCATTCTGGTTAAGCGTTTGGAGCAGCAGAATTGCGAAAAATTTGTTGTCTTCTCAACCATTTCTTACCTTCAAAGTCCCATATCTCGCGAACGGATTGACCAAACCCAAAAATTCCTACTGAGTCTGAAAGTAGAAACTCGCCCGATTACAACGGTATGCGTATTTTTTCCCTAGCCCATTCTGGTTAAGCGTTTGGAGCAGCAGAAGTGCGGAAAAATTTGTTGTCTTCTCAACCATTTCTTAGCTTCAAACTCCCATATCTCGCGAACGGATTGACCTAACCCAAAAATTCCTGTTGCATCTGAAAGTAGAAACTCGCCCGATTACAACGGTGTGTGATTTTTTTCCCTAGCCCAGTCTGGTTAAGCGTTTGGAGCAGCAGAAATGCGAAAAATTTTTTGTCTTCTCAACCATTTCTTAGCTTCAAAACCCCATATCTCGCGAACGGATTGACCAAACCCAAAAATTCCTGCTGAGTCTGAAAGTAGAATCTCGCCCGATTACAACGATATGCGTATTTTTTTACTAGGCCACTCTGGTTAAGCGTTTGGAGCAGCAGAAGTGCGAAAAATTTGTTGTCTTCTCAACCATTTCTTAGCTTCAAACTCCCATATCTCGCGAACGGATTGACCAAACCCAAAAATTCCTGTTGCGTGTGAAAGTAGAAACTCGCCCGATTACAACGGTATGTGTATTTTTTCCCTAGCCCATTCTGGTTAAGCGTTTGGAGCAGCAGAATTGCGAAAAATTTTTTGCCTTCTCAACCATTTCTTGGCTTCAAACTCCCATATCTCGCGAACGGATTGGCCTAACCCAAAAATTCCTGTTGCGTCTGAAAGTAGAAACTCGCCCGATTACAACGGTATGTGTATTTTTTCCTTAGGCCATTCTGGTTAAGCGTTTGGAGCAGCAGAATTGCGAAAAATTTCTTCCCTTCTGAGCCATTTCTTGGCTTCAAACCGCCATATCTCGCGAACGGATTGACCTAACCCAAAAATTCCTATTGCATCTGAAAGTAGAAACTCGCACGACTACAGCGGTATGTGTATTTTTTCCCTAGGCCATTCTGGTTAAGCGTTTGGATCAGCAGAATTCCGAAAAATTGTATGCCTTCTCAACCATTTCTTAGCTTCAAACTCCCATACCTCGCGAACGGATTGACCTAACCCAAAAATTCCTGTTGCGTGTGAAAGTAGAAACTTGCCCGATTACAACGGTATGTGTATTTTTTCCCTGGCCCATTCTGGTTAAGCGTTTGGAGCAGCAGAATTGCGAAAAATTTTTTGCCTTCTCAACCATTTCTTGGCTTCAAACTCCCATATCTCGCGAACGGATTGACCAAACCCAAAAATTCCTGCTGCGTCTGAAAGTAGAAACTCGCCCGATTACAACGATATGCGTATTTTCTCACTAGGCCATTCTGGTTAAGCGTTTGGAGCAGCAGAGTTGCGAAAAATGTTTTGCCTTCTCAACCATTTCTTGGCTTCAAACTCCCATATCTCGCGAACGGATTGACATAACCCAAAAATTCCTGTTGCATCTGAAAGTAGAAACTCGCCCGATTACAACGGTATGTTTATTTTTTCCCTAGCCCATTCTGGTTAAGCGTTTGGAGCAGCAGAAGTGCGAAAAATTTGTTGTCTTCTCAACCATTTCTTAGCTTCAAACTCCCATATCTCGCGAACGGATTGACCTAACCCAAAAATTCCTGTTGCATCTGAAAGTAGAAACTCGCCCGATTACAACGGTTTGTGTATTTTTTTCCTAGGCCATTCTGGTTAAGCGTTTGGAGCAACAGAATTGCGAAAAATTTTTTGCCTTCTCAACCAATTCTTGGTTTCAATCTCCCATATCTCGCGACGGATTGACCTAACCCAAAAATTCCTATTTCATCTGAAAGTAGAAACTCGCCCGACTACAGCGGTATGTGTATTTTTTCCCTAGGCCATTCTGGTTAAGCGTTTGGATCAGCAGAATTGCGAAAAATTGTATGCCTTCTCAACCATTTCTTGGATTCAAACTCCCATATCTCGCGAACGGATTGACCTAACCCAAAAATTCCTGTTGCGTGTGAAAGTAGAAACTCGCCCGATTACAACGGTATGTGTATTTTTTCCCTAGCCCATTCTGGTTAAGCGTTTGGAGCAGCAGAATTGCGAAAAATTTGTTGTCTTCTGAACCATTTCTCAGCTTCAAAGTCCCATATCTCTCGAACGGATTGACCAAACCCAAAAATTCCTGCTGCGTCTGAAAGTAGAAACTCGCCCGATTACAACGATATGCGTATTTCTTCACTAGGCTATTCTGGTTAAGCGTTTGGAGCAGCAGAATTGCGAAAAATGTTTTGCCTTCTGAACCATTTCTTGATTTCAAACTCCCATATCTCGCGAACGGATTGACCTGACCCAAAAATTCCTATTGCATCTGAAAGTAGAAACTCGCCCGATTACAACGGTATGTGTATTTTTTCCCTAGGCCATTCTGGTTAAGCGTTTGGAGCAGCAGAATTGCGAAAAATTTTTTGCCTTCTTTAACCATTTCTTGGCTTCAAACTCCCATATCTCGTGAACGGAATGACCTAACTCAAAAATTCCTGTTGCCTCTGAAAGTAGAAACTCGCCCGATTACAACTGTATGTGTATTTTTTCCCTAGGCCATTCTGGTTAAGCGTTTGGAGCAGCAGAATTGCGAAAAATTTTTTGCCTTCTCAAACATTTCTTGCCTTCAAACTCCCATATCTCGCGAACGGATTGACCTAACCCAAAAATTCCTATTGCATCTGAAAGTAGAATCTCGCCCGATTACAACGGTATGTGTATTTTTTCCCAAGGCCATTCTGGTTAAGCGTTTGGAGCAACAGAATTGCGAAAAATTTTTTGCTTTCTTTAACCATTTCCTGGTTTCAAACTCCCATATCTCCCGAACGGATTGACCTAACCCAAAAATTCCTGTTGCATCTGAAAGTAGAAACTCGCCCGATTACAACGGTATGTTTATTTTTTCCCTAGCCCATTCTGGTTAAGCGTTTGGAGCAGCAGAAGTGCGAAAAATTTGTTGTCTTCTCAACCATTTCTTAGCTTCAAACTCCCATATCTCGCGAACGGATTGACCTAACCCAAAAATTCCTGTTGCATCTGAAAGTAGAAACTCGCCCGATTACAACGGTTTGTGTATTTTTTTCCTAGGCCATTCTGGTTAAGCGTTTGGAGCAACAGAATTGCGAAAAATTTTTTGCCTTCTCAACCAATTCTTGGTTTCAATCTCCCATATCTCGCGACGGATTGACCTAACCCAAAAATTCCTATTTCATCTGAAAGTAGAAACTCGCCCGACTACAGCGGTATGTGTATTTTTTCCCTAGGCCATTCTGGTTAAGCGTTTGGATCAGCAGAATTGCGAAAAATTGTATGCCTTCTCAACCATTTCTTGGATTCAAACTCCCATATCTCGCGAACGGATTGACCTAACCCAAAAATTCCTGTTGCGTGTGAAAGTAGAAACTCGCCCGATTACAACGGTATGTGTATTTTTTCCCTAGCCCATTCTGGTTAAGCGTTTGGAGCAGCAGAATTGCGAAAAATTTGTTGTCTTCTGAACCATTTCTCAGCTTCAAAGTCCCATATCTCTCGAACGGATTGACCAAACCCAAAAATTCCTGCTGCGTCTGAAAGTAGAAACTCGCCCGATTACAACGATATGCGTATTTCTTCACTAGGCTATTCTGGTTAAGCGTTTGGAGCAGCAGAATTGCGAAAAATGTTTTGCCTTCTGAACCATTTCTTGATTTCAAACTCCCATATCTCGCGAACGGATTGACCTGACCCAAAAATTCCTATTGCATCTGAAAGTAGAAACTCGCCCGATTACAACGGTATGTGTATTTTTTCCCTAGGCCATTCTGGTTAAGCGTTTGGAGCAGCAGAATTGCGAAAAATTTTTTGCCTTCTTTAACCATTTCTTGGCTTCAAACTCCCATATCTCGTGAACGGAATGACCTAACTCAAAAATTCCTGTTGCCTCTGAAAGTAGAAACTCGCCCGATTACAACTGTATGTGTATTTTTTCCCTAGGCCATTCTGGTTAAGCGTTTGGAGCAGCAGAATTGCGAAAAATTTTTTGCCTTCTCAAACATTTCTTGCCTTCAAACTCCCATATCTCGCGAACGGATTGACCTAACCCAAAAATTCCTATTGCATCTGAAAGTAGAATCTCGCCCGATTACAACGGTATGTGTATTTTTTCCCAAGGCCATTCTGGTTAAGCGTTTGGAGCAACAGAATTGCGAAAAATTTTTTGCTTTCTTTAACCATTTCCTGGTTTCAAACTCCCATATCTCCCGAACGGATTGACCTAACCCAAAAATTCCTGTTGCATCTGAAAGTAGAAACTCGCCCGATTACAACGGTAGGTGTATTTTTTCCCTAGCCCATTCTGGTTAAGCGTTTGGAGCAGCAGAATTGCGAAAAATTTTTTGCCTTCCTTAACCATTTCCTGGCTTCAAACTCCCATATCTCGCGAACGGATTGTCCTAACCCAATAATTCCTGTTGCATCTGAAAGTAGAAACTCGCCCGATTACAACGGTATGTGTATTTTTTCCCTAGGCCATTCTGGTTAAGCGTTTGGAGCAGCAGAATTGCGAATAATTTTTTGCCTTATCAACCATTTCTTGGCTTCAATCTGCCATATCTCGCGAACGGATTGACCTAACCCAAAAATTCCTGTTGCGTGTGAAAGTAGAAACTCGCCCGATTACAACGGTATGTGTATTTTTTCCCTAGCCCATTCTGGTTAAGCGTTTGGAGCAACAGAATTGCGAAAAATTTTTTGCCTTCTTTAACCATTTCCTGGTTTCAAACTCCCATATCTCGCGAACGGATTGACCTAACCCAAAAATTCCTGTTGCATCTGAAAGTAGAAACTCGCCCGATTACAACGGTATGTGTATTTTTTCCCTAGGCCATTCTGGTTAAGCGTTTGGAGCAGCAGAATTGCGAAAAATTTTTGCCTTATCAACCATTTCTTGGCTTCAATCTGCCATATCTCGCGAACGGATTGACCTAACCCAAAAATTCCTGTTGCGTGTGAAAGTAGAAACTCGCCCGAGTACAACGGTATGTGTATTTTTTCCCTAGCCCATTCTGGTTAAGCGTTTGGAGCAGCAGAATTGCGAAAAATTTGTTGTCTTCTCAACCATTTCTTACCTTCAAAGTCCCATATCTCGCGAACGGATTGACCAAACCCAAAAATTCCTACTGAGTCTGAAAGTAGAAACTCGCCCGATTACAACGGTATGCGTATTTTTTCCCTAGCCCATTCTGGTTAAGCGTTTGGAGCAGCAGAAGTGCGGAAAAATTTGTTGTCTTCTCAACCATTTCTTAGCTTCAAACTCCCATATCTCGCGAACGGATTGACCTAACCCAAAAATTCCTGTTGCATCTGAAAGTAGAAACTCGCCCGATTACAACGGTGTGTGATTTTTTTCCCTAGCCCAGTCTGGTTAAGCGTTTGGAGCAGCAGAAATGCGAAAAATTTTTTGTCTTCTCAACCATTTCTTAGCTTCAAAACCCCATATCTCGCGAACGGATTGACCAAACCCAAAAATTCCTGCTGAGTCTGAAAGTAGAATCTCGCCGATTACAACGATATGCGTATTTTTTACTAGGCCACTCTGGTTAAGCGTTTGGAGCAGCAGAAGTGCGAAAAATTTGTTGTCTTCTCAACCATTTCTTAGCTTCAAACTCCCATATCTCGCGAACGGATTGACCAAACCCAAAAATTCCTGTTGCGTGTGAAAGTAGAAACTCGCCCGATTACAACGGTATGTGTATTTTTTCCCTAGCCCATTCTGGTTAAGCGTTTGGAGCAGCAGAATTGCGAAAAATTTTTGCCTTCTCAACCATTTCTTGGCTTCAAACTCCCATATCTCGCGAACGGATTGGCCTAACCCAAAAATTCCTGTTGCGTCTGAAAGTAGAAACTCGCCCGATTACAACGGTATGTGTATTTTTTCCTTAGGCCATTCTGGTTAAGCGTTTGGAGCAGCAGAATTGCGAAAAATTTCTTCCCTTCTGAGCCATTTCTTGGCTTCAAACCGCCATATCTCGCGAACGGATTGACCTAACCCAAAAATTCCTATTGCATCTGAAAGTAGAAACTCGCACGACTACAGCGGTATGTGTATTTTTTCCCTAGGCCATTCTGGTTAAGCGTTTGGATCAGCAGAATTCCGAAAAATTGTATGCCTTCTCAACCATTTCTTAGCTTCAAACTCCCATACCTCGCGAACGGATTGACCTAACCCAAAAATTCCTGTTGCGTGTGAAAGTAGAAACTTGCCCGATTACAACGGTATGTGTATTTTTTCCCTGGCCCATTCTGGTTAAGCGTTTGGAGCAGCAGAATTGCGAAAAATTTTTTGCCTTCTCAACCATTTCTTGGCTTCAAACTCCCATATCTCGCGAACGGATTGACCTAACCCAAAAATTCCTGTTGCGTGTGAAAGTAGAAACTCGCCCGATTACAACGGTATGTTTATTTTTTCCCTAGCCCATTCTGGTTAAGCGTTTGGAGCAGCAGAATTGCGAAAAATTTGTTGTCTTCTCAACCATTTCTTAGCTTCAAAGTCCCATATCTCGCGAACGGATTGACCAAACCCAAATATTCCTGCTGAGTTTGAAAGTAGAAACTCGCCCGATTACAACGGTATGTGTATTTTTTCCCCAGCCCATTCTGGTTAAGCGTTTGGAGCAGCAGAATTGCGAAAAATCTGTTGTCTCCTCAAGCATTTCTTAGCTTCAAACTCCCATATCTCGCGAACGGATGACCTAACCCAAAAATTCCTGTTGCATCTGAAAGTAGAAACTCGCCCGATTACAACGGTATGTGTATTTTTTCCCTAGGCCATTCTGGTTAAGCGTTTGGAGCAGCAGAATTGCGAAAAATTTTTTGCCTTCTCAACCATTTCTTGCCTTCAAACTCCCATATCTCGCGAACGGATTGACCTAACCCAAAAATTCCTATTGCATCTGAAAGTAGAAACTCGCCCGATTACAACGGTATGTGTATTTTTTCCCTAGGCCATTCTGGTTAAGCGTTTGGAGCAACAGAATTGCGAAAAATTTTTTGCCTTCTTTATCCATTTCCTGGCTTCAAACTCCCATATCTCGCGACCGGATTGACCTAACCCAAAAATTCCTGTTGCATCTGAAAGTAGAAACTCGCCCGATTACAACGGTATGTGTATTTTTTCCCTAGGCCATTCTGGTTAAGCGTTTGGAGCAGCAGAATTGCGAAAAATTTTTTGCCTTATCAACCATTTCTTGGCTTCAATCTGCCATATCTCGCGAACGGATTGACCTAACCCAAAAATTCCTGTTGCGTGTGAAAGTAGAAACTCGCCCGATTACAACGGTATGTGTATTTTTTCCCTAGCCCATTCTGGTTAAGCGTTTGGAGCAGCAGAATTGCGAAAAATTTGTTGTCTTCTCAACCATTTCTTAGCTTCAAAGTCCCATATCTCGCGAACGGATTGACCAAACCCAAAAATTCCTGCTGCGTCTGAAAGTAGAAACTCGCCCGATTACAACGATATGCGTATTTCTTCACTAGGCCATTCTGGTTAAGCGTTTGGAGCAGCAGAATTGCGAAAAATGTTTTGCCTTCTCAACCATTTCTTGATTTCAAACTCCCATATCTCGCGAACGGATTGACCTGACTCAAAAATTCTATTGCATCTGAAAGTAGAAACTCGCCCGATTACAACGGTATGTGTATTTTTTCCCTAGGCCATTCTGGTTAAGCGTTTGGAGCAGCAGAATTGCGAAAAATTTTTTGCCTTCTTTAACCATTTCTTGGCTTCAAACTCCCATATCTCGCGAACGGATTGACCTAACCCAAAAATTCCTGTTGCATCTGAAAGTAGAAACTCGCCCGATTACAACGGTATGTGTATATTTTCCCTAGGCCATTCTGGTTAAGCGTTTGGAGCAGCAGAATTGCGAAAAATTTGTTGTCTTCTCAACCATTTCTTAGCTTCAAACTTCCATATCTCGCGAACGGATTGACCAAACCCAAAAATTCCTGTTGCGTGTGAAAGTAGAAACTCGCCCGATTACAACGGTATGTGTATTTTTTCCCTAGCCCATTCTGGTTAAGCGTTTGGAGCAGCAGAATTGCGAAAAATTTTTTCCCTTCTCAGCCATTTCTTGGCTTCAAACCGCCATATCTCGCGAACGGATTGACCTAACCCAAAAATTCCTGTTGCGTGTGAAAGTAGAAACTCGCCCGATTACAACGGTATGTGTATTTTTTCCCTAGCCCATTCTGGTTAAGCGTTTGGAGCAGCAGAATTGCGAAAAATTTTTTCCCTTCTCAGCCATTTCTTGGCTTCAAACCGCCATATCTCGCGAACGGATTGACCTAACCCAAAAATTCCTATTGCATCTGAAAGTAGAAACTCGCTCGACTACAGCGGTATGTGTATTTTTTCCCTAGACCATTCTGGTTAAGCGTTTGGATCAGCACAATTCCGAAAAATTGTTTGCCTTCTCAACCATTTCTTAGCTTCAAACTCCCATACCTCGCGAACGGATTGACCTAATCCAAAAATTCCTGTTGCGTGTGAAAGTAGAAACTCGCCCGATTACAACGGTATGTTTATTTTTTCCCTAGCCCATTCTGGTTAAGCGTTTGGAGCAGCAGAATTGCGAAAAATTTGTTGTCTTCTCAACCATTTCTTAGCTTCAAAGTCCCATATCTCGCGAACGGATTGACCAAACCCAAATATTCCTGCTGAGTCTGAAAGTAGAAACTCGCCCGATTACAACGGTATGTGTATTTTTTCCCCAGCCCATTCTGGTTAAGCGTTTGGAGCAGCAGAATTGCGAAAAATTTGTTGTCTCTTCAACCATTTCTTAGCTTCAAACTCCCATATCTCGCGAACGGATGACTTAACCCAAAAGTTCCTGTTGCATCTGAAAGTAGAAACTCGCCCGATTACAACGGTATGTGTATTTTTTCCCTAGGCCATTCTGGTTAAGCGTTTGGAGCAACAGAATTGCGAAAAATTTTTTGCCTTCTTTAACCATTTCTTGGCTTCAAACTCCCATATCTCGCGAACGGATTGACCTAACCCAAAAATTCCTGTTGCATCTGAAAGTAGAAACTCGCCCGATTACAACGGTATGTGTATTTTTTCCCTAGGCCATTCTGGTTAAGCGTTTGGAGCAGCAGAATTGCGAAAAATTTTTTGCCTTATCAACCATTTCTTGGCTTCAATCTGCCATATCTCGCGAACGGATTGACCTAACCCAAAAATTCCTGTTGCGTGTGAAAGTAGAAACTCGCCCGATTACAACGGTATGGGTATTTTTCCCTAGCCCATTCTGGTTAAGCGTTTGGAGCAGCAGAATTGCGAAAAATTTTTTGTCTTCTCAACCATTTCTTAGCTTCAAAGCCCCATATCTCGCGAACGGATTGACCAAACCCAAAAATTCCTGCTGAGTCTGAAAGTAGAAACTCTCCCGATTACAACGGTATGTGTATTTTTTCCCTAGCCCATTCTGGATAAGCGTTTGTAGCAGCAGAAGTGCGAAAAATTTGTTGTCTTCTCAACCATTTCTTAGCTTCAAACTCCCATATCTCGCGAACGGATTGACCAAACCCAAAAATTCCTGCTGAGTCTGAAAGTAGAAACTCGCCCGATTACACCGGTATGTGTATTTTTTCCCTAGCCCATTCTGGTTAAGCGTTTGGAGCAGCAGAAGTGCGAAAAATTTGTTGTCTTCTCAACCATTTCTTAGCTTCAAACTCCCATATCTCGCGAACGGATTGACCTAACCCAAAAATTCCTGTTGCATCTGAAAGTAGAAACTCGCCCGATTACAACGGTGTGTGTATTTTTTCCCTAGGCCATTCTGGTTAAGCGTTTGGAGCAACAGAATTGCGAAAAATTTTTTGCCTTCTCAACCATTTCTTGGTTTCAAACTCCCATATCTCGCGACGGATTGACCTAACCCAAAAATTCCTACTGCACCTGAACGTAGAAACTCGCCCGATTA
This sequence comes from Ptiloglossa arizonensis, assembly GCF_051014685.1. NCBI lineage: Eukaryota > Metazoa > Arthropoda > Insecta > Hymenoptera > Colletidae > Ptiloglossa > Ptiloglossa arizonensis. The sequence goes on along the minus strand of NW_027478687.1, from coordinate 390,774 downwards.
CAACGGTATGTGTATTTTTTCCCTAGGCCATTCTGGTTAAGCGTTTGGAGCAGCAGAATTGCGAAAAATTTTTTGCCTTATCAACCATTTCTTGGCTTCAATCTGCCATATCTCGCGAACGGATTGACCTAACCCAAAAATTCCTGTTGCGTGTGAAAGTAGAAACTCGCCCGAATACAACGGTATGTGTATTTTTTCCCTAGGCCATTCTGCTTAAGCGTTTGGGGCAGCAGAATTGCGAAAAATTTTTTGCCTTCTCAACCATTTCTTGGTTTCAAACTCCCATATCTCGCGACGGATTGACCTAACCCAAAAATTCCTATTGCACCTGAAAGTAGAAACTCGCCCGAATACAACGGTATGTGTATTTTTTCCCTAGCCCATTCTGGTTAAGCGTTTGGAGCAGCAGAATTGCGAAAAATTTGTTGTCTTCTCAACCATTTCTTAGCTTCAAAGTCCCATATCTCGCGAACGGATTGACCAAACCCAAAAATTCCTGCTGAGTCTGAAAGTAGAAACTCGCCCGATTACAACGGTATGCGTATTTTTTCCCTAGCCCATTCTGGTTAAGCGTTTGGAGCAGCAGAAGTGCGAAAAATTTGTTGTCTTCTCAACCATTTCTTAGCTTCAAACTCCCATATCTCGCGGACGGATTGACCTAACCCAAAAATTCCTGTTGCATCTGAAAGTAGAAACTCGCCCGATTACAACGGTGTGTGTATTTTTTCCCTAGGCCATTCTGGTTAAGCGTTTGGAGCAACAGAATTGCGAAAAATTTTTTGCCTTCTCAACCATTTCTTGGTTTCAAACTCCCATATCTCGCGACGGATTGACCTAACCCAAAAATTCCTATTGCACCTGAAAGTAGAAACTCGCCCGATTACAACGGTATGTGTATTTTTTCCCTAGGGCATTCCGGTTAAGCGTTTGGGGCAACAGAATTGCGAAAAATTTTTTGCCTTATCAACCATTTCTTGGCTTCAATCTGCCATATCTCGCGAACGGATTGACCTAACCCAAAAATTCCTGTTGCGTGTGAAAGTAGAAACTCGCCCGAATACAACGGTATGTGTATTTTTTCCCTAGCCCATTCTGGTTAAGCGTTTGGAGCAGCAGAATTGCGAAAAATTTTTTGACTTATCAACCATTTCTTGGCTTCAATCTGCCATATCTCGCGAACGGATTGACCTAACCCAAAAATTCCTGTTGCGTGTGAAAGTAGAAACTCGCCCGAATACAACGGTATGTGTATTTTTTCCCTAGCCCATTCTGGTTGAGCGTTTGGAGCAGCAGAATTGCGAAAAATTTGTTGTCATCTCAACCATTTCTTAGCTTCAAAGTCCCATATCTCGCGAACGGATTGACCAAACCCAAAAATTCCTGCTGCGTCTGAAAATAGAAACTCGCCCGATTACAACGGTATGTGTATTTTTTCCCTAGGACATTCTGGTTAAGCGTTTGGAGCAGCAGAATTGCGAAAAATTTGTTGTCTTCTCAACCATTTCTTAGGTTCAAACTCCCATATCTCGCGAACGGATTGACCTAACCCAAAAATTCCTGTTGCATCTGAAAGAAGAAACTCGCCCGATTACAACGGTATGTGTATTTTTTCCCTAGCCCATTCTGGTTAAGCGTTTGGAGCAGCAGAAGTGCGAAAAATTTGTTGTCTTCTCAACCATTTCTTAGCTTCAAACTCCCATATCTCGCGAACGGATAGACCTAACCAAAAATTCCTGTTGCATCTGAAAGTAGAAACTCGCCCGATTACAACGGTGTGTGTATTTTTTTCCTAGGCCATTCTGGTTAAGCGTTTGGAGCAACAGAATTGCGAAAAATTTTTTGCCTTCTCAGCCATTTCTTGGTTTCAATCTCCCATATCTCGCGACGGATTGACCTAACCCAAAAATTCCTATTGCACCTGAAAGTAGAAACTCGCCCGATTACAACGGTATGTGTATTTTTTCCCTAGGCCATTCCGGTTAAGCGTTTGGGGCAACAGAATTGCGAAAAATTTTTTGCCTTATCAACCATTTCTTGGCTTCAATCTGCCATATCTCGCGAACGGATTGACCTAACCCAAAAATTCCTGTTGCGTGTGAAAGTAGAAACTCGCCCGAATACAACGGTATGTGTATTTTTTCCCTAGCCCATTCTGGTTAAGCGTTTGGAGCAGCAGAATTGCGAAAAATTTTTTGACTTATCAACCATTTCTTGGCTTCAATCTGCCATATCTCGCGAACGGATTGACCTAACCCAAAAATTCCTGTTGCATCTGAAAGTAGAAACTCGCCCGATTACAACGGTGTGTGTATTTTTTCCCTAGGCCATTCTGGTTAAGCGTTTGGAGCAACAGAATTGCGAAAAATTTTTTGCCTTCTCAACCATTTCTTGGTTTCAAACTCCCATATCTCGCGACGGATTGACCTAACCCAAAAATTCCTATTGCACCTGAAAGTAGAAACTCGCCCGATTACAACGGTATGTGTATTTTTTCCCTAGGCCATTCTGGATAAGCGTTTGGCGCAGCAGAATTGCGAAAAATTTTTTGCCTTATCAACCATTTCTTGGCTTCAATCTGCCATATCTCGCGAACGGATTGACCTAACCCAAAAATTCCTGTTGCGTGTGAAAGTAGAAACTCGCCCGAATACAACGGTATGTGTATTTTTTCCCTAGGCCATTCTGGTTAAGCGTTTGGGGCAGCAGAATTGCGAAAAATTTTTTGCCTTCTCAACCATTTCTTGGTTTCAAACTCCCATATCTCGCGACGGATTGACCTAACCCAAAAATTCCTATTGCACCTGAAAGTAGAAACTCGCCCGAATACAACGGTATGTGTATTTTTTCCCTAGCCCATTCTGGTTAAGCGTTTGGAGCAGCAGAATTGCGAAAAATTTGTTGTCTTCTCAACCATTTCTTAGCTTCAAAGTCCCATATCTCGCGAACGGATTGACCAAACCCAAAAATTCCAGCTGAGTCTGAAAGTAGAAACTCGCCCGATTACAACGGTATGCGTATTTTTTCCCTAGCCCATTCTGGTTAAGCGTTTGGAGCAGCAGAAGTGCGAAAAATTTGTTGTCTTCTCAACCATTTCTTAGCTTCAAACTCCCATATCTCGCGGACGGATTGACCTAACCCAAAAATTCCTGTTGCATCTGAAAGTAGAAACTCGCCCGATTACAACGGTGTGTGTATTTTTTCCCTAGGCCATTCTGGTTAAGCGTTTGGAGCAACAGAATTGCGAAAAATTTTTTGCCTTCTCAACCATTTCTTGGTTTCAAACTCCCATATCTCGCGACGGATTGACCTAACCCAAAAATTCCTATTGCACTTGAAAGTAGAAACTCGCCCGATTACAACGGTATGTGTATTTTTTCCCTAGGCCATTCCGGTTAAGCGTTTGGGGCAACAGAATTGCGAAAAATTTTTTGCCTTATCAACCATTTCTTGGCTTCAATCTGCCATATCTCGCGAACGGATTGACCTAACCCAAAAATTCCTGTTGCGTGTGAAAGTAGAAACTCGCCCGAATACAACGGTATGTGTATTTTTTCCCTAGCCCATTCTGGTTAAGCGTTTGGAGCAGCAGAATTGCGAAAAATTTTTTGACTTATCAACCATTTCTTGGCTTCAATCTGCCATATCTCGCGAACGGATTGACCTAACCCAAAAATTCCTGTTGCGTGTGAAAGTAGAAACTCGCCCGAATACAACGGTATGTGTATTTTTTCCCTAGCCCATTCTGGTTAAGCGTTTGGAGCAGCAGAATTGCGAAAAATTTGTTGTCTTCTCAACCATTTCTTAGCTTCAAAGTCCCATATCTCGCGAACGGATTGACCAAACCCAAAAATTCCTGCTGAGTCTGAAAGTAGAAACTCGCCCGATTACAACGGTATGCGTATTTTTTCCCTAGCCCATTCTGGTTAAGCGTTTGGAGCAGCAGAAGTGCGAAAAATTTGTTGTCTTCTCAACCATTTCTTAGCTTCAAACTCCCATATCTCGCGAACGGATTGACCTAACCCAAAAATTCCTGTTGCATCTGAAAGTAGAAACTCGCCCGATTACAACGGTATGTGTATTTTTTCCCTAGGCCATTCTGGTTAAGCGTTTGGAGCAGCAGAAGTGCGAAAAATTTGTTGTCTTCTCAACCATTTCTTAGCTTCAAACTCCCATATCTCGCGAACGGATTGACCAAACCCAAAAATTCCTGCTGCGTCTGAAAATAGAAACTCGCCCGATTACAACGGTATGTGTATTTTTTCCCTAGGCCATTCTGGTTAAGCGTTTGGAGCAGCAGAATTGCGAAAAATTTTTTGCCTTCTCAACCATTTCTTGGCTTCAAACTCCCATATCTCGCGAACGGATTGACCTAACCCAAAAATTCCTGTTGCATCTGAAAGTAGAAACTCGCCCGATTACAACGGTGTGTGTATTTTTTCCCTAGGCCATTCTGGTTAAGCGTTTGGAGCAACAGAATTGCGAAAAATTTTTTGCCTTCTCAACCATTTCTTGGTTTCAAACTCCCATATCTCGCGACGGATTGACCTAACCCAAAAATTGCTATTTCACCTGAAAGTAGAAACTCGCCCGATTACAACGGTATGTGTATTTTTTCCCTAGGCCATTCTGGTTAAGCGTTTGGGGCAGCAGAATTGCGAAAAATTTTTTGCCTTATCAACCATTTGTTGGCTTCAATCTGCCATATCTCGCGAACGGATTGACCTAACCCAAAAATTCCTGTTGCGTGTGAAAGTAGAAACTCGCCCGAATACAACGGTATGTGTATTTTTTCCCTAGCCCATTCTGGTTAAGCGTTTGGAGCAGCAGAATTGCGAAAAATTTGTTGTCTTCTCAACCATTTCTTAGCTTCAAAGTCCCATATCTCGCGAACGGATTGACCAAACCCAAATATTCCTGCTCCGTCTGAAAGTAGAAACTCGCACGATTATAACGATAGGCGTATTTTTTCACTAGGCCATTCTGGTTAAGCGTTTGGAGCAGCAGAATTGCGAAAAATGTTTTGCCTTCTCAACCATTTCTTGGCTTCAAACTCCCATATTTTCGCGAACGGATTGACCTAACCCAAAAATTCCAGTTGCATCTGAAAGTAGAAACTCGCCCGATTACAACGCTACGTGTATTTTTCGCTTAGGCCATTCTGGTTAAGCGTTTGGAGCGGCAGAATTGCGAAAAATTTGTTGTCTTCTCAACCATTTCTTAGCTTCAAACTCCCATATCTCGCGAACGGATTAACCTAACCCAAAAATTCCTGTTGCATCTGAAAGTAGAAACTCGCCCGATTACAACGGTGTGTGTATTTTTTCCCTAGGCCACTCTGGTTAAACGTTTGGAGCAGCAGAAGTGCGAAAAATTTGTTGTCTTCTCAACCATTTCTTAGGTTCAAACTCCCATATCTCGCGAACGGATTGACCTAACCCAAAAATTCCAGTTGCGTGTGAAAGCAGAAACTCGCCCGAATACAACGGTATGTGTATTTTTTCCCTAGCCCATTCTGGTTAAGCGTTTGGAGCAGCAGAAGTGCGAAAAATTTGTTGTCTTCTCAACCATTTCTTAGCTTCAAAGTCCCATATCTCGCGAACGGATTGACCAAACCCAAAAATTCCTGCTGAGTCTGAAAGTAGAAATTCGCCCGATTACAACGGTATGCGTATTTTTTCACTGGGCCATTCTGGTTAAGCGTTTGGAGCAGCAGAATTGCGAAAAATTTTTTGCTTTCTCAACCATTTCTTGGCTTCAAACTCCCATATCTCGCGAACGGATTGACCTAACCCAAAAATTCCTGTTGCGTCTGAAAGTAGAAACTCGCCCGATTACAACGATATGCGTATTTTTTCCCTAACCCATTCTGGTTATGCGTTTGGAGCAGCAGAATTGCGAAAAATTTGTTGTCTTCTCAACCATTTCTTAGGTTCAAACTCCCATATCTCGCGAACGGATTGACCAAACCCAAATATTCCTGCTCCGTCTGAAAGTAGAAACTCGCTCGATTACAACGATAGGCGTATTTTTTCACTAGGCCATTCTGGTTAAGCGTTTGGAGCAGCAGAATTGCGAAAAATGTTTTGCCTTCTCAACCATTTCTTGGCTTCAAACTCCCATATTTTCGCGAACGGATTGACCTAACCCAAAAATTCCTGTTGCATCTGAAAGTAGAAACTCGCCCGATTACAACGCTACGTGTATTTTTCCCTTAGGCCATTCTGGTTAAGCGTTTGGAGCGGCAGAATTGCGAAAAATTTGTTGTCTTCTCAACCATTTCTTAGCTTCAAACTCCCATATCTCGCGAACGGATTGACCTAACCCAAAAACTCCTGTTGCATCTGAAAGTAGAAACTCGCCCGATTACAACGGTGTGTGTATTTTTTCCCTAGGCCATTCTGGTTAAACGTTTGGAGCAGCAGAAGTGCGAAAAATTTGTTGTCTTCTCAACCATTTCTTAGGTTCAAACTCCCATATCTCGCGAACGGATTGACCTAACCCAAAAATTCCTGTTGCATCTGAAAGAAGAAACTCGCCCGATTACAACGGTATGTGTATTTTTTCCCTAGCCCATTCTGGTTAAGCGTTTGGAACAGCAGAAGTGCGAAAAATTTGTTGTCTTCTCAACCATTTCTTAGCTTCAAACTCCCATATCTCGCGAACGGATAGACCTAACCAAAAATTCCTGTTGCATCTGAAAGTAGAAACTCGCCCGATTACAGCGGTGTGTGTATTTTTTTCCTAGGCCATTCTGGTTAAGCGTTTGGAGCAACAGAATTGCGAAAAATTTTTTGCCTTCTCAGCCATTTCTTGGTTTCAATCTCCCATATCTCGCGACGGATTGACCTAACCCAAAAATTCCTATTGCACCTGAAAGTAGAAACTCGCCCGATTACAACGGTATGTGTATTTTTTCCCTAGGCCATTCTGGTTAAGCGTTTGGAGCAGCAGAATTGCGAAAAATTTTTTGCCTTCTCAACCATTTCTTGGCTTCAAACTGCCATATCTCGCGAACGGATTGACCTAACCCAAAAATTCCTATTGCATCTGAAAGTAGAAACTCGCCCGACTACAGCGGTATGAGTATTTTTTCCCTAGGCCATTCTGGTTAAGCGTTTGGAGCAGCAGAATTGCGAAAAATTTTTGCCTTCTCAATCATTTCTTGGCTTCAAACTCCCGTATCTCGCGAACGGATTGACCTAACCCAAAAATTCCTGTTGCATCTGAAAGTAGAAACTCGCCCGATTACAACGGTACGTGTATTTTTCCCTTAGGCCATTTTGGTTAAGAGTTTGGAGCGGCAGAATTGCGAAAAATTTGTTGTCTTCTCAACCATTTCTTAGCTTCAAACTCCCATATCTCGCGAACGGATTGACCTAACCCAAAAATTCCTGTTGCATCTGAAAGTAGAAACTCGCCCGATTGCAACGGTGTGTGTATTTTTTCCCTAGGCCATTCTGGTTAAGCGTTTGGAGCAGCAGAAGTGCGAAAAATTTGTTGTCTTCTCAACCATTTCTTAGCTTCAAACTCCCATATCTCGCGAACGGATTGACCTAACCCAAAAATTCCTGTTGCATCTGAAAGTAGAAACTCGCCCGATTACAACGGTATGTTTATTTTTTCCCTAGCCCATTCTGGTTAAGCGTTTGGAGCAGCAGAAGTGCGAAAAATTTGTTGTCTTCTCAACCATTTCTTAGCTTCAAACTCCCATATCTCGCGAACGGATTGACCTAACCCAAAAATTCCTGTTGCATCTGAAAGTAGAAACTCGCCCGATTACAACGGTGTGTGTATTTTTTTCCTAGGCCATTCTGGTTAAGCGTTTGGAGCAACAGAATTGCGAAAAATTTTTTGCCTTCTCAACCAATTCTTGGTTTCAATCTCCCATATCTCGCGACGGATTGACCTAACCCAAAAATTCCTATTGCATCTGAAAGTAGAAACTCGCCCGACTATAGCGGTATGAGTATTTTTTCCCTAGGCCATTCTGGTTAAGCGTTTGGATCAGCAAAATTGCGAAAAATTGTATGCCTTCTCAACCATTTCTTGGCTTCAAACTCCCATATCTCGCGAACGGATTGACCTAACCCAAAAATTCCTGTTGCGTGTGAAAGTAGAAGCTCGCCCGATTACAACGGTATTTTTTTTTTTCCCTAGGTCATTCTGGTTAAGCGTTTGGATCAGCAAAATTGCGAAAAATTGTATGCCTCCTCAACCATTTCTTGGCTTCAAACTCCCATATCTCGCGAACGGATTGACCTAACCCAAAAATTCCTGCTGCGTCTGAAAGTAGAAGCTCGCCCGATTACAACGATATGCGTATTTTTTCACTAGGCCATTCTGGTTAAGCGTTTGGAGCAGCAGAATTGCGAAAAATGTTTTGCCTTCTCAACCATTTCTTGGCTTCAAACTCCCATATCTCGCGAACGGATTGACATAACCCAAAAATTCCTATTGCATCTGAAAGTAGAAACTCGCCCGATTACAGCGGTATGTGTATTTTTTCCCTAGGTCATTCTGGTTAAGCGTTTGGAGCAGCAGAATTGCGAAAAATTTTTTGCTTTCTCAACCATTTCTTGGCTTCAAACTCCCATATCTCGCGAACGGATTGACCTAACCCAAAAATTCCTGTTGCGTCTGAAAGTAGAAACTCGCCCGATTACAACGATATGCGTATTTTTTCCCTAGCCCATTCTGGTTATGCGTTTGGAGCAGCAGAATAGCGAAAAATTTGTTGTCTTCTCAACCATTTCTTAGCTTCAAAGTCCCATATCTCGCGAACGGATTGACCAAACCCAAATATTCCTGCTCCGTCTGAAAGTAGAAACTCGCTCGATTACAACGATAGGCGTATTTTTTCACTAGGCCATTCTGGTTAAGCGTTTGGAGCAGCAGAATTGCGAAAAATGTTTTGCCTTCTCAACCATTTCTTGGCTTCAAACTCCCATATTTTCGCGAACGGATTGACCTAACCCAAAAATTCCTGTTGCATCTGAAAGTAGAAACTCGCCCGATTACAACGCTACGTGTATTTTTCCCTTAGGCAATTCTGGATAAGCGTTTGGAGCGGCAGAATTGCGAAAAATTTGTTGTCTTCTCAACCATTTCTTAGCTTCAAACTCCCATATCTCGCGAACGGATTGACCTAACCCAAAAATTCCTGTTGCATCTGAAAGTAGAAACTCGCCCGATTACAACGGTGTGTGTATTTTTTCCCTAGGCCACTCTGGTTAAACGTTTGGAGCAGCAGAAGTGCGAAAAATTTGTTGTCTTCTCAACCATTTCTTAGGTTCAAACTCCCATATCTCGCGAACGGATTGACCTAACCCAAAAATTCCTGTTGCATCTGAAAGAAGAAACTCGCCCGATTACAACGGTATGTGTATTTTTTCCCTAGCCCATTCTGGTTAAGCGTTTGGAGCAGCAGAAGTGCGAAAAATTTGTTGTCTTCTCAACCATTTCTTAGCTTCAAACTCCCATATCTCGCGAACGGATAGACCTAACCAAAAATTCCTGTTGCATCTGAAAGTAGAAACTCGCCCGATTACAACGGTGTGTGTATTTTTTTCCTAGGCCATTCTGGTTAAGCGTTTGGAGCAACAGAATTGCGAAAAATTTGTTGTCTACTCAACCATTTCTTAGCTTCAAACTCCCATATCTCGCGAACGGATTGACCAAACCCAAAAATTCCAGCTGCGTCTGAAAGTAGAAACTCGCCCGATTACAACGGTATGCGTATTTTTTCCCTAGCCTATTCTGGTTAAGCGTTTGGAGCAGCAGAAGTGCGAAAAATTTTTTGCCTCATCAACCATTTCTTGGCTTCAATCTGCCATATCTCGCGAACGGATTGACCTAACCCAAAAATTCCTGTTGCGTGTGAAAGTAGAAACTCGCCCGATTACAACGGTATGTGTATTTTTCCCTAGCCCATTCTGGTTAAGCGTTTGGAGCAGCAGAATTGCGAAAAATTTTTTGCCTCATCAACCATTTCTTGGCTTCAATCTGCCATATCTCGCGAACGGATTGACCTAACCCAAAAATTCCTGTTGCGTGTGAAAGTAGAAACTCGCCCGATTACAACGGTATGTGTATTTTTCCCTAGCCCATTCTGGTTAAGCGTTTGGAGCAGCAGAATTGCGAAAAATTTTTTGTCTTCTCAACCATTTCTTAGCTTCAAAGCCCCATATCTCGCGAACGGATTGTCCAAACCCAAAAATTCCTGCTGAGTCTGAAAGTAGAAACTCGCCCGATTACAACGGTATGCGTATTTTTTCCCTAGCCTATTCTGGTTAAGCGTTTGGAGCAGCAGAAGTGCGAAAAATTTGTTGTCTTCTCAACCAGTTCTTAGCTTCAAACTCCCATATCTCGCGAACGGATTGACCTAACCGAAAAATTCCTGTTGCATCTGAAAGTAGAAACTCGCCCGATTACAACGGTATGTGTATTTTTTCCCTAGGCCATTCTGGTTAAGCGTTTGGAGCAGCAGAATTGCGAAAAATTTGTTGTCTTCTCAACCATTTCTTAGCTTCAAAGCCCCATATCTCGCGAACGGATTGTCCAAACCCAAAAATTCCTGCTGAGTCTGAAAGTAGAAACTCGCCCGATTACAACGGTATGCGTATTTTTTCCCTAGCCTATTCTGGTTAAGCGTTTGGATCAGCAGAATTCCGAAAAATTGTATGCCTTCTCAACCATTTCTTAGCTTCAAACTCCCATACCTCGCGAACGGATTGACCTAACCCAAAAATTCCTGTTGCGTGTGAAAGTAGAAACTCGCCCGATTACAACGGTATGTGTATTTTTCCCTAGCCCATTCTGGTTAAGCGTTTGGAGCAGCAGAATTGCGAAAAATTTTTTGTCTCCTCAACCATTTCTTAGCTTCAAACTCCCATATCTCGCGAACGAATGACCTAACCCAAAAATTCCTGTTGCATCTGAAAGTAGAAACTCGCCCGATTACAACGGTATGTGTATTTTTTCCCTAGGCCATTCTGGTTAAGCGTTTGGAGCAGCAGAATTGCGAAAAATTTTTTGCCTCATCAACCATTTCTTGGCTTCAAACTCCCATATCTCGCGAACGGATTGACCTAACCCAAAAATTCCTGTTGCGTGTGAAAGTAGAAACTCGCCCGATTACAACGGTATGTTTATTTTTTCCCCAGCCCATTCTGGTTAAGCGTTTGGAGCAGCAGAATTGCGAAAAATTTGTTGTCTCCTCAACCATTTCTTAGCTTCAAACTCCCATATCTCGCGAACGGATGACCTAACCCAAAAATTCCTGTTGCATCTGAAAGTAGAAACTCGCCCGATTACAACGGTATGTGTATTTTTTCCCTAGGCCATTCTGGTTAAGCGTTTGGAGCAACAGAATTGCGAAAAATTTTTTGCCTTCATTAACCATTTATTGGCTTCAAACTCCCATATCTCGCGAACGGATTGACCTAACCCAAAAATTCCTATTGCATCTGAAAGTAGAAACTCGCCCGATTACAACAGTATGTGTATTTTTTCCCTAGGCCATTCTGGTTAAGCGTTTGGAGCAGCAGAATTGCGAAAAATTTTTTGCCTCATCAACCATTTCTTGGCTTCAATCTGCCATATCTCGCGAACGGATTGACCTAACCCAAAAATTCCTGTTGCGTGTGAAAGTAGAAACTCGCCCGATTACAACGGTATGTGTATTTTTCCCTAGCCCATTCTGGTTAAGCGTTTGGAGCAGCAGAATTGCGAAAAATTTTTTGTCTTCTCAACCATTTCTTAGCTTCAAAGCCCCATATCTCGCGAACGGATTGTCCAAACCCAAAAATTCCTGCTGAGTCTGAAAGTAGAAACTCGCCCGATTACAACGGTATGCGTATTTTTTCCCTAGCCTATTCTGGTTAAGCGTTTGGAGCAGCAGAAGTGCGAAAAATTTGTTGTCTTCTCAACCAGTTCTTAGCTTCAAACTCCCATATCTCGCGAACGGATTGACCTAACCGAAAAATTCCTGTTGCATCTGAAAGTAGAAACTCGCCCGATTACAACGGTATGTGTATTTTTTCCCTAGGCCATTCTGGTTAAGCGTTTGGAGCAGCAGAATTGCGAAAAATTTGTTGTCTTCTCAACCATTTCTTAGCTTCAAACTCCCATATCTCGCGAACGGATTGACATAACCCAAAAATTCCTATTGCATCTGAAAGTAGAAACCCGCCCGATTACAACGGTATGTGTACTTTTTCCCTAGGTCATTCTGGTTAAGCGTTTGGAGCAGCAGAATTGCGAAAAATTTTTTGCCTTCTCAATCATTTCTTGGCTTCAAACTCCCATATCTCGCGAACGGATTGACCTACCCCAAAAATTCCTGCTGCATCTGAAAGTAGAAACTCGCCCGATTACAAGGGTATGTGTATTTTTTCTCTAGGCCATTCTGGTTAAGCGTTTGGAGCAGCAGAATTGCGAAAAATTTTTGCCTTATCAACCATTTCTTGGCTTCAATCTGCCATATCTCGCGAACGGATTGACCTAACCCAAAAATTCCTGTTGCGTGTGAAAGTAGAAACTCGCCCGATTACAACGGTATGTGTATTTTTTCCCTAGCCCATTCTGGTTAAGCGTTTGGAGCAGCAGAATTGGGAAAAATTTGTTGTCTTCTCAACCATTTCTTAGCTTCAAAGTCCCATATCTCGCGAACGGTTTGACCAAACCCAAAAATTCCTGCTGAGTCTGAAAGTAGAAACTCGCCCGATTACAACGGTATGCGTATTTTTTCCCTAGCCCATTCTGGTTAAGCGTTTGGAGCAGCAGAAGTGCGAAAAATTTGTTGTCTTCTCAACCATTTCTTAGCTTCAAACTCCCATATCTCGCGAACGGATTGACCTAACCCAAAAATTCCTATTGCATCTGAAAGTAGAAACTCGCTCGACTACAGCGGTATGTGTATTTTTTCCCTAGGCCATTCTGGTTAAGCGTTTGGATCAGCAGAATTCCGAAAAATTGTATGCCTTCTCAACCATTTCTTAGCTTCAAACTCCCATACCTCGCGAACGGATTGACCTAACCCAAAAATTCCTGTTGCGTGTGAAAGTAGAAACTCGCCCGATTACAACGGTATGTGTATTTTTTCCCTAGGCCATTCTGGTTAAGCGTTTGGAGCAGCAGAATTGCGAAAAATTTTTTGCCTCATCAACCATTTCTTGGCTTCAATCTGCCATATCTCGCGAACGGATTGACCTAACCCAAAAATTCCTGTTGCGTGTGAAAGTAGAAACTCGCCCGATTACAACGGTATGTGTATTTTTCCCTAGCCCATTCTTGTTAAGCGTTTGGAGCAGCAGAATTGCGAAAAATTTTTTGTCTTCTCAACCATTTCTTAGCTTCAAAGCCCCATATCTCGCGAACGGATTGACCAAACCCAAAAATTCCTGCTGAGTCTGAAAGTAGAAACTCGCCCGATTACAACGGTATGCGTATTTTTTCCCTAGCCTATTCTGGTTAAGCGTTTGGAGCAGCAGAAGTGCGAAAAATTTGTTGTCTTCTCAACCAGTTCTTAGCTTCAAACTCCCATATCTCGCGAACGGATTGACCTAACCGAAAAATTCCTGTTGCATCTGAAAGTAGAAACTCGCCCGATTACAACGGTATGTGTATTTTTTCCCTAGGCCATTCTGGTTAAGCGTTTGGAGCAGCAGAATTGCGAAAAATTTGTTGTCTTCTCAACCATTTCTTAGCTTCAAACTCCCATATCTCGCGAACGGATTGACCAAACCCAAACATTCCTGCTGCGTCTGAAAGTAGAAACTCGCCCGATTACAACGATATGCGTATTTTTTCACTAGACCATTCTGGTTAAGCGTTTGGAGCAGCAGAATTGCGAAAAATGTTTTGCCTTCTCAACCATTTCTTGGCTTCAAACTCCCATATCTCGCGAACGGATTGACGTAACCCAAAAATTCCTATTGCATCTGAAAGTAGAAACCCGCCCGATTACAACGGTATGTGTATTTTTTCCCTAGGTCATTCTGGTTAAGCGTTTGGAGCAGCAGAATTGCGAAAAATTTTTTGCCTTCTCAACCATTTCTTGGCTTCAAACTCCCATATCTCGCGAACGGATTGACATACCCCAAAAATTCCTGCTGCATCTGAAAGTAGAAACTCGCCCGATTACAACGGTATGTGTATTTTTTCCCTAGGCCATTCTGGATAAGCGTTTGGAGCAGCAGAATTGCGAAAAATTTTTGCCTTATCAACCATTTCTTGGCTTCAATCTGCCATATCTCGCGAACGGATTGACCTAACCCAAAAATTCCTGTTGCGTGTGAAAGTAGAAACTCGCCCGATTACAACGGTATGTGTATTTTTTCCCTAGCCCATACTGGTTAAGCGTTTGGAGCAGCAGAATTGGGAAAAATTTGTTGTCTTCTCAACCATTTCTTAGCTTCAAAGTCCCATATCTCGCGAACGGTTTGACCAAACCCAAAAATTCCTGCTGAGTCTGAAAGTAGAAACTCGCCCGATTACAACGGTATGCGTATTTTTTCCCTAGCCCATTCTGGTTAAGCGTTTGGAGCAGCAGAAGTGCGAAAAATTTGTTGTCTTCTCAACCATTTCTTAGCTTCAAACTCCCATATCTCGCGAACGGATTGACCTAACCCAAAAATTCCTATTGCATCTGAAAGTAGAAACTCGCTCGACTACAGCGGTATGTGTATTTTTTCCCTAGGCCATTCTGGTTAAGCGTTTGGATCAGCAGAATTCCGAAAAATTGTATGCCTTCTCAACCATTTCTTAGCTTCAAACTCCCATACCTCGCGAACGGATTGACCTAACCCAAAAATTCCTGTTGCGTGTGAAAGTAGAAACTCGCCCGATTACAACGGTATGTTTATGTTTTCCCTAGCCCATTCGGGGTTAAGCGTTTGGAGCAGCAGAATTGCGAAAAATTTGTTGTCTTCTCAACCATTTCTTAGATTCAAACTCCCATACCTCGCGAACGGATTGACCTAACCCAAAAATTCCTGTTGCGTGTGAAAGTAGAAACTCGCCCGATTACAACGATATGCGTATTTTTTCACTAGGCCATTCTGGTTAAGCGTTTGGAGCAGCAGAATTGCGAAAAATGTTTTGCCTTCTCAACCATTTCTTGGCTTCAAACTCCCATATCTCGCGAACGGATTGACATAACCCAAAAATTCCTATTGCATCTGAAAGTAGAAACCCGCCCGATTACAACGGTATGTGTATTTTTTCCCTAGGTCATTCTGGTTAAGCGTTTGGAGCAGCAGAATTGCGAAAAATTTTTTGCCTTCTCAACCATTTCTTGGCTTCAAACTCCCATACCTCGCGAACGGATTGACCTAACCCAAAAATTCCTGCTGCATCTGAAAGTAGAAACTCGCCCGATTACAACGGTATGTGTATTTTTTCCCTAGGCCATTCTGGTTAAGCGTTTGGAGCAGCAGAATTGCGAAAAATTTTTTGCCTTATCAGCCATTTCTTGGCTTCAATCTGCCATATCTCGCGAACGGATTGACCTAACCCATAAATTCCTGTTGCGTGTGAAAGTAGAAACTCGCCCGATTACAACGGTATGTGTATTTTTTCCCTAGCCCATTCTGGTTAAGCGTTTGGAGCAGCAGAATTGGGAAAAATTTGTTGTCTTCTCAACCATTTCTTAGCTTCAAAGTCCCATATCTCGCGAACGGATTGACCAAACCCAAAAATTCCTGCTGAGTCTGAAAGTAGAAACTCGCCCTATTACAACGGTATGCGTATTTTTTCCCTAGCCCATTCTGGTTAAGCGTTTGGAGCAGCAGAAGTGCGAAAAATTTGTTGTCTTCTCAACCATTTCTTAGCTTCAAACTCCCATATCTCGCGAACGGATTGACCTAACCCAAAAATTCCTGTTGCATCTGAAAGTAGAAACTCGCCCGATTACAACGGTGTGTGTATTTTTTCCCTAGGCCATTCTGGTTAAGCGTTTGGAGCAACAGAATTGCGAAAAATTTTTTGCCTTCTCAACCATTTCTTGGTTTCAAACTCCCATATCTCGCGACGGATTGACCTAACCCAAAAATTCCTATTGCACCTGAACGTAGAAACTCGCCCGATTACAACGGTATGTGTATTTTTTCCCTAGGCCATTCTGGTTAAGCGTTTGGAGCAGCAGAATTGCGAAAAATTTTTTGCCTTATCAACCATTTCTTGGCTTCAATCTGCCATATCTCGCGAACGGATTGACCTAACCCAAAAATTCCTGTTGCGTGTGAAAGTAGAAACTCGCCCGATTACAACGGTATGTGTATTTTTTCCCTAGCCCATTCTGGTTAAGCGTTTGGAGCAGCAGAATTGCGAAAAATTTGTTGTCTTCTCAACCATTTCTTAGCTTCAAAGTCCCATATCTCGCGAACGGATTGACCAAACCCAAAAATTCCTGTTGCATGTGAAAGTAGAAACTCGCCCGATTACAACGGTATGTGTATTTTCTCACTAGGTCATTCTGGTTAAGCGTTTGGAGCAGCAGAATTGCGAAAAATGTTTTGCCTTCTCAACCATTTCTTGGCTTCAAACTCCCATATCTCGCGAACGGATTGACATAACCCAAACATTCCTATTGCATCTGAAAGTAGAAACCCGCCCGATTACAACGGTATGTGTATTTTTTCCCTAGGTCATTCTGGTTAAGCGTTTGGAGCAGCAGAATTGCGAAAAATTTTTTGCCTTCTCAACCATTAGTTGGCTTCAAACACCCATATCTCGCAAACGGATTGACCTAACCCAAAAATTCCTGCTGCATCTGAAAGTAGAAACTCGCCCGATTACAACGGTATGTGTATTTTTTCCCTAGGCCATTCTGGTAAAGCGTTTGGAGCAGCAGAATTGCGAAAAATTTTTTGCCTTATCAACCATTTCTTGGCTTCAATCTGCCATATCTCGCGAACGGATTGACCTAACCCAAAAATTCCTGTTGCGTGTGAAAGTAGAAACTCGCCCGATTACAACAGTATGTGTATTTTTTCCCTAGCCCATTCTGGTTAAGCGTTTGGAGCAGCAGAATTGGGAAAAATTTGTTGTCTTCTCAACCATTTCTTAGCTTCAAAGTCCCATATCTCGCGAACGGATTGACCAAACCCAAAAATTCCTGCTGAGTCTGAAAGTAGAAACTCGCCCGATTACAACGGTATGCGTATCTTTTCCCTAGCCCATTCTGGTTAAGCGTTTGGAGCAGCAGAAGTGCGAAAAATTTGTTGTCTTCTCAAACATTTCTTAGCTTCAAACTCCCATATCTCGCGGACGGATTGACCTAACCCAAAAATTCCTGTTGCACCTGAAAGTAGAAACTCGCCCGATTACAACGGTGTGTGTATTTTTTCCCTAGGCCATTCTGGTTAAGCGTTTGGAGCAACAGAATTGCGAAAAATTTTTTGCCTTCTCAACCATTTCTTGGTTTCAAACTCCCATATCTCGCGACGGATTGACCTAACCCAAAAATTCTTATTGCACCTGAAAGTAGAAACTCGCCCGATTACAACGGTATGTGTATTTTTTCCCTAGGCCATTCTGGTTAAGCGTTTGGGGCAGCAGAATTGCGAAAAATTTTTTGCCTTATCAACCATTTCTTGGCTTCAATCTGCCATATCTCGCGAACGGATTGACCTAACCCAAAAATTCCTGTTGCGTGTGAAAGTAGAAACTCGCCCGTATACAACGGTATGTGTATTTTTTCCCTAGCCCATTCTGGTTAAGCGTTTGGAGCAGCAGAATTGCGAAAAATTTTTTGCCTTATCAACCATTTCTTGGCTTCAATATGCCATATCTCGCGTACGGATTGACCTAACCCAAAAATTCCTGTTGCGTGTGAAAGTAGAAACTCGCCCGAATACAACGGTATGTGTATTTTTTCCCTAGCCCATTCTGGTTAAGCGTTTGGAGCAGCAGAATTGCGAAAAATTTGTTGTCTTCTCAACCATTTCTTAGCTTCAAAGTCCCATACCTCGCGAACGGATTGACCAAACCCAAAAATTCCTGTTGCGTGTGAAAGTAGAAACTCGCCCGATTACAACGATATGCGTATTTTTTCACTAGGCCATTCTGGTTAAGCGTTTGGAGCAGCAGAATTGCGAAAAATGTTTTGCCTTCTCAACCATTTCTTGGCTTCAAACTCCCATATCTCGCGAACGGATTGACATAACCCAAAAATTCCTATTGCATCTGAAAGTAGAAACCCGCCCGATTACAACGGTATGTGTATTTTTTCCCTAGGTCATTCTGGTTAAGCGTTTGGAGCAGCAGGATTGCGAAAAATTTTTTGCCTTCTCAACCATTTCTTGGCTTCAAACTCCCATACCTCGCGAACGGATTGACCTAACCCAAAAATTCCTGCTGCATCTGAAAGTAGAAACTCGCCCGATTACAACGGTATGTGTATTTTTTCCCTAGGCCATTCTGGTTAAGCGTTTGGAGCAGCAGAATTGCGAAAAATTTTTTGCCTTATCAACCATTTCTTGGCTTCAATCTGCCATATCTCGCGAACGGATTGACCTAACCCATAAATTCCTGTTGCGTGTGAAAGTAGAAACTCGCCCGATTACAACGGTATGTGTATTTTTTCCCTAGCCCATTCTGGTTAAGCGTTTGGAGCAGCAGAATTGGGAAAAATTTGTTGTCTTCTCAACCATTTCTTAGCTTCAAAGTCCCATATCTCGCGAACGGATTGACCAAACCCAAAAATTCCTGCTGAGTCTGAAAGTAGAAACTCGCCCTATTACAACGGTATGCGTATTTTTTCCCTAGCCCATTCTGGTTAAGCGTTTGGAGCAGCAGAAGTGCGAAAAATTTGTTGTCTTCTCAACCATTTCTTAGCTTCAAACTCCCATATCTCGCGAACGGATTGACCTAACCCAAAAATTCCTGTTGCATCTGAAAGTAGAAACTCGCCCGATTACAACGGTGTGTGTATTTTTTCCCTAGGCCATTCTGGTTAAGCGTTTGGAGCAACAGAATTGCGAAAAATTTTTTGCCTTCTCAACCATTTCTTGGTTTCAAACTCCCATATCTCGCGACGGATTGACCTAACCCAAAAATTCCTATTGCACCTGAACGTAGAAACTCGCCCGATTACAACGGTATGTGTATTTTTTCCCTAGGCCATTCTGGTTAAGCGTTTGGAGCAGCAGAATTGCGAAAAATTTTTTGCCTTATCAACCATTTCTTGGCTTCAATCTGCCATATCTCGCGAACGGATTGACCTAACCCAAAAATTCCTGTTGCGTGTGAAAGTAGAAACTCGCCCGATTACAACGGTATGTGTATTTTTTCCCTAGCCCATTCTGGTTAAGCGTTTGGAGCAGCAGAATTGCGAAAAATTTGTTGTCTTCTCAACCATTTCTTAGCTTCAAAGTCCCATATCTCGCGAACGGATTGACCAAACCCAAAAATTCCTGTTGCATGTGAAAGTAGAAACTCGCCCGATTACAACGGTATGTGTATTTTTTCCCTAGGTCATTCTGGTTAAGCGTTTGGAGCAGCAGAAGTGCGAAAAATTTGTTGTCTTCTCAACCATTTCTTAGCTTCAAACTCCCATATCTCGCGAACGGATTGACCAAACCCAAACATTCCTGCTGCGTCTGAAAGTAGAAACTCGCCCGATTACAACGATATGCTTATTTTTTCACTAGGCCATTCTGGTTAAGCGTTTGGAGCAGCAGAATTGCGAAAAATGTTTTGCCTTCTCAACCATTTCTTGGCTTCAAACTCCCATATCTCGCGAACGGATTGACATAACCCAAACATTCCTATTGCATCTGAAAGTAGAAACCCGCCCGATTACAACGGTATGTGTATTTTTTCCCTAGGTCATTCTGGTTAAGCGTTTGGAGCAGCAGAATTGCGAAAAATTTTTTGCCTTCTCAACCATTTCTTGGCTTCAAACACCCATATCTCGCGAACGGATTGACCTAACCCAAAAATTCCTGCTGCATCTGAAAGTAGAAACTCGCCCGATTACAACGGTATGTGTATTTTTTCCCTAGGCCATTCTGGTAAAGCGTTTGGAGCAGCAGAATTGCGAAAAATTTTTTGCCTTATCAACCATTTCTTGGCTTCAATCTGCCATATCTCGCGAACGGATTGACCTAACCCAAAAATTCCTGTTGCGTGTGAAAGTAGAAACTCGCCCGATTACAACAGTATGTGTATTTTTTCCCTAGCCCATTCTGGTTAAGCGTTTGGAGCAGCAGAATTGGGAAAAATTTGTTGTCTTCTCAACCATTTCTTAGCTTCAAAGTCCCATATCTCGCGAACGGATTGACCAAACCCAAAAATTCCTGCTGAGTCTGAAAGTAGAAACTCGCCCGATTACAACGGTATGCGTATTTTTTCCCTAGCCCATTCTGGTTAAGCGTTTGGAGCAGCAGAAGTGCGAAAAATTTTTTGTCTTCTCAAACATTTCTTAGCTTCAAACTCCCATATCTCGCGGACGGATTGACCTAACCCAAAAATTCCTGTTGCACCTGAAAGTAGAAACTCGCCCGATTACAACGGTGTGTGTATTTTTCCCTAGGCCATTCTGGTTAAGCGTTTGGAGCAACAGAATTGCGAAAAATTTTTTGCCTTCTCAACCATTTCTTGGTTTCAAACTCCCATATCTCGCGACGGATTGACCTAACCCAAAAATTCTTATTGCACCTGAAAGTAGAAACTCGCCCGATTACAACGGTATGTGTATTTTTTCCCTAGGCCATTCTGGTTAAGCGTTTGGGGCAGCAGAATTGCGAAAAATTTTTTGCCTTATCAACCATTTCTTGGCTTCAATCTGCCATATCTCGCGAACGGATTGACCTAACCCAAAAATTCCTGTTGCGTGTGAAAGTAGAAACTCGCCCGTATACAACGGTATGTGTATTTTTTCCCTAGCCCATTCTGGTTAAGCGTTTGGAGCAGCAGAATTGCGAAAAATTTTTTGCCTTATCAACCATTTCTTGGCTTCAATATGCCATATCTCGCGTACGGATTGACCTAACCCAAAAATTCCTGTTGCGTGTGAAAGTAGAAACTCGCCCGAATACAACGGTATGTGTATTTTTTCCCTAGCCCATTCTGGTTAAGCGTTTGGAGCAGCAGAATTGCGAAAAATTTGTTGTCTTCTCAACCATTTCTTTGCTTCAAAGTCCCATACCTCGCGAACGGATTGACCAAACCCAAAAATTCCTGCTGAGTCTGAAAGTAGAAACTCGCCCGATTACAAAGGTATGCGTATTTTTTCCCTAGCCCATTCTGGTTAAGCGTTTGGAGCAGCAGAATTGCGAAAAATTTCTTGCCTTATCAACCATTTCTTGGCTTCAATCTGCCATATCTCGCGAACGGATTGACCTAACCCAAAAATTCCTGTTGCGTGTGAAAGTAGAAACTCGCCCGATTACAACGGTATGTGTATTTTTTCCCCAGCCCATTCTGGTTAAGCGTTTGGAGCAGCAGAATTGCGAAAAATTTGTTGTCTCCTCAACCATTTCTTAGCTTCAAACTCCCATATCTCGCGAACGGATGACCTAACCCAAAAATTCCTGTTGCTTCTGAAAGTAGAAACTCACCCGATTACAACGGTATGTGTATTTTTTCCCTAGGCCATTCTCGTTAAGCGTTTGGAGCAACAGAATTGCGAAAAATTTTTTGCCTTCTTTAACCATTTCTTGGCTTCAAACTCCCATATCTCGCGAACGGATTGACCAAACCCAAACATTCCTGCTGCGTCTGAAAGTAGAAACTCGCCCGATTACAACGATATGCGTATTTTTTCACTAGGCCATTCTGGTTAAGCGTTTGGAGCAGCAGAATTGCGAAAAATGTTTTGCCTTCTCAACCATTTCTTAGCTTCAAACTCCCATATCTCGCGAACGGATTGACCTAACCCAAAAATTCCTGCTGCATCTGAAAGTAGAAACTCGCCCGATTACAACGGTATGTGTATTTTTTCCCTAGGCCATTCTGGTTAAGCGTTTGGAGCAGCAGAATTGCGAAAAATTTTTTGCCTTATCAACCATTTCTTGGCTTCAATCTGCCATATCTCGCGAACGGATTGACCTAACCCAAAAATTCCTGCTGCGTCTGAAAGTAGAAACTCGCCCGATTACAACGATATGCGTATTTTTTCACTAGGCCATTCTGGTTAAGCGTTTGGAGCAGCAGAATTGCGAAAAATTTTTTGCCTTATCAACCATTTCTTGGCTTCAATCTGCCATATCTCGCGAACGGATTGACCTAACCCAAAAATTCCTGTTGCGTGTGAAAGTAGAAACTCGCCCGATTACAACGGTATGTGTATTTTTTCCCTAGCCCATTCTGGTTAAGCGTTTGGAGCAGCAGAATTGGGAAAAATTTGTTGTCTTCTCAACCATTTCTTAGCTTCAAAGTCCCATATCTCGCGAACGGATTGACCAAACCCAAAAATTCCTGTTGCATCTGAAAGTAGAAACTCGCCCGATTACAACGGTATGTGTATTTTTTCCCTAGGTCATTCTGGTTAAGCGTTTGGAGCAGCAGAATTGCGAAAAATTTGTTGTCTTCTCAACCATTTCTTAGCTTCAAACTCCCATATCTCGCGAACGGATTGACCAAACCCAAACATTCCTGCTGCGTCTGAAAGTAGAAACTCGCCCGATTACAACGATATGCGTATTCTTTCACTAGGCCATTCTGGTTAAGCGTTTGGAGCAGCAGAATTGCGAAAAATGTTTTGCCTTCTCAACCATTTCTTGGCTTCAAACTCCCATATCTCGCGAACGGATTGACATAACCCAAAAATTCCTATTGCATCTGAAAGTAGAAACCCGCCCGATTACAACGGTATGTGTATTTTTTCCCTAGGTCATTCTGGTTAAGCGTTTGGAGCAGCAGAATTGCGAAAAATTTTTTGCCTTCTCAACCATTTCTTGGTTTCAAACTCCCATATCTCGCGAACGGATTGACCTAACCGAAAAATTCCTGCTGCATCTGAAAGTAGAAACTCGCCCGATTACAACGGTATGTGAATTTTTTCCCTAGGCCATTCTGGTAAAGCGTTTGGAGCAGCAGAATTGCGAAAAATTTTTTGCCTTATCAACCATTTCTTGGCTTCAATCTGCCATATCTCGCGAACGGATTGACCTAACCCAAAAATTCCTGTTGCGTGTGAAAGTAGAAACTCGCCCCATTACAACGGTATGTGTATTTTTTCCCTAGCCCATTCTGGTTAAGCGTTTGGAGCAGCAGAATTGGGAAAAATTTGTTGTCTTCTCAACCATTTCTTAGCTTCAAAGTCCCATATCTCGCGAACGGATTGACCAAACCCAAAAATTCCTGCTGAGTCTGAAAGTAGAAACTCGCCCGATTACAACGGTATGCGTATTTTTTCCCTAGCCCATTCTGGTTAAGCGTTTGGAGTAGCAGAAGTGCGAAAAATTTGTTGTCTTCTCAAACATTTCTTAGCTTCAAACTCCCATATCTCGCGGACGGATTGACCTAACCCAAAAATTCCTGTTGCACCTGAAAGTAGAAACTCGCCCGATTACAACGGTGTGTGTATTTTTTCCCTAGGCCATTCTGGTTAAGCGTTTGGAGCAACAGAATTGCGAAAAATTTTTTGCCTTCTCAACCATTTCTTGGTTTCAAACTCCCATATCTCGCGACGGATTGACCTAACCCAAAAATTCTTATTGCACCTGAAAGTAGAAACTCGCCCGATTACAACGGTATGTGTATTTTTTCCCTAGGCCATTCTGGTTAAGCGTTTGGGGCAGCAGAATTGCGAAAAATTTTTTGCCTTATCAACCATTTCTTGGCTTCAATCTGCCATATCTCGCGAACGGATTGACCTAACCCAAAAATTCCTGTTGCGTGTGAAAGTAGAAACTCGCCCGTATACAACGGTATGTGTATTTTTTCCCTAGCCCATTCTGGTTAAGCGTTTGGAGCAGCAGAATTGCGAAAAATTTTTTGCCTTATCAACCATTTCTTGGCTTCAATATGCCATATCTCGCGTACGGATTGACCTAACCCAAAAATTCCTGTTGCGTGTGAAAGTAGAAACTCGCCCGAATACAACGGTATGTGTATTTTTTCCCTAGCCCATTCTGGTTAAGCGTTTGGAGCAGCAGAATTGCGAAAAATTTGTTGTCTTCTCAACCATTTCTTAGCTTCAAAGTCCCATACCTCGCGAACGGATTGACCAAACCCAAAAATTCCTGCTGAGTCTGAAAGTAGAAACTCGCCCGATTACAACGGTATGCGTATTTTTTCCCTAGCCCATTCTGGTTAAGCGTTTGGAGCAGCAGAAGTGCGAAAAAT
Source organism: Ptiloglossa arizonensis (assembly GCF_051014685.1). Lineage (NCBI taxonomy): Eukaryota > Metazoa > Arthropoda > Insecta > Hymenoptera > Colletidae > Ptiloglossa > Ptiloglossa arizonensis. The sequence goes on along the minus strand of NW_027478687.1, from coordinate 366,480 downwards.
TTGTTGTCTTCTCAACCATTTCTTAGCTTCAAACTCCCATATCTCGCGAACGGATTGACCAAACCCAAAAATTCCTGCTGCGTCTGAAAGTAGAAACTCGCCCGATTACAACGATATGCGTATTTTTTCTCTAGGCCATTCTGGTTAAGCGTTTGGAGCAGCAGAATTGCGAAAAATGTTTTGCCTTCTCAACCATTTCTTGGTTTCAAACTCCCATATCTCGCGAACGGATTGACATAACCCAAAAATTCCTATTGCATCTGAAAGTAGAAACCCGCCCGATTACAACGGTATGTGTATTTTTCCCCTAGGTCATTCTGGTTAAGCGTTTGGAGCAGCAGAATTGCGAAAAATTTTTTGCCTTCTCAACCATTTCTTGGCTTCAAACTCCCATATCTCGCGAACGGATTGACCTAACCCAAAAATTCCTGCTGCATCTGAAAGTAGAAACTCGCCCGATTACAACGGTATGTGTATTTTTTCCCTAGGCCATTCTGGTTAAGCGTTTGGAGCAGCAGAATTGCGAAAAATTTGTTGTCTTCTCAACCATTTCTTAGCTTCAAAGTCCCATACCTCGCGAACGGATTGACCAAACCCAAAAATTCCTGCTGAGTCTGAAAGTAGAAACTCGCCCGATTACAAAGGTATGCGTATTTTTTCCCTAGCCCATTCTGGTTAAGCGTTTGGAGCAGCAGAATTGCGAAAAATTTTTTGCCTTATCAACCATTTCTTGGCTTCAATCTGCCATATCTCGCGAACGGATTGACCTAACCCAAAAATTCCTGTTGCGTGTGAAAGTAGAAACTCGCCCGATTACAACGGTATGTGTATTTTTTCCCCAGCCCATTCTGGTTAAGCGTTTGGAGCAGCAGAATTGCGAAAAATTTGTTGTCTCCTCAACCATTTCTTAGCTTCAAACTCCCATATCTCGCGAACGGATTGACCTAACCCAAAAATTCCTGTTGCATCTGAAAGTAGAAACTCTCCCGATTACAACGGTGTGTGTATTTTTTCCCTAGGCCATTCTGGTTAAGCGTTTGGAGCAACAGAATTGCGAAAAATTTTTTGCCTTCTCAACCATTTCTTGGTTTCAAACTCCCATATCTCGCGACGGATTGACCAAACCCAAACATTCCTGCTGCGTCTGAAAGTAGAAACTCGCCCGATTACAACGATATGCGTATTTTTTCACTAGGCCATTCTGGTTAAGCGTTTGGAGCAGCAGAATTGCGAAAAATGTTTTGCCTTCTCAACCATTTCTTAGCTTCAAAGTCCCATATCTCGCGAACGGATTGACCAAACCCAAAAATTCCTGCTGAGTCTGAAAGTAGAAACTCGCCCGATTACAACGGTATGCGTATTTTTTTCCCTAGCCCATTCTGGTTAAGCGTTTTGAGTAGCAGAAGTGCGAAAAATTTGTTGTCTTCTCAAACATTTCTTAGCTTCAAACTCCCATATCTCGCGGACGGATTGACCTAACCCAAAAAATTCCTGTTGCACCTGAAAGTAGAACTCGCCCGATTACAACGGTGTGTGTGTATTTTTTCCCTAGGCCATTCTGGTTAAGCGTTTGGAGCAACAGAATTGCGGAAAAATTTTTTTGCCTTCTCAACCATTTCTGGTTTCAACTCCCATATCTCGCGACGGATTGACCTAACCCAAAAATTCTTATTGCACCTGAAAGTAGAAACTCGCCCGATTACAACGGTATGTGTATTTTTTCCCTAGGCCATTCTGGTTAAGCGTTTGGGGGCAGCAGAATTGCGAAAAATTTTTTGCCTTATCAACCATTTCTTGGCTTCAATCTGCCATATCTCGCGAACGATTGACCTAACCCAAAAATTCCTGTTGCGTGTGAAAGTAGAAACTCGCCCGTATACAACGGTATGTGTATTTTTTTCCCTAGCCCATTCTGGTTAAGCGTTTGGAGCAGCAGAATTGCGAAAATTTTTTGCCTTATCAACCATTTCTTGGCTTCAATATGCCATATCTCGCGTACGGATTGACCTAACCCAAAAATTCCTGTTGCGTGTGAAAGTAGAAACTCGCCCGAATACAACGGTATGTGTATTTTTTCCCTAGCCCATTCTGGTTAAGCGTTTGGAGCAGCAGAATTGCGAAAAATTTGTTGTCTTCTCAACCATTTCTTAGCTTCAAAGTCCCATACCTCGCGAACGGATTGACCAAACCCAAAAATTCCTGCTGAGTCTGAAAGTAGAAACTCGCCCGATTACAACGGTATGCGTATTTTTTCCCTAGCCCATTCTGGTTAAGCGTTTGGAGCAGCAGAAGTGCGAAAAATTTGTTGTCTTCTCAACCATTTCTTAGCTTCAAACTCCCATATCTCGCGAACGGATTGACCAAACCCAAAAATTCCTGCTGCGTCTGAAAGTAGAAACTCGCCCAATTACAACGATATGCGTATTTTTTCTCTAGGCCATTCTGGTTAAGCGTTTGGAGCAGCAGAATTGCGAAAAATGTTTTGCCTTCTCAACCATTTCTTGGTTTCAAACTCCCATATCTCGCGAACGGATTGACATAACCCAAAAATTCCTATTGCATCTGAAAGTAGAAACCCGCCCGATTACAACGGTATGTGTATTTTTCCCCTAGGTCATTCTGGTTAAGCGTTTGGAGCAGCAGAATTGCGAAAAATTTTTTGCCTTCTCAACCATTTCTTGGCTTCAAACTCCCATATCTCGCGAACGGATTGACCTAACCCAAAAATTCCTGCTGCATCTGAAAGTAGAAACTCGCCCGATTACAACGGTATGTGTATTTTTTCCCTAGGCCATTCTGGTTAAGCGTTTGGAGCAGCAGAATTGCGAAAAATTTGTTGTCTTCTCAACCATTTCTTAGCTTCAAAGTCCCATACCTCGCGAACGGATTGACCAAACCCAAAAATTCCTGCTGAGTCTGAAAGTAGAAACTCGCCCGATTACAAAGGTATGCGTATTTTTTCCCTAGCCCATTCTGGTTAAGCGTTTGGAGCAGCAGAATTGCGAAAAATTTTTTGCCTTATCAACCATTTCTTGGCTTCAATCTGCCATATCTCGCGAACGGATTGACCTAACCCAAAAATTCCTGTTGCGTGTGAAAGTAGAAACTCGCCCGATTACAACGGTATGTGTATTTTTTCCCCAGCCCATTCTGGTTAAGCGTTTGGAGCAGCAGAATTGCGAAAAATTTGTTGTCTCCTCAACCATTTCTTAGCTTCAAACTCCCATATCTCGCGAACGGATTGACCTAACCCAAAAATTCCTGTTGCATCTGAAAGTAGAAACTCTCCCGATTACAACGGTGTGTGTATTTTTTCCCTAGGCCATTCTGGTTAAGCGTTTGGAGCAACAGAATTGCGAAAAATTTTTTGCCTTCTCAACCATTTCTTGGTTTCAAACTCCCATATCTCGCGACGGATTGACCTAACCCAAAAATTCCTATTGCACCTGAACGTAGAAACTCGCCCGATTACAACGGTATGTGTATTTTTTCCCTAGGCCATTCTGGTTAAGCGTTTGGAGCAGCAGAATTGCGAAAAATTTTTTGCCTTATCAACCATTTCTTGGCTTCAATCTGCCATATCTCGCGAACGGATTGACCTAACCTAAAAATTCCTGTTGCGTGTGAAAGTAGAAACTCGCCCGATTACAACGGTATGTGTATTTTTTCCCTAGCCCATTCTGGTTAAGCGTTTGGAGCAGCAGAATTGGGAAAAATTTGTTGTCTTCTCAACCATTTCTTAGCTTCAAAGTCCCATATCTCGCGAACGGATTGACCAAACCCAAAAATTCCTGTTGCATCTGAAAGTAGAAACTCGCCCGATTACAACGGTATGTGTATTTTTTCCCTAGGTCATTCTGGTTAAGCGTTTGGAGCAGCAGAATTGCGAAAAATTTGTTGTCTTCTCAACCATTTCTTAGCTTCAAACTCCCATATCTCGCGAACGGATTGACCAAACCCAAACATTCCTGCTGCGTCTGAAAGTAGAAACTCGCCCGATTACAACGATATGCGTATTTTTTCACTAGGCCATTCTGGTTAAGCGTTTGGAGCAGCAGAATTGCGAAAAATGTTTTGCCTTCTCAACCATTTCTTGGCTTCAAACTCCCATATCTCGCGACGGATTGACCTAACCCAAAAATTCCTATTGCACCTGAACGTAGAAACTCGCCCGATTACAACGGTATGTGTATTTTTTCCCTAGGCCATTCTGGTTAAGCGTTTGGAGCAGCAGAAGTGCGAAAAATTTTTTGTCTTCTCAACCATTTCTTAGCTTCAAACTCCCATATCTCGCGAACGGATTGACCTAACCCAAAAATTCCTGTTGCATCTGAAAGTAGAAACTCTCCCGATTACAACGGTGTGTGTATTTTTTCCCTAGGCCATTCTGGTTAAGCGTTTGGAGCAACAGAATTGCGAAAAATTTTTTGCCTTCTCAACCATTTCTTGGTTTCAAACTCCCATATCTCGCGACGGATTGACCTAACCCAAAAATTCCTATTGCACCTGAACGTAGAAACTCGCCCGATTACAACGGTATGTGTATTTTTTCCCTAGGCCATTCTGGTTAAGCGTTTGGAGCAGCAGAATTGCGAAAAATTTTTTGCCTTATCAACCATTTCTTGGCTTCAATCTGCCATATCTCGCGAACGGATTGACCTAACCCAAAAATTCCTGTTGCGTGTGAAAGTAGAAACTCGCCCGATTACAACGGTATGTGTATTTTTTCCCTAGCCCAATCTGGTTAAGCGTTTGGAGCAGCAGAATTGCGAAAAATTTGTTGTCTTCTCAACCATTTCTTAGCTTCAAAGTCCCATATCTCGCGAACGGATTGACCAAACCCAAAAATTCCTGTTGCATCTGAAAGTAGAAACTCGCCCGATTACAACGGTATGTGTATTTTTTCCCTAGGCCATTCTGGTTAAGCTTTTGGAGCAGCAGAATTGCGAAAAATTTTTTGCTTTCTCAACCATTTCTTGGCTTCAAACTCCCATATCTCGCGAACGGATTGACCTAACCCAAAAATTCCTGCTGCATCTGAAAGTAGAAACTCGCCCGATTACAACGGTATGTGTATTTTTTCCCTAAGCCATTCTGGTAAAGCGTTTGGAGCAGCAGAATTGCGAAAAATTTTTTGCCTTATCAAAAATTTCTTGGCTTCAATCTGCCATATCTCGCGAACGGATTGACCTAACCCAAAAATTCCTGTTGCGTGTGAAAGTAGAAACTCGCCCGATTACAACGGTATGCGTATTTTTTCCCTAGCCCATTCTGGTTAAGCGTTTGGAGCAGCAGAAGTGCGAAAAATTTGTTGTCTTCTCAACCATTTCTTAGCTTCAAACTCCCATATCTCGCGAACGGATTGACCAAACCCAAAAATTCCTGCTGCGTCTGAAAGTAGAAACTCGCCCGATTACAACGATTAGCGTATTTTTTCTCTAGGCCATTCTGGTTAAGCGTTTGGAGCAGCAGAATTGCGAAAAATGTTTTGCCTTCTCAACCATTTCTTGGTTTCAAACTCCCATACCTCGCGAACGGATTGACATAACCCAAAAATTCCTATTGCATCTGAAAGTAGAAACCCGCCCGATTACAACGGTATGTGTATTTTTCCCCTAGGTCATTCTGGTTAAGCGTTTGGAGCAGCAGAATTGCGAAAAATTTTTTGCCTTCTCAACCATTTCTTGGCTTCAAACTCCCATATCTCGCGAACGGATTGACCTAACCCAAAAATTCCTGCTGCATCTGAAAGTAGAAACTCGCCCGATTACAACGGTATGTGTATTTTTTCCCTAGGCCATTCTGGTTAAGCGTTTGGAGCAGCAGAATTGCGAAAAATTTTTTGCCTTATCAACCATTTCTTGGCTTCAAACTCCCATATCTCGCGAACGGATTGACCTAACCCAAAAATTCCTGCTGCATCTGAAAGTAGAAACTCGCCCGATTACAACGGTATGTGTATTTTTTTCCCTAGGCCATTCTGGTTAAGCGTTTGGAGCAACAGAATTGCGAAAAATTTTTTGCCTTCTCAACCATTTCTTGGTTTCAAATTCCCATATCTCGCGACGGATTGACCTAACCCAAAAAATTCTTATTGCACCTGAAAGTAGAAAGTCGCCCGATTACAACGGTATGTGTATTTTTTCCCTAGGCCATTCTGGTTAAGCGTTTGGGGCAGCAGAATTGCGAAAAATTTTTTGCCTTATCAACCATTTCTTGGCTTCAATCTGCCATATCTCGCGAACGGATTGACCTAACCCAAAAATTCCTGTTGCGTGTGAAAGTAGAAACTCGCCCGTATACAACGGTATGTGTATTTTTTCCCTAGCCCATTCTGGTTAAGCGTTTGGAGCAGCAGAATTGCGAAAAATTTTTTGCCTTATCAACCATTTCTTGGCTTCAATATGCCATATCTCGCGTACGGATTGACCTAACCCAAAAATTCCTGTTGCGTGTGAAAGTAGAAACTCGCCCGAATACAACGGTATGTGTATTTTTTCCCTAGCCCATTCTGGTTAAGCGTTTGGAGCAGCAGAATTGCGAAAAATTTGTTGTCTTCTCAACCATTTCTTAGCTTCAAAGTCCCATACCTCGCGAACGGATTGACCAAACCCAAAAATTCCTGTTGCGTGTGAAAGTAGAAACTCGCCCGATTACAACGGTATGTGTATTTTTTCCCTAGCCCAATCTGGTTAAGCGTTTGGAGCAGCAGAATTGCGAAAAATTTGTTGTCTTCTCAACCATTTCTTAGCTTCAAAGTCCCATATCTCGCGAACGGATTGACCAAACCCAAAAATTCCTGTTGCATCTGAAAGTAGAAACTCGCCCGATTACAACGGTATGTGTATTTTTTCCCTAGGCCATTCTGGTTAAGCGTTTGGAGCAGCAGAATTGCGAAAAATTTTTTGCTTTCTCAACCATTTCTTGGCTTCAAACTCCCATATCTCGCGAACGGATTGACCTAACCCAAAAATTCCTGCTGCATCTGAAAGTAGAAACTCGCCCGATTACAACGGTATGTGTATTTTTTCCCTAGGCCATTCTGGTAAAGCGTTTGGAGCAGCAGAATTGCGAAAAATTTTTTGCCTTATCAACCATTTCTTGGCTTCAATCTGCCATATCTCGCGAACGGATTGACCTAACCCAAAAATTCCTGTTGCGTGTGAAAGTAGAAACTCGCCCGATTACAACGGTATGTGTATTTTTTCCCTAGCCCATTCTGGTTAAGCGTTTGGAGCAGCAGAATTGGGAAAAATTTGTTGTCTTTTCAACCATTTCTTAGCTTCAAAGTCCCATATCTCGCGAACGGATTGACCAAACCCAAAAATTCCTGCTGAGTCTGAAAGTAGAAACTCGCCCGATTACAACGGTATGCGTATTTTTTCCCTAGCCCATTCTGGTTAAGCGTTTGGAGCAGCAGAAGTGCGAAAAATTTGTTGTCTTCTCAAACATTTCTTAGCTTCAAACTCCCATATCTCGCGGACGGATTGACCTAACCCAAAAATTCCGGTTGCACCTGAAAGTAGAAACTCGCCCGATTACAACGGTGTGTGTATTTTTTCCCTAGGCCATTCTGGTTAAGCGTTTGGAGCAACAGAATTGCGAAAAATTTTTTGCCTTCTCAACCATTTCTTGGTTTCAAACTCCCATATCTCGCGACGGATTGACCTAACCCAAAAATTCCTATTGCACCTGAACGTAGAAACTCGCCCGATTACAACGGTATGTGTATTTTTTCCCTAGGCCATTCTGGATAAGCGTTTGGAGCAGCAGAATTGCGAAAAATTTTTTGCCTTATCAACCATTTCTTGGCTTCAATCTGCCATATCTCGCGAACGGATTGACCTAACCCAAAAATTCCTGTTGCGTGTGAAAGTAGAAACTCGCCCGATTACAACGGTATGTGTATTTTTTCCCTAGCCCAATCTGGTTAAGCGTTTGGAGCAGCAGAATTGCGAAAAATTTGTTGTCTTCTCAACCATTTCTTAGGTTCAAAGTCCCATATCTCGCGAACGGAATGACCAAACCCAAAAATTCCTGTTGCATCTGAAAGTAGAAACTCGCCCGATTACAACGGTATGTGTATTTTTTCCCTAGGCCATTCTGGTTAAGCGTTTGGAGCAGCAGAATTGCGAAAAATTTTTTGCCTTATCAACCATTTCTTGGCTTCAATCTGCCATATCTCGCGAACGGATTGACCTAACCCAAAAATTCCTGTTGCGTGTGAAAGTAGAAACTCGCCCGATTACAACGGTATGTGTATTTTTTCCCTAGCCCAATCTGGTTAAGCGTTTGGAGCAGCAGAATTGCGAAAAATTTGTTGTCTTCTCCACCATTTCTTAGCTTCAAAGTCCCATATCTCGCGAACGGATTGACCAAACCCAAAAATTCCTGTTGCATCTGAAAGTAGAAACTCGCCCGATTACAACGGTATGTGTATTTTTTCCCTAGGCCATTCTGGTTAAGCGTTTGGAGCAGCAGAATTGCGAAAAATTTTTTGCTTTCTCAACCATTTCTTGGCTTCAAACTCCCATATCTCGCGAACGGATTGACCTAACCCAAAAATTCCTGCTGCATCTGAAAGTAGAAACTCGCCCGATTACAACGGTATGTGTATTTTTTCCCTAGGCCATTCTGGTAAAGCGTTTGGAGCAGCAGAATTGCGAAAAATTTTTTGCCTTATCAACCATTTCTTGGCTTCAATCTGCCATATCTCGCGAACGGATTGACCTAACCCAAAAATTCCTGTTGCGTGTGAAAGTAGAAACTCGCCCGATTACAACGGTATGTGTATTTTTTCCCTAGCCCATTCTGGTTAAGCGTTTGGAGCAGCAGAATTGGGAAAAATTTGTTGTCTTTTCAACCATTTCTTAGCTTCAAAGTCCCATATCTCGCGAACGGATTGACCAAACCCAAAAATTCCTGCTGAGTCTGAAAGTAGAAACTCGCCCGATTACAACGGTATGCGTATTTTTTCCCTAGCCCATTCTGGTTAAGCGTTTGGAGCAGCAGAAGTGCGAAAAATTTGTTGTCTTCTCAAACATTTCTTAGCTTCAAACTCCCATATCTCGCGGACGGATTGACCTAACCCAAAAATTCCGGTTGCACCTGAAAGTAGAAACTCGCCCGATTACAACGGTGTGTGTATTTTTTCCCTAGGCCATTCTGGTTAAGCGTTTGGAGCAACAGAATTGCGAAAAATTTTTTGCCTTCTCAACCATTTCTTGGTTTCAAACTCCCATATCTCGCGACGGATTGACCTAACCCAAAAATTCCTATTGCACCTGAACGTAGAAACTCGCCCGATTACAACGGTATGTGTATTTTTTCCCTAGGCCATTCTGGATAAGCGTTTGGAGCAGCAGAATTGCGAAAAATTTTTTGCCTTATCAACCATTTCTTGGCTTCAATCTGCCATATCTCGCGAACGGATTGACCTAACCCAAAAATTCCTGTTGCGTGTGAAAGTAGAAACTCGCCCGATTACAACGGTATGTGTATTTTTTCCCTAGCCCAATCTGGTTAAGCGTTTGGAGCAGCAGAATTGCGAAAAATTTGTTGTCTTCTCAACCATTTCTTAGGTTCAAAGTCCCATATCTCGCGAACGGAATGACCAAACCCAAAAATTCCTGTTGCATCTGAAAGTAGAAACTCGCCCGATTACAACGGTATGTGTATTTTTTCCCTAGGCCATTCTGGTTAAGCGTTTGGAGCAGCAGAATTGCGAAAAATTTTTTGCCTTATCAACCATTTCTTGGCTTCAATCTGCCATATCTCGCGAACGGATTGACCTAACCCAAAAATTCCTGTTGCGTGTGAAAGTAGAAACTCGCCCGATTACAACGGTATGTGTATTTTTTCCCTAGCCCAATCTGGTTAAGCGTTTGGAGCAGCAGAATTGCGAAAAATTTGTTGTCTTCTCCACCATTTCTTAGCTTCAAAGTCCCATATCTCGCGAACGGATTGACCAAACCCAAAAATTCCTGTTGCATCTGAAAGTAGAAACTCGCCCGATTACAACGGTATGTGTATTTTTTCCCTAGGCCATTCTGGTTAAGCGTTTGGAGCAGCAGAATTGCGAAAAATTTTTTGCTTTCTCAACCATTTCTTGGCTTCAAACTCCCATATCTCGCGAACGGATTGACCTAACCCAAAAATTCCTGCTGCACCTGAAAGTAGAAACTCGCCCGATTACAACGGTATGTGTATTTTTTCCCTAGGCCATTCTGGTAAAGCGTTTGGAGCAGCAGAATTGCGAAAAATTTTTTGCCTTATCAACCATTTCTTGGCTTCAATCTGCCATATCTCGCGAACGGATTGACCTAACCCAAAAATTCCTGTTGCGTGTGAAAGTAGAAACTCGCTCGATTACAACGGTATGTGTATTTTTTCCCTAGCCCATTCTGGTTAAGCGTTTGGAGCAGCAGAATTGGGAAAAATTTGTTTTCTTTTCAACCATTTCTTAGGTTCAAAGTCCCATATCTCGCGAACGGAATGACCAAACCCAAAAATTCCTGTTGCATCTGAAAGTAGAAACTCGCCCGATTACAACGGTATGTGTATTTTTTCCCTAGGCCATTCTGGTTAAGCGTTTGGAGCAGCAGAATTGCGAAAAATTTTTTGCTTTCTCAACCATTTCTTGGCTTCAAACTCCCATATCTCGCGAACGGATTGACCTAACCCAAAAATTCCTGCTGCATCTGAAAGTAGAAACTCGCCCGATTACAACGGTATGTGTATTTTTTCCCTAGGCCATTCTGGTAAAGCGTTTGGAGCAGCAGAATTGCGAAAAATTTTTTGCCTTATCAATCATTTCTTGGCTTCAATCTGCCATATCTCGCGAACGGATTGACCTAACCCAAAAATTCCTGTTGCGTGTGAAAGTAGAAACTCGCTCGATTACAACGGTATGTGTATTTTTTCCCTAGCCCATTCTGGTTAAGCGTTTGGAGCAGCAGAATTGGGAAAAATTTGTTTTCTTTTCAACCATTTCTTAGGTTCAAAGTCCCATATCTCGCGAACGGAATGACCAAACCCAAAAATTCCTGTTGCATCTGAAAGTAGAAACTCGCCCGATTACAACGGTATACGTATTTTTTCCCTAGCCCATTCTGGTTAAGCGTTTGGAGCAGCAGAAGTGCGAAAAATTTGTTGTCTTCTCAAACATTTCTTAGCTTCAAACTCCCATATCTCGCGGACGGATTGACCTAACCCAAAAATTCCTGTTGCACCTGAAAGTAGAAACTCGCCCGATTACAACGGTGTGTGTATTTTTTCCCTAGGCCATTCTGGTTAAGCGTTTGGAGCAACAGAATTGCGAAAAATTTTTTGCCTTCTCAACCATTTCTTGGTTTCAAACTCCCATATCTCGCGACGGATTGACCTAACCCAAAAATTCCTATTGCACCTGAACGTAGAAACTCGCCCGATTACAACGGTATGTGTATTTTTTCCCTAGGCCATTCTGGTTAAGCGTTTGGAGCAGCAGAATTGCGAAAAATTTTTTGCCTTATCAACCATTTCTTGGCTTCAATCTGCCATATCTCGCGAACGGATTGACCTAACCCAAAAATTCCTGTTGCGTGTGAAAGTAGAAACTCGCCCGATTACAACGGTATGTGTATTTTTTCCCTAGCCCAATCTGGTTAAGCGTTTGGAGCAGCAGAATTGCGAAAAATTTGTTGTCTTCTCAACCATTTCTTAGGTTCAAAGTCCCATATCTCGCGAACGGATTGACCAAACCCAAAAATTCCTGTTGCATCTGAAAGTAGAAACTCGCCCGATTACAACGGTATGTGTATTTTTTCCCTAGGCCATTCTGGTTAAGCGTTTGGAGCAGCAGAATTGCGAAAAATTTTTTGCTTTCTCAACCATTTCTTGGCTTCAAACTCCCATATCTCGCGAACGGATTGACCTAACCCAAAAATTCCTGCTGCATCTGAAAGTAGAAACTCGCCCGATTACAACGGTATGTGTATTTTTTCCCTAGGCCATTCTGGTAAAGCGTTTGGAGCAGCAGAATTGCGAAAAATTTGTTGTCTTCTCAACCATTTCTTAGGTTCAAAGTCCCATATCTCGCGAACGGATTGACCAAACCCAAAAATTCCTGTTGCATCTGAAAGTAGAAACTCGCCCGATTACAACGGTATGTGTATTTTTTCCCTAGGCCATTCTGGTTAAGCGTTTGGAGCAGCAGAATTGCGAAAAATTTTTTGCTTTCTCAACCATTTCTTGGCTTCAAACTCCCATATCTCGCGAACGGATTGACCTAACCCAAAAATTCCTGCTGCATCTGAAAGTAGAAACTCGCCCGATTACAACGGTATGTGTATTTTTTCCCTAGGCCATTCTGGTAAAGCGTTTGGAGCAGCAGAATTGCGAAAAATTTTTTGCCTTATCAACCATTTCTTGGCTTCAATCTGCCATATCTCGCGAACGGATTGACCTAACCCAAAAATTCCTGTTGCGTGTGAAAGTAGAAACTCGCTCGATTACAACGGTATGTGTATTTTTTCCCTAGCCCATTCTGGTTAAGCGTTTGGAGCAGCAGAATTGGGAAAAATTTGTTTTCTTTTCAACCATTTCTTAGGTTCAAAGTCCCATATCTCGCGAACGGAATGACCAAACCCAAAAATTCCTGTTGCATCTGAAAGTAGAAACTCGCCCGATTACAACGGTATGTGTATTTTTTCCCTAGGCCATTCTGGTTAAGCGTTTGGAGCAGCAGAATTGCGAAAAATTTTTTGCTTTCTCAACCATTTCTTGGCTTCAAACTCCCATATCTCGCGAACGGATTGACCTAACCCAAAAATTCCTGCTGCATCTGAAAGTAGAAACTCGCCCGATTACAACGGTATGTGTATTTTTTCCCTAGGCCATTCTGGTAAAGCGTTTGGAGCAGCAGAATTGCGAAAAATTTTTTGCCTTATCAACCATTTCTTGGCTTCAATCTGCCATATCTCGCGAACGGATTGACCTAACCCAAAAATTCCTGTTGCGTGTGAAAGTAGAAACTCGCTCGATTACAACGGTATGTGTATTTTTTCCCTAGCCCATTCTGGTTAAGCGTTTGGAGCAGCAGAATTGGGAAAAATTTGTTTTCTTTTCAACCATTTCTTAGGTTCAAAGTCCCATATCTCGCGAACGGAATGACCAAACCCAAAAATTCCTGTAGCATCTGAAAGTAGAAACTCGCCCGATTACAACGGTATGTGTATTTTTTCCCTAGCCCATTCTGGTTAAGCGTTTGGAGCAGCAGAATTGCGAAAAATTTTTTGCTTTCTCAACCATTTCTTGGCTTCAAACTCCCATATCTCGCGAACGGATTGACCTAACCCAAAAATTCCTGCTGCATCTGAAAGTAGAAACTCGCCCGATTACAACGGTATGTGTATTTTTTCCCTAGGCCATTCTGGTAAAGCGTTTGGAGCAGCAGAATTGCGAAAAATTTTTTGCCTTATCAACCATTTCTTGGCTTCTATCTGCCATATCTCGCGAACGGATTGACCTAACCCAAAAATTCCTGTTGCGTGTGAAAGTAGAAACTCGCCCGATTACAACGGTATGTGTATTTTTTCCCTAGCCCATTCTGGTTAAGCGTTTGGAGCAGCAGAATTGGGAAAAATTTGTTGTCTTCTCAACCATTTCTTAGCTTCAAAGTCCCATATCTCGCGAACGGATTGACCAAACCCAAAAATTCCTGCTGAGTCTGAAAGTAGAAACTCTCCCGATTACAACGGTGTGTGTATTTTTTCCCTAGGCCATTCTGGTTAAGCGTTTGGAGCAACAGAATTGCGAAAAATTTTTTGCCTTCTCAACCATTTCTTGGTTTCAAACTCCCATATCTCGCGACGGATTGACATAACCCAAAAATTCCTATTGCACCTGAACGTAGAAACTCGCCCGATTACAACGGTATGTGTATTTTTTCCCTAGGCCATTCTGGTTAAGCGTTTGGAGCAGCAGAATTGCGAAAAATTTTTTGCCTTATCAACCATTTCTTGGCTTGAATCTGCCATATCTCGCGAACGGATTGACCTAACCCAAAAATTCCTGTTGCGTGTGAAAGTAGAAACTCGCCCGATTACAACGGTATGTGTATTTTTTCCCTAGCCCAATCTGGTTAAGCGTTTGGAGCAGCAGAATTGCGAAAAATTTGTTGTCTTCTCAACCATTTCTTAGCTTCAAAGTCCCATATCTCGCGAACGGATTGACCAAACCCAAAAATTCCTGTTGCATCTGAAAGTAGAAACTCGCCCGATTACAACGGTATGTGTATTTTTTCCCTAGGCCATTCTGGTTAAGCGTTTGGAGCAGCAGAATTGCGAAAAATTTTTTGCTTTCTCAACCATTTCTTGGCTTCAAACTCCCATATCTCGCGAACGGATTGACCTAACCCAAAAATACCTGCTGCATCTGAAAGTAGAAACTCGCCCGATTACAACGGTATGTGTATTTTTTCCCTAGGCCATTCTGGTAAAGCGTTTGGAGCAGCAGAATTGCGAAAAATTTTTTGCCTTATCAACCATTTCTTGGCTTCAATCTGCCATATCTCGCGAACGGATTGACCTAACCCAAAAATTCCTGTTGCGTGTGAAAGTAGAAACTCGCTCGATTACAACGGTATGTGTATTTTTTCCCTAGCCCATTCTGGTTAAGCGTTTGGAGCAGCAGAATTGGGAAAAATTTGTTTTCTTTTCAACCATTTCTTAGCTTCAAAGTCCCATATCTCGCGAACGGATTGACCAAACCCAAAAATTCCTGCTGAGTCTGAAAGTAGAAACTCGCCCGATTACAACGGTATGCGTATTTTTTCCCTAGCCCATTCTGGTTAAGCGTTTGGAGCAGCAGAAGTGCGAAAAATTTGTTGTCTTCTCAAACATTTCTTAGCTTCAAACTCCCATATCTCGCGGACGGATTGACCTAACCCAAAAATTCCTGTTGCACCTGAAAGTAGAAACTCGCCCGATTACAACGGTGTGTGTATTTTTTCCCTAGGCCATTCTGGTTAAGCGTTTCGAGCAACAGAATTGCGAAAAATTTTTTGCCTTCTCAACCATTTCTTGGTTTCAAACTCCCATATCTCGCGACGGATTGACCTAACCCAAAAATTCCTATTGCACCTGAACGTAGAAACTCGCCCGATTACAACGGTATGTGTATTTTTTCCCTAGCCCATTCTGGTTAAGCGTTTGGAGCAGCAGAATTGGGAAAAATTTGTTGTCTTCTCAACCATTTCTTAGCTTCAAAGTCCCATATCTCGCGAACGGATTGACCAAACCCAAAAATTCCTGCTGAGTCTGAAAGTAGAAACTCGCCCGATTACAACGGTATGCGTATTTTTTCCCTAGCCCATTCTGGTTAAGCGTTTGGAGCAGCAGAAGTGCGAAAAATTTGTTGTCTTCTCAAACATTTCTTAGCTTCAAACTCCCATATCTCGCGAACGGATTTACCAAACCCAAAAATTCCTGCTGAGTCTGAAAGTAGAAACTCGCCCTATTACAACGGTATGCGTATTTTTTCCCTAGCCCATTCTGGTTAAGCGTTTGGAGCAGCAGAAGTGCGAAAAATTTTTTGTCTTCTCAACCATTTCTTAGCTTCAAACTCCCATATCTCGCGAACGGATTGACCTAACCCAAAAATTCCTGTTGCAT
Organism: Ptiloglossa arizonensis; assembly: GCF_051014685.1. Classification (NCBI taxonomy): domain Eukaryota; kingdom Metazoa; phylum Arthropoda; class Insecta; order Hymenoptera; family Colletidae; genus Ptiloglossa; species Ptiloglossa arizonensis. The sequence continues at coordinate 350,827 of NW_027478687.1, read as the reverse complement.
CTGAAAGTAGAAACTCTCCCGATTACAACGGTGTGTGTATTTTTTCCCTAGGCCATTCTGGTTAAGCGTTTGGAGCAACAGAATTGCGAAAAATTTTTTGCCTTCTCAACCATTTCTTGGTTTCAAACTCCCATATCTCGCGACGGATTGACCTAACCCAAAAATTCCTATTGCACCTGAACGTAGAAAGTCGCCCGATTACAACGGTATGTGTATTTTTTCCCTAGGCCATTCTGGTTAAGCGTTTGGAGCAGCAGAATTGCGAAAAATTTTTTGCTTTCTCAACCATTTCTTGGCTTCAAACTCCCATATCTCGCGAACGGATTGACCTAACCCAAAAATTCCTGCTGCATCTGAAAGTAGAAACTCGCCCGATTACAACGGTATGTGTATTTTTTCCCTAGGCCATTCTGGTAAAGCGTTTGGAGCAGCAGAATTGCGAAAAATTTTTTGCCTTATCAACCATTTCTTGGCTTCAATCTGCCATATCTCGCGAACGGATTGACCTAACCCAAAAATTCCTGTTGCGTGTGAAAGTAGAAACTCGCCCGATTACAACGGTATGTGTATTTTTTCCCTAGCCCAATCTGGTTAAGCGTTTGGAGCAGCAGAATTGCGAAAAATTTGTTGTCTTCTCCACCATTTCTTAGCTTCAAAGTCCCATATCTCGCGAACGGATTGACCAAACCCAAAAATTCCTGTTGCATCTGAAAGTAGAAACTCGCCCGATTACAACGGTATGTGTATTTTTTCCCTAGGCCATTCTGGTTAAGCGTTTGGAGCAGCAGAATTGCGAAAAATTTTTTGCTTTCTCAACCATTTCTTGGCTTCAAACTCCCATATCTCGCGAACGGATTGACCTAACCCAAAAATTCCTGCTGCATCTGAAAGTAGAAACTCGCCCGATTACAACGGTATGTGTATTTTTTCCCTAGGCCATTCTGGTAAAGCGTTTGGAGCAGCAGAATTGCGAAAAATTTGTTGCCTTATCAACCATTTCTTGGCTTCAATCTGCCATATCTCGCGAACGGATTGACCTAACCCAAAAATTCCTGTTGCGTGTGAAAGTAGAAACTCGCCCGATTACAACGGTATGTGTATTTTTTCCCTAGCCCAATCTGGTTAAGCGTTTGGAGCAGCAGAATTGCGAAAAATTTGTTGTCTTCTCAACCATTTCTTAGCTTCAAAGTCCCGTATCTCGCGAACGGATTGACCAAACCCAAAAATTCCTGTTGCATCTGAAAGTAGAAACTCGCCCGATTACAACGGTATGTGTATTTTTTCCCTAGGCCATTCTGGTTAAGCGTTTGGAGCAGCAGAATTGCGAAAAATTTTTTGCTTTCTCAACCATTTCTTGGCTTCAAACTCCCATATCTCGCGAACGGATTGACCTAACCCAAAAATACCTGCTGCATCTGAAAGTAGAAACTCGCCCGATTACAACGGTATGTGTATTTTTTCCCTAGGCCATTCTGGTAAAGCGTTTGGAGCAGCAGAATTGCGAAAAATTTTTTGCCTTATCAACCATTTCTTGGCTTCAATCTGCCATATCTCGCGAACGGATTGACCTAACCCAAAGATTCCTGTTGCGTGTGAAAGTAGAAACTCGCTCGATTACAACGGTATGTGTATTTTTTCCCTAGCCCATTCTGGTTAAGCGTTTGGAGCAGCAGAATTGGGAAAAATTTGTTTTCTTTTCAACCATTTCTTAGCTTCAAAGTCCCATATCTCGCGAACGGATTGACCAAACCCAAAAATTCCTGCTGAGTCTGAAAGTAGAAACTCGCCCGATTACAACGGTATGCGTATTTTTTCCCTAGCCCATTCTGGTTAAGCGTTTGGAGCAGCAGAAGTGCGAAAAATTTGTTGTCTTCTCAAACATTTCTTAGCTTCAAACTCCCATATCTCGCGGACGGATTGACCTAACCCAAAAATTCCTGTTGCACCTGAAAGTAGAAACTCGCCCGATTACAACGGTGTGTGTATTTTTTCCCTAGGCCATTCTGGTTAAGCGTTTGGAGCAACAGAATTGCGAAAAATTTTTTGCCTTCTCAACCATTTCTTGGTTTCAAACTCCCATATCTCGCGACGGATTGACCTAACCCAAAAATTCCTATTGCACCTGAACGTAGAAACTCGCCCGATTACAACGGTATGTGTATTTTTTCCCTAGGCCATTCTGGTTAAGCGTTTGGAGCAGCAGAATTGCGAAAAATTTTTTGCCTTATCAACCATTTCTTGGCTTCAATCTGCCATATCTCGCGAACGGATTGACCTAACCCAAAAATTCCTGTTGCGTGTGAAAGTAGAAACTCGCCCGATTACAACGGTATGTGTATTTTTTCCCTAGCCCAACCTGGTTAAGCGTTTGGAGCAGCAGAATTGCGAAAAATTTGTTGTCTTCTCAACCATTTCTTAGGTTCAAAGTCCCATATCTCGCGAACGGATTGACCAAACCCAAAAATTCCTGTTGCATCTGAAAGTAGAAACTCGCCCGATTACAACGGTATGTGTATTTTTTCCCTAGGCCATTCTGGTTAAGCGTTTGGAGCAGCAGAATTGCGAAAAATTTTTTGCTTTCTCAACCATTTCTTGGCTTCAAACTCCCATATCTCGCGAACGGATTGACCTAACCCAAAAATTCCTGTTGCGTTTGAAAGTAGAAACTCGCCCGATTACAACGGTATGTGTATTTTTTCCCTAGGCCATTCTGGTAAAGCGTTTGGAGCAGCAGAATTGCGAAAAATTTTTTGCCTTATCAACCATTTCTTGGCTTCAATCTGCCATATCTCGCGAACGGATTGACCTAACCCAAAAATTCCTGTTGCGTGTGAAAGTAGAAACTCGCCCGATTACAACGGTATGTGTATTTTTTCCCTAGCCCATTCTGGTTAAGCGTTTGGACCAGCAGAATTGGGAAAAATTTGTTGTCTTCTCAACCATTTCTTAGCTTCAAAGTCCCATATCTCGCGAACGGATTGACCAAACCCAAAAATTCCTGCTGAGTCTGAAAGTAGAAACTCGCCCGATTACAACGGTATGCGTATTTTTTCCCTAGCCCATTCTGGTTAAGCGTTTGGAGCAGCAGAAGTGCGAAAAATTTGTTGTCTTCTCAAACATTTCTTAGCTTCAAACTCCCATATCTCGCGGACGGATTGACCTAACCCAAAAATTCCTGTTGCACCTGAAAGTAGAAACTCGCCCGATTACAACGGTGTGTGTATTTTTTCCCTAGGCCATTCTGGTTAAGCGTTTGGAGCAACAGAATTGCGAAAAATTTTTTGCCTTCTCAACTATTTCTTGGTTTCAAACTCCCATATCTCGCGACGGATTGACCTAACCCAAAAATTCTTATTGCACCTGAAAGTAGAAACTCGCCCGATTACAACGGTATGTGTATTTTTTCCCTAGGCCATTCTGGTTAAGCGTGTGGGGCAGCAGAATTGCGAAAAATTTTTTGCCTTATCAACCATTTCTTGGCTTCAATCTGCCATATCTCGCGAACGGATTGACCTAACCCAAAAATTCCTGTTGCGTGTGAAAGTAGAAACTCGCCCGTATACAACGGTATGTGTATTTTTTCCCTAGCCCATTCTGGTTAAGCGTTTGGAGCAGCAGAATTGCGAAAAATTTTTTGCCTTATCAACCATTTCTTGGCTTCAATATGCCATATCTCGCGAACGGATTGACCTAACCCAAAAATTCCTGTTGCGTGTGAAAGTAGAAACTCGCCCGAATACAACGGTATGTGTATTTTTTCCCTAGCCCATTCTGGTTAAGCGTTTGGAGCAGCAGAATTGCGAAAAATTTGTTGTCTTCTCAACCATTTCTTAGCTTCAAAGTCCCATACCTCGCGAACGGATTGACCAAACCCAAAAATTCCTGCTGAGTCTGAAAGTAGAAACTCGCCCGATTACAACGGTATGCGTATTTTTTCCCTAGCCCATTCTGGTTAAGCGTTTGGAGCAGCAGAAGTGCGAAAAATTTGTTGTCTTCTCAAACATTTCTTAGCTTCAAACTCCCATATCTCGCGGACGGATTGACCTAACCCAAAAATTCCTGTTGCACCTGAAAGTAGAAACTCGCCCGATTACAACGGTGTGTGTATTTTTTCCCTAGGCCATTCTGGTTAAGCGTTTGGAGCAACAGAATTGCGAAAAATTTTTTGCCTTCTCAACCATTTCTTGGTTTCAAACTCCCATATCTCGCGACGGATTGACCTAACCCAAAAATTCTTATTGCACCTGAAAGTAGAAACTCGCCCGATTACAACGATATGTGTATTTTTTCCCTAGGCCATTCTGGTTAAGCGTGTGGGGCAGCAGAATTGCGAAAAATTTTTTGCCTTATCAACCATTTCTTGGCTTCAATCTGCCATATCTCGCGAACGGATTGACCTAACCCAAAAATTCCTGTTGCGTGTGAAAGTAGAAACTCGCCCGATTTCAACGGTATGTGTATTTTTTCCCTAGCCCAATCTGGTTAAGCGTTTGGAGCAGCAGAATTGCGAAAAATTTGTTGTCTTCTCAACCATTTCTTAGGTTCAAAGTCCCATATCTCGCGAACGGAATGACCAATCCCAAAAATTCCTGTTGCATCTGAAAGTAGAAACTCGCCCGATTACAACGGTATGTGTATTTTTTCCCTAGGCCATTCTGGTTAAGCGTTTGGAGCAGCAGAATTGCGAAAAATTTTTTGCTTTCTCAACCATTTCTTGGCTTCAAACTCCCATATCTCGCGAACGGATTGACCTAACCCAAAAATTCCTGCTGCATCTGAAAGTAGAAACTCGCCCGATTACAACGGTATGTGTATTTTTTCCCTAGGCCATTCTGGTAAAGCGTTTGGAGCAGCAGAATTGCGAAAAATTTTTTGCCTTATCAACCATTTCTTGGCTTCAATCTGCCATATCTCGCGAACGGATCGACCTAACCCAAAAATTCCTGTTGCGTGTGAAAGTAGAAACTCGCCCGATTACAACGGTATGTGTATTTTTTCCCTAGCCCATTCTGGTTAAGCGTTTGGAGCAGCAGAATTGGGAAAAATTTGTTGTCTTCTCAACCATTTCTTAGCTTCAAAGTCCCATATCTCGCGAACGGATTGACCAAACCCAAAAATTCCTGCTGAGTCTGAAAGTAGAAACTCGCCCGATTACAACGGTATGCGTATTTTTTCCCTAGCCCATTCTGGTTAAGCGTTTGGAGCAGCAGAAGTGCGAAAAATTTGTTGTCTTCTCAAACATTTCTTAGCTTCAAACTCCCATATCTCGCGAACGGATTGACCAAACCCAAAAATTCCTGCTGATTCTGAAAGTAGAAACTCGCCCTATTACAACGGTATGCGTATTTTTTCCCTAGCCCATTCTGGTTAAGCGTTTGGAGCAGCAGAAGTGCGAAAAATTTTTTGTCTTCTCAACCATTTCTTAGCTTCAAACTCCCATATCTCGCGAACGGATTGACCTAACCCAAAAATTCCTGTTGCATCTGAAAGTAGAAACTCTCCCGATTACAACGGTGTGTGTATTTTTTCCCTAGGCCATTCTGGTTAAGCGTTTGGAGCAACAGAATTGCGAAAAATTTTTTGCCTTCTCAACCATTTCTTGGTTTCAAACTCCCATATCTCGCGACGGATTGACCTAACCCAAAAATTCTTATTGCACCTGAAAGTAGAAACTCGCCCGATTACAACGATATGTGTATTTTTTCCCTAGGCCATTCTGGTTAAGCGTGTGGGGCAGCAGAATTGCGAAAAATTTTTTGCCTTATCAACCATTTCTTGGCTTCAATCTGCCATATCTCGCGAACGGATTGACCTAACCCAAAAATTCCTGTTGCGTGTGAAAGTAGAAACTCGCCCGATTACAACGGTATGTGTATTTTTTCCCTAGCCCAATCTGGTTAAGCGTTTGGAGCAGCAGAATTGCGAAAAATTTGTTGTCTTCTCAACCATTTCTTAGGTTCAAAGTCCCATATCTCGCGAACGGAATGACCAAACCCAAAAATTCCTGTTGCATCTGAAAGTAGAAACTCGCCCGATTACAACGGTATGTGTATTTTTTCCCTAGGCCATTCTGGTTAAGCGTTTGGAGCAGCAGAATTGCGAAAAATTTTTTGCTTTCTCAACCATTTCTTGGCTTCAAACTCCCATATCTCGCGAACGGATTGACCTAACCCAAAAATTCCTGCTGCATCTGAAAGTAGAAACTCGCCCGATTACAACGGTATGTGTATTTTTTCCCTAGGCCATTCTGGTAAAGCGTTTGGAGCAGCAGAATTGCGAAAAATTTTTTGCCTTATCAACCATTTCTTGGCTTCAATCTGCCATATCTCGCGAACGGATCGACCTAACCCAAAAATTCCTGTTGCGTGTGAAAGTAGAAACTCGCCCGATTACAACGGTATGTGTATTTTTTTCCCTAGCCCATTCTGGTTAAGCGTTTGGAGCAGCAGAATTGGGAAAAATTTGTTGTCTTCTCAACCATTTCTTAGCTTCAAAGTCCCATATCTCGCGAACGGATTGACCAAACCCAAAAATTCCTGCTGAGTCTGAAAGTAGAAACTCGCCCGATTACAACGGTATGCGTATTTTTTCCCTAGCCCATTCTGGTTAAGCGTTTGGAGCAGCAGAAGTGCGAAAAATTTGTTGTCTTCTCAAACATTTCTTAGCTTCAAACTCCCATATCTCGCGAACGGATTGACCAAACCCAAAAATTCCTGCTGATTCTGAAAGTAGAAACTCGCCCTATTACAACGGTATGCGTATTTTTTCCCTAGCCCATTCTGGTTAAGCGTTTGGAGCAGCAGAAGTGCGAAAAATTTTTTGTCTTCTCAACCATTTCTTAGCTTCAAACTCCCATATCTCGCGAACGGATTGACCTAACCCAAAAATTCCTGTTGCATCCGAAAGTAGAAACTCTCCCGATTACAACGGTGTGTGTATTTTTTCCCTAGGCCATTCTGGTTAAGCGTTTGGAGCAACAGAATTGCGAAAAATTTTTTGCCTTCTCAACCATTTCTTGGTTTCAAACTCCCATATCTCGCGACGGATTGACCTAACCCAAAAATTCCTATTGCACCTGAACGTAGAAACTCGCCCGATTACAACGGTATGTGTATTTTTTCCCTAGGCCATTCTGGTTAAGCGTTTGGAGCAGCAGAATTGCGAAAAATTTTTTGCTTTCTCAACCATTTCTTGGCTTCAATCTGCCATATCTCGCGAACGGATTGACCTAACCCAAAAATTCCTGTTGCGTGTGAAAGTAGAAACTCGCCCGATTACAACGGTATGTGTATTTTTTCCCTAGCCCAATCTGGTTAAGCGTTTGGAGCAGCAGAATTGCGAAAAATTTGTTGTCTTCTCCACCATTTCTTAGCTTCAAAGTCCCATATCTCGCGAACGGATTGACCAAACCCAAAAATTCCTGTTGCATCTGAAAGTAGAAACTCGCCCGATTACAACGGTATGTGTATTTTTTCCCTAGGCCATTCTGGTTAAGCGTTTGGAGCAGCAGAATTGCGAAAAATTTTTTGCTTTCTCAACCATTTCTTGGCTTCAAACTCCCATATCTCGCGAACGGATTGACCAAACCCAAAAATTCCTGTTGCATCTGAAAGTAGAAACTCGCCCGATTACAACGGTATGTGTATTTTTTCCCTAGGCCATTCTGGTTAAGCGTTTGGAGCAGCAGAATTGCGAAAAATTTTTTGCTTTCTCAACCATTTCTTGGCTTCAATCTGCCATATCTCGCGAACGGATTGACCTAACCCAAAAATTCCTGTTGCGTGTGAAAGTAGAAACTCGCTCGATTACAACGGTATGTGTATTTTTTCCCTAGCCCATTCTGGTTAAGCGTTTGGAGCAGCAGAATTGGGAAAAATTTGTTTTCTTTTCAACCATTTCTTAGCTTCAAAGTCCAATATCTCGCGAACGGATTGACCAAACCCAAAAATTCCTGCTGAGTCTGAAAGTAGAAACTCGCCCGATTACAACGGTATGCGTATTTTTTCCCTAGCCCATTCTGGTTAAGCGTTTGGAGCAGCAGAAGTGCGAAAAATTTGTTGTCTTCTCAAACATTTCTTAGCTTCAAACTCCCATATCTCGCGGACGGATTGACCTAACCCAAAAATTCCTGTTGCACCTGAAAGTAGAAACTCGCCCGATTACAAAGGTGTGTGTATTTTTTCCCTAGGCCATTCTGGTTAAGCGTTTGGAGCAACAGAATTGCGAAAAATTTTTTGCCTTCTCAACCATTTCTTGGTTTCAAACTCCCATATCTCGCGACGGATTGACCTAACCCAAAAATTCCTATTGCACCTGAACGTAGAAACTCGCCCGATTACAACGGTATGTGTATTTTTTCCCTAGGCCATTCTGGTTAAGCGTTTGGAGCAGCAGAATTGCGAAAAATTTTTTGCCTTATCAACCATTTCTTGGCTTCAATCTGCCATATCTCGCGAACGGATTGACCTAACCCAAAAATTCCTGTTGCGTGTGAAAGTAGAAACTCGCCCGATTACAACGGTATGTGTATTTTTTCCCTAGCCCAATCTGGTTAAGCGTTTGGAGCAGCAGAATTGCGAAAAATTTGTTGTCTTCTCAACCATTTCTTAGGTTCAAAGTCCCATATCTCGCGAACGGATTGACCAAACCCAAAAATTCCTGTTGCATCTGAAAGTAGAAACTCGCCCGATTACAACGGTATGCGTATTTTTTCCCTAGCCCAATCTGGTTAAGCGTTTGGAGCAGCAGAAGTGCGAAAAATTTGTTGTCTTCTCAAACATTTCTTAGCTTCAAACTCCCATATCTCGCGGACGGATTGACCTAACCCAAAAATTCCTGTTGCACCTGAAAGTAGAAACTCGCCCGATTACAAAGGTGTGTGTATTTTTTCCCTAGGCCATTCTGGTTAAGCGTTTGGAGCAACAGAATTGCGAAAAATTTTTTGCCTTCTCAACCATTTCTTGGTTTCAAAGTCCCATATCTCGCGAACGGATTGACCAAACCCAAAAATTCCTGCTGAGTCTGAAAGTAGAAACTCGCCCGATTACAACGGTATGCGTATTTTTTCCCTAGCCCATTCTGGTTAAGCGTTTGGAGCAGCAGAAGTGCGAAAAATTTGTTGTCTTCTCAAACATTTCTTAGCTTCAAACTCCCATATCTCGCGGACGGATTGACCTAACCCAAAAATTCCTGTTGCACCTGAAAGTAGAAACTCGCCCGATTACAAAGGTGTGTGTATTTTTTCCCTAGGCCATTCTGGTTAAGCGTTTGGAGCAACAGAATTGCGAAAAATTTTTTGCCTTCTCAACCATTTCTTGGTTTCAAACTCCCATATCTCGCGACGGATTGACCTAACCCAAAAATTCCTATTGCACCTGAACGTAGAAACTCGCCCGATTACAACGGTATGTGTATTTTTTCCCTAGGCCATTCTGGTTAAGCGTTTGGAGCAGCAGAATTGCGAAAAATTTTTTGCCTTATCAACCATTTCTTGGCTTCAATCTGCCATATCTCGCGAACGGATTGACCTAACCCAAAAATTCCTGTTGCGTGTGAAAGTAGAAACTCGCCCGATTACAACGGTATGTGTATTTTTTCCCTAGCCCAATCTGGTTAAGCGTTTGGAGCAGCAGAATTGCGAAAAATTTGTTGTCTTCTCAACCATTTCTTAGGTTCAAAGTCCCATATCTCGCGAACGGATTGACCAAACCCAAAAATTCCTGTTGCATCTGAAAGTAGAAACTCGCCCGATTACAACGGTATGTGTATTTTTTCCCTAGGCCATTCTGGTTAAGCGTTTGGAGCAGCAGAATTGCGAAAAATTTTTTGCTTTCTCAACCATTTCTTGGCTTCAAACTCCCATATCTCGCGAACGGATTGACCTAACCCAAAAATTCCTGCTGCATCTGAAAGTAGAAACTCGCCCGATTACAACGGTATGTGTATTTTTTCCCTAGGCCATTCTGGTAAAGCGTTTGGAGCAGCAGAATTGCGAAAAATTTTTTGCCTTATCAACCATTTCTGGCTTCAATCTGCCATATCTCGCGAACGGATTGACCTAACCCAAAAATTCCTGTTGCGTGTGAAAGTAGAAACTCGCCCGATTACAACGGTATGTGTATTTTTTCCCTAGCCCATTCTGGTTAAGCGTTTGGAGCAGCAGAATTGGGAAAAATTTGTTGTCTTCTCAACCATTTCTTAGCTTCAAAGTCCCATATCTCGCGAACGGATTGACCAAACCCAAAAATTCCTGCTGAGTCTGAAAGTAGAAACTCTCCCGATTACAACGGTGTGTGTATTTTTTCCCTAGGCCATTCTGGTTAAGCGTTTGGAGCAACAGAATTGCGAAAAATTTTTTGCCTTCTCAACCATTTCTTGGTTTCAAACTCCCATATCTCGCGACGGATTGACCTAACCCAAAAATTCCTATTGCACCTGAACGTAGAAACTCGCCCGATTACAACGGTATGTGTATTTTTTCCCTAGGCCATTCTGGTTAAGCGTTTGGAGCAGCAGAATTGCGAAAAATTTTTGCCTTATCAACCATTTCTTGGCTTCAATCTGCCATATCTCGCGAACGGATTGACCTAACCCAAAAATTCCTGTTGCGTGTGAAAGTAGAAACTCGCCCGATTACAACGGTATGTGTATTTTTTCCCTAGCCCAATCTGGTTAAGCGTTTGGAGCAGTAGAATTGCGAAAAATTTGTTGTCTTCTCAACCATTTCTTAGCTTCAAAGTCCCATATCTCGCGAACGGATTGACCAAAACCCAAAAATTCCTGTTGCATCTGAAAGTAGAAACTCGCCCGATTACAACGGTATGTGTATTTTTTCCCTAGGCCATTCTGGTTAAGCGTTTGGAGCAGCAGAAGTGCGAAAATTTGTTGTCTTCTCAAACATTTCTTAGCTTCAAACTCCCATATCTCGCGGACGGATTGACCTAACCCAAAAATTCCTGTTGCACCTGAAAGTAGAAACTCGCCCGATTACAACGGTGTGTGTATTTTTTCCCTAGGCCATTCTGGTTAAGCGTTTGGAGCAACAGAATTGCGAAAAATTTTTTGCCTTCTCAACCATTTCTTGGTTTCAAACTCCCATATCTCGCGACGGATTGACCTAACCCAAAAATTCCTATTGCACCTGAACGTAGAAACTCGCCCGATTACAACGGTATGTGTATTTTTTCCCTAGGCCATTCTGGTTAAGCGTTTGGAGCAGCAGAATTGCGAAAAATTTTTTGCCTTATCAACCATTTCTTGGCTTCAATCTGCCATATCTCGCGAACGGATTGACCTAACCCAAAAATTCCTGTTGCGTGTGAAAGTAGAAACTCGCCCGATTACAACGGTATGTGTATTTTTTCCCTAGCCCAATCTGGTTAAGCGTTTGGAGCAGCAGAATTGCGAAAAATTTGTTGTCTTCTCAACCATTTCTTAGGTTCAAAGTCCCATATCTCGCGAACGGATTGACCAAACCCAAAAATTCCTGTTGCATCTGAAAGTAGAAACTCGCCCGATTACAACGGTATGTGTATTTTTTCCCTAGGCCATTCTGGTTAAGCGTTTGGAGCAGCAGAATTGCGAAAAATTTTTTGCTTTCTCAACCATTTCTTGGCTTCAAACTCCCATATCTCGCGAACGGATTGACCTAACCCAAAAATTCCTGTTGCGTTTGAAAGTAGAAACTCGCCCGATTACAACGGTATGTGTATTTTTTCCCTAGGCCATTCTGGTAAAGCGTTTGGAGCAGCAGAATTGCGAAAAATTTTTGCCTTATCAACCATTTCTTGGCTTCAATCTGCCATATCTCGCGAACGGATTGACCTAACCCAAAAATTCCTGTTGCGTGTGAAAGTAGAAACTCGCCCGATTACAACGGTATGTGTATTTTTTCCCTAGCCCATTCTGGTTAAGCGTTTGGAGCAGCAGAATTGGGGGAAAAATTTGTTGTCTTCTCAACCATTTCTTGGTTTCAAACTCCCATATCTCGCGACGGATTGACCTAACCCAAAAATTCCTATTGCACCTGAACGTAGAAAGTCGCCCGATTACAACGGTATGTGTATTTTTTCCCTAGGCCATTCTGGTTAAGCGTTTGGAGCAGCAGAATTGCGAAAAATTTTTTGCCTTATCAACCATTTCTTGCTTCAATCTGCCATATCTCGCGAACGGATTGACCTAACCCAAAAATTCCTGTTGCGTGTGAAAGTAGAAACTCGCCCGATTACAACGGTATGTGTATTTTTTCCCTAGCCCAATCTGGTTAAGCGTTTGGAGCAGCAGAATTGCGAAAAATTTGTTGTCTTCTCCACCATTTCTTAGCTTCAAAGTCCCATATCTCGCGAACGGATTGACCAAACCCAAAAATTCCTGCTGAGTCTGAAAGTAGAAACTCGCCCGATTACAACGGTATGCGTATTTTTTCCCTAGCCCATTCTGGTTAAGCGTTTGGAGCAGCAGAAGTGCGAAAAATTTGTTGTCTTCTCAAACATTTCTTAGCTTCAAACTCCCATATCTCGCGGACGGATTGACCTAACCCAAAAATTCCTGTTGCACCCTGAAAGTAGAAACTCGCCCGATTACAACGGTGTGTGTATTTTTTCCCTAGGCCATTCTGGTTAAGCGTTTGGAGCAACAGAATTGCGAAAAATTTTTTGCCTTCTCAACCATTTCTTGGTTTCAAACTCCCATATCTCGCGACGGATTGACCTAACCCAAAAATTCTTATTGCACCTGAAAGTAGAAACTCGCCCGATTACAACGGTATGCGTATTTTTTCCCTAGGCCATTCTGGTTAAGCGTTTGGAGCAGCAGAATTGTGAAAAATTTTTTGCCTTCTCTACCATTTCTTGGCTTCAAACTCCCATATCTCGCGAACGGATTGACCTAACCCAAAAATTCCTATTGCATCTGAAAGTAGAAACTCGCCCGATTACAGCCGTATGTGTATTTTCTCCCTAGGCCATTCTGGTTAAGCGTTTGGAGCAGCAGAATTGCGAAACATTTTTTGCTTTCTCAACCATTTCTTGGCTTCAAACTCCCATATCTCGCGAACGGATTGACCTAACCCAAAACTTCCTGTTGCATCTCAAAGTAGAAACTCGCCCGATTACAACGGAATGCGTATTTTTTCACTAGGCCATTCTGGTTAAGCGTTTGGAGCAGCAGAATTGCGAAAAATGTTTTGCCTTCTCAACCATTTCTTGGCTTCAAACTGCCATATCTCGCGAACGGATTGACCTATCCCAAAAATTCCTGCTGCGTCTGAAAGTAGAAACTCGCCCGATTACAACGATATGCGTATTTTTTCTCTAGGCCATTCTGGTTAAGCGTTTGGAGCAGCAGAATTGCGAAAAATATTTTGCATTCTCAACCATTTCTTGGCTTCAAACTCCCATATCTCGCGAACGGATTGACATAACCCAAAATTCCTATTGCATCTGAAAGTAGAATCTCGCCCGATTACAACGGTATGTGTATTTTTTCCCTAGGCCATTCTGGTTAAGCGTTTGGAGCAACAGAATGCGAAAAATTTTTTGCCTTCTCAACCATTTCTTGGTTTCAAACTCCCATATCTCGCGACGGATTGACCTAACCCAAAAATTCCTATTGCACCTGAACGTAGAAACTCGCCCGATTACAACGGTATGTGTATTTTTTCCCTAGGCCATTCTGGTTAAGCGTTTGGAGCAGCAGAATTGCGAAAAATTTTTTGCCTTATCAACCATTTCTTGGCTTCAATCTGCCATATCTCGCGAACGGATTGACCTAACCCAAAAATTCCTGTTGCGTGTGAAAGTAGAAACTCGCCCGATTACAACGGTATGTGTATTTTTTCCCTAGCCCAATCTGGTTAAGCGTTTGGAGCAGCAGAATTGCGAAAAATTTGTTGTCTTCTCAACCATTTCTTAGGTTCAAAGTCCCATATCTCGCGAACGGATTGACCAAACCCAAAAATTCCTGTTGCATCTGAAAGTAGAAACTCGCCCGATTACAACGGTATGTGTATTTTTTCCATAGGCCATTCTGGTTAAGCGTTTGGAGCAGCAGAATTGCGAAAAATTTTTTGCTTTCTCAACCATTTCTTGGCTTCAAACTCCCATATCTCGCGAACGGATTGACCTAACCCAAAAATTCCTGCTGCATCTGAAAGTAGAAACTCGCCCGATTACAACGGTATGTGTATTTTTTCCCTAGGCCATTCTGGTAAAGCGTTTGGAGCAGCAGAATTGCGAAAAATTTTTTGCCTTATCAACCATTTCTTGGCTTCAATCTGCCATATCTCGCGAACGGATTGACCTAACCCAAAAATTCCTGTTGCGTGTGAAAGTAGAAACTCGCCCGATTACAACGGTATGTGTATTTTTTCCCTAGCCCATTCTGGTTAAGCGTTTGGAGCAGCAGAATTGGGAAAAATTTGTTGTCTTCTCAACCATTTCTTAGCTTCAAAGTCCCATATCTCGCGAACGGATTGACCAAACCCAAAAATTCCTGCTGAGTCTGAAAGTAGAAACTCTCCCGATTACAACGGTGTGTGTATTTTTTCCCTAGGCCATTCTGGTTAAGCGTTTGGAGCAACAGAATTGCGAAAAATTTTTTGCCTTCTCAACCATTTCTTGGTTTCAAACTCCCATATCTCGCGACGGATTGACCTAACCCAAAAATTCCTATTGCACCTGAACGTAGAAACTCGCCCGATTACAACGGTATGTGTATTTTTTCCCTAGGCCATTCTGGTTAAGCGTTTGGAGCAGCAGAATTGCGAAAAATTTTTTGCCTTATCAACCATTTCTTGGCTTCAATCTGCCATATCTCGCGAACGGATTGACCTAACCCAAAAATTCCTGTTGCGTGTGAAAGTAGAAACTCGCCCGATTACAACGGTATGTGTATTTTTTCCCTAGCCCAATCTGGTTAAGCGTTTGGAGCAGCAGAATTGCGAAAAATTTGTTGTCTTCTCAACCATTTCTTAGCTTCAAAGTCCCATATCTCGCGAACGGATTGACCAAACCCAAAAATTCCTGTTGCATCTGAAAGTAGAAACTCGCCCGATTACAACGGTATGCGTATTTTTTCCCTAGCCCATTCTGGTTAAGCGTTTGGAGCAGCAGAAGTGCGAAAAATTTGTTGTCTTCTCAAACATTTCTTAGCTTCAAACTCCCATATCTCGCGGACGGATTGACCTAACCCAAAAATTCCTGTTGCACCTGAAAGTAGAAACTCGCCCGATTACAACGGTATGTGTATTTTTTCCCTAGGCCATTCTGGTTAAGCGTTTGGAGCAGCAGAATTGCGAAAAATTTTTTGCTTTCTCAACCATTTCTTGGTTTCAAAGTCCCATATCTCGCGAACGGATTGACCAAACCCAAAAATTCCTGCTGAGTCTGAAAGTAGAAACTCGCCCGATTACAACGGTATGCGTATTTTTTCCCTAGCCCATTCTGGTTAAGCGTTTGGAGCAGCAGAAGTGCGAAAAATTTGTTGTCTTCTCAAACATTTCTTAGCTTCAAACTCCCATATCTCGCGGACGGATTGACCTAACCCAAAAATTCCTGTTGCACCTGAAAGTAGAAACTCGCCCGATTACAAAGGTGTGTGTATTTTTTCCCTAGGCCATTCTGGTTAAGCGTTTGGAGCAACAGAATTGCGAAAAATTTTTTGCCTTCTCAACCATTTCTTGGTTTCAAACTCCCATATCTCGCGACGGATTGACCTAACCCAAAAATTCCTATTGCACCTGAACGTAGAAACTCGCCCGATTACAACGGTATGTGTATTTTTTCCCTAGGCCATTCTGGTTAAGCGTTTGGAGCAGCAGAATTGCGAAAAATTTTTTGCCTTATCAACCATTTCTTGGCTTCAATCTGCCATATCTCGCGAACGGATTGACCTAACCCAAAAATTCCTGTTGCGTGTGAAAGTAGAAACTCGCCCGATTACAACGGTATGTGTATTTTTTCCCTAGCCCAATCTGGTTAAGCGTTTGGAGCAGCAGAATTGCGAAAAATTTGTTGTCTTCTCAACCATTTCTTAGCTTCAAAGTCCCATATCTCGCGAACGGATTGACCAAACCCAAAAATTCCTGTTGCATCTGAAAGTAGAAACTCGCCCGATTACAACGGTATGTGTATTTTTTCCCTAGGCCATTCTGGTTAAGCGTTTGGAGCAGCAGAATTGCGAAAAATTTTTTGCTTTCTCAACCATTTCTTGGCTTCAAACTCCCATATCTCGCGAACGGATTGACCTAACCCAAAAATTCCTGCTGCATCTGAAAGTAGAAACTCGCCCGATTACAACGGTATGTGTATTTTTTCCCTAGGCCATTCTGGTAAAGCGTTTGGAGCAGCAGAATTGCGAAAAATTTTTTGCCTTATCAACCATTTCTGGCTTCAATCTGCCATATCTCGCGAACGGATTGACCTAACCCAAAAATTCCTGTTGCGTGTGAAAGTAGAAACTCGCCCGATTACAACGGTATGTGTATTTTTTCCCTAGCCCATTCTGGTTAAGCGTTTGGAGCAGCAGAATTGGGAAAAATTTGTTGTCTTCTCAACCATTTCTTAGCTTCAAAGTCCCATATCTCGCGAACGGATTGACCAAACCCAAAAATTCCTGCTGAGTCTGAAAGTAGAAACTCTCCCGATTACAACGGTGTGTGTATTTTTTCCCTAGGCCATTCTGGTTAAGCGTTTGGAGCAACAGAATTGCGAAAAATTTTTTGCCTTCTCAACCATTTCTTGGTTTCAAACTCCCATATCTCGCGACGGATTGACCTAACCCAAAAATTCCTATTGCACCTGAACGTAGAAACTCGCCCGATTACAACGGTATGTGTATTTTTTCCCTAGGCCATTCTGGTTAAGCGTTTGGAGCAGCAGAATTGCGAAAAATTTTTTGCCTTATCAACCATTTCTTGGCTTCAATCTGCCATATCTCGCGAACGGATTGACCTAACCCAAAAATTCCTGTTGCGTGTGAAAGTAGAAACTCGCCCGATTACAACGGTATGTGTATTTTTTCCCTAGCCCAATCTGGTTAAGCGTTTGGAGCAGCAGAATTGCGAAAAATTTGTTGTCTTCTCAACCATTTCTTAGCTTCAAAGTCCCATATCTCGCGAACGGATTGACCAAACCCAAAAATTCCTGTTGCATCTGAAAGTAGAAACTCGCCCGATTACAACGGTATGTGTATTTTTTCCCTAGGCCATTCTGGTTAAGCGTTTGGAGCAGCAGAATTGCGAAAAATTTTTTGCTTTCTCAACCATTTCTTGGCTTCAAACTCCCATATCTCGCGAACGGATTGACCTAACCCAAAAATACCTGCTGCATCTGAAAGTAGAAACTCGCCCGATTACAACGGTATGTGTATTTTTTCCCTAGGCCATTCTGGTAAAGCGTTTGGAGCAGCAGAATTGCGAAAAATTTTTTGCCTTATCAACCATTT
Source organism: Ptiloglossa arizonensis (assembly GCF_051014685.1). NCBI lineage: Eukaryota > Metazoa > Arthropoda > Insecta > Hymenoptera > Colletidae > Ptiloglossa > Ptiloglossa arizonensis. Next base: position 333,385 of record NW_027478687.1, on the reverse strand, counting down.
CTTGGCTTCAATCTGCCATATCTCGCGAACGGATTGACCTAACCCAAAAATTCCTGTTGCGTGTGAAAGTAGAAACTCGCTCGATTACAACGGTATGTGTATTTTTTCCCTAGCCCATTCTGGTTAAGCGTTTGGAGCAGCAGAATTGGGAAAAATTTGTTTTCTTTTCAACCATTTCTTAGCTTCAAAGTCCCATATCTCGCGAACGGATTGACCAAACCCAAAAATTCCTGCTGAGTCTGAAAGTAGAAACTCGCCCGATTACAACGGTATGCGTATTTTTTCCCTAGCCCATTCTGGTTAAGCGTTTGGAGCAGCAGAAGTGCGAAAAATTTGTTGTCTTCTCAAACATTTCTTAGCTTCAAACTCCCATATCTCGCGGACGGATTGACCTAACCCAAAAATTCCTGTTGCACCTGAAAGTAGAAACTCGCCCGATTACAACGGTGTGTGTATTTTTTCCCTAGGCCATTCTGGTTAAGCGTTTGGAGCAACAGAATTGCGAAAAATTTTTTGCCTTCTCAACCATTTCTTGGTTTCAAACTCCCATATCTCGCGACGGATTGACCTAACCCAAAAATTCCTATTGCACCTGAACGTAGAAACTCGCCCGATTACAACGGTATGTGTATTTTTTCCCTAGGCCATTCTGGTTAAGCGTTTGGAGCAGCAGAATTGCGAAAAATTTTTTGCCTTATCAACCATTTCTTGGTTTCAATCTGCCATATCTCGCGAACGGATTGACCTAACCCAAAAATTCCTGTTGCGTGTGAAAGTAGAAACTCGCCCGATTACAACGGTATGTGTATTTTTTCCCTAGCCCAATCTGGTTAAGCGTTTGGAGCAGCAGAATTGCGAAAAATTTGTTGTCTTCTCAACCATTTCTTAGGTTCAAAGTCCCATATCTCGCGAACGGATTGACCAAACCCAAAAATTCCTGTTGCATCTGAAAGTAGAAACTCGCCCGATTACAACGGTATGTGTATTTTTTCCCTAGACCATTCTGGTTAAGCGTTTGGAGCAGCAGAATTGCGAAAAATTTTTTGCTTTCTCAACCATTTCTTGGCTTCAAACTCCCATATCTCGCGAACGGATTGACCTAACCCAAAAATTCCTGTTGCGTTTGAAAGTAGAAACTCGCCCGATTACAACGGTATGTGTATTTTTTCCCTAGGCCATTCTGGTAAAGCGTTTGGAGCAGCAGAATTGCGAAAAATTTTTTGCCTTATCAACCATTTCTTGGCTTCAATCTGCCATATCTCGCGAACGGATTGACCTAACCCAAAAATTCCTGTTGCGTGTGAAAGTAGAAACTCGCCCGATTACAACGGTATGTGTATTTTTTCCCTAGCCCATTCTGGTTAAGCGTTTGGAGCAGCAGAATTGGGAAAAATTTGTTGTCTTCTCAACCATTTCTTAGCTTCAAAGTCCCATATCTCGCGAACGGATTGACCAAACCCAAAAATTCCTGCTGAGTCTGAAAGTAGAAACTCGCCCGATTACAACGGTATGCGTATTTTTTCCCTAGCCCATTCTGGTTAAGCGTTTGGAGCAGCAGAAGTGCGAAAAATTTGTTGTCTTCTCAAACATTTCTTAGCTTCAAACTCCCATATCTCGCGGACGGATTGACCTAACCCAAAAATTCCTGTTGCACCTGAAAGTAGAAACTCGCCCGATTACAACGGTGTGTGTATTTTTTCCCTAGGCCATTCTGGTTAAGCGTTTGGAGCAACAGAATTGCGAAAAATTTTTTGCCTTCTCAACCATTTCTTGGTTTCAAACTCCCATATCTCGCGACGGATTGACCTAACCCAAAAATTCTTATTGCACCTGAAAGTAGAAACTCGCCCGATTACAACGGTATGCGTATTTTTTCCCTAGCCCATTCTGGTTAAGCGTTTGGAGCAGCAGAATTGGGAAAAATTTGTTGTCTTCTCAACCATTTCTTAGCTTCAAAGTCCCATATCTCGCGAACGGATTGACCAAACCCAAAAATTCCTGCTGAGTCTGAAAGTAGAAACTCGCCCGATTACAACGGTATGCGTATTTTTTCCCTAGCCCATTCTGGTTAAGCGTTTGGAGCAGCAGAAGTGCGAAAAATTTGTTGTCTTCTCAAACATTTCTTAGCTTCAAACTCCCATATCTCGCGGACGGATTGACCTAACCCAAAAATTCCTGTTGCACCTGAAAGTAGAAACTCGCCCGATTACAACGGTGTGTGTATTTTTTCCCTAGGCCATTCTGGTTAAGCGTTTGGAGCAACAGAATTGCGAAAAATTTTTTGCCTTCTCAACCATTTCTTGGTTTCAAACTCCCATATCTCGCGACGGATTGACCTAACCCAAAAATTCTTATTGCACCTGAAAGTAGAAACTCGCCCGATTACAACGGTATGTGTATTTTTTCCCTAGGCCATTCTGGTTAAGCGTTTGGAGCAGCAGAATTGTGAAAAATTTTTTGCCTTCTCTACCATTTCTTGGCTTCAAACTCCCATATCTCGCGAACGGATTGACTAACCCAAAAATTCCTATTGCATCTGAAAGTAGAAACTCGCCCGATTACAGCCGTATGTGTATTTTCTCCCTAGGCCATTCTGGTTAAGCGTTTGGAGCAGCAGAATTGCGAAACATTTTTTGCTTTCTCAACCATTTCTTGGCTTCAAACTCCCATATCTCGCGAACGGATTGACCTAACCCAAAACTTCCTGTTGCATCTCAAAGTAGAAACTCGCCCGATTACAACGGAATGCGTATTTTTTCACTAGGCCATTCTGGTTAAGCGTTTGGAGCAGCAGAATTGCGAAAAATGTTTTGCCTTCTCAACCATTTCTTGGCTTCAAACTGCCATATCTCGCGAACGGATTGACCTATCCCAAAAATTCCTGCTGCGTCTGAAAGTAGAAACTCGCCCGATTACAACGATATGCGTATTTTTTCTCTAGGCCATTCTGGTTAAGCGTTTGGAGCAGCAGAATTGCGAAAAATATTTTGCATTCTCAACCATTTCTTGGCTTCAAACTCCCATATCTCGCGAACGGATTGACATAACCCAAAAATTCCTATTGCATCTGAAAGTAGAATCTCGCCCGATTACAACGGTATGTGTATTTTTTCCCTAGGCCATTCTGGTTAAGCGTTTGGAGCAACAGAATTGCGAAAAATTTTTTGCCTTCTCAACCATTTCTTGGTTTCAAACTCCCATATCTCGCGACGGATTGACCTAACCCAAAAATTCCTATTGCACCTGAACGTAGAAACTCGCCCGATTACAACGGTATGTGTATTTTTTCCCTAGGCCATTCTGGTTAAGCGTTTGGAGCAGCAGAATTGCGAAAAATTTTTTGCCTTATCAACCATTTCTTGGCTTCAAACTGCCATATCTCGCGAACGGATTGACCTAACCCAAAAATTCCTGTTGCGTGTGAAAGTAGAAACTCGCCCGATTACAACGGTATGTGTATTTTTTCCCTAGACCAATCTGGTTAAGCGTTTGGAGCAGCAGAATTGCGAAAAATTTGTTGTCTTCTCAACCATTTCTTAGGTTCAAAGTCCCATATCTCGCGAACGGATTGACCAAACCCAAAAATTCCTGTTGCATCTGAAAGTAGAAACTCGCCCGATTACAACGGTATGTGTATTTTTTCCCTAGGCCATTCTGGTTAAGCGTTTGGAGCAGCAGAATTGCGAAAAATTTTTTGCTTTCTCAACCATTTCTTGGCTTCAAACTCCCATATCTCGCGAACGGATTGACCTAACCCAAAAATTCCTGTTGCGTTTGAAAGTAGAAACTCGCCCGATTACAACGGTATGTGTATTTTTTCCCTAGGCCATTCTGGTAAAGCGTTTGGAGCAGCAGAATTGCGAAAAATTTTTTGCCTTATCAACCATTTCTTGGCTTCAATCTGCCATATCTCGCGAACGGATTGACCTAACCCAAAAATTCCTGTTGCGTGTGAAAGTAGAAACTCGCCCGATTACAACGGTATGTGTATTTTTTCCCTAGGCCATTCTGGTTAAGCGTTTGGAGCAGCAGAATTGCGAAAAATTTTTTGCTTTCTCAACCATTTCTTGGCTTCAAACTCCCATATCTCGCGAACGGATTGACCTAACCCAAAAATTCCTGTTGCGTTTGAAAGTAGAAACTCGCCCGATTACAACGGTATGTGTATTTTTTCCCTAGGCCATTCTGGTAAAGCGTTTGGAGCAGCAGAATTGCGAAAAATTTTTTGCCTTATCAACCATTTCTTGGCTTCAATCTGCCATATCTCGCGAACGGATTGACCTAACCCAAAAATTCCTGTTGCGTGTGAAAGTAGAAACTCGCCCGATTACAACGGTATGTGTATTTTTTCCCTAGCCCATTCTGGTTAAGCGTTTGGAGCAGCAGAATTGGGAAAAATTTGTTGTCTTCTCAACCATTTCTTAGCTTCAAAGTCCCATATCTCGCGAACGGATTGACCAAACCCAAAAATTCCTGCTGAGTCTGAAAGTAGAAACTCGCCCGATTACAACGGTATGCGTATTTTTTCCCTAGCCCATTCTGGTTAAGCGTTTGGAGCAGCAGAAGTGCGAAAAATTTGTTGTCTTCTCAAACATTTCTTAGCTTCAAACTCCCATATCTCGCGGACGGATTGACCTAACCCAAAAATTCCTGTTGCACCTGAAAGTAGAAACTCGCCCGATTACAACGGTGTGTGTATTTTTTCCCTAGGCCATTCTGGTTAAGCGTTTGGAGCAACAGAATTGCGAAAAATTTTTTGCCTTCTCAACCATTTCTTGGTTTCAAACTCCCATATCTCGCGACGGATTGACCTAACCCAAAAATTCTTATTGCACCTGAAAGTAGAAACTCGCCCGATTACAACTGTATGTGTATTTTTTCCCTAGGCCATTCTGGTTAAGCGTTTGGAGCAGCAGAATTGTGAAAAATTTTTTGCCTTCTCTACCATTTCTTGGCTTCAAACTCCCATATCTCGCGAACGGATTGACCTAACCCAAAAATTCCTATTGCATCTGAAAGTAGAAACTCGCCCGATTACAGCCGTATGTGTATTTTCTCCCTAGGCCATTCTGGTTAAGCGTTTGGAGCAGCAGAATTGCGAAACATTTTTTGCTTTCTCAACCATTTCTTGGATTCAAACTCCCATATCTCGCGAACGGATTGACCTAACCCAAAACTTCCTGTTGCATCTCAAAGTAGAAACTCGCCCGATTACAACGGAATGCGTATTTTTTCACTAGGCCATTCTGGTTAAGCGTTTGGAGCAGCAGAATTGCGAAAAATGTTTTGCCTTCTCAACCATTTCTTGGCTTCAAACTGCCATATCTCGCGAACGGATTGACCTATCCCAAAAATTCCTGCTGCGTCTGAAAGTAGAAACTCGCCCGATTACAACGATATGCGTATTTTTTCTCTAGGCCATTCTGGTTAAGCGTTTGGAGCAGCAGAATTGCGAAAAATATTTTGCATTCTCAACCATTTCTTGGCTTCAAACTCCCATATCTCGCGAACGGATTGACATAACCCAAAAATTCCAATTGCATCTGAAAGTAGAAACTCGCCCCATTACAACGGTATGTGTATTTTTTCCCTAGGTCATTCTGGTTAAGCGTTTGGAGCAGCAGAATTGCGAAACATTTTTTGCTTTCTCAACCATTTCTTGGATTCAAACTCCCATATCTCGCGAACGGATTGACCTAACCCAAAACTTCCTGTTGCATCTCAAAGTAGAAACTCGCCCGATTACAACGGAATGCGTATTTTTTCACTAGGCCATTCTGGTTAAGCGTTTGGAGCAGCAGAATTGCGAAAAATGTTTTGCCTTCTCAACCATTTCTTGGCTTCAAACTGCCATATCTCGCGAACGGATTGACCTATCCCAAAAATTCCTGCTGCGTCTGAAAGTAGAAACTCGCCCGATTACAACGGTATGTGTATTTTTTCCCTAGGCCATTCTGGTTGAGCGTTTGGAGCAGCAGAATTGCGAAAAACTTTTTGCCTTATCAACCATTTCTTGGCTTCAATCTGCCATACCTAGGGAACGGATTGACCTAACCCAAAAATTCCTGTTGCGTGTGAAAGTAGAAACTCGCCCGATTACATCGGTATGTGTATTTTTTCCCTAGCCCATTCTGGTTAAGCGTTTGGAGCAGCAGAATTGGGAAAAATTTGTTGTCTTCTCAACCATTTCTTAGCTTCAAACTCCCATATCTCGCGAACGGATTGACCTAACCCAAAAATTCCTGTTCCATCTGAAAGTAGAAACTCGCCCGATTACAACGGTGTGTGTATTTTTTCCCTAGGCCATTCTGGTTAAGCGTTTGGAGCAACAGAATTGCGAAAAATTTTTTGCCTTCTCAACCATTTCTTGGTTTCAAACTCCCATATCTCGCGACGGATTGACCTAACCCAAAAATTCCTATTGCACCTGAAAGTAGAAACTCGCCCCATTACAACGGTATGTGTATTTTTTCCCTAGGTCATTCTGGTTAAGCGTTTGGAGCAGCAGAATTGCGAAAAATTTTTTGCCTTATCAACCATTTCTTGGATTCAATTTGCCATATCTCGCGAACGGATTGACCTAACCCAAAAATTCCTGTTGCGTGTTAAAGTAGAAACTCGCCCGAATACAACGGTATGTGTATTTTTTCCCTAGCCCATTCTGGTTAAGCGTTTGGAGCAGCAGAATTGCGAAAAATTTGTTGTCTTCTCAACCATTTCTTAGCTTCAAAGTCCCATATCTCGCGAACGGATTGACCAAACCCAAAAATTCCTGCTGAGTCTGAAAGTAGAAACTCGCCCGATTACAACGGTATGCGTATTTTTTCCCAAGCCCATTCTGCTTAAGCGTTTGGAGCAGCAGAAGTGCGAAAAATTTGTTGTCTTCTCAACCATTTCTTAGCTTCAAACTCCCATATCTCGCGAACGGATTGACCAAACCCAAAAATTCCTGCTGCGTCTGAAAGTAGAAACTCGCCCGATTACAACGATATGCGTATTTATTCACTAGGCCATTCTTGTTAAGCGTTTGGAGCAGCAGAATTGCGAAAAATGTTTTGCCTTCTCAACCATTTCTTGGCTTCAAACTCCCATATCTCGCGAACGGATTGACATAACCCAAAAATTCCTACTGCATCTGAAAGTAGAAACTCGCACGATTGCAACGGTATGTGTATTTTCTCCTTAGACCATTCTGGTTAAGCGTTTGGAGCAGCAGAATTGCGAAAAATTTTTTCCCTTCTCAACCATTTCTTGGCTTCAAACCGCCATATCTCGCGAACGGATTGACCTAACCCAAAAATTCCTATTGCACCTGAAAGTAGAAACTCGCCCGATTACAACGGTATGTGTATTTTTGCCTAGGCCATTCTGGTTAAGCGTTTGGAGCAGCAGAATTGCGAAAAATTTTTTGCCTTATCAACCATTTCTTGGCTTCAATCTGCCATATCTCGCGAACGGATTGACCTAACCCAAAAATTCCTGTTGCGTGTGAAAGTAGAAACTCGCCCGAATACAGCGGTATGTGTATTTTTTCCCTAGCCCATTCTGGTTAAGCGTTTGGAGCAGCAGAATTGCGAAAAATTTGTTGTCTTCTCAACCATTTCTTAGCTTCAAAGTCCCATATCTCGCGAACGGGTTGACCAAACCCAAAAATTCCTGCTGAGTCTGAAAGTAGAAACTCGCCCGATTACAAAGGTATGCGTATTTTTTCCCTAGCCCATTCGGGTTAAGCGTTTGGAGCAGCAGAATTGCGAAAAATTTGTTGTCTTCTCAACCATTTCTTAGCTTCAAAGTCCCATATCTCGCGAACGGATTGACCAAACCCAAAAATTCCTGCTGAGCCTGAAAGTAGAAACTCGCCCGATTACAAAGGTATGCGTATTTTTTCCCTAGCCCATTCTGGTTAAGCGTTTGGAGCAGCAGAAGTGCGAAAAATTTGTTGTCTTCTCAACCATTTCTTAGCTTCAAACTCCCATATCTCGCAAACGGATTGACATAACCCAAAAATTCCTGTTGCATCTGAAAGTAGAAACTCGCCCGATTACAACGGTGTGTGTATTTTTTCCCTAGGCCATTCTGGTTAAGCGTTTGGAGCAACAGAATTGCGAAAAATTTTTTGCCTTCTTAACCATTTCTTGGTTTCAAACTCCCATATCTCGCGACGGATTGACCTAACCCAAAAATTCCTATTGCATCTGAATGTAGAAACTCGCCCGATTACAACGGTAATTGTATTTTTTCCCTAGGCCATTCCAGTTAATCGTTTGGAGCAGCAGAATTGCGAAAAATTTTTTGCCTTCTCAAGCATTTCTTAGCTTCAAAGTCCCATATCTCGCGAACGGATTGACCAAACCCAAAAATTCCTGCTGCGTCTGAAAGTAGAAACTCGCCCGATTACAACGGTATGTGTATTTTTTCCCTAGGCCATTCTGGTTAAGCGTTTGGAGCAGCAGAATTGCGAAAAAATTTTTGCCTTCTTTAACCATTTCTTGGCTTCAAACTCCCATATCTCGCGAACGGATTGACCTAACCCAAAAATTCTTGTTGCCTCTAAAAGTAGAAACTCGCCCGATTACAGCCGTATGTGTATTTTTTCCCTTGGCCATTCTGGTTAAGCGTTTGGAGCAACAGAATTGCGAAAAATTTTTTGCCTTCTTAACCATTTCTTGGTTTCAAACTCCCATATCTCGCGACGGATTGACCTAACCCAAAAATTCCTATTGCATCTGAATGTAGAAACTCGCCCGATTACAACGGTAATTGTATTTTTTCCCTAGGCCATTCCAGTTAATCGTTTGGAGCAGCAGAATTGCGAAAAATTTTTTGCCTTCTCAAGCATTTCTTAGCTTCAAAGTCCCATATCTCGCGAACGGATTGACCAAACCCAAAAATTCCTGCTGCGTCTGAAAGTAGAAACTCGCCCGATTACAACGGTATGTGTATTTTTTCCCTAGGCCATTCTGGTTAAGCGTTTGGAGCAGCAGAATTGCGAAAAAATTTTTGCCTTCTTTAACCATTTCTTGGCTTCAAACTCCCATATCTCGCGAACGGATTGACCTAACCCAAAAATTCTTGTTGCCTCTAAAAGTAGAAACTCGCCCGATTACAGCCGTATGTGTATTTTCTCTCTAGGCCAATCTGGTTAAGCGTTTGGAGCAGCAGAATTGCGAAACATTTTTTGCCTTCTCAACCATTTCTTGGCTTCAAACTCCCATATCTCGCGAACGTATTGACCTAACCCAAAAATTCCTGTTGCATCTGAAAGTAGAAACTCGCCCGATTACAACGGTAAGTGTATTTTTTCCCTAGGCCATTCTGGTTAAGCGTTTGGAGCAGCAGAATTGCGAAAAATTTTTTGCCTTCTCAACCATTTCTTGGTTTGAAACTCCCATATCTCGCGACGGATTGGCCTAACCCAAAAATTCCTATTGCACCTGAAAGTAGAAACTCGCCCGATTACAACGGTATGTGTATTTTTTCCCTAGGCCATTCTGGTTAAGCGTTTGGAGCAGCAGAATTGTGAAAAATTGTTTGCCTTCTCTACCATTTCTTGGCTTCAAACTCCCATATCTCGCGAACGGATTGACCTAACCCAAAAATTCCTATTGCATCTGAAAGTAGAAACTCGCCCGATTACAGCCGTATGTGTGTTTTCTCCCTAGGCCATTCTGGTTAAGCGTTTGGAGCAGCAGAATTGCGAAACATTTTTTGCCTTCTCAACCATTTCTTGGCTTCAAACTCCCATATCTCGCAAACGGATTGACCTAACCCAAAACTTCCTGTTGCATCTCAAAGTAGAAACTAGCCCGATTACAACGGTATGCGTATTTTTTCCCTAGCCCATTCTGGTTAAGCGTTTGGAGCAGCAGAATTGCGAAAAATTTTTTGCTTTCTCAACCATTTCTTGGCTTCAAACTCCCATATCTCGCAAACGGATTGACCTAACCCAAAACTTCCTGTTGCATCTCAAAGTAGAAACTAGCCCGATTACAACGGTATGCGTATTTTTTCCCTAGCCCATTCTGGTTAAGCGTTTGGAGCAGCAGAAGTGCGAAAAATTTGTTGTCTTCTCAACCATTTCTTAGCTTCAAACTCCCATATCTCGCGAACGGATTGACCTAACCCAAAAATTCCTGTTGCATCTGAAAGTAGAAACCCGCCCGATTACAACGATATGCGTATTTTTTCACTAGGCCATTCTGGTTAAGCGTTTGGAGCAGCAGAATTGCGAAAAATGTTTTGCCTTCTCAACCATTTCTTGGCTTCAACCTCCCATATCTCGCGAACGGATTGACATAACCCAAAAATTCCTATTGCATCTGAAAGTAGAAACTCGCCCGATTACAACGGTATGTGTATTTTTTCCCTAGGCCATTCTGGTTAAGCGTTTGGAGCAGCAGAATTGCGAAAAATTTTTTGCCTTCTCAACCATTTCTTGGCTTCAAACTCCCATATCTCGCGAACGGATTGACCTAACCCAAAAATTCCTGTTGCATCTGAAAGTAGAAACTCGCCCGATTACAACGGTATGTGTATTTTTTCCCTAGGCCATTCTGGTTAAGCGTTTGGAGCAGCAGAATTGCGAAAAACTTTTTGCCTTATCAACCATTTCTTGGCTTCAAACTCCCATATCTCGCGACGGATTGACCTAACCCAAAAATTCCTATTGCATCTGAATGTAGAAACTCGCCCGATTACAACGGTAATTGTATTTTTTCCCTAGGCCATTCCAGTTAATCGTTTGGAGCAGCAGAATTGCGAAAAATTTTTTGCCTTCTCAAGCATTTCTTAGCTTCAAAGTCCCATATCTCGCGAACGGATTGACCAAACCCAAAAATTCCTGCTGCGTCTGAAAGTAGAAACTCGCCCGATTACAACGGTATGTGTATTTTTTCCCTAGGCCATTCTGGTTAAGCGTTTGGAGCAGCAGAATTGCGAAAAAATTTTTGCCTTCTTTAACCATTTCTTGGCTTCAAACTCCCATATCTCGCGAACGGATTGACCTAACCCAAAAATTCTTGTTGCCTCTAAAAGTAGAAACTCGCCCGATTACAGCCGTATGTGTATTTTCTCTCTAGGCCAATCTGGTTAAGCGTTTGGAGCAGCAGAATTGCGAAACATTTTTTGCCTTCTCAACCATTTCTTGGCTTCAAACTCCCATATCTCGCGAACGTATTGACCTAACCCAAAAATTCCTGTTGCATCTGAAAGTAGAAACTCGCCCGATTACAACGGTAAGTGTATTTTTTCCCTAGGCCATTCTGGTTAAGCGTTTGGAGCAGCAGAATTGCGAAAAATTTTTTGCCTTCTCAACCATTTCTTGGTTTGAAACTCCCATATCTCGCGACGGATTGGCCTAACCCAAAAATTCCTATTGCACCTGAAAGTAGAAACTCGCCCGATTACAACGGTATGTGTATTTTTTCCCTAGGCCATTCTGGTTAAGCGTTTGGAGCAGCAGAATTGTGAAAAATTGTTTGCCTTCTCTACCATTTCTTGGCTTCAAACTCCCATATCTCGCGAACGGATTGACCTAACCCAAAAATTCCTATTGCATCTGAAAGTAGAAACTCGCCCGATTACAGCCGTATGTGTGTTTTCTCCCTAGGCCATTCTGGTTAAGCGTTTGGAGCAGCAGAATTGCGAAACATTTTTTGCCTTCTCAACCATTTCTTGGCTTCAAACTCCCATATCTCGCAAACGGATTGACCTAACCCAAAACTTCCTGTTGCATCTCAAAGTAGAAACTAGCCCGATTACAACGGTATGCGTATTTTTTCCCTAGCCCATTCTGGTTAAGCGTTTGGAGCAGCAGAATTGCGAAAAATTTTTTGCTTTCTCAACCATTTCTTGGCTTCAAACTCCCATATCTCGCAAACGGATTGACCTAACCCAAAACTTCCTGTTGCATCTCAAAGTAGAAACTAGCCCGATTACAACGGTATGCGTATTTTTTCCCTAGCCCATTCTGGTTAAGCGTTTGGAGCAGCAGAAGTGCGAAAAATTTGTTGTCTTCTCAACCATTTCTTAGCTTCAAACTCCCATATCTCGCGAACGGATTGACCTAACCCAAAAATTCCTGTTGCATCTGAAAGTAGAAACCCGCCCGATTACAACGATATGCGTATTTTTTCACTAGGCCATTCTGGTTAAGCGTTTGGAGCAGCAGAATTGCGAAAAATGTTTTGCCTTCTCAACCATTTCTTGGCTTCAACCTCCCATATCTCGCGAACGGATTGACATAACCCAAAAATTCCTATTGCATCTGAAAGTAGAAACTCGCCCGATTACAACGGTATGTGTATTTTTTCCCTAGGCCATTCTGGTTAAGCGTTTGGAGCAGCAGAATTGCGAAAAATTTTTTGCCTTCTCAACCATTTCTTGGCTTCAAACTCCCATATCTCGCGAACGGATTGACCTAACCCAAAAATTCCTGTTGCATCTGAAAGTAGAAACTCGCCCGATTACAACGGTATGTGTATTTTTTCCCTAGGCCATTCTGGTTAAGCGTTTGGAGCAGCAGAATTGCGAAAAACTTTTTGCCTTATCAACCATTTCTTGGCTTCAATCTGCCATACCTAGGGAACGGATTGACCTAACCCAAAAATTCCTGTTGCGTGTGAAAGTAGAAACTCGCCCGATTACATCGGTATGTGTATTTTTTCCCTAGCCCATTCTGGTTAAGCGTTTGGAGCAGCAGAATTGGGAAAAATTTGTTGTCTTCTCAACCATTTCTTAGCTTCAAACTCCCATATCTCGCGAACGGATTGACCTAACCCAAAAATTCCTGTTGCATCTCAAAGTAGAAACTAGCCCGATTACAACGGTATGCGTATTTTTTCCCTAGCCCATTCTGGTTAAGCGTTTGGAGCAGCAGAAGTGCGAAAAATTTGTTGTCTTCTCAACCATTTCTTAGCTTCAAACTCCCATATCTCGCGAACGGATTGACCTAACCCAAAAATTCCTGTTGCATCTGAAAGTAGAAACCCGCCCGATTACAACGATATGCGTATTTTTTCACTAGGCCATTCTGGTTAAGCGTTTGGAGCAGCAGAATTGCGAAAAATGTTTTGCCTTCTCAACCATTTCTTGGCTTCAAACTCCCATATCTCGCGAACGGATTGACATAACCCAAAAATTCCTATTGCATCTGAAAGTAGAAACTCGCCCGATTACAACGGTATGTGTATTTTTTCCCTAGGCCATTCTGGTTAAGCGTTTGGAGCAGCAGAATTGCGAAAAATTTTTTGCCTTCTCAACCATTTCTTGGCTTCAAACTCCCATATCTCGCGAACGGATTGACCTAACCCAAAAATTCCTGTTGCATCTGAAAGTAGAAACTCGCCCGATTACAACGGTAAGTGTATTTTTTCCCTAGGCCATTCTGGTTAAGCGTTTGGAGCAGCAGAATTGCGAAAAATTTTTTGCCTTCTCAACCATTTCTTGGTTTGAAACTCCCATATCTCGCGACGGATTGGCCTAACCCAAAAATTCCTATTGCACCTGAAAGTAGAAACTCGCCCGATTACAACGGTATGTGTATTTTTTCCCTAGGCCATTCTGGTTAAGCGTTTGGAGCAGCAGAATTGCGAAAAAATTTTTGCCTTCTTTAACCATTTCTTGGCTTCAAACTCCCATATCTCGCGAACGGATTGACCTAACCCAAAAATTCTTGTTGCCTCTAAAAGTAGAAACTCGCCCGATTACAGCCGTATGTGTATTTTTTCCCTTGGCCATTCTGGTTAAGCGTTTGGAGCAACAGAATTGCGAAAAATTTTTTGCCTTCTTAACCATTTCTTGGTTTCAAACTCCCATATCTCGCGACGGATTGACCTAACCCAAAAATTCCTATTGCATCTGAATGTAGAAACTCGCCCGATTACAACGGTAATTGTATTTTTTCCCTAGGCCATTCCAGTTAATCGTTTGGAGCAGCAGAATTGCGAAAAATTTTTTGCCTTCTCAAGCATTTCTTAGCTTCAAAGTCCCATATCTCGCGAACGGATTGACCAAACCCAAAAATTCCTGCTGCGTCTGAAAGTAGAAACTCGCCCGATTACAACGGTATGTGTATTTTTTCCCTAGGCCATTCTGGTTAAGCGTTTGGAGCAGCAGAATTGCGAAAAAATTTTTGCCTTCTTTAACCATTTCTTGGCTTCAAACTCCCATATCTCGCGAACGGATTGACCTAACCCAAAAATTCTTGTTGCCTCTAAAAGTAGAAACTCGCCCGATTACAGCCGTATGTGTATTTTCTCTCTAGGCCAATCTGGTTAAGCGTTTGGAGCAGCAGAATTGCGAAACATTTTTTGCCTTCTCAACCATTTCTTGGCTTCAAACTCCCATATCTCGCGAACGGATTGACATAACCCAAAAATTCCTATTGCATCTGAAAGTAGAAACTCGCCCGATTACAACGGTATGTGTATTTTTTCCCTAGGCCATTCTGGTTAAGCGTTTGGAGCAGCAGAATTGCGAAAAATTTTTTGCCTTCTCAACCATTTCTTGGCTTCAAACTCCCATATCTCGCGAACGGATTGACCTAACCCAAAAATTCCTGTTGCATCTGAAAGTAGAAACTCGCCCGATTACAACGGTAAGTGTATTTTTTCCCTAGGCCATTCTGGTTAAGCGTTTGGAGCAGCAGAATTGCGAAAAATTTTTTGCCTTCTCAACCATTTCTTGGTTTGAAACTCCCATATCTCGCGACGGATTGGCCTAACCCAAAAATTCCTATTGCACCTGAAAGTAGAAACTCGCCCGATTACAACGGTATGTGTATTTTTTCCCTAGGCCATTCTGGTTAAGCGTTTGGAGCAGCAGAATTGTGAAAAATTGTTTGCCTTCTCTACCATTTCTTGGCTTCAAACTCCCATATCTCGCGAACGGATTGACCTAACCCAAAAATTCCTATTGCATCTGAAAGTAGAAACTCGCCCGATTACAGCCGTATGTGTGTTTTCTCCCTAGGCCATTCTGGTTAAGCGTTTGGAGCAGCAGAATTGCGAAACATTTTTTGCCTTCTCAACCATTTCTTGGCTTCAAACTCCCATATCTCGCAAACGGATTGACCTAACCCAAAACTTCCTGTTGCATCTCAAAGTAGAAACTAGCCCGATTACAACGGTATGCGTATTTTTTCCCTAGCCCATTCTGGTTAAGCGTTTGGAGCAGCAGAAGTGCGAAAAATTTGTTGTCTTCTCAACCATTTCTTAGCTTCAAACTCCCATATCTCGCGAACGGATTGACCTAACCCAAAAATTCCTGTTGCATCTGAAAGTAGAAACCCGCCCGATTACAACGATATGCGTATTTTTTCACTAGGCCATTCTGGTTAAGCGTTTGGAGCAGCAGAATTGCGAAAAATGTTTTGCCTTCTCAACCATTTCTTGGCTTCAAACTCCCATATCTCGCGAACGGATTGACATAACCCAAAAATTCCTATTGCATCTGAAAGTAGAAACTCGCCCGATTACAGCGGTATGTGTATTTTTTCCCTAGGCCATTCTGGTTAAGCGTTTGGAGCAGCAGAATTGCGAAAAATTTTTTGCCTTCTCAACCATTTCTTGGCTTCAAACTCCCATATCTCGCGAACGGATTGACCTAACCCAAAAATTCCTGTTGCATCTGAAAGTAGAAACTCGCCCGATTACAACGGTATGTGTATTTTTTCCCTAGGCCATTCTGGTTAAGCGTTTGGAGCAGCAGAATTGCGAAAAACTTTTTGCCTTATCAACCATTTCTTGGCTTCAATCTGCCATACCTAGGGAACGGATTGACCTAACCCAAAAATTCCTGTTGCGTGTGAAAGTAGAAACTCGCCCGATTACATCGGTATGTGTATTTTTTCCCTAGCCCATTCTGGTTAAGCGTTTGGAGCAGCAGAATTGCGAAAAATTTTTTGCCTTATCAACCATTTCTTGGATTCAATTTGCCATATCTCGCGAACGGATTGACCTAACCCAAAAATTCCTGTTGCGTGTTAAAGTAGAAACTCGCCTGAATACAACGGTATGTGTATTTTTTCCCTAGCCCATTCTGGTCAAGCGTTTGGAGCAGCAGAATTGCGAAAAATTTGTTGTCTTCTCAACCATTTCTTAGCTTCAAAGTCCCATATCTCGCGAACGGATTGACCAAACCCAAAAATTCCTGCTGAGTCTGAAAGTAGAAACTCGCCCGATTACAACGGTATGCGTATTTTTTCCCAAGCCCATTCTGCTTAAGCGTTTGGAGCAGCAGAAGTGCGAAAAATTTGTTGTCTTCTCAACCATTTCTTAGCTTCAAACTCCCATATCTCGCGAACGGATTGACCAAACCCAAAAATTCCTGCTGAGTCTGAAAGTAGAAACTCGCCCGATTACAACGGTATGTGTATTTTTTCCCTAGGCCATTCTGGTTAAGCGTTTGGAGCAGCAGAAGTGCGAAAAATTTGTTGTCTTCTCAACCATTTCTTAGCTTCAAACTCCCATATCTCGCGAACGGATTGACCAAACCCAAAAATTCCTGCTGCGTCTGAAAGTAGAAACTCGCCCGATTACAACGATTTGCGTATTTATTCACTAGGCCATTCTTGTTAAGCGTTTGGAGCAGCAGAATTGCGAAAAATGTTTTGCCTTCTCAACCATTTCTTGGCTTCAAACTCCCATATCTCGCGAACGGATTGACATAACCCAAAAATTCCTACTGCATCTGAAAGTAGAAACTCGCACGATTGCAACGGTATGTGTATTTTCTCCTTAGACCATTCTGGTTAAGCGTTTGGAGCAGCAGAATTGCGAAAAATTTTTTCCTTTCTCAACCATTTCTTGGCTTCAAACCGCCATATCTCGCGAACGGATTGACCTAACCCAAAAATTCCTATTGCACCTGAAAGTAGAAACTCGCCCGATTACAACGGTATGTGTATTTTTGCCTAGGCCATTCTGGTTAAGCGTTTGGAGCAGCAGAATTGCGAAAAATTTTTTGCCTTATCAACCATTTCTTGGCTTCAATCTGCCATATCTCGCGAACGGATTGACCTAACCCAAAAATTCCTACTGCATCTGAAAGTAGAAGCTCGCCCGATTACAACGGTATGTGTACTTTCTCCTTAGACCATTCTGGTTAAGCGTTTGGAGCAGCAGAATTGCGAAAAATTTTTTCCCTTCTCAACCATTTCTTGGATTCAAACCGCCATATCTCGCGAACGGATTGACCTAACCCAAAAATTCCTATTGCACCTGAAAGTAAAAAACTCGCCCGATTACAACGGTATGTGTATTTTTTCCCTAGGCCATTCTGGTTAAGCGTTTGGAGCAGCAGAATTGCGAAAAATTTTTTGCCTTATCAACCATTTCTTGGCTTCAATCTGCCATATCTCGCGAACGGATTGACCTAACCCAAAAATTCCTGTTGCGTGTGAAAGTAGAAACTCGCCCGATTACAACGGTATGTGTATTTTCTCCCTAGGCCATTCTGGTTAAGCGTTTGGAGCAGCAGAATTGCGAAAAATTTTTTGCTTTATCAACCATTTCTTGGCTTCAATCTGCCATATCTCGCGAACGGATTGACCTACCCCAAAATTCCTGTTGCGTGTGAAAGTAGAAACTCGCCCGATTACAACGGTATGTGTATTTTTTCCCTAGCCCATTCTGGTTAAGCGTTTGGAGCAGCAGAATTGCGAAAAATTTGTTGTCTTCTCAACCATTTCTTAGCTTCAAAGTCCCATATCTCGCGAACGGATTGACCAAACCCAAAAATTCCTGCTGAGTCTGAAAGTAGAAACTCGCCCGATTACAAAGATATGCGTATTTTTTCCCTAGCCCATTCTGGTTAAGCGTTTGGAGCAGCAGAATTGCGAAAAATTTGTTGTCTTCTCAACCATTTCTTAGCTTCAAAGTCCCATATCTCGCGAACGGATTGACCAAACCCAAAAATTCCTGCTGAGCCTGAAAGTAGAAACTCGCCCGATTACAACGGTATGCGTATTTTTTCCCTAGCCCATTCTGGTTAAGCGTTTGGAGCAGCAGAAGTGCGAAAAATTTGTTGTCTTCTCAACCATTTCTTAGCTTCAAACTCCCATATCTCGCAAACGGATTGACCTAACCCAAAAATTCCTGTTGCATCTGAAAGTAGAAACTCGCCCGATTACAACGGTGTGTGTATTTTTTCCCTAGGCCATTCTGGTTAAGCGTTTGGAGCAACAGAATTGCGAAAAATTTTTTGCCTTCTCAACCTTTTCTTGGTTTCAAACTCCCATATCTCGCGACGGATTGACCTAACCCAAAAATTCCTGTTGCATCTGAATGTAGAAACTCGCCCGATTACAACGGTAATTCTATTTTTTCCCTAGGCCATTCCAGTTAATCGTTTGGAGCAGCAGAATTGCGAAAAATTTTTTGCCTTCTCAAGCATTTCTTAGCTTCAAAGTCCCATATCTCGCGAACGGATTGACCAAACCCAAAAATTCCTGCTGCGTCTGAAACTAGAAACTCGCCCGATTACAACGGTATGTGTATTTTTTCCCTAGCCCATTCTGGTTAAGCGTTTGGAGCAGCAGAATTGCGAAAAATTTGTTGTCTTCTCAACCATTTCTTAGCTTCAAAGTCCCATATCTCGCGAACGGATTGACCAAACCCAAAAATTCCTGCTGAGCCTGAAAGTAGAAACTCGCCCGATTACAACGGTATGCGTATTTTTTCCCTAGCCCATTCTGGTTAAGCGTTTGGAGCAGCAGAAGTGCGAAAAATTTGTTGTCTTCTCAACCATTTCTTAGCTTCAAACTCCCATATCTCGCAAACGGATTGACATAACCCAAAAATTCCTGTTGCATCTGAAAGTAGAAACTCGCCCGATTACAACGGTGTGTGTATTTTTTCCCTAGGCCATTCTGGTTAAGCGTTTGGAGCAACAGAATTGCGAAAAATTTTTTGCCTTCTTAACCATTTCTTGGTTTCAAACTCCCATATCTCGCGACGGATTGACCTAACCCAAAAATTCCTATTGCATCTGAATGTAGAAACTCGCCCGATTACAACGGTAATTGTATTTTTTCCCTAGGCCATTCCAGTTAATCGTTTGGAGCAGCAGAATTGCGAAAAATTTTTTGCCTTCTCAAGCATTTCTTAGCTTCAAAGTCCCATATCTCGCGAACGGATTGACCAAACCCAAAAATTCCTGCTGCGTCTGAAAGTAGAAACTCGCCCGATTACAACGGTATGTGTATTTTTTCCCTAGGCCATTCTGGTTAAGCGTTTGGAGCAGCAGAATTGCGAAAAAATTTTTGCCTTCTTTAACCATTTCTTGGCTTCAAACTCCCATATCTCGCGAACGGATTGACCTAACCCAAAAATTCTTGTTGCCTCTAAAAGTAGAAACTCGCCCGATTACAGCCGTATGTGTATTTTCTCTCTAGGCCAATCTGGTTAAGCGTTTGGAGCAGCAGAATTGCGAAACATTTTTTGCCTTCTCAACCATTTCTTGGCTTCAAACTCCCATATCTCGCGAACGTATTGACCTAACCCAAAAATTCCTGTTGCATCTGAAAGTAGAAACTCGCCCGATTACAACGGTAAGTGTATTTCTTCCCTAGGCCATTCTGGTTAAGCGTTTGGAGAAGCAGAATTGCGAAAAATTTTTTGCCTTCTCAACCATTTCTTGGTTTGAAACTCCCATATCTCGCGACGGATTGGCCTAACCCAAAAATTCCTATTGCACCTGAAAGTAGAAACTCGCCCGATTACAACGGTATGTGTATTTTTTCCCTAGGCCATTCTGGTTAAGCGTTTGGAGCAGCAGAATTGTGAAAAATTTTTTGCCTTCTCTACCATTTCTTGGCTTCAAACTCCCATATCTCGCGAACGGATTGACCTAACCCAAAAATTCCTATTGCATCTGAAAGTAGAAACTCGCCCGATTACAGCCGTATGTGTGTTTTCTCCCTAGGCCATTCTGGTTAAGCGTTTGGAGCAGCAGAATTGCGAAACATTTTTTGCCTTCTCAACCATTTCTTGGCTTCAAACTCCCATATCTCGCAAACGGATTGACCTAACCCAAAACTTCCTGTTGCATCTCAAAGTAGAAACTAGCCCGATTACAACGGTATGCGTATTTTTTCCCTAGCCCATTCTGGTTAAGCGTTTGGAGCAGCAGAAGTGCGAAAAATTTGTTGTCTTCTCAACCATTTCTTAGCTTCAAACTCCCATATCTCGCGAACGGATTGACCTAACCCAAAAATTCCTGTTGCATCTGAAAGTAGAAACCCGCCCGATTACAACGATATGCGTATTTTTTCACTAGGCCATTCTGGTTAAGCGTTTGGAGCAGCAGAATTGCGAAAAATGTTTTGCCTTCTCAACCATTTCTTGGCTTCAAACTCCCATATCTCGCGAACGGATTGACATAACCCAAAAATTCCTATTGCATCTGAAAGTAGAAACTCGCCCGATTACAACGGTATGTGTATTTTTTCCCTAGGCCATTCTGGTTAAGCGTTTGGAGCAGCAGAATTGCGAAAAATTTTTTGCCTTCTCAACCATTTCTTGGCTTCAAACTCCCATATCTCGCGAACGGATTGACCTAACCCAAAAATTCCTGTTGCATCTGAAAGTAGAAACTCGCCCGATTACAACGGTATGTGTATTTTTTCCCTAGGCCATTCTGGTTAAGCGTTTGGAGCAGCAGAATTGCGAAAAACTTTTTGCCTTATCAACCATTTCTTGGCTTCAATCTGCCATACCTAGGGAACGGATTGACCTAACCCAAAAATTCCTGTTGCGTGTGAAAGTAGAAACTCGCCCGATTACATCGGTATGTGTATTTTTTCCCTAGCCCATTCTGGTTAAGCGTTTGGAGCAGCAGAATTGGGAAAAATTTGTTGTCTTCTCAACCATTTCTTAGCTTCAAACTCCCATATCTCGCGAACGGATTGACCTAACCCAAAAATTCCTGTTCCATCTGAAAGTAGAAACTCGCCCGATTACAACGGTGTGTGTATTTTTTCCCTAGGCCATTCTGGTTAAGCGTTTGGAGCAACAGAATTGCGAAAAATTTTTTGCCTTCTCAACCATTTCTTGGTTTCAAACTCCCATATCTCGCGACGGATTGACCTAACCCAAAAATTCCTATTGCACCTGAAAGTAGAAACTCGCCCCATTACAACGGTATGTGTATTTTTTCCCTAGGTCATTCTGGTTAAGCGTTTGGAGCAGCAGAATTGCGAAAAATTTTTTGCCTTATCAACCATTTCTTGGCTTCAATTTGCCATATCTCGCGAACGGATTGACCTAACCCAAAAATTCCTGTTGCGTGTGAAAGTAGAAACTCGCCCGATTACATCGGTATGTGTATTTTTTCCCTAGCCCATTCTGGTTAAGCGTTTGGAGCAGCAGAATTGCGAAAAATTTGTTGTCTTCTCAACCATTTCTTAGCTTCAAAGTCCCATATCTCGCGAACGGATTGACCAAACCCAAAAATTCCTGCTGAGTCTGAAAGTAGAAACTCGCCCGATTACAACGGTATGCGTATTTTTTCCCAAGCCCGTTCTGCTTAAGCGTTTGGAGCAGCAGAAGTGCGAAAAATTTGTTGTCTTCTCAACCATTTCTTAGCTTCAAACTCCCATATCTCGCGAACGGATTGACCAAACCCAAAAATTCCTGCTGAGTCTGAAAGTAGAAACTCGCCCGATTACAACGGTATGTGTATTTTTTCCCTAGGCCATTCTGGTTAAGCGTTTGGAGCAGCAGAAGTGCGAAAAATTTGTTGTCTTCTCAACCATTTCTTAGCTTCAAACTCCCATATCTCGCGAACGGATTGACCAAACCCAAAAATTCCTGCTGCGTCTGAAAGTAGAAACTCGCCCGATTACAACGATATGCGTATTTATTCACTAGGCCATTCTTGTTAAGCGTTTGGAGCAGCAGAATTGCGAAAAATGTTTTGCCTTCTCAACCATTTCTTGGCTTCAAACTCCCATATCTCGCGAACGGATTGACATAACCCAAAAATTCCTACTGCATCTGAAAGTAGAAACTCGCACGATTGCAACGGTATGTGTATTTTCTCCTTAGACCATTCTGGTTAAGCGTTTGGAGCAGCAGAATTGCGAAAAATTTTTTCCCTTCTCAACCATTTCTTGGCTTCAAATCGCCATATCTCGCGAACGGATTGACCTAACCCAAAAATTCCTATTGCACCTGAAAGTAGAAACTCGCCCGATTACAACGGTATGTGTATTTTTGCCTAGGCCATTCTGGTTAAGCGTTTGGAGCAGCAGAATTGCGAAAAATTTTTTGCCTTATCAACCATTTCTTGGCTTCAATCTGCCATATCTCGCGAACGGATTGACCTAACCCAAAAATTCCTACTGCATCTGAAAGTAGAAGCTCGCCCGATTACAACGGTATGTGTACTTTCTCCTTAGACCATTCTGGTTAAGCGTTTGGAGCAGCAGAATTGCGAAAAATTTTTTCCCTTCTCAACCATTTCTTGGATTCAAACCGCCATATCTCGCGAACGGATTGACCTAACCCAAAAATTCCTATTGCACCTGAAAGTAGAAACTCGCCCGATTACAACGGTATGTGTATTTTTTCCCTAGGCCATTCTGGTTAAGCGTTTGGAGCAGCAGAATTGCGAAAAATTTTTTGCCTTATCAACCATTTCTTGGCTTCAATCTGCCATATCTCGCGAACGGATTGACCTAACCCAAAAATTCCTGTTGCGTGTGAAAGTAGAAACTCGCCCGATTGCAACGGTATGTGTATTTTCTCCCTAGGCCATTCTGGTTAAGCGTTTGGAGCAGCAGAATTGCGAAAAATTTTTTGCCTTATCAACCATTTCTTGGCTTCAATCTGCCATATCTCGCGAACGGATTGACCTACCCCAAAATTCCTGTTGCGTGTGAAAGTAGAAACTCGCCCGATTACAACCGTATGTGTATTTTTTCCCTAGCCCATTCTGGTTAAGCGTTTGGAGCAGCAGAATTGCGAAAAATTTGTTGTCTTCTCAACCATTTCTTAGCTTCAAAGTCCCATATCTCGCGAACGGATTGACCAAACCCAAAAATTCCTGCTGAGTCTGAAAGTAGAAACTCGCCCGATTACAAAGATATGCGTATTTTTTCCCTAGCCCATTCTGGTTAAGCGTTTGGAGCAGCAGAATTGCGAAAAATTTGTTGTCTTCTCAACCATTTCTTAGCTTCAAAGTCCCATATCTCGCGAACGGATTGACCAAACCCAAAAATTCCTGCTGAGCCTGAAAGTAGAAACTCGCCCGATTACAACGGTATGCGTATTTTTTCCCTAGCCCATTCTGGTTAAGCGTTTGGAGCAGCAGAAGTGCGAAAAATTTGTTGTCTTCTCAACCATTTCTTAGCTTCAAACTCCCATATCTCGCAAACGGATTGACCTAACCCAAAAATTCCTGTTGCATCTGAAAGTAGAAACTCGCCCGATTACAACGGTGTGTGTATTTTTTCCCTAGGCCATTCTGGTTAAGCGTTTGGAGCAACAGAATTGCGAAAAATTTTTTGCCTTCTCAACCTTTTCTTGGTTTCAAACTCCCATATCTCGCGACGGATTGACCTAACCCAAAAATTCCTGTTGCATCTGAATGTAGAAACTCGCCCGATTACAACGGTAATTCTATTTTTTCCCTAGGCCATTCCAGTTAATCGTTTGGAGCAGCAGAATTGCGAAAAATTTTTTGCCTTCTCAAGCATTTCTTAGCTTCAAAGTCCCATATCTCGCGAACGGATTGACCAAACCCAAAAATTCCTGCTGCGTCTGAAACTAGAAACTCGCCCGATTACAACGGTATGTGTATTTTTTCCCTAGCCCATTCTGGTTAAGCGTTTGGAGCAGCAGAATTGCGAAAAATTTGTTGTCTTCTCAACCATTTCTTAGCTTCAAAGTCCCATATCTCGCGAACGGATTGACCAAACCCAAAAATTCCTGCTGAGCCTGAAAGTAGAAACTCGCCCGATTACAACGGTATGCGTATTTTTTCCCTAGCCCATTCTGGTTAAGCGTTTGGAGCAGCAGAAGTGCGAAAAATTTGTTGTCTTCTCAACCATTTCTTAGCTTCAAACTCCCATATCTCGCAAACGGATTGACATAACCCAAAAATTCCTGTTGCATCTGAAAGTAGAAACTCGCCCGATTACAACGGTGTGTGTATTTTTTCCCTAGGCCATTCTGGTTAAGCGTTTGGAGCAACAGAATTGCGAAAAATTTTTTGCCTTCTTAACCATTTCTTGGTTTCAAACTCCCATATCTCGCGACGGATTGACCTAACCCAAAAATTCCTATTGCATCTGAATGTAGAAACTCGCCCGATTACAACGGTAATTGTATTTTTTCCCTAGGCCATTCCAGTTAATCGTTTGGAGCAGCAGAATTGCGAAAAATTTTTTGCCTTCTCAAGCATTTCTTAGCTTCAAAGTCCCATATCTCGCGAACGGATTGACCAAACCCAAAAATTCCTGCTGCGTCTGAAAGTAGAAACTCGCCCGATTACAACGGTATGTGTATTTTTTCCCTAGGCCATTCTGGTTAAGCGTTTGGAGCAGCAGAATTGCGAAAAAATTTTTGCCTTCTTTAACCATTTCTTGGCTTCAAACTCCCATATCTCGCGAACGGATTGACCTAACCCAAAAATTCTTGTTGCCTCTAAAAGTAGAAACTCGCCCGATTACAGCCGTATGTGTATTTTCTCTCTAGGCCAATCTGGTTAAGCGTTTGGAGCAGCAGAATTGCGAAACATTTTTTGCCTTCTCAACCATTTCTTGGCTTCAAACTCCCATATCTCGCGAACGTATTGACCTAACCCAAAAATTCCTGTTGCATCTGAAAGTAGAAACTCGCCCGATTACAACGGTAAGTGTATTTCTTCCCTAGGCCATTCTGGTTAAGCGTTTGGAGCAGCAGAATTGCGAAAAATTTTTTGCCTTCTCAACCATTTCTTGGTTTGAAACTCCCATATCTCGCGACGGATTGGCCTAACCCAAAAATTCCTATTGCACCTGAAAGTAGAAACTCGCCCGATTACAACGGTATGTGTATTTTTTCCCTAGGCCATTCTGGTTAAGCGTTTGGAGCAGCAGAATTGTGAAAAATTTTTTGCCTTCTCTACCATTTCTTGGCTTCAAACTCCCATATCTCGCGAACGGATTGACCTAACCCAAAAATTCCTATTGCATCTGAAAGTAGAAACGCGCCCGATTACAGCCGTATGTGTGTTTTCTCCCTAGGCCATTCTGGTTAAGCGTTTGGAGCAGCAGAATTGCGAAACATTTTTTGCCTTCTCAACCATTTCTTGGCTTCAAACTCCCATATCTCGCAAACGGATTGACCTAACCCAAAACTTCCTGTTGCATCTCAAAGTAGAAACTAGCCCGATTACAACGGTATGCGTATTTTTTCCCTAGCCCATTCTGGTTAAGCGTTTGGAGCAGCAGAAGTGCGAAAAATTTGTTGTCTTCTCAACCATTTCTTAGCTTCAAACTCCCATATCTCGCGAACGGATTGACCTAACCCAAAAATTCCTGTTGCATCTGAAAGTAGAAACCCGCCCGATTACAACGATATGCGTATTTTTTCACTAGGCCATTCTGGTTAAGCGTTTGGAGCAGCAGAATTGCGAAAAATGTTTTGCCTTCTCAACCATTTCTTGGCTTCAAACTCCCATATCTCGCGAACGGATTGACATAACCCAAAAATTCCTATTGCATCTGAAAGTAGGAACTCGCCCGATTACAACGGTATGTGTATTTTTTCCCTAGGCCATTCTGGTTAAGCGTTTGGAGCAGCAGAATTGCGAAAAATTTTTTGCCTTCTCAACCATTTCTTGGCTTCAAACTCCCATATCTCGCGAACGGATTGACCTAACCGAAAAATTCCTGTTGCATCTGAAAGTAGAAACTCGCCCGATTACAACGGTATGTGTATTTTTTCCCTAGGCCATTCTGGTTAAGCGTTTGGAGCAGCAGAATTGCGAAAAACTTTTTGCCTTATCAACCATTTCTTGGCTTCAATCTGCCATACCTAGGGAACGGATTGACCTAACCCAAAAATTCCTGTTGCGTGTGAAAGTAGAAACTCGCCCGATTACATCGGTATGTGTATTTTTTCCCTAGCCCATTCTGGTTAAGCGTTTGGAGCAGCAGAATTGGGAAAAATTTGTTGTCTTCTCAACCATTTCTTAGCTTCAAACTCCCATATCTCGCGAACGGATTGACCTAACCCAAAAATTCCTGTTCCATCTGAAAGTAGAAACTCGCCCGATTACAACGGTGTGTGTATTTTTTCCCTAGGCCATTCTGGTTAAGCGTTTGGAGCAACAGAATTGCGAAAAATTTTTTGCCTTCTCAACCATTTCTTGGTTTCAAACTCCCATATCTCGCGACGGATTGACCTAACCCAAAAATTCCTATTGCACCTGAAAGTAGAAACTCGCCCCATTACAACGGTATGTGTATTTTTTCCCTAGGTCATTCTGGTTAAGCGTTTGGAGCAGCAGAATTGCGAAAAATTTTTTGCCTTATCAACCATTTCTTGGCTTCAATTTGCCATATCTCGCGAACGGATTGACCTAACCCAAAAATTCCTGTTGCGTGTGAAAGTAGAAACTCGCCCGATTACATCGGTATGTGTATTTTTTCCCTAGCCCATTCTGGTTAAGCGTTTGGAGCAGCAGAATTGGGAAAAATTTGTTGTCTTCTCAACCATTTCTTAGCTTCAATGTCCCATATCTCGCGAACGGATTGACCAAACCCAAAAATTCCTGCTGAGCCTGAAAGTAGAAACTCGCCCGATTACAACGGTATGCGTATTTTTTCCCTAGCCCATTCTGGTTAAGCGTTTGGAGCAGCAGAAGTGCGAAAAATTTGTTGTCTTCTCAACCATTTCTTAGCTTCAAACTCCCATATCTCGCAAACGGATTGACATAACCCAAAAATTCCTGTTGCATCTGAAAGTAGAAACTCGCCCGATTACAACGGTGTGTGTATTTTTTCCCTAGGCCATTCTGGTTAAGCGTTTGGAGCAACAGAATTGCGAAAAATTTTTTGCCTTCTTAACCATTTCTTGGTTTCAAACTCCCATATCTCGCGACGGATTGACCTAACCCAAAAATTCCTATTGCATCTGAATGTAGAAACTCGCCCGATTACAACGGTAATTGTATTTTTTCCCTAGGCCATTCCAGTTAATCGTTTGGAGCAGCAGAATTGCGAAAAATTTTTTGCCTTCTCAAGCATTTCTTAGCTTCAAAGTCCCATATCTCGCGAACGGATTGACCAAACCCAAAAATTCCTGCTGCGTCTGAAAGTAGAAACTCGCCCGATTACAACGGTATGTGTATTTTTTCCCTAGGCCATTCTGGTTAAGCGTTTGGAGCAGCAGAATTGCGAAAAAATTTTTGCCTTCTTTAACCATTTCTTGGCTTCAAACTCCCATATCTCGCGAACGGATTGACCTAACCCAAAAATTCTTGTTGCCTCTAAAAGTAGAAACTCGCCCGATTACAGCCGTATGTGTATTTTCTCTCTAGGCCAATCTGGTTAAGCGTTTGGAGCAGCAGAATTGCGAAACATTTTTTGCCTTCTCAACCATTTCTTGGCTTCAAACTCCCATATCTCGCGAACGTATTGACCTAACCCAAAAATTCCTGTTGCATCTGAAAGTAGAAACTCGCCCGATTACAACGGTAAGTGTATTTCTTCCCTAGGCCATTCTGGTTAAGCGTTTGGAGCAGCAGAATTGCGAAAAATTTTTTGCCTTCTCAACCATTTCTTGGTTTGAAACTCCCATATCTCGCGACGGATTGGCCTAACCCAAAAATTCCTATTGCACCTGAAAGTAGAAACTCGCCCGATTACAACGGTATGTGTATTTTTTCCCTAGGCCATTCTGGTTAAGCGTTTGGAGCAGCAGAATTGTGAAAAATTTTTTGCCTTCTCTACCATTTCTTGGCTTCAAACTCCCATATCTCGCGAACGGATTGACCTAACCCAAAAATTCCTATTGCATCTGAAAGTAGAAACTCGCCCGATTACAGCCGTATGTGTGTTTTCTCCCTAGGCCATTCTGGTTAAGCGTTTGGAGCAGCAGAATTGCGAAACATTTTTTGCCTTCTCAACCATTTCTTGGCTTCAAACTCCCATATCTCGCAAACGGATTGACCTAACCCAAAACTTCCTGTTGCATCTCAAAGTAGAAACTAGCCCGTTTACAACGGTATGCGTATTTTTTCCCTAGCCCATTCTGGTTAAGCGTTTGGAGCAGCAGAAGTGCGAAAAATTTGTTGTCTTCTCAACCATTTCTTAGCTTCAAACTCCCATATCTCGCGAACGGATTGACCTAACCCAAAAATTCCTGTTGCATCTGAAAGTAGAAACCCGCCCGATTACAACGATATGCGTATTTTTTCACTAGGCCATTCTGGTTAAGCGTTTGGAGCAGCAGAATTGGGAAAAATTTGTTGTCTTCTCAACCATTTCTTAGCTTCAATGTCCCATATCTCGCGAACGGATTGACCAAACCCAAAAATTCCTGCTGAGCCTGAAAGTAGAAACTCGCCCGATTACAACGGTATGCGTATTTTTTCCCTAGCCCATTCTGGTTAAGCGTTTGGAGCAGCAGAAGTGCGAAAAATTTGTTGTCTTCTCAACCATTTCTTAGCTTCAAACTCCCATATCTCGCAAACGGATTGACATAACCCAAAAATTCCTGTTGCATCTGAAAGTAGAAACTCGCCCGATTACAACGGTGTGTGTATTTTTTCCCTAGGCCATTCTGGTTAAGCGTTTGGAGCAACAGAATTGCGAAAAATTTTTTGCCTTCTTAACCATTTCTTGGTTTCAAACTCCCATATCTCGCGACGGATTGACCTAACCCAAAAATTCCTATTGCATCTGAATGTAGAAACTCGCCCGATTACAACGGTAATTGTATTTTTTCCCTAGGCCATTCCAGTTAATCGTTTGGAGCAGCAGAATTGCGAAAAATTTTTTGCCTTCTCAAGCATTTCTTAGCTTCAAAGTCCCATATCTCGCGAACGGATTGACCAAACCCAAAAATTCCTGCTGCGTCTGAAAGTAGAAACTCGCCCGATTACAACGGTATGTGTATTTTTTCCCTAGGCCATTCTGGTTAAGCGTTTGGAGCAGCAGAATTGCGAAAAAATTTTTGCCTTCTTTAACCATTTCTTGGCTTCAAACTCCCATATCTCGCGAACGTATTGACCTAACCCAAAAATTCCTGTTGCATCTGAAAGTAGAAACTCGCCCGATTACAACGGTAAGTGTATTTCTTCCCTAGGCCATTCTGGTTAAGCGTTTGGAGCAGCAGAATTGCGAAAAATTTTTTGCCTTCTCAACCATTTCTTGGTTTGAAACTCCCATATCTCGCGACGGATTGGCCTAACCCAAAAATTCCTATTGCACCTGAAAGTAGAAACTCGCCCGATTACAACGGTATGTGTATTTTTTCCCTAGGCCATTCTGGTTAAGCGTTTGGAGCAGCAGAATTGTGAAAAATTTTTTGCCTTCTCTACCATTTCTTGGCTTCAAACTCCCATATCTCGCGAACGGATTGACCTAACCCAAAAATTCCTATTGCATCTGAAAGTAGAAACTCGCCCGATTACAGCCGTATGTGTGTTTTCTCCCTAGGCCATTCTGGTTAAGCGTTTGGAGCAGCAGAATTGCGAAACATTTTTTGCCTTCTCAACCATTTCTTGGCTTCAAACTCCCATATCTCGCAAACGGATTGACCTAACCCAAAACTTCCTGTTGCATCTCAAAGTAGAAACTAGCCCGATTACAACGGTATGCGTATTTTTTCCCTAGCCCATTCTGGTTAAGCGTTTGGAGCAGCAGAAGTGCGAAAAATTTGTTGTCTTCTCAACCATTTCTTAGCTTCAAACTCCCATATCTCGCGAACGGATTGACCTAACCCAAAAATTCCTGTTGCATCTGAAAGTAGAAACCCGCCCGATTACAACGATATGCGTATTTTTTCACTAGGCCATTCTGGTTAAGCGTTTGGAGCAGCAGAATTGCGAAAAATGTTTTGCCTTCTCAACCATTTCTTGGCTTCAAACTCCCATATCTCGCGAACGGATTGACATAACCCAAAAATTCCTATTGCATCTGAAAGTAGAAACTCGCCCGATTACAACGGTATGTGTATTTTTTCCCTAGGCCATTCTGGTTAAGCGTTTGGAGCAGCAGAATTGCGAAAAATTTTTTGCCTTCTCAACCATTTCTTGGATTCAAACTCCCATATCTCGCGAACGGATTGACCTAACCCAAAAATTCCTGTTGCATCTGAAAGTAGAAACTCGCCCGATTACAACGGTATGTGTATTTTTTCCCTAGGCCATTCTGGTTAAGCGTTTGGAGCAGCAGAATTGCGAAAAACTTTTTGCCTTATCAACCATTTCTTGGCTTCAATCTGCCATACCTAGGGAACGGATTGACCTAACCCAAAAATTCCTGTTGCGTGTGAAAGTAGAAACTCGCCCGATTACATCGGTATGTGTATTTTTTCCCTAGCCCATTCTGGTTAAGCGTTTGGAGCAGCAGAATTGGGAAAAATTTGTTGTCTTCTCAACCATTTCTTAGCTTCAAACTCCCATATCTCGCGAACGGATTGACCTAACCCAAAAATTCCTGTTCCATCTGAAAGTAGAAACTCGCCCGATTACAACGGTGTGTGTATTTTTTCCCTAGGCCATTCTGGTTAAGCGTTTGGAGCAACAGAATTGCGAAAAATTTTTTGCCTTCTCAACCATTTCTTGGTTTCAAACTCCCATATCTCGCGACGGATTGACCTAACCCAAAAATTCCTATTGCACCTGAAAGTAGAAACTCGCCCCATTACAACGGTATGTGTATTTTTTCCCTAGGTCATTCTGGTTAAGCGTTTGGAGCAGCAGAATTGCGAAAAATTTTTTGCCTTATCAACCATTTCTTGGCTTCAATTTGCCATATCTCGCGAACGGATTGACCTAACCCAAAAATTCCTGTTGCGTGTTAAAGTAGAAACTCGCCCGAATACAACGGTATGTGTATTTTTTCCCTAGCCCATTCTGGTTAAGCGTTTGGAGCAGCAGAATTGCGAAAAATTTGTTGTCTTCTCAACCATTTCTTAGCTTCAAAGTCCCATATCTCGCGAACGGATTGACCAAACCCAAAAATTCCTGCTGAGTCTGAAAGTAGAAACTCGCCCGATTACAACGGTATGCGTATTTTTTCCCAAGCCCATTCTGGTTAAGCGTTTGGAGCAGCAGAAGTGCGAAAAATTTGTTGTCTTCTCAACCATTTCTTAGCTTCAAACTCCCATATCTCGCGAACGGATTGACCAAACCCAAAAATTCCTGCTGAGTCTGAAAGTAGAAACTCGCCCGATTACAACGGTATGTGTATTTTTTCCCTAGGCCATTCTGGTTAAGCTTTTGGAGCAGCAGAAGTGCGAAAAATTTGTTGTCTTCTCAACCATTTCTTAGCTTCAAACTCCCATATCTCGCGAACGGATTGACCAAACCCAAAAATTCCTGCTGCGTCTGAAAGTAGAAACTCGCCCGATTACAACGATATGCGTATTTATTCACTAGGCCATTCTTGTTAAGCGTTTGGAGCAGCAGAATTGCGAAAAATGTTTTGCCTTCTCAACCATTTCTTGGCTTCAAACTCCCATATCTCGCGAACGGATTGTCATAACCCAAAAATTCCTACTGCATCTGAAAGTAGAAACTCGCACGATTGCAACGGTATGTGTATTTTCTCCTTAGACCATTCTGGTTAAGCGTTTGGAGCAGCAGAATTGCGAAAAATTTTTTCCCTTCTCAACCATTTCTTGGCTTCAAACCGCCATATCTCGCGAACGGATTGACCTAACCCAAAAATTCCTATTGCACCTGAAAGTAGAAACTCGCCCGATTACAACGGTATGTGTATTTTTGCCTAGGCCATTCTGGTTAAGCGTTTGGAGCAGCAGAATTGCGAAAAATTTTTTGTCTTATCAACCATTTCTTGGCTTCAATCTGCCATATCTCGCGAACGGATTGACCTAACCCAAAAATTCCTACTGCATCTGAAAGTAGAAGCTCGCCCGATTACAACGGTATGTGTACTTTCTCCTTAGACCATTCTGGTTAAGCGTTTGGAGCAGCAGAATTGCGAAAAATTTTTTCCCTTCTCAACCATTTCTTGGATTCAAACCGCCATATCTCGCGAACGGATTGACCTAACCCAAAAATTCCTATTGCACCTGAAAGTAGAAACTCGCCCGATTACAACGGTATGTGTATTTTTTCCCTAGGCCATTCTGGTTAAGCGTTTGGAGCAGCAGAATTGCGAAAAATTTTTTGCCTTATCAACCATTTCTTGGCTGCAATCTGCCATATCTCGCGAACGGATTGACCTAACCCAAAAATTCCTGTTGCGTGTGAAAGTAGAAACTCGCCCGATTACAACGGTATGTGTATTTTTTCCCCAGGCCATTCTGGTTAAGCGTTTGGAGCAGCAGAATTGCGAAAAATTTTTTGCCTTATCAACCATTTCTTGGCTTCAATCTGCCATATCTCGCGAACGGATTGACCTAACCCAAAAATTCCTGTTGCGTGTGAAAGTAGAAACTCGCCCGATTACAACGGTATGTGTATTTTTTCCCTAGCCCATTCTGGTTAAGCGTTTGGAGCAGCAGAATTGCGAAAAATTTGTTGTCTTCTCAACCATTTCTTAGCTTCAAAGTCCCATATCTCGCGAACGGATTGACCAAACCCAAAAATTCCTGCTGAGTCTGAAAGTAGAAACTCGCCCGATTACAAAGATATGCGTATTTTTTCCCTAGCCCATTCTGGTTAAGCGTTTGGAGCAGCAGAATTGCGAAAAATTTGTTGTCTTCTCAACCATTTCTTAGCTTCAAAGTCCCATATCTCGCGAACGGATTGACCAAACCCAAAAATTCCTGCTAAGCCTGAAAGTAGAAACTCGCCCGATTACAACGGTATGCGTATTTTTTCTCTAGCCCATTCTGGTTAAGCGTTTGGAGCAGCAGAAGTGCGAAAAATTTGTTGTCTTCTCAACCATTTCTTAGCTTCAAACTCCCATATCTCGCAAACGGATTGACCTAACCCAAAAATTCCTGTTGCATCTGAAAGTAGAAACTCGCCCGATTACAACGGTGTGTGTATTTTTTCCCTAGGCCATTCTGGTTAAGCGTTTGGAGCAACAGAATTGCGAAAAATTTTTTGCCTTCTCAACCTTTTCTTGGTTTCAAACTCCCATATCTCGCGACGGATTGACCTAACCCAAAAATTCCTGTTGCATCTGAATGTAGAAACTCGCCCGATTACAACGGTAATTGTATTTTTTCCCTAGGCCATTCCAGTTAATCGTTTGGAGCAGCAGAATTGCGAAAAATTTTTTGCCTTCTCAAGCATTTCTTAGCTTCAAAGTCCCATATCTCGCGAACGGATTGACCAAACCCAAAAATTCCTGCTGCGTCTGAAACTAGAAACTCGCCCGATTACAACGGTATGTGTATTTTTTCCCTAGGCCATTCTGGTTAAGCGTTTGGAGCAGCAGAATTGCGAAGAAATTTTTGCCTTCTCAACCATTTCTTGGCTTCAAACTCGCATATCTCATGAACGTATTGACCTAACCCAAAAATTCCTGTTGCATCTGAAAGTAGAAACTCGCCCGATTACAACGGTAAGTGTATTTTTTCCCTAGGCCATTCTGGTTAAGCGTTTGGAGCAGCAGAATTGCGAAAAATTTTTTGCCTTCTCAACCATTTCTTGGTTTGAAACTCCCATATCTCGCGACGGATTGGCCTAACCCAAAAATTCCTATTGCACCTGAAAGTAGAAACTCGCCCGATTACAACGGTAAGTGTATTTTTTCCCTAGGCCATTCTGGTTAAGCGTTTGGAGCAGCAGAATTGCGAAAAATTTTTTGCCTTCTCAACCATTTCTTGGCTTCAAACTCCCATATCTCGCGAACGTATTGACCTAACCCAAAAATTCCTGTTGCATCTGAAAGTAGAAACTCGCCCGATTACAACGGTAAGTGTATTTTTTCCCTAGGCCATTCTGGTTAAGCGTTTGGAGCAGCAGAATTGCGAAAAATTTTTTGCCTTCTGTACCATTTCTTGGCTTCAAACTCCCATATCTCGCGAACGGATTGACCTAACCCAAAAATTCCTATTGCATCTGAAAGTAGAAACTCGCCCGATTACAGCCGTATGTGTATTTTCTCCCTAGGCCATTCTGGTTAAGCGTTTGGAGCAGCAGAATTGCGAAACATTTTTTGCCTTCTCAACCATTTCTTGGCTTCAAACTCCCATACCTCGCGAACGGATTGACCTAACCCAAAACTTCCTGTTGCATCTCAAAGTAGAAACTGGCCCGATTACAACGGTATGCGTATTTTTTCCCTAGCCCATTCTGGTTAAGCGTTTGGAGCAGCAGAAGTGCGAAAAATTTGTTGTCTTCTCAACCATTTCTTAGCTTCAAACTCCCATATCTCGCGAACGGATTGATCTAACCCAAAAATTCCTGTTGCATCTGAAAGTAGAAACTCGCCCGATTACAACGGTATGTGTATTTTTTCCCTAGGCCATTCTGGTTAAGCGTTTGGAGCAGCAGAATTGCGAAAAATTTTTTGCCTTATCAACCATTTCTTGGCTTCAATCTGCCATACCTAGGGAACGGATTGACCTAACCCAAAAATTCCTGTTGCGTGTGAAAGTAGAAACTCGCCCGATTACATCGGTATGTGTATTTTTTCCCTAGCCCATGCTGGTTAAGCGTTTGGAGCAGCAGAATTGGGAAAAATTTGTTGTCTTCTCAACCATTTCTTAGCTTCAAAGTCCCATATCTCGCGAACGGTTTGACCAAACCCAAAAATTCCTGCTGAGTCTGAAAGTAGAAACTCGCCCGATTACAACGGAATGCGTATTTTTTCCCTAGCCCATTCTGGTTAAGCGTTTGGAGCAGCAGAATTGCGAAAAATTTTTTGCCTTATCAACCATTTCTTGGCTTCAATCTGCCATACCTAGGGAACGGATTGACCTAACCCAAAAATTCCTGTTGCGTGTGAAAGTAGAAACTCGCCCGATTACATCGGTATGTGTATTTTTTCCCTAGGCCATTCTGGTTAAGCGTTTGGAGCAGCAGAATTGCGAAAAATTTTTTGCCTTATCAACCATTTCTTGGCTTCAATCTGCCATACCTCGCGAACGGATTGACCTAACCGAAAAATTCCTGTTGCGTGTGAAAGTAGAAACTCGCCCGATTACAACGGTATGTGTATTTTTTCCCTAGCCCATTCTGGTTAAGCGTTTTGAGCAGCAGAATTGGGAAAAATTTGTTGTCTTCTCAACCATTTCTTAGCTTCAAAGTCCCATATCTCGCGAACGGTTTGACCAAACCCAAAAATTCCTGCTGAGTCTGAAAGTAGAAACTCGCCCGATTACAACGGTGTGTGTATTTTTTCCCTAGGCCATTCTGGTTAAGCGTTTGGAGCAACAGAATTGCGAAAAATTTTTTGCCTTCTCAACCATTTCTTGGTTTCAAACTTCCATATCTCGCGACGGATTGACCTTACCCAAAAATTCCTATTGCACCTGAAAGTAGAAACTCCCCCGTTTACAACGCTATGTGTATTTTTTCCCTAGGCCATTCTGGTTAAGCGTTTGGAGCAGCAGAATTGCGAAAAATTTTTTGCCCTCTCAACCATTTCTTGGCTTCAAACTCCCATATCTCGCGAACGGATTGACCTAACCCAAAACTTCCTGTTGCATCTCAAAGTAGAAACTAGCCCGATTACAACGGTATGCGTATTTTTTCCCTAGCCCATTCTGGTTAAGCGTTTGGAGCAGCAGAAGTGCGAAAAATTTGTTGTCTTCTCAACCATTTCTTAGCTTCAAACTCCCATATCTCGCGAACGGATTGACCTAACCCAAAAATTCCTGTTGCATCTGAAAGTAGAAACTCGCCCGATTACAACGATATGCGTATTTTTTAACTAGGCCATTCTGGTTAAGCGTTTGGAGCAGCAGAATTGCGAAAAATGTTTTGCCTTCTCAACCATTTCTTGGCTTCAAACTCCCATATCTCGCGAACGGATTGACATAACCCAAAAACTCCTATTGCATCTGAAAGTAGAAACTCGCCCGATTACAACGGTATGTGTATTTTTTCCCTAGGCCATTCTGGTTAAGCGTTTGGAGCAGCAGAATTGCGAAAAATTTTTTGCCTTCTCAACCATTTCTTGGTTTGAAACTCCCATATCTCGCGACGGATTGGCCTAACCCAAAAATTCCTATTGCACCTGAAAGTAGAAACTCGCCCGATTACAACGGTAAGTGTATTTTTTCCCTAGGCCATTCTGGTTAAGCGTTTGGAGCAGCAGAATTGCGAAAAATTTTTTGCCTTCTCAACCATTTCTTGGCTTCAAACTCCCATATCTCGCGAACGTATTGACCTAACCCAAAAATTCCTGTTGCATCTGAAAGTAGAAACTCGCCCGATTACAACGGTAAGTGTATTTTTTCCCTAGGCCATTCTGGTTAAGCGTTTGGAGCAGCAGAATTGCGAAAAATTTTTTGCCTTCTCTACCATTTCTTGGCTTCAAACTCCCATATCTCGCGAACGGATTGACCTAACCCAAAAATTCCTATTGCATCTGAAAGTAGAAACTCGCCCGATTACAGCCGTATGTGTATTTTCTCCCTAGGCCATTCTGGTTAAGCGTTTGGAGCAGCAGAATTGCGAAACATTTTTTGCCTTCTCAACCATTTCTTGGCTTCAAACTCCCATACCTCGCGAACGGATTGACCTAACCCAAAACTTCCTGTTGCATCTCAAAGTAGAAACTGGCCCGATTACAACGGTATGCGTATTTTTTCCCTAGCCCATTCTGGTTAAGCGTTTGGAGCAGCAGAAGTGCGAAAAATTTGTTGTCTTCTCAACCATTTCTTAGCTTCAAACTCCCATATCTCGCGAACGGATTGATCTAACCCAAAAATTCCTGTTGCATCTGAAAGTAGAAACTCGCCCGATTACAACGGTATGTGTATTTTTTCCCTAGGCCATTCTGGTTAAGCGTTTGG
The DNA here is from genome assembly GCF_051014685.1 of Ptiloglossa arizonensis. Lineage (NCBI taxonomy): Eukaryota > Metazoa > Arthropoda > Insecta > Hymenoptera > Colletidae > Ptiloglossa > Ptiloglossa arizonensis. Next base: position 296,285 of record NW_027478687.1, on the reverse strand, counting down.
AGCAGCAGAATTGCGAAAAATTTTTTGCCTTATCAACCATTTCTTGGCTTCAATCTGCCATACCTAGGGAACGGATTGACCTAACCCAAAAATTCCTGTTGCGTGTGAAAGTAGAAACTCGCCCGATTACATCGGTATGTGTATTTTTTCCCTAGCCCATTCTGGTTAAGCGTTTGGAGCAGCAGAATTGGGAAAAATTTGTTGTCTTCTCAACCATTTCTTAGCTTCAAAGTCCCATATCTCGCGAACGGTTTGACCAAACCCAAAAATTCCTGCTGAGTCTGAAAGTAGAAACTCGCCCGATTACAACGGAATGCGTATTTTTTCCCTAGCCCATTCTGGTTAAGCGTTTGGAGCAGCAGAATTGCGAAAAATTTTTTGCCTTATCAACCATTTCTTGGCTTCAATCTGCCATACCTAGGGAACGGATTGACCTAACCCAAAAATTCCTGTTGCGTGTGAAAGTAGAAACTCGCCCGATTACATCGGTATGTGTATTTTTTCCCTAGGCCATTCTGGTTAAGCGTTTGGAGCAGCAGAATTGCGAAAAATTTTTTGCCTTATCAACCATTTCTTGGCTTCAATCTGCCATACCTCGCGAACGGATTGACCTAACCGAAAAATTCCTGTTGCGTGTGAAAGTAGAAACTCGCCCGATTACAACGGTATGTGTATTTTTTCCCTAGCCCATTCTGGTTAAGCGTTTTGAGCAGCAGAATTGGGAAAAATTTGTTGTCTTCTCAACCATTTCTTAGCTTCAAAGTCCCATATCTCGCGAACGGTTTGACCAAACCCAAAAATTCCTGCTGAGTCTGAAAGTAGAAACTCGCCCGATTACAACGGTGTGTGTATTTTTTCCCTAGGCCATTCTGGTTAAGCGTTTGGAGCAACAGAATTGCGAAAAATTTTTTGCCTTCTCAACCATTTCTTGGTTTCAAACTTCCATATCTCGCGACGGATTGACCTTACCCAAAAATTCCTATTGCACCTGAAAGTAGAAACTCCCCCGTTTACAACGCTATGTGTATTTTTTCCCTAGGCCATTCTGGTTAAGCGTTTGGAGCAGCAGAATTGCGAAAAATTTTTTGCCTTCTCAACCATTTCTTGGCTTCAAACTCCCATATCTCGCGAACGGATTGACCTAACCCAAAACTTCCTGTTGCATCTCAAAGTAGAAACTAGCCCGATTACAACGGTATGCGTATTTTTTCCCTAGCCCATTCTGGTTAAGCGTTTGGAGCAGCAGAAGTGCGAAAAATTTGTTGTCTTCTCAACCATTTCTTAGCTTCAAACTCCCATATCTCGCGAACGGATTGACCTAACCCAAAAATTCCTGTTGCATCTGAAAGTAGAAACTCGCCCGATTACAACGATATGCGTATTTTTTAACTAGGCCATTCTGGTTAAGCGTTTGGAGCAGCAGAATTGCGAAAAATGTTTTGCCTTCTCAACCATTTCTTGGCTTCAAACTCCCATATCTCGCGAACGGATTGACATAACCCAAAAACTCCTATTGCATCTGAAAGTAGAAACTCGCCCGATTACAACGGTATGTGTATTTTTTCCCTTGGCCATTCTGGTTAAGCGTTTGGAGCAGCAGAATTGCGAAAAATTTTTTGCCTTCTCAACCATTTCTTGGCTTCAAACTCCCATATCTCGCGAACGGATTGACCTAACCCAAAAATTCCTGTTGCATCTGAAAGTAGAAACTCGCCCGATTACAACGGTATGTGTATTTTTTCCCTAGGCCATTCTGGTTAAGCGTTTGGAGCAGCAGAATTGCGAAAAATTTTTTGCCTTATCAACCATTTCTTGGCTTCAATCTGCCATACCTAGGGAACGGATTGACCTAACCCAAAAATTCCTGTTGCGTGTGAAAGTAGAAACTCGCCCGATTACATCGGTATGTGTATTTTTTCCCTAGGCCATTCTGGTTAAGCGTTTGGAGCAGCAGAAGTGCGAAAAATTTGTTGTCTTCTCAACCATTTCTTAGCTTCAAACTCCCATATCTCGCGAACGGATTGACCAAACCCAAAAATTCCTGCTGCGTCTGAAAGTAGAAACTCGCCCGATTACAACGATATGCGTATTTATTCACTAGGCCATTCTGGTTAAGCGTTTGGAGCAGCAGAATTGCGAAAAATGTTTTGCCTTCTCAACCATTTCTTGGCTTCAAACTCCCATATCTCGCGAACGGATTGACATAACCCAAAAATTCCTACTGCATCTGAAAGTAGAAACTCGCCCGATTACAACGGTATGTGTATTTTCTCCATAGACCATTCTGGTTAAGCGTTTGGAGCAGCAGAATTGCGAAAAATTTTTTCCCTTCTCAACCATTTCTTGGCTTCAAACCGCCATATCTCGCGAACGGATTGACCTAACCCAAAAATTCCTATTGCACCTGAAAGTAGAAACTCGCCCCATTACAACGGTATGTGTATTTTTGCCTAGGCCATTCTGGTTAAGCGTTTGGAGCAGCAGAATTGCGAAAAATTTTTTGCCTTATCAACCATTTCTTGGCTTCAATCTGCCATATCTCGCGAACGGATTGACCTAACCCAAAAATTCCTACTGCATCTGAAAGTAGAAACTCGCCCGATTACAACGGTATGTGTACTTTCTCCTTAGACCATTCTGGTTAAGCGTTTGGAGCAGCAGAATTGCGAAAAATTTTTTCCCTTCTCAACCATTTCTTGGATTCAAACCGCCATATCTCGCGAACGGATTGACCTAACCCAAAAATTCCTATTGCACCTGAAAGTAGAAACTCGCCCGATTACAACGGTATGTGTATTTTTTCCCTAGGCCATTCTGGTTAAGCGTTTGGAGCAGCAGAATTGCGATAAAATTTTTTGCCTTATCAACCATTTCTTGGCTTCAATCTGCCATATCTCGCGAACGGATTGACCTAACCCAAAAATTCCTGTTGCGTGTGAAAGTAGAAACTCGCCCGATTACAACGGTATGTGTATTTTTTCCCTAGCCCATTCTGGTTAAGCGTTTGGAGCAGCAGAATTGCGAAAAATTTGTTGTCTTCTCAACCATTTCTTAGCTTCAAAGTCCCATATCTCGTGAACGGATTGACCAAACCCAAAAATTCCTGCTGAGTCTGAAAGTAGAAACTCGCCCGATTACAAAGGTATGCGTATTTTTTCCCTAGCCCATTCTGGTTAAGCGTTTGGAGCAGCAGAATTGCGAAAAATTTGTTGTCTTCTCAACCATTTCTTAGCTTCAAAGTCCCATATCTCGCGAACGGATTGACCAAACCCAAAAATTCCTGCTGAGCCTGAAAGTAGAAACTCGCCCGATTACAACGGTATGCGTATTTTTTCCCTAGCCCATTCTGGTTAAGCGTTTGGAGCAGCAGAAGTGCGAAAAATTTGTTGTCTTCTCAACCATTTCTTAGCTTCAAACTCCCATATCTCGCAAACGGATTGACCTAACCCAAAAATTCCTGTTGCATCTGAAAGTAGAAACTCGCCCGATTACAACGGTGTGTGTATTTTTTCCCTAGGCCATTCTGGTTAAGCGTTTGGAGCAACAGAATTGCGAAAAATTTTTTGCCTTCTCAACCATTTCTTGGTTTCAAACTCCCATATCTCGCGACGGATTGACCTAACCCAAAAATTCCTATTGCATCTGAATGTAGAAACTCGCCCGATTACAACGGTAATTGTATTTTTTCCCTAGGCCATTCCAGTTAATCGTTTGGAGCAGCAGAATTGCGAAAAATTTTTTGCCTTCTCAAGCATTTCTTAGCTTCAAAGTCCCATATCTCGCGAACGGATTGACCAAACCCAAAAATTCCTGCTGCGTCTGAAAGTAGAAACTCGCCCGATTACAACGGTGTGTGTATTTTTTCCCTAGGCCATTCTGGTTAAGCGTTTGGAGCAACAGAATTGCGAAAAATTTTTTGCCTTCTCAACCATTTCTTGGTTTGAAACTCCCATATCTCGCGACGGATTGGCCTAACCCAAAAATTCCTATTGCACCTGAAAGTAGAAACTCGCCCGATTACAGCGGTATGTGTATTTTTTCCCTAGGCCATTCTGGTTAAGCGTTTGGAGCAGCAGAATTGTGAAAAATTTTTTGCCTTCTCTACCATTTCTTGGCTTCAAACTCCCATATCTCGCGAACGGATTGACCTAACCCAAAAATTCCTATTGCATCTGAAAGTAGAAACTCGCCCGATTACAGCCGTATGTGTATTTTCTCCCTAGGCCATTCTGGTTAAGCGTTTGGAGCAGCAGAATTGCGAAACATTTTTTGCCTTCTCAACCATTTCTTGGCTTCAAACTCCCATATCTCGCGAACGGATTGACATAACCCAAAAATTCCTATTGCATCTGAAAGTAGAAACTCGCCCGATTACAACGGTATGTGTATTTTTTCCCTAGGCCGTTCTGGTTAAGCGTTTGGAGCAGCAGAATTGCGAAAAATTTTTTGCCTTCTCAACCATTTCTTGGCTTCAAACTCCCATATCTCGCGAACGGATTGACCTAACCCAAAAATTCCTGTTGCATCTGAAAGTAGAAACTCGCCCGATTACAACGGTATGTGTATTTTTTCCCTAGGCCATTCTGGTTAAGCGTTTGGAGCAGCAGAATTGCGAAACATTTTTTGCCTTCTCAACCATTTCTTGGCTTCAAACTCCCATATCTCGCGAACGGATTGACATAACCCAAAAATTCCTATTGCATCTGAAAGTAGAAACTCGCCCGATTACAACGGTATGTGTATTTTTTCCCTAGGCCATTCTGGTTAAGCGTTTGGAGCAGCAGAATTGCGAAAAATTTTTTGCCTTCTCAACCATTTCTTGGCTTCAAACTCCCATATCTCGCGAACGGATTGACCTAACCCAAAACTTCCTGTTGCATCTCAAAGTAGAAACTAGCCCGATTACAACGGTATGCGTATTTTTTCCCTAGCCCATTCTGGTTAAGCGTTTGGAGCAGCAGAAGTGCGAAAAATTTGTTGTCTTCTCAACCATTTCTTAGCTTCAAACTCCCATATCTCGCGAACGGATTGACCTAACCCAAAAATTCCTGTTGCATCTGAAAGTAGAAACTCGCCCGATTACAACGATATGCGTATTTTTTAACTAGGCCATTCTGGTTAAGCGTTTGGAGCAGCAGAATTGCGAAAAATGTTTTGCCTTCTCAACCATTTCTTGGCTTCAAACTCCCATATCTCGCGAACGGATTGACATAACCCAAAAACTCCTATTGCATCTGAAAGTAGAAACTCGCCCGATTACAACGGTATGTGTATTTTTTCCCTTGGCCATTCTGGTTAAGCGTTTGGAGCAGCAGAATTGCGAAAAATTTTTTGCCTTCTCAACCATTTCTTGGCTTCAAACTCCCATATCTCGCGAACGGATTGACCTAACCCAAAAATTCCTGTTGCATCTGAAAGTAGAAACTCGCCCGATTACAACGGTATGTGTATTTTTTCCCTAGGCCATTCTGGTTAAGCGTTTGGAGCAGCAGAATTGCGAAAAATTTTTTGCCTTATCAACCATTTCTTGGCTTCAATCTGCCATACCTAGGGAACGGATTGACCTAACCCAAAAATTCCTGTTGCGTGTGAAAGTAGAAACTCGCCCGATTACATCGGTATGTGTATTTTTTCCCTAGGCCATTCTGGTTAAGCGTTTGGAGCAGCAGAAGTGCGAAAAATTTGTTGTCTTCTCAACCATTTCTTAGCTTCAAACTCCCATATCTCGCGAACGGATTGACCAAACCCAAAAATTCCTGCTGCGTCTGAAAGTAGAAACTCGCCCGATTACAACGATATGCGTATTTATTCACTAGGCCATTCTGGTTAAGCGTTTGGAGCAGCAGAATTGCGAAAAATGTTTTGCCTTCTCAACCATTTCTTGGCTTCAAACTCCCATATCTCGCGAACGGATTGACATAACCCAAAAATTCCTACTGCATCTGAAAGTAGAAACTCGCCCGATTACAACGGTATGTGTATTTTCTCCTTAGACCATTCTGGTTAAGCGTTTGGAGCAGCAGAATTGCGAAAAATTTTTTCCCTTCTCAACCATTTCTTGGCTTCAAACCGCCATATCTCGCGAACGGATTGACCTAACCCAAAAATTCCTATTGCACCTGAAAGTAGAAACTCGCCCCATTACAACGGTATGTGTATTTTTGCCTAGGCCATTCTGGTTAAGCGTTTGGAGCAGCAGAATTGCGAAAAATTTTTTGCCTTATCAACCATTTCTTGGCTTCAATCTGCCATATCTCGCGAACGGATTGACCTAACCCAAAAATTCCTACTGCATCTGAAAGTAGAAACTCGCCCGATTACAACGGTATGTGTACTTTCTCCTTAGACCATTCTGGTTAAGCGTTTGGAGCAGCAGAATTGCGAAAAATTTTTTCCCTTCTCAACCATTTCTTGGATTCAAACCGCCATATCTCGCGAACGGATTGACCTAACCCAAAAATTCCTATTGCACCTGAAAGTAGAAACTCGCCCGATTACAACGGTATGTGTATTTTTTCCCTAGGCCATTCTGGTTAAGCGTTTGGAGCAGCAGAATTGCGATAAAATTTTTTGCCTTATCAACCATTTCTTGGCTTCAATCTGCCATATCTCGCGAACGGATTGACCTAACCCAAAAATTCCTGTTGCGTGTGAAAGTAGAAACTCGCCCGATTACAACGGTATGTGTATTTTTTCCCTAGCCCATTCTGGTTAAGCGTTTGGAGCAGCAGAATTGCGAAAAATTTGTTGTCTTCTCAACCATTTCTTAGCTTCAAAGTCCCATATCTCGTGAACGGATTGACCAAACCCAAAAATTCCTGCTGAGTCTGAAAGTAGAAACTCGCCCGATTACAAAGGTATGCGTATTTTTTCCCTAGCCCATTCTGGTTAAGCGTTTGGAGCAGCAGAATTGCGAAAAATTTGTTGTCTTCTCAACCATTTCTTAGCTTCAAAGTCCCATATCTCGCGAACGGATTGACCAAACCCAAAAATTCCTGCTGAGCCTGAAAGTAGAAACTCGCCCGATTACAACGGTATGCGTATTTTTTCCCTAGCCCATTCTGGTTAAGCGTTTGGAGCAGCAGAAGTGCGAAAAATTTGTTGTCTTCTCAACCATTTCTTAGCTTCAAACTCCCATATCTCGCAAACGGATTGACCTAACCCAAAAATTCCTGTTGCATCTGAAAGTAGAAACTCGCCCGATTACAACGGTGTGTGTATTTTTTCCCTAGGCCATTCTGGTTAAGCGTTTGGAGCAACAGAATTGCGAAAAATTTTTTGCCTTCTCAACCATTTCTTGGTTTCAAACTCCCATATCTCGCGACGGATTGACCTAACCCAAAAATTCCTATTGCATCTGAATGTAGAAACTCGCCCGATTACAACGGTAATTGTATTTTTTCCCTAGGCCATTCCAGTTAATCGTTTGGAGCAGCAGAATTGCGAAAAATTTTTTGCCTTCTCAAGCATTTCTTAGCTTCAAAGTCCCATATCTCGCGAACGGATTGACCAAACCCAAAAATTCCTGCTGCGTCTGAAAGTAGAAACTCGCCCGATTACAACGGTGTGTGTATTTTTTCCCTAGGCCATTCTGGTTAAGCGTTTGGAGCAACAGAATTGCGAAAAATTTTTTGCCTTCTCAACCATTTCTTGGTTTGAAACTCCCATATCTCGCGACGGATTGGCCTAACCCAAAAATTCCTATTGCACCTGAAAGTAGAAACTCGCCCGATTACAACGGTATGTGTATTTTTTCCCGAGGCCATTCTGGTTAAGCGTTTGGAGCAGCAGAATTGTGAAAAATTTTTTGCCTTCTCTACCATTTCTTGGCTTCAAACTCCCATATCTCGCGAACGGATTGACCTAACCCAAAAATTCCTATTGCATCTGAAAGTAGAAACTCGCCCGATTACAGCCGTATGTGTATTTTCTCCCTAGGCCATTCTGGTTAAGCGTTTGGAGCAGCAGAATTGCGAAACATTTTTTGCCTTCTCAACCATTTCTTGGCTTCAAACTCCCATATCTCGCGAACGGATTGACATAACCCAAAAATTCCTATTGCATCTGAAAGTAGAAACTCGCCCGATTACAACGGTATGTGTATTTTTTCCCTAGGCCATTCTGGTTAAGCGTTTGGAGCAGCAGAATTGCGAAAAATTTTTTGCCTTCTCAACCATTTCTTGGCTTCAAACTCCCATATCTCGCGAACGGATTGACCTAACCCAAAAATTCCTGTTGCATCTGAAAGTAGAAACTCGCCCGATTACAACGGTATGTGTATTTTTTCCCTAGGCCATTCTGGTTAAGCGTTTGGAGCAGCAGAATTGCGAAAAATTTTTTGCCTTATCAACCATTTCTTGGCTTCAATCTGCCATACCTAGGGAACGGATTGACCTAACCCAAAAATTCCTGTTGCGTGTGAAAGTAGAAACTCGCCCGATTACATCGGTATGTGTATTTTTTCCCTAGGCCATTCTGGTTAAGCGTTTGGAGCAGCAGAAGTGCGAAAAATTTGTTGTCTTCTCAACCATTTCTTAGCTTCAAACTCCCATATCTCGCGAACGGATTGACCAAACCCAAAAATTCCTGCTGCGTCTGAAAGTAGAAACTCGCCCGATTACAACGATATGCGTATTTATTCACTAGGCCATTCTGGTTAAGCGTTTGGAGCAGCAGAATTGCGAAAAATGTTTTGCCTTCTCAACCATTTCTTGGCTTCAAACTCCCATATCTCGCGAACGGATTGACCTAACCCAAAACTTCCTGTTGCATCTCAAAGTAGAAACTAGCCCGATTACAACGGTATGCGTATTTTTTCCCTAGCCCATTCTGGTTAAGCGTTTGGAGCAGCAGAAGTGCGAAAAATTTGTTGTCTTCTCAACCATTTCTTGGCTTCAAACTCCCATATCTCGCGAACGGATTGACATAACCCAAAAACTCCTATTGCATCTGAAAGTAGAAACTCGCCCGATTACAACGGTATGTGTATTTTTTCCCTTGGCCATTCTGGTTAAGCGTTTGGAGCAGCAGAATTGCGAAAAATTTTTTGCCTTCTCAACCATTTCTTGGCTTCAAACTCCCATATCTCGCGAACGGATGGACCTAACCCAAAAATTCCTGTTGCATCTGAAAGTAGAAACTCGCCCGATTACAACGGTATGTGTATTTTTTCCCTAGGCCATTCTGGTTAAGCGTTTGGAGCAGCAGAATTGCGAAAAATTTTTTGCCTTATCAACCATTTCTTGGCTTCAATCTGCCATACCTAGGGAACGGATTGACCTAACCCAAAAATTCCTGTTGCGTGTGAAAGTAGAAACTCGCCCGATTACATCGGTATGTGTATTTTTTCCCTAGGCCATTCTGGTTAAGCGTTTGGAGCAGGAGAAGTGCGAAAAATTTGTTGTCTTCTCAACCATTTCTTAGCTTCAAACTCCCATATCTCGCGAACGGATTGACCAAACCCAAAAATTCCTGCTGCGTCTGAAAGTAGAAACTCGCCCGATTACAACGATATGCGTATTTATTCACTAGGCCATTCTGGTTAAGCGTTTGGAGCAGCAGAATTGCGAAAAATGTTTTGCCTTCTCAACCATTTCTTGGCTTCAAACTCCCATATCTCGCGAACGGATTGACATAACCCAAAAATTCCTACTGCATCTGAAAGTAGAAACTCGCCCGATTACAACGGTATGTGTATTTTCTCCTTAGACCATTCTGGTTAAGCGTTTGGAGCAGCAGAATTGCGAAAAATTTTTTCCCTTCTCAACCATTTCTTGGCTTCAAACCGCCATATCTCGCGAACGGATTGACCTAACCCAAAAATTCCTATTGCACCTGAAAGTAGAAACTCGCCCCATTACAACGGTATGTGTATTTTTGCCTAGGCCATTCTGGTTAAGCGTTTGGAGCAGCAGAATTGCGAAAAATTTTTTGCCTTATCAACCATTTCTTGGCTTCAATCTGCCATATCTCGCGAACGGATTGACCTAACCCAAAAATTCCTACTGCATCTGAAAGTAGAAACTCGCCCGATTACAACGGTATGTGTACTTTCTCCTTAGACCATTCTGGTTAAGCGTTTGGAGCAGCAGAATTGCGAAAAATTTTTCCCCCTTCTCAACCATTTCTTGGATTCAAACCGCCATATCTCGCGAACGGATTGACCTAACCCAAAAATTCCTATTGCACCTGAAAGTAGAAACTCGCCCGATTACAACGGTATGTGTATTTTTTCCCTAGGCCATTCTGGTTAAGCGTTTGGAGCAGCAGAATTGCGATAAAATTTTTTGCCTTATCAACCATTTCTTGGCTTCAATCTGCCATATCTCGCGAACGGATTGACCTAACCCAAAAATTCCTGTTGCGTGTGAAAGTAGAAACTCGCCCGATTACAACGGTATGTGTATTTTTTCCCTAGCCCATTCTGGTTAAGCGTTTGGAGCAGCAGAATTGCGAAAAATTTGTTGTCTTCTCAACCATTTCTTAGCTTCAAAGTCCCATATCTCGTGAACGGATTGACCAAACCCAAAAATTCCTGCTGAGTCTGAAAGTAGAAACTCGCCCGATTACAAAGGTATGCGTATTTTTTCCCTAGCCCATTCTGGTTAAGCGTTTGGAGCAGCAGAATTGCGAAAAATTTGTTGTCTTCTCAACCATTTCTTAGCTTCAAAGTCCCATATCTCGCGAACGGATTGACCAAACCCAAAAATTCCTGCTGAGCCTGAAAGTAGAAACTCGCCCGATTACAACGGCATGCGTATTTTTTCCCTAGCCCATTCTGGTTAAGCGTTTGGAGCAGCAGAAGTGCGAAAAATTTGTTGTCTTCTCAACCATTTCTTAGCTTCAAACTCCCATATCTCGCAAACGGATTGACCTAACCCAAAAATTCCTGTTGCATCTGAAAGTAGAAACTCGCCCGATTACAACGGTGTGTGTATTTTTTCCCTAGGCCATTCTGGTTAAGCGTTTGGAGCAACAGAATTGCGAAAAATTTTTTGCCTTCTCAACCATTTCTTGGTTTCAAACTCCCATATCTCGCGACGGATTGACCTAACCCAAAAATTCCTATTGCATCTGAATGTAGAAACTCGCCCGATTACAACGGTAATTGTATTTTTTCCCTAGGCCATTCCAGTTAATCGTTTGGAGCAGCAGAATTGCGAAAAATTTTTTGCCTTCTCAAGCGTTTCTTAGCTTCAAAGTCCCATATCTCGCGAACGGATTGACCAAACCCAAAAATTCCTGCTGCGTCTGAAAGTAGAAACTCGCCCGATTACAACGGTATGTGTATTTTTTCCCTAGCCCATTCTGGTTAAGCGTTTGGAGCAGCAGAATTGCGAAAAATTTGTTGTCTTCTCAACCATTTCTTAGCTTCAAAGTCCCATATCTCGTGAACGGATTGACCAAACCCAAAAATTCCTGCTGAGTCTGAAAGTAGAAACTCGCCCGATTACAAAGGTATGCGTATTTTTTCCCTAGCCCATTCTGGTTAAGCGTTTGGAGCAGCAGAATTGCGAAAAATTTGTTGTCTTCTCAACCATTTCTTAGCTTCAAAGTCCCATATCTCGCGAACGGATTGACCAAACCCAAAAATTCCTGCTGAGCCTGAAAGTAGAAACTCGCCCGATTACAACGGTATGCGTATTTTTTCCCTAGCCCATTCTGGTTAAGCGTTTGGAGCAGCAGAAGTGCGAAAAATTTGTTGTCTTCTCAACCATTTCTTAGCTTCAAACTCCCATATCTCGCAAACGGATTGACCTAACCCAAAAATTCCTGTTGCATCTGAAAGTAGAAACTCGCCCGATTACAACGGTGTGTGTATTTTTTCCCTAGGCCATTCTGGTTAAGCGTTTGGAGCAACAGAATTGCGAAAAATTTTTTGCCTTCTCAACCATTTCTTGGTTTCAAACTCCCATATCTCGCGACGGATTGACCTAACCCAAAAATTCCTATTGCATCTGAATGTAGAAACTCGCCCGATTACAACGGTAATTGTATTTTTTCCCTAGGCCATTCCAGTTAATCGTTTGGAGCAGCAGAATTGCGAAAAAATTTTTGCCTTCTCAAGCATTTCTTAGCTTCAAAGTCCCATATCTCGCGAACGGATTGACCAAACCCAAAAATTCCTGCTGCGTCTGAAAGTAGAAACTCGCCCGATTACAACGGTGTGTGTATTTTTTCCCTAGGCCATTCTGGTTAAGCGTTTGGAGCAACAGAATTGCGAAAAATTTTTTGCCTTCTCAACCATTTCTTGGTTTGAAACTCCCATATCTCGCGACGGATTGGCCTAACCCAAAAATTCCTATTGCACCTGAAAGTAGAAACTCGCCCGATTACAACGGTATGTGTATTTTTTCCCTAGGCCATTCTGGTTAAGCGTTTGGAGCAGCAGAATTGTGAAAAATTTTTTGCCTTCTCTACCATTTCTTGGCTTCAAACTCCCATATCTCGCGAACGGATTGACCTAACCCAAAAATTCCTATTGCATCTGAAAGTAGAAACTCGCCCGATTACAGCCGTATGTGTATTTTCTCCCTAGGCCATTCTGGTTAAGCGTTTGGAGCAGCAGAATTGCGAAACATTTTTTGCCTTCTCAACCATTTCTTGGCTTCAAACTCCCATATCTCGCGAACGGATTGACATAACCCAAAAATTCCTATTGCATCTGAAAGTAGAAACTCGCCCGATTACAACGGTATGTGTATTTTTTCCCTAGGCCATTCTGGTTAAGCGTTTGGAGCAGCAGAATTGCGAAAAATTTTTTGCCTTCTCAACCATTTCTTGGCTTCAAACTCCCATATCTCGCGAACGGATTGACCTAACCCAAAAATTCCTGTTGCATCTGAAAGTAGAAACTCGCCCGATTACAACGGTATGTGTATTTTTTCCCTAGGCCATTCTGGTTAAGCGTTTGGAGCAGCAGAATTGCGAAAAATTTTTTGCCTTATCAACCATTTCTTGGCTTCAATCTGCCATACCTAGGGAACGGATTGACCTAACCCAAAAATTCCTGTTGCGTGTGAAAGTAGAAACTCGCCCGATTACATTGGTATGTGTATTTTTTCCCTAGCCCATTCTGGTTAAGCGTTTGGAGCAGCAGAATTGGGAAAAATTTGTTGTCTTCTCAACCATTTCTTAGCTTCAAAGTCCCATATCTCGCGAACGGTTTGACCAAACCCAAAAATTCCTGCTGAGTCTGAAAGTAGAAACTCGCCCGATTACAACGGAATGCGTATTTTTTCCCTAGCCCATTCTGGCTAAGCGTTTGGAGCAGCAGTAGTGCGAAAAATTTGTTGTCTTCTCAACCATTTCTTAGCTTCAAACTCCCATATCTCGCGAACGGATTGACCTAACCCAAAAATTCCTGTTGCATCTGAAAGTAGAAACTCGCCCGATTACAACGGTGTGTGTATTTTTTCCCTAGGCCATTCTGGTTAAGCGTTTGGAGCAACAGAATTGCGAAAAATTTTTTGCCTTCTCAACCATTTCTTGGTTTCAAACTCCCATATCTCGCGACGGATTGACCTAACCCAAAAATTCCTATTGCACCTGAAAGTAGAAACTCGCCCGATTACAACGGTATGTGTATTTTTTCCCTAGGCCATTCTGGTTAAGCGTTTGGAGCAGCAGAAGTGCGAAAAATTTGTTGTCTTCTCAACCATTTCTTAGCTTCAAACTCCCATATCTCGCGAACGGATTGACCAAACCCAAAAATTCCTGCTGCGTCTGAAAGTAGAATCTCGCCCGATTACAACGATATGCGTATTTATTCACTAGGCCATTCTGGTTAAGCGTTTGGAGCAGCAGAATTGCGAAAAATGTTTTGCCTTCTCAACCATTTCTTGGCTTCAAACTCCCATATCTCGCGAACGGATTGACATAACCCAAAAATTCCTACTGCATCTGAAAGTAGAAACTCGCCCGATTACAACGGTATGTGTATTTTCTCCTTAGACCATTCTGGTTAAGCGTTTGGAGCAGCAGAATTGCGAAAAATTTTTTCCCTTCTCAACCATTTCTTGGCTTCAAACCGCCATATCTCGCGAACGGATTGACCTAACCAAAAAATTCCTATTGCACCTGAAAGTAGAAACTCGCCCGATTACAACGGTATGTGTATTTTTGCCTAGGCCATTCTGGTTAAGCGTTTGGAGCAGCAGAATTGCGAAAAATTTTTTGCCTTATCAACCATTTCTTGGCTTCAATCTGCCATATCTCGCGAACGGATTGACATAACCCAAAAATTCCTACTGCATCTGAAAATAGAAACTCGCCCGATTACAACGGTATGTGTACTTTCTCCTTAGACCATTCTGGTTAAGCGTTTGGAGCAGCAGAATTGCGAAAAATTGTTTCCCTTCTCAACCATTTCTTGGCTTCAAACCGCCATATCTCGCGAACGGATTGACCTAACCAAAAAATTCCTATTGCACCTGAAAGTAGAAACTCGCCCGATTACAACGGTATGTGTATTTTTGCCTAGGCCATTCTGGTTAAGCGTTTGGAGCAGCAGAATTGCGAAAAATTTTTTGCCATATCAACCATTTCTTGGCTTCAATCTGCCATATCTCGCGAACGGATTGACCTAACCCAAAAATTCCTACTGCATCTGAAAATAGAAACTCGCCCGATTACAACGGTATGTGTACTTTCTCCTTAGACCATTCTGGTTAAGCGTTTGGAGCAGCAGAATTGCGAAAAATTTTTTCCCTTCTCAACCATTTCTTGGATTCAAACCGCCATATCTCGCGAACGGATTGACCTAACCCAAAAATTCCTATTGCACCTGAAAGTAGAAACTCGCCCGATTACAACGGTATGTGTATTTTTTCCCTAGGCCATTCTGGTTAAGCGTTTGGAGCAGCAGAATTGCGAAAAATTTTTTGCTTTTCAACCATTTCTTGGCTTCAATCTGCCATATCTCGCGAACGGATTGACCTAACCCAAAAATTCCTGTTGCGTGTGAAAGTAGAAACTCGCCCGATTACAACGGTATGTGTATTTTTTCCCTAGGGCATTCTGGTTAAGCGTTTGGAGCATCAGAATTGCGAAAAATTTTTTGCCTTATCAACCATTTCTTGGCTTCAATCTGCCATATCTCGCGAACGGATTGACGTAACCCAAAAATTCCTGTTGCATCTGAAAGTAGAAACTCGCCCGATTACAACGGTAAGTGTATTTTTTCACTAGGCCATTCTGGTTAAGCGTTTGGAGCAGCAGAATTGCGAAAAATGTTTTGCCTTCTCAACCATTTCTTGGCTTCAAACTCCCATATCTCGCGAACGGATTGACATAACCCAAAAATTCCTATTGCATCTGAAAGTAGAAACTCGCCCGATTACAACGGTATGTGTATTTTTTCCCTAGGCCATTCTGGTTAAGCGTTTGGAGCAGCAGAATTGCGAAAAATTTTTTGCCTTCTCAACCATTTCTTGGCTTCAAACTCCCATATCTCGCGAACGGATTGACCTAACCCAAAAATTCCTGTTGCATCTGAAAGTAGAAACTCGCCCGATTACAACGGTATGTGTATTTTTTCCCTAGGCCATTCTGGTTAAGCGTTTGGAGCAGCAGAATTGCGAAAAATTTTTTGCCTTATCAACCATTTCTTGGCTTCAATCTGCCATACCTAGGGAACGGATTGACCTAACCCAAAAATTCCTGTTGCATCTGAAAGTAGAAACTCGCCCGATTACAACGGTGTGTGTATTTTTTCCCTAGGCCATTCTGGTTAAGCGTTTGGAGCAACAGAATTGCGAAAAATTTTTTGCCTTCTCAACCATTTCTTGGTTTCAAACTCCCATATCTCGCGACGGATTGACCTAACCCAAAAATTCCTATTGCATCTGAATGTAGAAACTCGCCCGATTACAACGGTAATTGTATTTTTTCCCTAGGCCATTCCAGTTAATCGTTTGGAGCAGCAGAATTGCGAAAAATTTTTTGCCTTCTCAAGCATTTCTTAGCTTCAAAGTCCCATATCTCGCGAACGGATTGACCAAACCCAAAAATTCCTGCTGCGTCTGAAAGTAGAAACTCGACCGATTACAACGGTATGTGTATTTTTTCCCTAGGCCATTCTGGTTAAGCGTTTGGAGCAGCAGAATTGCGAAACATTTTTTGCCTTCTCAACCATTTCTTGGCTTCAAACTCCCATATCTCGCGAACGTATTGACCTAACCCAAAAATTCCTGTTGCATCTGAAAGTAGAAACTCGCCCGATTACAACGGTAAGTGTATTTTTTCCCTAGGCCATTCCGGTTAAGCGTTTGGAGCAGCAGAATTGCGAAAAATTTTTTGCCTTCTCAACCACTTCTTGGTTTGAAACTCCCATATCTCGCGACGGATTGGCCTAACCCAAAAATTCCTATTGCACCTGAAAGTAGAAACTCGCCCGATTACAACGGTATGTGTATTTTTTCCCTAGGCCATTCTGGTTAAGCGTTTGGAGCAGCAGAATTGTGAAAAATTTTTTGCCTTCTCTACCATTTCTTGGCTTCAAACTCCCATATCTCCCGAACGGATTGACCTAACCCAAAAATTCCTATTGCATCTGAAAGTAGAAACTCGCCCGATTACAGCCGTATGTGTATTTTCTCCCTAGGCAATTCTGGTTAAGCGTTTGGAGCAGCAGAATTGCGAAACATTTTTTGCCTTCTCAACCATTTCTTGGCTTCAAACTCCCATATCTCGCGAACGGATTGACCTAACCCAAAACTTCCTGTTGCATCTCAAAGTAGAAACTAGCCCGATTACAACGGTATGCGTATTTTTTCCCTAGCCCATTCTGGTTAAGCGTTTGGAGCAGCGGAAGTGCGAAAAATTTGTTGTCTTCTCAACCATTTCTTAGCTTCAAACTCCCATATCTCGCGAACGGATTGACCTAACCCAAAAATTCCTGTTGCATCTGAAAGTAGAAACTCGCCCGATTACAACGATATGCGTATTTTTTCACTAGGCCATTCTGGTTAAGCGTTTGGAGCAGCAGAATTGCGAAAAATGTTTTGCCTTCTCAACCATTTCTTGGCTTCAAACTCCCATATCTCGCGAACGGATTGACATAACCCAAAAATTCCTATTGCATCTGAAAGTAGAAACTCGCCCGATTACAACGGTATGTGTATTTTTTCCCTAGGCCATTCTGGTTAAGCGTTTGGAGCAGCAGAATTGCGAAAAATTTTTTGCCTTCTCAACCATTTCTTGGCTTCAAACTCCCATATCTCGCGAACGGATTGACCTAACCCAAAAATTCCTGTTGCATCTGAAAGTAGAAACTCGCCCGATTACAACGGTATGTGTATTTTTTCCCTAGGCCATTCTGGTTAAGCGTTTGGAGCAGCAGAATTGCGAAAAATTTTTTGCCTCATCAACCATTTCTTGGCTTCAATCTGCCATACCTAGGGAACGGATTGACCTAACCCAAAAATTCCTGTTGCGTGTGAAAGTAGAAACTCGCCCGATTACATCGGTATGTGTATTTTTTCCCTAGCCCATTCTGGTTAAGCGTTTGGAGCAGCAGAATTGGGAAAAATTTGTTGTCTTCTCAACCATTTCTTAGCTTCAAAGTCCCATATCTCGCGAACGGTTTGACCAAACCCAAAAATTCCTGCTGAGTCTGAAAGTAGAAACTCGCCCGATTACAAAGGAATGCGTATTTTTTCCCTAGCCCATTCTGGCTAAGCGTTTGGAGCAGCAGAAGTGCGAAAAATTTGTTGTCTTCTCAACCATTTCTTAGCTTCAAACTCCCATATCTCGCGGACGGATTGACCTGACCCAAAAATTCCTGTTGCATCTGAAAGTAGAAACTCGCCCGATTACAACGGTGTGTGTATTTTTTCCCTAGGCCATTCTGGTTAAGCGTTTGGAGCAACAGAATTGCGAAAAATTTTTTGCCTTCTCAACCATTTCTTGGTTTCAAACTCCCATATCTCGCGACGGATTGACCTAACCCAAAAATTCCTATTGCACCTGAAAGTAGAAACTCGCCCCATTACAACGGTATGTGTATTTTTTCCCTAGGTCATTCTGGTTAAGCGTTTGGAGCAGCAGAATTGCGAAAAATTTTTTGCCTTATCAACCATTTCTTGGCTTCTATTTGCCATATCTCGCGAACGGATTGACCTAACCCAAAAATTCCTGTTGCGTGTTAAAGTAGAAACTCGCCCGAATACAACGGTATGTGTATTTTTTCCCTAGCCCATTCTGGTTAAGCGTTTGGAGCAGCAGAATTGCGAAAAATTTGTTGTCTTCTCAACCATTTCTTAGCTTCAAAGTCCCATATCTCGCGAACGGATTGACCAAACCCAAAAATTCCTGCTGAGTCTGAAAGTAGAAACTCGCCCGATTACAACGGTATGCGTATTTTTTCCCAAGCCCATTCTGGTTAAGCGTTTGGAGCAGCAGAAGTGCGAAAAATTTGTTGTCTTCTCAACCATTTCTTAGCTTCAAACTCCCATATCTCGCGAACGGATTGACCAAACCCAAAAATTCCTGCTGAGTCTGAAAGTAGAAACTCGCCCGATTACAACGGTATGTGTATTTTTTCCCTAGGCCATTCTGGTTAAGCGTTTGGAGCAGCAGAAGTGCGAAAAATTTGTTGTCTTCTCAACCATTTCTTAGCTTCAAACTCCCATATCTCGCGAACGGATTGACCAAACCCAAAAATTCCTGCTGCGTCTGAAAGTAGAAACTCGCCCGATTACAACGATATGCGTATTTATTCACTAGGCCATTCTGGTTAAGCGTTTGGAGCAGCAGAAGTGCGAAAAATTTGTTGTCTTCTCAACCATTTCTTAGCTTCAAACTCCCATATCTCGCGAACGGATTGACCTAACCCAAAAATTCCTGTTGCATCTGAAAGTAGAAACTCGCCCGATTACAACGATATGCGTATTTTTTCACTAGGCCATTCTGGTTAAGCGTTTGGAGCAGCAGAATTGCGAAAAATGTTTTGCCTTCTCAACCATTTCTTGGCTTCAAACTCCCATATCTCGCGAACGGATTGACCTAACCCAAAAATTCCTATTGCACCTGAAAGTAGAAACTCGCCCGATTACAACGGTATGTGTATTTTTGCCTAGGCCATTCTGGTTAAGCGTTTGGAGCAGCAGAATTGCGAAAAATTTTTTGCCTTATCAACCATTTCTTGGCTTCAATCTGCCATATCTCGCGAACGGATTGACCTAACCCAAAAATTCCTACTGCATCTGAAAGTAGAAACTCGCCCGATTACAACGGTATGTGTACTTTCTCTTTAGACCATTCTGGTTAAGCGTTTGGAGCAGCAGAATTGCGAAAAATTTTTTCCCTTCTCAACCATTTCTTGGATTCAAACCGCCATATCTCGCGAACGGATTGACCTAACCCAAAAATTCCTATTGCACCTGAAAGTAGAAACTCGCCCGATTACAACGGTATGCGTATTTTTTCCCTAGCCCATTCTGGTTAAGCGTTTGGAGCAGCAGAATTGCGAAAAATTTGTTGTCTTCTCAACCATTTCTTACCTTCAAAGTCCCATATCTTGCGAACGGATTGACCAAACCCAAAAATTCCTGCTGAGCCTGAAAGTAGAAACTCGCCCGATTACAACGGTATGCGTATTTTTTCCCTAGCCCATTCTGGTTAAGCGTTTGGAGCAGCAGAAGTGCGAAAAATTTGTTGTCTTCTCAACCATTTCTTAGCTTCAAACTCCCATATCTCGCAAACGGATTGACCTAACCCAAAAATTCCTGTTGCATCTGAAAGTAGAAACTCGCCCGATTACAACGGTGTGTGTATTTTTTCCCTAGGCCATTCTGGTTAAGCGTTTGGAGCAACAGAATTGCGAAAAATTTTTTGCCTTCTCAACCATTTCTTGGTTTCAAACTCCCATATCTCGCGACGGATTGACCTAACCCAAAAATTCCTATTGCATCTGAATGTAGAAACTCGCCCGATTACAACGGTAATTGTATTTTTTCCCTAGGCCATTCCAGTTAATCGTTTGGAGCAGCAGAATTGCGAAAAATTTTTTGCCTTCTCAAGCATTTCTTAGCTTCAAAGTCCCATATCTCGCGAACGGATTGACCAAACCCAAAAATTCCTGCTGCGTCTGAAAGTAAAAACTCGCCCGATTACAACGGTATGTGTATTTTTTCCCTAGGCCATTCTGGTTAAGCGTTTGGAGCAGCAGAATTGCGAAAAAAGTTTTGCCTTCTTTAACCATTTCTTGGCTTCAAACTCCCATATCTCGCGAACGGATTGACCTAACCCAAAAATTCTTGTTGCCTCTAAAAGTAGAAACTCGCCCGATTACAGCCGTATGTGTATTTTCTCTCTAGGCCAATCTGGTTAAGCGTTTGGAGCAGCAGAATTGCGAAACATTTTTTGCCTTCTCAACCATTTCTTGGCTTCAAACTCCCATATTTTCGCGAACGTATTGACCTAACCCAAAAATTCCTGTTGCATCTGAAAGTAGAAACTCGCCCGATTACAACGGTAAGTGTATTTTTTCCCTAGGCCATTCTGGTTAAACGTTTGGAGCAGCAGAATTGCGAAAAATTTTTTGCCTTCTCAACCATTTCTTGGTTTGAAACTCCCATATCTCGCGACGGATTGGCCTAACCCAAAACTTCCTGTTGCATCTCAAAGTAGAAACTAGCCCGATTACAACGGTATGCGTATTTTTTCCCTAGCCCATTCTGGTTAAGCGTTTGGAGCAGCAGAAGTGCGAAAAATTTGTTGTCTTCTCAACCATTTCTTAGCTT
Organism: Ptiloglossa arizonensis; assembly: GCF_051014685.1. Taxonomy (NCBI): domain Eukaryota; kingdom Metazoa; phylum Arthropoda; class Insecta; order Hymenoptera; family Colletidae; genus Ptiloglossa; species Ptiloglossa arizonensis. Next base: position 275,541 of record NW_027478687.1, on the reverse strand, counting down.
CAAACTCCCATATCTCGCGAACGGATTGACCTAACCCAAAAATTCCTGTTGCATCTGAAAGTAGAAACTCGCCCGATTACAACGATATGCGTATTTTTTCACTAGGCCATTCTGGTTAAGCGTTTGGAGCAGCAGAATTGCGAAAAATGTTTTGCCTTCTCAACCATTTCTTGGCTTCAAACTCCCATATCTCGCGAACGGATTGACATAACCCAAAAATTCCTATTGCATCTGAAAGTAGAAACTCGCCCGATTACAACGGTATGTGTATTTTTTCCCTAGGCCATTCTGGTTAAGCGTTTGGAGCAGCAGAATTGCGAAAAATTTTTTGCCTTCTCAACCATTTCTTGGCTTCAAACTCCCATATCTCGCGAACGGATTGACCTAACCCAAAAATTCCTGTTGCATCTGAAAGTAGAAACTCGCCCGATTACGACGGTATGTGTATTTTTTCCCTAGGCCATTCTGGTTAAGCGTTTGGAGCAGCAGAATTGCGAAAAATTTTTTGCCTTATCAACCATTTCTTGGCTTCAATCTGCCATACCTAGGGAACGGATTGACCTAACCCAAAAATTCCTGTTGCGTGTGAAAGTAGAAACTCGCCCGATTACATCGGTATGTGTATTTTTTCCCTAGCCCATTCTGGTTAAGCGTTTGGAGCAGCAGAATTGGGAAAAATTTGTTGTCTTCTCAACCATTTCTTAGCTTCAAAGTCCCATATCTCGCGAACGGTTTGACCAAACCCAAAAATTCCTGCTGAGTCTGAAAGTAGAAACTCGCCCGATTACAACGGAATGCGTATTTTTTCCCTAGCCCATTCTGGCTAAGCGTTTGGAGCAGCAGAAGTGCGAAAAATTTGTTGTCTTCTGAACCATTGCTTAGCTTCAAACTCCCATATCTCGCGAACGGATTGACCTAACCCAAAAATTCCTGTTGCATCTGAAAGTAGAAACTCGCCCGATTACAACGGTGTGTGTATTTTTTCCCTAGGCCATTCTGGTTAAGCGTTTGGAGCAACAGAATTGCGAAAAATTTTTTGCCCTCTCAACCATTTCTGGGTTTCAAACTCCCATATCTCGCGACGGATTGAACTAACCCAAAAATTCCTATTGCACCTGAAAGTAGAAAATCGCCCCATTACAACGGTATGTGTATTTTTTCCCTAGGTCATTCTGGTTAAGCGTTTGGAGCAGCAGAATTGCGAAAAATTTTTTGCCTTATCAACCATTTCTTGGCTTCAATTTGCCATATCTCGCGAACGGATTGACCTAACCCAAAAATTCCTGTTGCGTGTTAAAGTAGAAACTCGCCCGAATACAACGGTATGTGTATTTTTTCCCTAGCCCATTCTGGTTAAGCGTTTGGAGCAGCAGAATTGCGAAAAATTTGTTGTCTTCTCAACCATTTCTTAGCTTCAAAGTCCCATATCTCGCGAACGGATTGACCAGACGCAAAAATTCCTGCTGAGTCTGAAAGTAGAAACTCGCCCGATTACAACGGTATGCGTATTTTTTCCCTAGCCCATTCTGGTTAAGCGTTTGGAGCAGCAGAAGTGCGAAAAATTTGTTGTCTTCTCAACCATTTCTTAGCTTCAAACTCCCATATCTCGCGAACGGATTGACCAAACCCAAAAATTCCTGCTGAGTCTGAAAGTAGAAACTCGCCCGATTACAACGGTATGTGTATTTTTTCCCTAGGCCATTCTGGTTAAGCGTTTGGAGCAGCAGAAGTGCGAAAAATTTGTTGTCTTCTCAACCATTTCTTAGCTTCAAACTCCCATATCTCGCAAACGGATTGACCAAACCCAAAAATTCCTGCTGCGTCTGAAAGTAGAAACTCGCCCGATTACAACGATATGCGTATTTATTCACTAGGCCATTCTGGTTAAGCGTTTCGAGCAGCAGAATTGCGAAAAATGTTTTGCCTTCTCAACCATTTCTTGGCTTCAAACTCCCATATCTCGCGAACGGATTGACATAACCCAAAAATTCCTACTGCATCTGAAAGTAGAAACTCGCCCGATTACAACGGTATGTGTATTTTCTCCTTAGACCATTCTGGTTAAGCGTTTGGAGCAGCAGAATTGCGAAAAATTTTTTCCCTTCTCAACCATTTCTTGGCTTCAAACCGCCATATCTCGCGAACGGATTGACCTAACCAAAAAATTCCTATTGCACCTGAAAGTAGAAACTCGCCCGATTACAACGGTATGTGTATGTTTGCCTAGGCCATTCTGGTTAAGCGTTTGGAGCAGCAGAAGTGCGAAAAATTTGTTGTCTTCTCAACCATTTCTTAGCTTCAAACTCCCATATCTCGCGAACGGATTGACCAAACCCAAAAATTCCTGCTGCGTCTGAAAGTAGAAACTCGCCCGATTACAACGATATGCGTATTTATTCACTAGGCCATTCTGGTTAAGCGTTTGGAGCAGCAGAATTGCGAAAAATTTGTTGTCTTCTCAACCATTTCTTAGCTTCAAAGTCCCATATCTCGCGAACGGATTGACCAAACCCAAACATTCCTGCTCCGTCTGAAAGTAGAAACTCGCTCGATTACAACGATTGGCGTATTTTTTCACTAGGCCATTCTGGTTAAGCGTTTGGAGCAGCAGAATTGCGAAAAATGTTTTGCCTTCTCATCCAGTTCGTGTCTTCAAACTCCCATATCTCGCGAACGGATTGACCTAACCCAAAAGTTCCTATTGCATCTGAATGTAGAAACTCGCCAGATTACAACGGTATTTGTATTTTTTCCCTAGGCCATTCCGGTTAATCGTTTGGAGCAGCAGAATTGCGAAAAATTTTTTGCCTTCTCAACCATTTCTTAGCTTCAAAGTCCCATATCTCGCGAACGGATTGACCAAATCCAAAAATTCCTGCTGCGTCTGAAAGTAGAAACTCGCCCGATTACAACGGTCTGTGTATTTTTTCCCTAGGCCATTCTGGTTAAGCGTTTGGAGCAGCAGAATTGCGAAAAAATTTTTGCCTTCTTTAACCATTTCTTGGCTTCAAACTCCCATATCTCGCGAACTGATTGACCTAACCCAAAAATTCCTGTTGCCTCTAAAAGTAGAAACTCGCCCGATTACAGCCGTATGTGTATTTTCTCTCTAGGCCAATCTGGTTAAGCGTTTGGAGCAGCAGAATTGCGAAACATTTTTTGCCTTCTCAACCATTGCTTGGCTTCAAACTCCCATATCTCGCGAACGTATTGACCTAACCCAAAAATTCCTGTTGCATCTGAAAGTAGAAACTCGCCCGATTACAACAATATGCGTATTTTTTCACTAGGCCATTCTTGTTAAGCGTTTGGAGCAGCAGAATTGCGAAAAATGTTTTTCCTTCTCAACCATTTCTTGGCTTCAAACTGCCATATCTCGCGAACGGATTGACCTAACCCAAAAATTCCTATTGCATCTGATTGTAGAAACTCGCCCGATTACAACGGTATGTGTATTTTTTCCCTAGGCCATTCTGGTTAAGCGTTTGGAGCAGCAGAATTGCGACACATTTTTTGCCTTCTCAACCATTTCTTGGTTTGAAACTCCCATATCTCGCGACGGATTGACCTAACCCAAAAATTCCTATTGCACCTGAAAGTAGAAACTCGCCCGATTACAACGGTATGTGTATTTTTTCCCTAGGCCATTCTGGTTAAGCGTTTGGAGCAGCAGAATTGTGAAAAATTTTTTGCCTTCTCTACCATTTCTTGGCTTCAAACCCCCATATCTCGCGAACGGATTGACCTAACCCAAAAATTCCCTTTGCACCTGAAAGTAGAAACTCGCCCGATTACAACGGTATGTGTATTTTTCCCTAGGCCATTCTGGTTAAGCGTTTGGAGCAGCAGAATTGCGAAAAATTTTTTGCCTTATCAACCATTTCTTGGCTTCAATCTGCCATATCTCGCGAACGGATTGACCTAACCCAAAAATTCCTACTGCATCTGAAAGTAGAAACTCGCCCGATTACAACGGTATGTGTATTTTCTCCTTAGACCTTTCTGGTTAAGCGTTTGGAGCAGCAGAATTGCGAAAAATTTTTTCCCTTCTCAAACATTTCTTGGCTTCAAACCGCCATATCTCGCGAACGGATTGACCTAACCCAAAAATTCCTATTGCACCTGAAAGTAGAAACTCGCCCGATTACAACTGTATGTGTATTTTTTCCCTAGGCCATTCTGGTTAAGCGTTTGGAGCAGCAGAATTGCGAAAAATTTTTTGCCTTATCAACCATTTCTTGGCTTCAATCTGCCATATCTCGCGAACGGATTGACCTAACCCAAAAATTCCTGTTGCGTGTGAAAGTAGAAACTCGCCCGATTACAACGGTATGTGTATTTTTTCCCTAGCCCATTCTGGTTAAGCGTTTGGAGCAGCAGAATTGCGAAAAATTTGTTGTCTTCTCAACCATTTCTTAGATTCAAAGTCCCATATCTCGCGAACGGATTGACCAAACCCCAATATTCCGGCTGAGTCTGAAAGTAGAAACTCGCCCGATTACAAAGGTATGTGTATTTTTTCCCCAGCCCATTCTGGTTAAGCGTTTGGAGTAGCAGAATTGCGAAAAATTTGTTGTCTCCTCAACCATTTCTTAGCTTCAAGCTCCCAAATCTCGCGAACGGATGACCTAACCCAAAAATTCCTGTTGCATCTGAAAGTAGAAACTCGCCCGATAACAACGATATGCGTATTTTTTCCCTAGCCCATTCTGGTTACGCGTTTGGAGCAGCAGAATTGCGAAAAATTTGTTGTCTTCTCAACCATTTCTTAGCTTCAAAGTCCCATATCTCGCGAACGGATTGACCAAACCCAAATATTCCTGCTCCGTCTGAAAGTAGAAACTCGCTCGATTACAACGATAGGCGTATTTTTTCACTAGGCCATTCTGGTTAAGCGTTTGGAGCAGCAGAATTGCGAAAAATGTTTTGCCTTCTCAACCAGTTCGTGTCTTCAAACTTCCATATCTCGCGAACGGATTGACCTAACCCAAAAATTCCTATTGCATCTGAATGTAGAAACTCGCCCGATTACAACGGTATTTGTATTTTTTCCCTAGGCCATTCCGGTTAATCGTTTGGAGCAGCAGAATTGCGAAAAATTTTTTGCCTTCTCAACCATTTCTTAGCTTCAAAGTCCCATATCTCGCGAACGGATTGACCAAACCCAAAAATTCCTGCTGCGTCTGAAAGTAGAAACTCGCCCGATTACAACGGTATGTGTTTTTTTTTCCCTAGGCCATTCTGGTTAAGCGTTTGGAGCAGCAGAATTGCGAAAAATTTTTTGCCTTATCAACCATTTCTTGGCTTCAATCTGCCATATCTCGAGAACGGATTGACCTAACCCAAAAATTCCTGTTGCGTGTGAAAGTAGAAACTCGCCCGATTACAACGGTATGTGTATTTTTTCCCTAGCCCATTCTGGTTAAGCGTTTGGAGCAGCAGAATTGCGAAAAATTTGTTGTCTTCTCAACCATTTCTTAGCTTCAAAGTCCCATATCTCGCGAACGGATTGACCAAACCCAAATATTCCTGCTGCGTCTGAAAGTAGAAACTCGCCCGATTACAACGGTCTGTGTATTTTCTCTCTAGGCCAATCTGGTTAAGCGTTTGGAGCAGCAGAATTACGAAACATTTTTTGCCTTCTCAACCATTTCTTGGCTTCAAACTCCCATATTTCGCGAACGTATTGACCTAACCCAAAAATTCCTGTTGCATCTGAAAGTAGAAACTCGCCCGATTACAACGGTGTGTGTATTTTTTCCCTAGCCCATTCTGGTTACGCGTTTGGAGCAGCAGAATTGCGAAAAATTTGTTGCCTTCTCAACCATTTCTTGGCTTCAAACTCCCATATCTCGCGAACGTATTGACCAAACCCAAATATTCCTGCTCCGTCTGAAAGTAGAAACTCGCTCGATTACAACGATAGGCGTATTTTTTCACTAGGCCATTCTGGTTAAGCGTTTGGAGCAGCAGAATTGCGAAAAATGTTTTGCCTTCTCAACCAGTTCGTGTCTTCAAACTCCCATATCTCGCGAACGGATTGACCTAACCCAAAAATTCCTATTGCATCTGAATGTAGAAACTCGCCCGATTACAACGGTATTTGTATTTTTTCCCTAGGCCATTCCGGTTAATCGTTTGGAGCAGCAGAATTGCGAAAAATTTTTTGCCTTCTCAACCATTTCTTAGCTTCAAAGTCCCATATCTCGCGAACGGATTGACCAAACCCAAAAATTCCTGCTGCGTCTGAAAGTAGAAACTCGCCCGATTACAACGGTATGTGTTTTTTTTTCCCTAGGCCATTCTGGTTAAGCGTTTGGAGCAGGAGAATTGCGAAAAAATTTTTGCCTTCTTTAACCATTTCTTGGCTTCAAACTCCCATATCTCGCGAACGGATTGACCTAACCCAAAAATTCCTGTTGCCTCTAAAAGTAGAAACTCGCCCGATTACAGCCGTATGTGTATTTTCTCTCTAGGCCAATCTGGTTAAGCGTTTGGAGCAGCAGAATTACGAAACATTTTTTGCCTTCTCAACCATTTCTTGGCTTCAAACTCCCATATTTCGCGAACGTATTGACCTAACCCAAAAATTCCTGTTGCATCTGAAAGTAGAAACTCGCCCGATTACAACGGTGTGTGTATTTTTTCCCTAGGCCATTCTGGTTAAGCGTTTGGAGCAGCAGAATTGCGAAAAATTTTTTGCCTTCTCAACCATTTCTTGGTTTGAAACTCCCATATCTCGCGAACGGATTGACCTAACCCAAAAATTCCTATTGCATCTGAAAGTAGAAACTCGCCCGATTACAGCCGTATGTGTATTTTCTCCCTAGGCCATTCTGGTTAAGCGTTTGGGGCAGCAGAATTGCGAAACATTTTTTGCCTTCTCAACCACTTCTTGGCTTCAAACTCCCATATCTCGCGAACGGATTGACCTAACCCAAAACTTCCTGTTGCATCTCAAAGTAGAAACTCGCCCGATTACAACGGTATGTGTATTTTTTCCCTAGGCTATTCTGGTTAAGCGTTTGGAGCAGCAGAATTGGGAAAAATTTGTTGCCTTCCCAACCATTTCTTAGCTTCAAAGTCCCATATCTCGCGAACGGATTGACCAAACCCAAATATTCCTGCTGCGTCTGAAAGTAGAAACTAGCCCGATTACAACAATATGCGTATTTTTTCACTAGGCCATTCTTGTTAAGCGTTTGGAGCAGCAGAATTGCGAAAAATGTTTTTCCTTCTCAACCATTTCTTGGCTTCAAACTGCCATATCTCGCGAACGGATTGACCTAACCCAAAAATTCCTATTGCACCTGAAAGTAGAAACTCGCCCGATTACAACGGTATGTGTATTTTTTCCTTAGGCCATTCTGGTTAAGCGTTTGGAGCAGCAGAATTGTGAAAAATTTTTTGCCTTCTCTACCATTTCTTGGCTTCAAACTCCCACATCTCGCGAACGGATTGACCTAACCCAAAAATTCCTGTTGCGTGTGAAAGTAGAAACTCGCCCGATTACAACGGTATGTGTATTTTTTCCTTAGCCCATTCTGGTTAAGCGTTTGGAACAGCAGAATTGCGAAAAATTTGTTGTCTTCTCAACCATTTCTTAGCTTCAAAGTCCCATATCTCGCGAACGGATTGACCAAACCCCAATATTCCTGCTGAGTCTGAAAGTAGAAACTCGCCCGATTACAACGGTATGTGTATTTTTTCCCCAGCTCATTCTGGTTAAGCGTTTGGAGCAGCAGAATTGCGAAAAATTTGTTGTCTCCTCAACCATTTCTTAGCTTCAAACTCCCAAATCTCGCGAACGGATGACCTAACCCAAAAATTCCTGCTGCATCTGAAAGTAGAAACTCGCCCGATAACAACGATATGCGTATTTTTTCCCTAGCCCATTCTGGTTACGCGTTTGGAGCAGCAGAATTGCGAAAAATTTTTTGCCTTCTCAACCATTTCTTGGTTTGAAACTCCCATATCTCGCGAACGGATTGACCTAACCCAAAAATTCCTATTGCACCTGAAAGTAGAAACTCGCCCGATTACAACGGTACGTGTATTTTTTCCCTAGGCCATTCTGGTTAAGCGTTTGGAGCAGCAGAATTGTGAAAAATTTTTTGCCTTCTCTACCATTTCTTGGCTTCAAACTCCCATATCTCGCGAACGGATTGACCTAACTCAAAAATTTCTATTGCATCTGAAAGTAGAAACTCGCCCGATTACAGCCGTATGTGTATTTTCTCCCTAGGCCATTCTGGTTAAGCGTTTGGAGCAGCAGAATTGCGAAACATTTTTTGCCTTCTCAACCATTTCTTGGCTTCAAACTCCCATATCTCGCGAACGGATTGACCTAACTCAAAAATTTCTATTGCATCTGAAAGTAGAAACTCGCCCGATTACAGCCGTATGTGTATTTTCTCCCTAGGCCATTCTGGTTAAGCGTTTGGAGCAGCAGAATTGCGAAACATTTTTTGCCTTCTCAACCATTTCTTGGCTTCAAACTGCCATATCTCGCGAACGGATTGACCTAACCCAAAAATTCCTATTGCATCTGAAAGTAGAAACTCGCTCGACTACAGCGGTATGTGTATTTTTACCCTAGGACATTCCGGTTAAGCGTTTGGATCTGCAGAATTGCGAAAATTTTTTTGCCTTCTCAACCATTTCTTGGCTTCAAACTGCCATATCTCGCGAACGGATTGACCTAACCCAAAAATTCCTATTGCATCTGAAAGTAGAAACTCGCTCGACTACAGCGGTATGTGTATTTTTTCCCTAGGCTATTCTGGTTAAGCGTTTGGAGCAGCAGAATTGGGAAAAATTTGTTGCCTTCCCAACCATTTCTTAGCTTCAAAGTCCCATATCTCGCGAACGGATTGACCAAACCCAAATATTCCTGCTGCGTCTGAAAGTAGAAACTAGCCCGATTACAACAATATGCGTATTTTTTCACTAGGCCATTCTTGTTAAGCGTTTGGAGCAGCAGAATTGCGAAAAATGTTTTTCCTTCTCAACCATTTCTTGGCTTCAAACTGCCATATCTCGCGAACGGATTGACCTAACCCAAAAATTCCTATTGCACCTGAAAGTAGAAACTCGCCCGATTACAACGGTATGTGTATTTTTTCCTTAGGCCATTCTGGTTAAGCGTTTGGAGCAGCAGAATTGTGAAAAATTTTTTGCCTTCTCTACCATTTCTTGGCTTCAAACTCCCACATCTCGCGAACGGATTGACCTAACCCAAAAATTCCTGTTGCGTGTGATAGTAGAAACTCGCCCGATTACAACGGTATGTGTATTTTTTCCTTAGCCCATTCTGGTTAAGCGTTTGGAACAGCAGAATTGCGAAAAATTTGTTGTCTCCTCAACCATTTCTTAGCTTCAAACTCCCAAATCTCGCGAACGGATGACCTAACCCAAAAATTCCTGCTGCATCTGAAAGTAGAAACTCGCCCGATAACAACGATATGCGTATTTTTTCCCTAGCCCATTCTGGTTACGCGTTTGGAGCAGCAGAATTGCGAAAAATTTGTTGCCTTCTCAACCATTTCTTGGCTTCAAACTCCCATATCTCGCGAACGTATTGACCTAACCCAAAAATTCCTGTTGCATCTGAAAGTAGAAACTCGCCCGATCACAACGGTATGTGTATTTTTTCCCTAGGCCATTCTGGTTAAGCGTTTGGAGCAGCAGAATTGCGAAAAATTTTTTGCCTTCTCAACCATTTCTTGGTTTGAAACTCCCATATCTCGCGACGGATTGACCTAACCCAAAAATTCCTATTGCACCTGAAAGTAGAAACTCGCCCGATTACAACGGTACGTGTATTTTTTCCCTAGGCCATTCTGGTTAAGCGTTTGGAGCAGCAGAATTGTGAAAAATTTTTTGCCTTCTCTACCATTTCTTGGCTTCAAACTCCCATATCTCGCGAACGGATTGACCTAACTCAAAAATTTCTATTGCATCTGAAAGTAGAAACTCGCCCGATTACAGCCGTATGTGTATTTTCTCCCTAGGCCATTCTGGTTAAGCGTTTGGAGCAGCAGAATTGCGAAACATTTTTTGCCTTCTCAACCATTTCTTGACTTCAAACTCCCATATCTCGCGAACGGATTGACCTAACCCAAAACTTCCTGTTGCATCTCAAAGTAGAAACTCGCCCGATTACAACGGTGTGTGTATTTTTTCCCTAGGCTTTTCTGGTTAAGCGTTTGGAGCAGCAGAATTGCGAAAAATTTGTTGTCTTCCCAACCATTTCTTAGCTTCAAAGTCCCATATCTCGCGAACGGATTGACCAAGCCCAAATATTCCTGCTGCGTCTGAAATTAGAAACTCGCCCGATTACAACAATATGCGTATTTTTTCACTAGGCCATTCTTGTTAAGCGTTTGGAGCAGCAGAATTGCGAAAAATGTTTTTCCTTCTCAACCATTTCTTGGCTTCAAACTGCCATATCTCGCGAACGGATTGACCTAACCCAAAAATTCCTGTTGCGTGTGAAAGTAGAAACTCGCCCGATTACAACGGTATGAGTATTTTTTCCCTAGCCCATTCTGGTTAAGCGTTTGGAGCAGCAGAAGTGCGAAAAATTTGTTGTCTTCTCAACCATTTCTTAGCTTCAAACTCCCATATCGCGCGAACGGATTGACCTAACCCAAAAATTCCTATTGTAACTGAAAGTAGAAACTCGCCCGATTACAATGGTATGTGTATTTTTTCCCTAGGCAATTCTGGTTAAGCGTTTGGAGCAGCAGAATTGTGAAAAATTTTTTGCCTTCTCTACCATTTCTTGGCTTCAAACTCCCATATCTCGCGAACGGATTGACCTAACTCAAAAATTTCTATTGCATCTGAAAGTAGAAACTCGCCCGATTACAGCCGTATGTGTATTTTCTCCCTAGGCCATTCTGGTTAAGCGTTTGGAGCAGCAGAATTGCGAAACATTTTTTGCCTTCTCAACCATTTGTTGGCTTCAAACTGCCATATCTCGCGAACGGATTGACCTAACCCAAAAATTCCTATTGCATCTGAAAGTAGAAACTCGCTCGACTACAGCGGTATGTGTATTTTTACCCTAGGACATTCCGGTTAAGCGTTTGGATCTGCAGAATTGCGAAAATTTTTTTGCCTTCTCAACCATTTCTTGGCTTCAAACTGCCATATCTCGCGAACGGATTGACCTAACCCAAAAATTCCTATTGCATCTGAAAGTAGAAACTCGCTCGACTACAGCGGTATGTGTATTTTTTCCCTAGGCCATTCTGGTTAAGCGTTTGGAGCAGCAGAATTGTGAAAAATTTTTTGCCTTCTCAACCATTTCTTGGCTTCAAACTCCCATATCTCGCGACGGATTGACCTAACCCAAAAATTCCTATTGCACCTGAAAGTAGAAACTCGCCCGATTACAACGGTATGTGTATTTTTTTCCTAGGCCATTCTGGTTAAGCGTTTGGAGCAGCAGAATTGTGAAAAATTTTTTGCCTTCTCTACCATTTCTTGGCTTCAAACTCCCATATCTCGCGAACGGATTGACCTAACCCAAAAATTCCTATTGCATCTGAAAGTAGAAACTCGCCCGATTACAGCCGTATGTGTATTTTCTCCCTAGGCCATTCTGGTTAAGCGTTTGGAGCAGCAGAATTGCGAAACATTTTTTGCCTTCTCAACCATTTCTTGGCTTCAAACTCCCATATCTCGCGAACGGATTGACCTAACCCAAAACTTCCTGTTGCATCTCAAAGTAGAAACTCGCCCGATTACAACGGTATGTGTATTTTTTCCCTAGGCTATTCTGGTTAAGCGTTTGGAGCTGCAGAATTGCGAAAAATTTGTTGTCTACCCAACCATTTCTTAGCTTCAAAGTCCCATATCTCGCGAACGGATTGACCAAACCCAAATATTCCTGCTGCGTCTGAAAGTAGAAACTCGCCCGATTACAACAATATGCGTATTTTTTCACTAGGCCATTCTTGTTAAGCGTTTGGAGCAGCAGAATTGCGAAAAATGTTTTTCCTTCTCAACCATTTCTTGGCTTCAAACTGCCATATCTCGCGAACGGATTGACCTAACCCAAAAATTCCTATTGCATCTGATTGTAGAAACTCACCCGACTACAGCGGTATGTGTATTTTTTCCCTAGGCCATTCTGGTTAAGCGTTTGGATCAGCAGAATTGCGAAAAATTGTATGCCTTCTCAACCATTTCTTGGCTTCAAACTCCCATATCTCGCGAACGGATTGACCTAACCCAAAAATTCCTGTTGCGTGTGAAAGTAGAAACTCGCCCGATTACAACGGTATGAGTATTTTTTCACTAGCCCATTCTGGTTAAGCGTTTGGAGCAGCAGAATTGCGAAAAATTTGTTGTCTTCTCAACCATTTCTTAGCTTCGGAGTCCCATACCTCGCGAACGGATTGACCAAACCCAAATATTCCTGCTGCGTCTGAAAGTATAAACGCGCCCGATTACAACGATATGCGTATTTTTTCCCTAGCCCATTCTGGTTAAGCGTTTGGAGCAGCAGAATTGCGAAAAATGTTTTGCCTTCTCAACCATTTCTTGGCTTCAAACTCCCATATCTCGCGAACGGATTGACCTAACCCAAAAATTTCTATTGCATCTGAAAGTAGAAACTCGCCGGATTACAACGGTATGTGTATTTTTTCCCTAGGTCATTCTGGTTAAGCGTTTGGAGCAGCAGAATTGCGAAAAAATTTTTGCCTTCTTTAACCATTTCTTGGCTTCAAACTCCCATATCTCGCGAACGGATTGACCTAACCCAAAAATTCCTGTTGCCTCTAAAAGTAGAAACTCGCCCGATTACAGCCGTATGTGTATTTTCTCTCTAGGCCAATCTTGTTAAGCGTTTGGAGCAGCAGAATTGCGAAACATTTTTTGCCTTCTCAACCATTTCTTGGCTTCAAACTCCCATATCTCGCGAACGTATTGACCTAACCCAAAAATTCCTGTCGCATCTGAAAGTAGAAACTCGCCCGATTACAACGGTATGTGTATTTTTTCCCTAGGCCATTCTGGTTAAGCGTTTGGAGCAGCAGAATTGCGAAAAATTTTTTGCCTTCTCAATCATTTCTTGGTTTGAAACTCCCATATCTCGCGACGGATTGACCTAACCCAAAAATTCCTATTGCATCTGAAAGTAGAAACTCGCCCGATTACAGCCGTATGTGTATTTTCTCCCTAGGCCATTCTGGTTAAGCGTTTGGAGCAGCAGAATTGCGAAACATTTTTTGCCTTCTCAACCATTTCTTGGCTTCAAACTCCCATATCTCGCGAACGGATTGACCTAACCCAAAACTTCCTGTTGCATCTCAAAGTTGAAACTCGCCCGATTACAACGGTATGTGTATTTTTCTCTAGGCTATTCTGGTTAAGCGTTTGGAGCAGCAGAATTGCGAAAAATTTGTTGTCTTCCCAACCATTTCTTAGCTTCAAAGTCCCATATCTCGCGAACGGATTGACCAAACCCAAATATTCCTGCTGCGTCTGAAATTAGAAACTCGCCCGATTACAACAATATGCGTATTTTTTCACTAAGCCATTCTTGTTAAGCGTTTGGAGCAGCAGAATTGCGAAAAATGTTTTTCCTTCTCAACCATTTCTTGGCTTCAAACTGCCATATCTCGCGAACGGATTGACCTAACCAAAAAATTCCTATTGCATCTGATTGTAGAAACTCGCCCGACTACAGCGGTATGTGTATTTTTTCCCTAGGCCATTCTGGTTAAGCGTTTGGATCAGCAGAATTGCGAAAAATTGTATGCCTTCTCAACCATTTCTTGGCTTCAAACTCCCATATCTCGCGAACGGATTGACCTAACCCAAAAATTCCTGTTGCGTGTGAAAGTAGAAACTCGCCCGATTACAACGGTATGAGTATTTTTTCCCTAGCCCGTTCTGGTTAAGCGTTTGGAGCAGCAGAATTGCGAAAAATTTGTTGTCTTCTCAACCATTTCTTAGATTCAGAGTCCCATACCTCGCGAACGGATTGACCAAACCCAAATATTCCTGCTGCGTCTGAAAGTATAAACGCGCCCGATTACAACGATATGCGTATTTTTTCCCTAGCCCATTCTGGTTAAGCGTTTGGAGCAGCAGAATTGCGAAAAATTTGTTGTCTTCCCATCCATTTCTTAGCTTCAAAGTCCCATATCTCGCGAACGGATTGACCAAACCCAAATATTCCTGCTGCGTCTGAAAGTAGAAACTCGCCCGATTACAACAATATGCGTATTTTTTCACTAGGACATTCTGGTTAAGCGTTTGGAGCAGCAGGATTGCGAAAAATGTTTTGCCTTCTCAACCATTTCTTGGCTTCAAACTCCCATATCTCGCGAACGGATTGACCTAACCCAAAAATTTCTATTGCATCTGAAAGTAGAAACTCGCCGGATTACAACGGTATGTGTATTTCTTCCCTAGGTTATTCTGGTTAAGCGTTTGGAGCAGCAGAATTGCGAAAAAATTTTTGCCTTCTTTAACCATTTCTTGGCTTCAAACTCCCATATCTCGCGAACGGATTGACCTAACCCAAAAATTCCTGTTGCCTCTAAAAGTAGAAACTCGCCCGATTACAGCCGTATGTGTATTTTCTCTCTAAGCCAATCTTGTTAAGCGTTTGGAGCAGCAGAATTGCGAAACATTTTTTGCCTTCTCAACCATTTCTTGGCTTCAAACTCCCATATCTCGCGAACGTATTGACCTAACCCAAAAATTCCTGTTGCATCTGAAAGTAGAAACTCGCCCGATTACAAGGGTATGTGTATTTTTTCCCTAGGCCATTCTGGTTAAGCGTTTGGAGCAGCAGAATTGCGAAAAATTTTTTGCCTTCTCAACCATTTCTTGGTTTGAAACTCCCATATCTCGCGACGGATTGACCTAACCCAAAAATTCCTATTGCACCTGAAAGTAGAAACTCGCCCGATTACAACGGTATGTGTATTTTTTCCCTAGGGCATTCTGGCTAAGCGTTTGGAGCAGCAGAATTGTGAAAAATTTTTTGCCTTCTCTACCATTTCTTGGCTTCAAACTCCCATATCTCGCGAACGGATTGACCTAACCCAAAAATTCCTATTGCATCTGAAAGTAGAAACTCGCCCGATTACAGCCGTATGTGTATTTTCTCCCTAGGCCATTCTGGTTAAGCGTTTGGAGCAGCAGAATTGCGAAACATTTTTTGCCTTCTCAACCATTTCTTGGCTTCAAACTCCCATATCTCGCGAACGGATTGACCTAACCCAAAACTTCCTGTTGCATCTCAAAGTAGAAACTCGCCCGATTACAACGGTATGTGTATTTTTTCCCTAGGCTATTCTGGTTAAGCGTTTGGAGCTGCAGAATTGCGAAAAATTTGTTGTCTACCCAACCATTTCTTAGCTTCAAAGTCCCATATCTCGCGAACGGATTGACCAAACCCAAATATTCCTGCTGCGTCTGAAAGTAGAAACTCGCCCGATTACAACAATATGCGTATTTTTTCACTAGGCCATTCTTGTTAAGCGTTTGGAGCAGCAGAATTGCGAAAAATGTTTTTCCTTCTCAACCATTTCTTGGCTTCAAACTGCCATATCTCGCGAACGGATTGACCTAACCCAAAAATTCCTATTGCATCTGATTGTAGAAACTCGCCCGACTACAGCGGTATGTGTATTTTTTCCCTAGGCCATTCTGGTTAAGCGTTTGGATCAGCAGAATTGCGAAAAATTGTATGCCTTCTCAACCATTTCTTGGCTTCAAACTCCCATATCTCGCGAACGGATTGACCTAACCCAAAAATTCCTGTTGCGTGTGAAAGTAGAAACTCGCCCGATTACAACGGTATGAGTATTTTTTCACTAGCCCATTCTGGTTAAGCGTTTGGAGCAGCAGAATTGCGAAAAATTTGTTGTCTTCTCAACCATTTCTTAGCTTCGGAGTCCCATACCTCGCGAACGGATTGACCAAACCCAAATATTCCTGCTGCGTCTGAAAGTATAAACGCGCCCGATTACAACGATATGCGTATTTTTTCCCTAGCCCATTCTGGTTAAGCGTTTGGAGCAGCAGAATTGCGAAAAATGTTTTGCCTTCTCAACCATTTCTTGGCTTCAAACTCCCATATCTCGCGAACGGATTGACCTAACCCAAAAATTTCTATTGCATCTGAAAGTAGAAACTCGCCGGATTACAACGGTATGTGTATTTTTTCCCTAGGTCATTCTGGTTAAGCGTTTGGAGCAGCAGAATTGCGAAAAAATTTTTGCCTTCTTTAACCATTTCTTGGCTTCAAACTCCCATATCTCGCGAACGGATTGACCTAACCCAAAAATTCCTGTTGCGTGTGAAAGTAGAAACTCGCCCGATTACAACGGTATGTGTATTTTTTCCCTAGGCCATTCTGGTTAAGCGTTTGGAGCAGCAGAATTGCGAAACATTTTTGCCTTCTCAACCATTTCTTAGCTTCAGAGTCCCATACCTCGCGAACGGATTGACCAAACCCAAATATTCCTGCTGCGTCTGAAAGTATAAACGCGCCCGATTACAACGATATGCGTATTTTTTCCCTAGCCCATTCTGGTTAAGCGTTTGGAGCAGCAGAATTGCGAAAAATTTGTTGTCTTCCCAACCATTTCTTAGCTTCAAAGTCCCGTATCTCGCGAACGGATTGACCAAACCCAAATATTCCTGCTGCGTCTGAAAGTAGAAACTCGCCCGATTACAACAATATGCGTATTTTTTCACTAGGCCATTCTGGTTAAGCGTTTGGAGCAGCAGGATTGCGAAAAATGTTTTGCCTTCTCAACCATTTCTTGGCTTCAAACTCCCATATCTCGCGAACGGATTGACCTAACCCAAAAATTTCTATTGCATCTGAAAGTAGAAACTCGCCGGATTACAACGGTATGTGTATTTTTTCCCTAGGTCATTCTGGTTAAGCGTTTGGAGCAGCAGAATTGCGAAAAAATTTTTGCCTTCTTTAACCATTTCTTGGCTTCAAACTCCCATATCTCGCGAACGGATTGACCTAACCCAAAAATTCCTGTTGCCTCTAAAAGTAGAAACTCGCCCGATTACAGCCGTATGTGTATTTTCTCTCTAAGCCAATCTTGTTAAGCGTTTGGAGCAGCAGAATTGCGAAACATTTTTTGCCTTCTCAACCATTTCTTGGCTTCAAACTCCCATATCTCGCGAACGTATTGACCTAACCCAAAAATTCCTGTTGCATCTGAAAGTAGAAACTCGCCCGATTACAACGGTATGTGTATTTTTTCCCTAGGCCATTCTGGTTAAGCGTTTGGAGCAGCAGAATTGCGAAAAATTTTTTGCCTTCTCAACCATTTCTTGGTTTGAAACTCCCATATCTCGCGACGGATTGACCTAACCCAAAAATTCCTATTGCACCTGAAAGTAGAAACTCGCCCGATTACAACGGTATGTGTATTTTTTCCCTAGGGCATTCTGGCTAAGCGTTTGGAGCAGCAGAATTGTGAAAAATTTTTTGCCTTCTCTACCATTTCTTGGCTTCAAACTCCCATATCTCGCGAACGGATTGACCTAACCCAAAAATTCCTATTGCATCTGAAAGTAGAAACTCGCCCGATTACAGCCGTATGTGTATTTTCTCCCTAGGCCAATCTTGTTAAGCGTTTGGAGCAGCAGAATTGCGAAACATTTTTTGCCTTCTCAACCATTTCTTGGCTTCAAACTCCCATATCTCGCGAACGTATTGACCTAACCCAAAAATTCCTGTTGCATCTGAAAGTAGAAACTCGCCCGATTACAACGGTATGTGTATTTTTTCCCTAGGCTATTCTGGTTAAGCGTTTAGAGCAGCAGAATTGCGAAAAATTTGTTGTCTTCCCAACCATTTCTTAGCTTCAAAGTCCCATATCTCGCGAACGGATTGACCAAACCCAAATATTCCTGCTGCGTCTGAAATTAGAAACTCGCCCGATTACAACAATATGCGTATTTTTTCACTAGGCCATTCTTGTTAAGCGTTTGGAGCAGCAGAATTGCGAAAAATGTTTTTCCTTCTCAACCATTTCTTGGCTTCAAACTGCCATATCTCGCGAACGGATTGACCTAACCCAAAAATTCCTATTGCATCTGATTGTAGAAACTCGCCCGACTACAGCGGTATGTGTATTTTTTCCCTAGGCCATTCTGGTTAAGCGTTTGGATCAGCAGAATTGCGAAAAATTGTATGCCTTCTCAACCATTTCTTGGCTTCGAACTCCCATATCTCGCGAACAGATTGACCTAACCCAAAAATTCCTGTTGCGTGTGAAAGTAGAAACTCGCCCGATTACAACGGTATGAGTATTTTTTCCCTAGCCCGTTCTGGTTAAGCGTTTGGAGCAGCAGAATTGCGAAAAATTTGTTGTCTTCTCAACCATTTCTTAGCTTCAGAGTCCCATACCTCGCGAACGGATTGACCAAACCCAAATATTCCTGCTGCGTCTGAAAGTATAAACGCGCCCGATTACAACGATATGCGTATTTTTTCCTAGCCCATTCTGGTTAAGCGTTTGGAGCAGCAGAATTGCGAAAAATTTGTTGTCTTCCCAACCATTTCTTAGCTTCAAAGTCCCATATCTCGCGAACGGATTGACCAAACCCAAATATTCCTGCTGCGTCTGAAAGTAGAAACTCGCCCGATTACAACAATATGCGTATTTTTTCACTAGGCCATTCTGGTTAAGCGTTTGGAGCAGCAGAATTGCGAAAAATGTTTTGCCTTCTCAACCATTTCTTGGCTTCAAACTGCCATATCTCGCGAACGGATTGACCTAACACAAAAATTCCTATTGCATCTGAAAGTAGAAACTCGCTCGACTACAGCGGTATGTGTATTTTTTCCCTAGGCCATTCTCGTTAAGCATTTGGAGCAGCAGAATTGCGAAAAATTTTTTGCCTTCTCAACCATTTCTTGGCTTCAAACTGCCATATCTCGCGAACGGATTGACCTAACCCAAAAATTCCTGTTGCATCTGAAAGTAGAAACTCGCCCGATTACAACGGTGTGTGTATTTTTTCCCTAGGCCATTCTGGTTAAGCGTTTGGAGCAGCAGAATTGCGAAAAATTTGTTGTCTTCTCAACCATTTCTTAGCTTCAAACTCCCATATCTCGCGAACGGATTGACCTAACCCAAAAATTCCTGTTGCATCTGAAAGTAGAAACTCGCCCGATTACAACGGTATGTGTATTTTTTCCCTAGCCCATTCTGGTTAAGCGTTTGGAGCAACAGAATTGCGAAAAATTTTTTGCCTTCTCAACCATTTCTTGGTTTCAAACTCCCATATCTCGCGACGGATTGACCTAACCCAAAAATTCCTATTGCACCTGAAAGTAGAAACTCGCCCGATTACAACGGTATGTGTATTTTTTCCCTAGCCCATTCTGGTTAAGCGTTTGGAGCAGCAGAATTGCGAAAAAATTGTTGTCTTCTCAACCAATTCTTAGCTTCAAAGTCCCATATCTCGCGAACGGATTGACCTAACCCAAAAATTCCTGTTGCATCTGAAAGTAGAAACTCGCCCGATTACAACGGTATGTGTATTTTTTCCCTAGGCCATTCTGGTTAAGCGTTTGGAGCAGCAGAATTGCGAAAAATTTTTTGCCTTATCAACCATTTCTTGGCTTCAATCTGCCATATCTCGCGAACGGATTGACCTAACCCAAAAATTCCTGTTGCGTGTGAAAGTAGAAACTCGCCCGATTACAACGGTGTGTGTATTTTTTCCCTAGCCCATTCTGGTTAAGCGTTTGGAGCAGCAGAATTGCGAAAAATTTCTTGTCTTCTCAACCATTTCTTAGCTTCAAGGTCCCATATCTCGCGAACGGATTGACCAAACCCAAAAATTCCTGTTGCATCTGAAAGTAGAAACTCGCCCGATTACAACGGTATGTGTATTTTTTCCCTAGCCCATTCTGGTTAAGCGTTTGGGGCAACAGAATTGCGAAAAATTTTTTGCCTTCTCAACCATTTCTTGGTTTCAAACTCCCATATCTCGCGACGGATTGACCTAACCCAAAAATTCCTATTGCACCTGAAAGTAGAAACTCGCCCGATTACAACGGTATGTGTATTTTTTCCCTAGCCCATTCTGGTTAAGCGTTTGGAGAAGCAGAATTGCGAAAAAATTGTTGTCTTCTCAACCAATTCTTAGCTTCAAAGTCCCATATCTCGCGAACGGATTGACCTAACCCAAAAATTCCTGTTGCATCTGAAAGTAGAAACTCGCCCGATTACAACGGTATGCGTATTTTCTCCCTAGCCCATTCTGGTTAAGCGTTTGGTGCAGCAGAAGTGCGAAAAATTTTTTGTCTTCTCAACCATTTCTTAGCTTCAAACTCCCATATCTCGCGAACGGATTGACCTAACCCAAAAATTCCTGTTGCATCTGAAAGTAGACACTCGCCCGATTACAACGGTGTGTGTATGTTTTCCCTAGCCCATTCTGGTTAAGCGTTTGGAGCAGCAGAATTGCGAAAAATGTTTTGCCTTCTCAACCATTTCTTGGCTTCAAAGTCCCATATCTCGTGAACGGATTGACATAACCCAAAAATTCCTATTGCATCTGAAAGTAGAAACTCGCCCAATTACAACGGTATGAGTATTTTTTCCCTAGGTCATTCTCGTTAAGCGTTTGGAGCAGCAGAATTGCGAAAAATTTTTTGCCTTCTCAACCATTTCTTGGCTTCAAACTCCCATATCTCGCGAACGGATTGACCTAACCCAAAAATTCCTGTTGCGTCTGAAAGTAGAAACTCGCCCGATTACTGCCGTATGTGTATTTTCTCCATAGGCCATTCTGGTTAAGCGTTTGGAGCAGCAGAATTGCGAAACATTTTTTGCCTTCTCAACCATTTCTTGGCTTCAAACTCCCATATCTCGCGAACGGATTGACCTAACCCAAAAATTCCTGTTGCATCTGAAAGTAGAAACTCGCCCGATTACAACGGTATGTGTATTTTTTCCCTAGGCCATTCTGGTTAAGCGTTTGGAGCAGCAGAATTGCGAAAAATTTTTTGCCTTCTCAACCATTTCTTGGTTTGAAACTCCCATATCTCGCGACGGATTGACCTAACCCAAAAATTCCTATTGCACCTGAAAGTAGAAACTCGCCCGATTACAGCGGTATGTGTATTTTTTCCCTAGGCCATTCTGGTTAAGCGTTTGGAGCAGTAGAATTGTGAAAAATTTTTTGCCTTCTCTACCACTTCTTGGCTTCAAACTCCCATATCTCGCGAACGGATGACCTAACCCAAAAATTCCTGTTGCATCTGAAAGTAGAAACTCGCCCGATTAAAACGGTATGTGTATTTTTTCCCTAGGCCATTCTGGTTAAGCGTTTGGAGCAGCAAAAGTGCGAAAAATTTGTTGTCTTCTCAACCATTTCTTAGCTTGAAACTCCCATATCTCGCGAACGGATTGACCTAACCCAAAAATTCCTGTTGCATATGAAATTAGAAACTCGCCCGATTACAACGGTATGTGTATTTTTTCCATAGGCCATTCTGGTTAAGCGTTTGGAGCAGCAGAATTGCGAAAAATTTTTTGCCTTCTCAACCATTTCTTGGCTTCAAACTGCCATATCTCGCGAATGGATTGACCTAACCCAAAAATTCCTGTTGCATCTGAAAGTAGAAACTCGCCCGATTACAACGGTATGTGTATTTTTTCCCTAGGCCATTCTGGTTAAGCGTTTGGAGCAGCAGAATTGCGAAAAATTTTTTGCCTTATCAACCATTTCTTGGCTTCAATCTGCCATATCTCGCGAACGGATTGACCTAACCCAAAAATTCCTGTTGCGTGTGAAAGTAGAAACTCGCCCGATTACAACGGTGTGTGTATTTTTTCCCTAGCCCATTCTGGTTAAGCGTTTGGAGCAGCAGAATTGCGAAAAATTTCTTGTCTTCTCAACCATTTCTTAGCTTCAAGGTCCCATATCTCGCGAACGGATTGACCAAACCCAAAAATTCCTGTTGCATCTGAAAGTAGAAACTCGCCCGATTACAACGGTATGTGTATTTTTTCCCTAGCCCATTCTGGTTAAGCGTTTGGAGCAACAGAATTGCGAACAATTTTTTGCCTTCTCAACCATTTCTTGGTTTCAAACTCCCATATCTCGCGACGGATTGACCTAACCCAAAAATTCCTATTGCACCTGAAAGTAGAAACTCGCCCGATTACAACGGTATGTGTATTTTTTCCCTAGCCCATTCTGGTTAAGCGTTTGGAGAAGCAGAATTGCGAAAAAATTGTTGTCTTCTCAACCAATTCTTAGCTTCAAAGTCCCATATCTCGCGAACGGATTGACCTAACCCAAAAATTCCTGTTGCATCTGAAAGTAGAAACTCGCCCGATTACAACGGTATGCGTATTTTCTCCCTAGCCCATTCTGGTTAAGCGTTTGGTGCAGCAGAAGTGCGAAAATTTTTTGTCTTCTCAACCATTTCTTAGCTTCAAACTCCCATATCTCGCGAACGGATTGACCTAACCCAAAAATTCCTGTTGCATCTGAAAGTAGACACTCGCCCGATTACAACGGTGTGTGTATTTTTTCCCTAGCCCATTCTGGTTAAGCGTTTGGAGCAGCAGAATTGCGAAAAATGTTTTGCCTTCTCAACCATTTCTTGGCTTCAAAGTCCCATATCTCGTGAACGGATTGACATAACCCAAAAATTCCTATTGCATCTGAAAGTAGAAACTCGCCCGATTACAACGGTATGAGTATTTTTTCCCTAGGTCATTCTCGTTAAGCGTTTGGAGCAGCAGAATTGCGAAAAATTTTTTGCCTTCTCAACCATTTCTTGGCTTCAAACTCCCATATCTCGCGACGGATTGACCTAACCCAAAAATTCCTATTGCACCTTAAAGTAGAAACTCGCCCGATTACAGCGGTATGTGTATTTTTTCCCTAGGCCATTCTGGTTAAGCGTTTGGAGCAGTAGAATTGTGAAAAATTTTTTGCCTTCTCTACCACTTCTTGGCTTCAAACTCCCATATCTCGCGAACGGATGACCTAACCCAAAAATTCCTGTTGCATCTGAAAGTAGAAACTCGCCCGATTACAACGGTATGTGTATTTTTTCCCTAGGCCATTCTGGTTAAGCGTTTGGAGCAGCAAAAGTGCGAAAAATTTGTTGTCTTCTCAACCATTTCTTAGCTTGAAACTCCCATATCTCGCGAACGGATTGACCTAACCCAAAAATTCCTGTTGCATATGAAAGTAGAAACTCGCCCGATTACAACGGTATGTGTATTTTTTCCATAGGCCATTCTGGTTAAGCGTTTGGAGCAGCAGAATTGCGAAAAATTTGTTGTCTTCCCAACCATTTCTTAGCTTCAAAGTCCCATATCTCGCGAACGGATTGACCAAACCCAAATATTCCTGCTGCGTCTGAAAGTATAAACGCGCCCGATTACAACGATATGCGTATTTTTTCCCTAGCCCATTCTGGTTAAGCGTTTGGAGCAGCAGAATTGCGAAAAATTTGTTGTCTTCCCAACCATTTCTTAGCTTCAAAGTCCCATATCTCGCGAACGGATTGACCAAACCCAAATATTCCTGCTGCGTCTGAAAGTAGAAACTCGCCCGATTACAACAATATGCGTATTTTTTCACTAGGCCATTCTGGTTAAGCGTTTGGAGCAGCAGAATTGCAAAAAATGTTTTGCCTTCTCAACCATTTCTTGGCTTCAAACTCCCATATCTCGCGAACGGATTGACCTAACCCAAAAATTTCTATTGCATCTGAAAGTAGAAACTCGCCGGATTACAACGGTATGTGTATTTTTTCCCTAGGTCATTCTGGTTAAGCGTTTGGAGCAGCAGAATTGCGAAAAATTTTTTGCCTTCTCAACCATTTCTTGGCTTCAAACTGCCATATCTCGCGAACTGATTGACCTAACCCAAAAATTCCTACTGCATCTGAAAGTAGAAACTCGCTCGACTACAGCGGTATGTGTATTTTTACCCTAGGCCATTCCGGTTAAGCGTTTGGATCTGCAGAACTGCGAAAATTTTTTTGCCTTCTCAACCATTTCTTGGCTTCAAACTGCCATATCTCGCGAACGGATTGACCTAACACAAAAATTCCTATTGCATCTGAAAGTAGAAACTCGCTCGACTACAGCGGTATGTGTATTTTTTCCCTAGGCCATTCTCGTTAAGCATTTGGAGCAGCAGAATTGCGAAAAATTTTTTGCCTTCTCAACCATTTCTTGGCTTCAAACTGCCATATCTCGCGAACGGATTGACCTAACCAAAAAATTCCTGTTGCATCTGAAAGTAGAAACTCGCCCGATTACAACGGTATGTGTATTTTTTCCCTAGCCCATTCTGGTTATGCGTTTGGAGCAACAGAATTGCGAAAAATGTTTTGCCTTCTCAACCATTTCTTGGCTTCAAACTCCCATATCTCGCGAACGGATTGACCTAACCCAGAAGTTCCTGCTGCGTCTGAAAGTAGAAACTCACCCGATTACAACGATATGCGTATTTTTTCCCTAGGCCATTCTGGTTAAGCGTTTGGAGCAGCAGAATTGCGAAAAATGTTTTGCCTTCTCAACCATTTCATGGCTTCAAACTCCCATATCTCGCGAACGGATTGAACTAACCCAAAAATTCCTATTGCATCTGAAGGTAGAAACTCGCCCGATTACAACGGTATGCGTATTTTTTCTCTAGGCCATTCTGGTTAAGCGTTTGAGGCAGCAGAATAGCGAACAATTTTTTGCCTTCTCAACCATTTCTTGGCTTCAAACTCCCATATCTCGCGAACGGATTGACCTAACCCAAAAATTCCTGTTGCATCTGAAAGAAGAAACTCGCCCGATTACAACGGTATGTGCATTTTTTCCCTAGGCCATTCTGGTCAAGCGTTTGAAGCAGCAGAATGGCGAACAATTTTTTGCCTTCCCAACCATTTCTTGGCTTCAAACTCCCATATCTCGCGAACGGATTGACCTAACCCAAAAATTCCTACTGCATCTGAAAGTAGAAACTCGCCCGATTACAACGGTATGTGTATTTTTTCCCTAGGCCATTCTGGTTAAGCGTTTGGAGCAGCAGAATTGCGGAAAATTTTTTGCCTTCTCAACCATTTCTTCGCTTCAAACTCCCATATCTCGCGAACGGATTGACCTAACCCAAAAATTCCTGTTGCATCTGAAAGTAGAAACTCGCCCGATTACAACGGTATGTGTATTTTTTCCCTAGGCAATTCTGGTTAAGCGTTTGAAGCAGCAGAATTGCCAAAAATTTTTTGCCTTCTCAACCATTTTTTGGCTTCAAACTCCCATATCTCGCGAACGGATTGACCTAACCCAAAAATTCCTATTGTATCTGAAAGTAGAATCTCGCCCGATTACATCGGTATGTGTATTTTTTCCCTAGGCAATTCTGGTTGAGCGTTTGGAGCAGCAGAATTGCGAAAAATTTTTTGCCTTCTCAACCATTTCTTGGCTTCAAACTCCCATATCTCGCTAACAGATTGACCTAACCCAAAAATTCCTGTTGCATCTGAAAGTAGAAACTCGCCCGATTACAACGGTATATGTATTTTTTCCCTAGGCCATTCTGGTTAAGCGTGTGGAGCAGCAGAATTGCGAAAAATTTTTTGCCTTCTCAACCATTTCTTGGCTTCAAACTGCCATATCTCGCGAACGGATACACCTAACCCAAAAATTCCTGTTGCGTGTGAAAGTAGAAACTCGCCCGATTACAACGGTATGTGTATTTTTTCCCTAGGCCATTCTGGTTAAGCGTTTGGAGCAGCAGAATTGCGAAAAATTCTTTGCCTTCTCAACCATTTCTTGGCTTCAAACTGCCATATCTCGCGAACGGATGGACCTAACCCAAAAATTCTTATTGCATCTGAAAGTATAAACTCGCTTGACTACAGCGGTATGTGTATTTTTTCCCTAGGGCATTCTGGTTAAGCGTTTGGATCAGCGGAATTGCGAAAAATTGTATGCCTTCTCAACCATTTCTTTGCTTCAAACTCCCATATCTCGCGAACGGATAGACCTAACCCAAAAGTTCCTGTTGCGTGTGAAAGTAGAAACTCTCCCGATTACAACGGTATGTGTATTTTTTCCCTAGCCCATTCTGGTTAAGCGTTTGGCGCAGCAGAATTGCGAAAAATTTGTTGTCTTCTCAACCATTTCTTAGATTCAAACTCCCAAATCTCGCGAACGGATTGACGTAACCCAAAAATTCCTATTGCATCTGAAAGTAGAAACTCGCCCGATTACAACGGTACGTGTATTTTTCCCTTAGGCCATTCTGGTTAAGCGATTGGAGCAGCAGAAGTGCGAAAAATTTATTGTCTTCTCAACCATTTCTTCGCTTCAAACTCCCAAATCTCGCGAACGGATTGACGTAACCCAAAAATTCCTATTGCATCTGAAAGTAGAAACTCGCCCGATTACAACGATATGCGTATTTTTTCCCTAGGGCACTCTGGTTAAGCGTTTGGAGCAGCAGAATTGCAAAAAATGTTTTACCTTCTCAACCATTTCTTGGCTTCAAACTCCCATATCTCGCGAACGGATTGACCTAACCCAAAAATTCCTATTGCATCTGAAAGTAGAAACTCGCCCGATTACAGCGGTATTTGTATTTTTTCCCTAGGCAATTCTGGTTAAGCGTTTGGAGCAGCAGAATTGCGAAAAATTTTTTGCCTTCTCAACCATTTCTTGGCTTCAAACTCCCATATATCGCGAACGGATTGACCTAACCCAAAAATTCCTGTTGCACCTGAAAGTAGAAACTCGCCGATTACAACGGCATGTGTATTTTTTCCCTAGGCCATTCTGGTTAAGCGTTTGGAGCAGCAGAGTAGCGAAAAATTGTTTGCATTCTCTACCATTTCTTGGCTTCAAACTCCCATATCTCGCGAACGGATTGACCTAACCCAAAAATTCCTGTTGCGTCTGAAAGTAGAAACTCGCCCGATTACAACGGTATGTGTATTTTTTCCCTAGGCCATTCTGGTTAAGCGTTTGGAGCAGCAGAAGTGCGAAGAATTTGTTGTCTTCTTTTCCATTTCTTAGCTTCAAACTCCCATATCTCGCGAACGGATTGACCTAACCCAAAAATTCTTCTTGCATCTGAAAGAAGAAACTCGCCCGATTACAACGGTATGTGTATTTTTTCCCTAGGCCATTCTGGTTAAGCGTTTGGAGCAGCAGAATAGCGAAAAATTGTTTGCCTT
The DNA here is from genome assembly GCF_051014685.1 of Ptiloglossa arizonensis. NCBI lineage: Eukaryota > Metazoa > Arthropoda > Insecta > Hymenoptera > Colletidae > Ptiloglossa > Ptiloglossa arizonensis. The sequence goes on along the minus strand of NW_027478687.1, from coordinate 248,318 downwards.
CTCAACCATTTCTTGGTTTCAAACTCCCATATCTCGCGTACGGATTGACCTAACCCATAAATTCCTGTTGCGTCTGCAAGTAGAATCGCGCCCGATTACAACGGTATGTGTATTTTTTCCCTAGGCCATCCTGGTTAAGCGTTTGGAGCAGCAGAAGTGCGAAAAATTTTTTGCCTTCTCTACCATTTCTTGGCTTCAAACTCCCATATCACGCGAACGGATTGACCTAACCCAAAAGATCCCGTTGCGTCTGAAAGTAGAAACTCGCCCGATTACAACGGTATGTGTATTTTTTCCCTAGGCCATTTTAGTTAAGCGTTTGGAGCAGCCGTAGTGCGAACAATTTGTTGTCTTCTTTACCATTTCTTAGCTTCAAACTCCCATATCTCGCGAACGGATTGACCTAACCCAAAAATTCCTGTTGCATCTGAAAGAAGAAACTCGCCCGATTACAACGGTGTGTGTATTTTTTCTCTAGGCCATTCTGGTTAAGCGTTTGAAGCAGCAGAATAGCGAACAATTTTTTGCCTTCTCAACCATTTCTTGGCTTCAAACTCCCATATCTCGCGAACGGATTGACCTAACCCAAAAATTCCTGTTGCATCTGAAAGAAGAAACTCGCCCGATTACAACGGTATGTGTATTTTTTCCCTAGGCCATTCTGGTCAAGCGTTTGAAGCAGCAGAATAGCGTACAATTTTTTGCCTTCTCAACCATTTCTTGGCTTCAAACTCCCATATCTCGCGAACGGATTGACCTAACCCAAAAATTCCTGTTGCGTCTGAAAGTAGAAACACGCCCGATTACGACGGTATGTGTATTTTTTCCCTAGGCCATTCTGGTCAAGCGTTTGGAGCAGCAGAAGTGCGAAAAATTTGTTGCCTTCTTAACCATTTCTTAGCTTCAAACTCCCATATCTCGCGAACGGATTGACCTAACCCAAAAATTCCTATGGCATCTGATAATAGAAACTCGCCCGATTACAACGGTATGTGTATTTTTTCCCTAGGCCATTCTGGTTGAGCGTTTGGAGCAGCAGAATTGCGAAAAATTTTTTGCCTTCTCAACCATTTCTTGGCTTCAAACTGCCTTATCTAGCGAACGGATGGACCTAACCCAAAAATTCCTATTGCATCTGAAAGTATAAACTCGCCCGACTACAGCGGTATTTATATTTTTTCCCTAGGGCATTCTGGTTAAGCGTTTGGATCAGCAGAATTACCAAAAATTGTATGCCTTCTCAACCATTTCTTGGCTTCAAACTCCCATATCTCGCGAACGGATAGACCTAACCCAAAAATTCCTGTTGCGTGTGAAAGTAGAAACTCGCCCGATTACAACGGTATGTGTATTTTCTCCCTAGCCCATTCTGGTTAAGAGTTTGGAGCAGCAGACTAGCGAAAAATTGTTTGCATTCTCTACCATTTCTTGGCTACAAACTCCCATATCTCGCGAACGGATTGACCTAACCCAAAAATTCCTGTTGCGTCTGAAAGTAGAAACTCGCCCGATTACAACGGTATGTGTATTTTTTCCCTAGGCCATTCTGGCTAATCGTTTGGAGCAGCAGAAGTGCGAAAAATTTGTTGTCTTCTTTACCATTTCTTAGCTTCAAACTCCCATATCTCGCGAACGGATTGACCTAACCCAAAATTCTTCTTGCATCTGAAAGAAGAAACTCGCCCGATTACAACGGTATGTTTATTTTTTCCCTAGGCCGTTCTGGTTAAGCGTTTGGAGCAGCAGAATAGCGAAAAATTGTTTGCCTTCTCAACCATTTCTTGGCTTCAAACTCCCATATCTCGCGAACGGATTGACCTAACCCATAAATTCCTGTTGCGTCTGAAAGTAGAATCTCGCCCGATTACAACGGTATGTGTATTTTTTCCCTAGGCCATTCTGGTCAAGCGTTTGGAGCAGCAGAAGTGCGAAAAATTTGTTGCCTTCTTAACCATTTCTTAGCTTCAAACTCCTATATCTCGCGAACGGATTGACCTAACCCAAAAATTCCTATTGCATCTGATAATAGAAACTCGCCCGATTACAACGGTATGTGTATTTTTTCCCTAGGCCATTCTGGTTATGCGTTTGGAGCAGCAGAATTGCGAAAAATTTTTTGCCTTCTCAACCATTTCTTGGCTTCAAACTGCCATATCTAGCGAACGGATGGACCTAACCCAAAAATTCCTATTGCATCTGAAAGTATAAACTCGCCCGATTACAACGGTATGTGTATTTTCTCCCTAGCCCATTCTGGTTAAGAGTTTGGAGCAGCTGAATAGCGAAAAATTGTTTGCATTCTCAACCATTTCTTGGCTTCAAACTCCCATATCTCGCGAACGGATTGACCTAACCCAAAAATTCCTATTGCATCTGATAATAGAAACTCGCCCGATTACAACGATATGCGTATTTTTTCCCTAGGCCATTCTGGTTAAGCGTTTGGAGCAGCAGAATTGCGAAAAATGTTTTGCCTTCTCAACCATTTCTTGGCTTCAAACTCCCATATCTCGCGAACGGATTGACCTAACCCAAAAGATCCTGTTGCGTCTGAAAGTAGAAACTCGCCCGATTACAACGGTATGTGTATTTTTTCCCTAGGCCATTCTAGTTAAGCGTTTGGAGCAGCAGTAGTGCGAACAATTTGTTGTCTTCTTTACCATTTCTTAGCTTCAAACTCCCATATCTCGCGAACGGATTGACCTAACCCAAAAATTCCTGTTGCATTTGAAAGAAGAAACTCGCCCGATTACAACGGTATGTGTATTTTTTCTCTAGGCCATTCTGGTTAAGCGTTTGAAGCAGCAGAATAGCGAACAATTTTTTGCCTTCTCAACCATTTCTTGGCTTCAAACTCCCATATCTCCCGAACGGATTGACCTAACCCAAAAATTCCTGTTGCATCTGAAAGAAGAAACTCGCCCGATTACAACGGTATGTGTATTTTTTCCCTAGGCCATTCTGGTCAAGCGTTTGAAGCAGCAGAATAGTGAACAATTTTTTGCCTTCTCAACCATTTCTTGGCTTCAAACTCCCATATCTCGCGAACGGATTGACCTAACCCAAGAATTCCTGTTGCGTCTGAAAGTAGAAACACGCCCGAATACGACGGTATGTGTATTTTTTCCCTAGGCCATTCTGGTCAAGCGTTTGGAGCAGCAGAAGTGCGAAAAATTTGTTGCCTTCTTAACCATTTCTTAGCTTCAAACTCCTATATCTCGCGAACGGATTGACCTAACCCAAAAATTCCTATTGCATCTGATAATAGAAACTCGCCCGATTACAACGGTATGTGTATTTTTTCCCTAGGCCATTCTGGTTAAGCGTTTGGAGCAGCAGAATTGCGAAAAATTTTTTGCCTTCTCAACCATTTCTTGGCTTCAAACTGCCATATCTAGCGAACGGATGCACCTAACCCAAAAATTCCTATTGCATCTGAAAGTATAAACTCGCCCCACATTACAACGGTATGTGTACTTTTTCCCTAGGCCATTCTGGTTAAGCGTTTGGAGCAGCAGAAGTGCGAAAAATTTTTTGCCTTCTCAACCATTTCTTGGCTTCAAACTCCCATATATCGCGAACGGATTGACCTAACCCATAAATTCCTGTTGCGTCTGAAAGTAGAATCTCGCCCGATTACAAAGGTATGTGTATTTTTTCCCTAGGCCATTCTGGTTAAGCGTTTGGAGCAGCAGAAGTGCGAAAAATTTTTTGCCTTCTCAACCATTTCTTGGCTTCAAACTCCCATATCACGCGAACGGATTGACCTAACCCAAAAGATCCTGTTGCGTCTGAAAGTAGAAACTCGCCCGATTACAACGGTATGTGTATTTTTTCCCTAGGACATTCTAGTTAAGCGTTTGGAGCAGCAGTAGTGCGAATAATTTGTTGTCTTCTTTACCATTTCTTAGCTTCAAACTCCCATATCTCGCGAACGGATTGACCTAACCCAAAAATTCCTGTTGCATCTGAAAGAAGAAACTCGCCCGATTACAACGGTATGTGTATTTTTTCTCTAGGCCATTCTGGTTAAGCGTTTGAAGCAGCAGAATACCGAACAATTTTTTGCCTTCTCAACCATTTCTTGGCTTCAAACTCCCATATCTCGCGAACGGATTGACCTAACCCAAAAATTCCTGTTGCATCTGAAAGAAGAAACTCGCCCGATTACAACGGTATGTGTATTTTTTCCCTAGGCCATTCTGGTCAAGCGTTTGGAGCAGCAGAAGTGTGAAAAATTTGTTGCCTTCTTAACCATTTCTTAGCTTCAAACTCCCATATCTCGCGAACGGATTGACCTAACCCAAAAATTCCTATTGCATCTGATAATAGAAACTCGCCCGATTACAAAGGTATGTGTATTTTTTCCCTAGGCCATTCTGGTTGAGCGTTTGGAGCAGCAGAATTGCGAAAAATTTTTTGCCTTCTCAACCATTTCTTGGCTTCAAACTGCCATATCTAGCGAACGGATGGACCTAACCCAAAAATTCCTATTGCATCTGAAAGTATAAACACGCCCGACTACAGCGGTATGTATATTTTTTCCCTAGGGCATTCTGGTTAAGCGTTTGGATCAGCAGAATTACCAAAAATTGTATGCCTTCTCAACCATTTCTTGGCTTCAAACTCCCATATCTCGCGAACGGATAGACCTAACCCAAAAATTCCTGTTGCGTGTGAAAGTAGAAACTCGCCCGATTACAACGGTATGTGTATTTTCTCCCTAGCCCATTCTGGTTAAGAGTTTGGAGCAGCAGAATAGCGAAAAATTGTTTGCATTCTCAACCATTTCTTGGCTTCAAACTCCCATATCTCGCGAACGGATTGACCTAACCCAAAAATTCCTGTTGCGTCTGAAAGTAGAAACTCGCCCGATTACAACGGTATGTGTATTTTTTCCCTAGGCCATTCTGGTTAAGCGTTTGGAGCAGCAGAAGTGCGAAAAATTTGTTGTCTCCTTTACCATTTCTTAGCTTCAAACTCCCATATCTCGCGAACGGATTGACCTAATCCTAAAATTCTTCTTGCATCTGAAAGAAGAAACTCGCCCGATTACAACGGTATGTGTATTTTTTCCCTAGGCCATTCTGGTTAAGCGTTTGGAGCAGCCGAATAGCGAAAAATTGTTTGCCTTCTCAACCATTTCTTGGCATCAAACTCCCATATCTCGCGAACGGATTGACCTAACCCAAAAATTCCTATGGCATCTGAAAGTAGAAACTCGCCCGATTACAACGGTATATGTATTTTTTCCCTAGGCCATTCTGATTAAGCGTTTGGAGCAGCAGCATTGCGAAAAATTTTTTGCCTTCTCAACCATTTCTTGGCTTCAAACTCCCATATCTCGCGAACGGATTGACCAAACCCAGAAGTTCCTGCTGCGTCTGAAAGTAGAAACTCACCCGATTACAACGATATGCATATTTTTTCCCTAGGCCATTCTGGTTAAGCGTTTGGAGCAGCAGAATTGCGAAAAATGTTTTGCCTTCTCAACCATTTCTTGGCTTCAAACTCCCATATCTCGCGAACGGATTGACCTAACCCAAAAATTCCTATTGCATCTGAAAGTAGAAACTCGCCCGATTACAGCGGTATGTGTATTTTTTCCCTAGGCAATTCTGGTTAAGCGTTTGGAGCAGCAGAATTGCGAAAAATTTTTTGCCTTCTCAACCATTTCTTGGCTTCAAACTCCCATATCTCGCGATCGGATTGACCTAACCCAAAAATTCCTGTTGCATCTGAAAGTAGAAACTCGCCCGATTACAACGGTATGTGTATTTTTTCCCTAGGCAATTCTGGTTAAGCGTTTGAAGCAGCAGAATTGCGAAAAATTTTTTGCCTTCTCAACCATTTCTTGGCTTCAAACTCCCATATCTCGCGAACGGATTGACCTAACCCATAAATTCCTGTTGCGTCTGAAAGTAGAATCTCGCCCGATTACAACGGTATGTGTATTTTTTCCATAGGCCATTCTGGTTAAGCGTTTGGAGCAGCAGAAGTGCGAAAAATTTGTTGTCTCCTTAACCATTTCTTAGCTTCAAACTCCCATATCTCGCGAACGGATAGACCTTACCCAAAAATTCCTATTGCATCTGAAAGTAGAAACTCGCCCGACTACAACGGTATATGTATTTTTTCCCTAGGCCATTCTGATTAAGCGTTTGGAGCAGCAGCATTGCGAAAAATTTTTTGCCTTCTCAACCATTTCTTGGCTTCAAACTCCCATATCTCGCGAACGGATTGACCAAACCCAGAAGTTCCTGCTGCGTCTGAAAGTAGAAACTCACCCGATTACAACGATATGCGTATTTTTTCCCTAGGCCATTCTGGTTAAGCGTTTGGAGCAGCAGAATTGCGAAAAATGTTTTGCCTTCTCAACCATTTCTTGGCTTCAAACTCCCATATCTCGCGAACGGATTGACCTAACCCAAAAACTCCTATTGCATCTGAAAGTAGAAACTCGCCCGATTACAGCGGTATGTGTATTTTTTCCCTAGGCAATTCTGGTTAAGCGTTTGGAGCAGCAGAATTGGGAAAAATTTTTTGCCTTCTCAACCATTTCTTGGCTTCAAACTCCCATATCTCGCGAACGGATTGACCTAACCCAAAAGATCCTGTTGCGTCTGAAAGTAGAAACTCGCCCGATTACAACGGTATGTGTATTTTTTCCCTAGGCCATTCTAGTTAAGCGTTTGGAGCAGCAGTAGTGCGAACAATTTGTTGTCTTCTTTACCATTTCTTAGTTTCAAACTCCCATATCTCGCGAACGGATTGACATAACCCAAAAATTCCTGTTGCATTTGAAAGAAGAAACTCGCCCGATTACAACGGTATGTGTATTTTTTCTCTAGGCCATTCTGGTTAAGCGTTTGAAGCAGCAGAATAGCGAACAATTTTTTGCCTTCTCAACCATTTCTTGGCTTCAAACTCCCATATCTCGCGAACGGATTGACCTAACCCAAAAATTCCTGTTGCATCTGAAAGAAGAAACTCGCCCGATTACAACGGTATGTGTATTTTTTCCCTAGGCCATTCTGGTCAAGCGTTTGAAGCAGCAGAATAGTGAACAATTTTTTGCCTTCTCAACCATTTCTTGGCTTCAAACTCCCATATCTCGCGAACGGATTGACCTAACCCAAAAATTCCTGTTGCGTCTGAAAGTAGAAAAACGCCCGATTACGACGGTATGTGTATTTTTTCCCTAGGCCATTCTGGTCAAGCGTTTGGAGCAGCAGAAGTGCGAAAAATTTGTTGCCTTCTTAACCATTTCTTAGCTTCAAACTCCTATATCTCGCGAACGGATTGACCTAACCCAAAAATTCCTATTGCATCTGATAATAGAAACTTGCCCGATTACAACGGTATGTGTATTTTTTCCCTAGGCCATTCTGGTTAAGCGTTTGGAGCAGCAGAATTGCGAAAAATTTTTTGCCTTCTCAACCATTTCTTGGCTTCAAACTGCCATATCTAGCGAACGGATGGACCTAACCCAAAAATTCCTATTGCATCTGAAAGTATAAACTCGCCCGATTACAACGGTATGTGTATTTTCTCCCTAGCCCATTCTGGTTAAGAGTTTGGAGCAGCTGAATAGCGAAAAATTGTTTGCATTCTCAACCATTTCTTGGCTTCAAACTCCCATATCTCGCGAACGGATTGACCTAACCCAAAAATTCCTATTGCATCTGATAATAGAAACTCGCCCGATTACAACGATATGCGTATTTTTTCCCTAGGCCATTCTGGTTAAGCGTTTGGAGCAGCAGAATTGCGAAAAATGTTTTGCCTTCTCAACCATTTCTTGGCTTCAAACTCCCATATCTCGCGAACGGATTGACCTAACCCAAAAGATCCTGTTGCGTCTGAAAGTAGAAACTCGCCCGATTACAACGGTATGTGTATTTTTTCCCTAGGCCATTCTAGTTAAGCGTTTGGAGCAGCAGTAGTGCGAACAATTTGTTGTCTTCTTTACCATTTCTTAGCTTCAAACTCCCATATCTCGCGAACGGATTGACCTAACCCAAAAATTCCTGTTGCATTTGAAAGAAGAAACTCGCCCGATTACAACGGTATGTGTATTTTTTCTCTAGGCCATTCTGGTTAAGCGTTTGAAGCAGCAGAATAGCGAACAATTTTTTGCCTTCTCAACCATTTCTTGGCTTCAAACTCCCATATCTCGCGAACGGATTGACCTAACCCAAAAATTCCTGTTGCATCTGAAAGAAGAAACTCGCCCGATTACAACGGTATGTGTATTTTTTCCCTAGGCCATTCTGGTCAAGCGTTTGAAGCAGCAGAATAGTGAACAATTTTTTGCCTTCTCAACCATTTCTTGGCTTCAAACTCCCATATCTCGCGAACGGATTGACCTAACCCAAAAATTCCGGTTGCGTCTGAAAGTAGAAACACGCCCGAATACGACGGTATGTGTATTTTTTCCCTAGGCCATTCTGGTCAAGCGTTTGGAGCAGCAGAAGTGCGAAAAATTTGTTGCCTTCTTAACCATTTCTTAGCTTCAAACTCCTATATCTCGCGAACGGATTGACCTAACCCAAAAATTCCTATTGCATCTGATAATAGAAACTCGCCCGATTACAACGGTATGTGTATTTTTTCCCTAGGCCATTCTGGTTAAGCGTTTGGAGCAGCAGAATTGCGAAAAATTTTTTGCCTTCTCAACCATTTCTTGGCTTCAAACTGCCATATCTAGCGAACGGATGGACCTAACCCAAAAATTCCTATTGCATCTGAAAGTATAAACTCGCCCGATTACAACGGTATGTGTATTTTCTCCCTAGCCCATTCTGGTTAAGAGTTTGGAGCAGCTGAATAGCGAAAAATTGTTTGCATTCTCAACCATTTCTTGGCTTCAAACTCCCATATCTCGCGAACGGATTGACCTAACCCAAAAATTCTTCTTGCATCTGAAAGAAGAAACTCGCCCGATTACAACGGTATGTGTACTTTTTCCCTAGGCCATTCTGGTTAAGCGTTTGGAGCAGCAGAAGTGCGAAAAATTTTTTGCCTTCTCAACCATTTCTTGGCTTCAAACTCCCATATATCGCGAACGGATTGACCTAACCCATAAATTCCTGTTGCGTCTGAAAGTAGAATCTCGCCCGATTACAAAGGTATGTGTATTTTTTCCCTAGGCCATTCTGGTTAAGCGTTTGGAGCAGCAGAAGTGCGAAAAATTTTTTGCCTTCTCAACCATTTCTTGGCTTCAAACTCCCATATCACGCGAACGGATTGACCTAACCCAAAAGATCCTGTTGCGTCTGAAAGTAGAAACTCGCCCGATTACAACGGTATGTGTATTTTTTCCCTAGGCCATTCTAGTTAAGCGTTTGGAGCAGCAGTAGTGCGAATAATTTGTTGTCTTCTTTACCATTTCTTAGCTTCAAACTCCCATATCTCGCGAACGGATTGACCTAACCCAAAAATTCCTGTTGCATCTGAAAGAAGAAACTCGCCCGATTACAACGGTATGTGTATTTTTTCTCTAGGCCATTCTGGTTAAGCGTTTGAAGCAGCAGAATACCGAACAATTTTTTGCCTTCTCAACCATTTCTTGGCTTCAAACTCCATATCTCGCGAACGGATTGACCTAACCCAAAAATTCCTGTTGCATCTGAAAGAAGAAACTCGCCCGATTACAACGGTATGTGTATTTTTTCCCTAGGCCATTCTGGTCAAGCGTTTGGAGCAGCAGAAGTGCGAAAAATTTGTTGCCTTCTTAACCATTTCTTAGCTTCAAACTCCCATATCTCGCGAACGGATTGACCTAACCCAAAAATTCCTATTGCATCTGATAAAAGAAACTCGCCCGATTACAAAGGTATGTGTATTTTTTCCCTAGGCCATTCTGGTTGAGCGTTTGGAGCAGCAGAATTGCGAAAAATTTTTTGCCTTCTCAACCATTTCTTGGCTTCAAACTGCCATATCTAGCGAACGGATGGACTAAACCCAAAAATTCCTATTGCATCTGAAAGTATAAACACGCCCGACTACAGCGGTATGTATATTTTTTCCCTAGGGCATTCTGGTTAAGCGTTTGGATCAGCAGAATTACCAAAAATTGTATGCCTTCTCAACCATTTCTTGGCTTCAAACTCCCATATCTCGCGAACGGATAGACCTAACCCAAAAATTCCTGTTGCGTGTGAAAGTAGAAACTCGCCCGATTACAACGGTATGTGTATTTTCTCCCTAGCCCATTCTGGTTAAGAGTTTGGAGCAGCAGAATAGCGAAAAATTGTTTGCATTCTCAACCATTTCTTGGCTTCAAACTCCCATATCTCGCGAACGGATTGACCTAACCCAAAAATTCCTGTTGCGTCTGAAAGTAGAAACTCGCCCGATTACAACGGTATGTGTATTTTTTCCCTAGGCCATTCTGGTTAAGCGTTTGGAGCAGCAGAAGTGCGAAAAATTTGTTGTCTCCTTTACCATTTCTTAGCTTCAAACTCCCATATCTCGCGAACGGATTGACCTAACCCTAAAATTCTTCTTGCATCTGAAGGAAGAAACTCGCCCGATTACAACGGTATGTGTATTTTTTCCCTAGGCCATTCTGGTTAAGCGTTTGGAGCAGCCGAATAGCGAAAAATTGTTTGCCTTCTCAACCATTTCTTGGCTTCAAACTCCCATATCTCGCGAACGGATTGACCTAACCCATAAATTCCTGTTGCGTCTGAAAGTAGAATCTCGCCCGATTACAACGGTATGTGTATTTTTTCCCTAGGCCATTCTGGTTAAGCGTTTGGAGCAGCAGAAGTGCGAAAAACTTGTTGTCTCCTTAACCATTTCTTAGCTTCAAACTCCCATATCTCGCGAACGGATTGACCTAACCCAAAAATTCCTATGGCATCTGAAAGTAGAAACTCGCCCGATTACAACGGTATATGTATTTTTTCCCTAGGCCATTCTGATTAAGCGTTTGGAGCAGCAGCATTGCGAAAAATTTTTTGCCTTCTGAACCATTTCTTGGCTTCAAACTCCCATATCTCGCGAACGGATTGGCCAAACCCAGAAGTTCCTATTGCATCTGATAATAGAAACTCGCCCGATTACAACGATATGCGTATTTTTTCCCTAGGCCATTCTGGTTAAGCGTTTGGAGCAGCAGAATTGCGAAAAATGTTTTGCCTTCTCAACCATTTCTTGGCTTCAAACTCCCATATCTCGCGAACGGATTGACCTAACCCAAAAGATCCTGTTGCGTCTGAAAGTAGAAACTCGCCCGATTACAACGGTATGTGTATTTTTTCCCTAGGCCATTCTAGTTAAGCGTTTGGAGCAGCAGTAGTGCGAACAATTTGTTGTCTTCTTTACCATTTCTTAGCTTCAAACTCCCATATCTCGCGAACGGATTGACCTAACCCAAAAATTCCTGTTGCATTTGAAAGAAGAAACTCGCCCGATTACAACGGTATGTGTATTTTTTCTCTAGGCCATTCTGGTTAAGCGTTTGAAGCAGCAGAATAGCGAACAATTTTTTGCCTTCTCAACCATTTCTTGGCTTCAAACTCCCATATCTCGCGAACGGATTGACCTAACCCAAAAATTCCTGTTGCATCTGAAAGAAGAAACTCGCCCGATTACAACGGTATGTGTATTTTTTCCCTAGGCCATTCTGGTCAAGCGTTTGAAGCAGCAGAATAGTGAACAATTTTTTGCCTTCTCAACCATTTCTTGGCTTCAAACTCCCATATCTCGCGAACGGATTGACCTAACCCAAAAATTCCTGTTGCGTCTGAAAGTAGAAACACGCCCGAATACGACGGTATGTGTATTTTTTCCCTAGGCCATTCTGGTCAAGCGTTTGGAGCAGCAGAAGTGCGAAAAATTTGTTGCCTTCTTAACCATTTCTTAGCTTCAAACTCCTATATCTCGCGAACGGATTGACCTAACCCAAAAATTCCTATTGCATCTGATAATAGAAACTCGCCCGATTACAACGGTATGTGTATTTTTTCCCTAGGCCATTCTAGTTAAGCGTTTGGAGCAGCAGTAGTGCGAATAATTTGTTGTCTTCTTTACCATTTCTTAGCTTCAAACTCCCATATCTCGCGAACGGATTGACCTAACCCAAAAATTCCTGTTGCATCTGAAAGAAGAAACTCGCCCGATTACAACGGTATGTGTATTTTTTCTCTAGGCCATTCTGGTTAAGCGTTTGAAGCAGCAGAATACCGAACAATTTTTTGCCTTCTCAACCATTTCTTGGCTTCAAACTCCCATATCTCGCGAACGGATTGACCTAACCCAAAAATTCCTGTTGCATCTGAAAGAAGAAACTCGCCCGATTACAACGGTATGTGTATTTTTTCCCTAGGCCATTCTGGTCAAGCGTTTGGAGCAGCAGAAGTGCGAAAAATTTGTTGCCTTCTTAACCATTTCTTAGCTTCAAACTCCCATATCTCGCGAACGGATTGACCTAACCCAAAAATTCCTATTGCATCTGATAAAAGAAACTCGCCCGATTACAAAGGTATGTGTATTTTTTCCCTAGGCCATTCTGGTTGAGCGTTTGGAGCAGCAGAATTGCGAAAAATTTTTTGCCTTCTCAACCATTTCTTGGCTTCAAACTGCCATATCTAGCGAACGGATGGACCTAACCCAAAAATTCCTATTGCATCTGAAAGTATAAACACGCCCGACTACAGCGGTATGTATATTTTTTCCCTAGGGCATTCTGGTTAAGCGTTTGGATCAGCAGAATTACCAAAAATTGTATGCCTTCTCAACCATTTCTTGGCTTCAAACTCCCATATCTCGCGAACGGATAGACCTAACCCAAAAATTCCTGTTGCGTGTGAAAGTAGAAACTCGCCCGATTACAACGGTATGTGTATTTTCTCCCTAGCCCATTCTGGTTAAGAGTTTGGAGCAGCAGAATAGCGAAAAATTGTTTGCATTCTCAACCATTTCTTGGCTTCAAACTCCCATATCTCGCGAACGGATTGACCTAACCCAAAAATTCCTGTTGCGTCTGAAAGTAGAAACTCGCCCGATTACAACGGTATGTGTATTTTTTCCCTAGGCCATTCTGGTTAAGCGTTTGGAGCAGCAGAAGTGCGAAAAATTTGTTGTCTCCTTTACCATTTCTTAGCTTCAAACTCCCATATCTCGCGAACGGATTGACCTAACCCTAAAATTCTTCTTGCATCTGAAAGAAGAAACTCGCCCGATTACAACGGTATGTGTATTTTTTCCCTAGGCCATTCTGGTTAAGCGTTTGGAGCAGCCGAATAGCGAAAAATTGTTTGCCTTCTCAACCATTTCTTGGCTTCAAACTCCCATATCTCGCGAACGGATTGACCTAACCCATAAATTCCTGTTGCGTCTGAAAGTAGAATCTCGCCCGATTACAACGGTATGTGTATTTTTTCCCTAGGCCATTCTGGTTAAGCGTTTGGAGCAGCAGAAGTGCGAAAAACTTGTTGTCTCCTTAACCATTTCTTAGCTTCAAACTCCCATATCTCGCGAACGGATTGACCTAACACAAAAATTCCTATGGCATCTGAAAGTAGAAACTCGCCCGATTACAACGGTATATGTATTTTTTCCCTAGGCCATTCTGATTAAGCGTTTGGAGCAGCAGCATTGCGAAAAATTTTTTGCCTTCTGAACCATTTCTTGGCTTCAAACTCCCATATCTCGCGAACGGATTGACCAAACCCAGAAGTTCCTATTGCATCTGATAATAGAAACTCGCCCGATTACAACGATATGCGTATTTTTTCCCTAGGCCATTCTGGTTAAGCGTTTGGAGCAGCAGAATTGCGAAAAATGTTTTGCCTTCTCAACCATTTCTTGGCTTCAAACTCCCATATCTCGCGAACGGATTGACCTAACCCAAAAGATCCTGTTGCGTCTGAAAGTAGAAACTCGCCCGATTACAACGGTATGTGTATTTTTTCCCTAGGCCATTCTAGTTAAGCGTTTGGAGCAGCAGTAGTGCGAACAATTTGTTGTCTTCTTTACCATTTCTTAGCTTCAAACTCCCATATCTCGCGAACGGATTGACCTAACCCAAAAATTCCTGTTGCATTTGAAAGAAGAAACTCGCCCGATTACAACGGTATGTGTATTTTTTCTCTAGGCCATTCTGGTTAAGCGTTTGAAGCAGCAGAATAGCGAACAATTTTTTGCCTTCTCAACCATTTCTTGGCTTCAAACTCCCATATCTCGCGAACGGATTGACCTAACCCAAAAATTCCTGTTGCATCTGAAAGAAGAAACTCGCCCGATTACAACGGTATGTGTATTTTTTCCCTAGGCCATTCTGGTCAAGCGTTTGAAGCAGCAGAATAGTGAACAATTTTTTGCCTTCTCAACCATTTCTTGGCTTCAAACTCCCATATCTCGCGAACGGATTGACCTAACCCAAAAATTCCTGTTGCGTCTGAAAGTAGAAACACGCCCGAATACGACGGTATGTGTATTTTTTCCCTAGGCCATTCTGGTCAAGCGTTTGGAGCAGCAGAAGTGCGAAAAATTTGTTGCCTTCTTAACCATTTCTTAGCTTCAAACTCCTATATCTCGCGAACGGATTGACCTAACCCAAAAATTCCTATTGCATCTGATAATAGAAACTCGCCCGATTACAACGGTATGTGTATTTTTTCCCTAGGCCATTCTGGTTAAGCGTTTGGAGCAGCAGAATTGCGAAAAATTTTTTGCCTTCTCAACCATTTCTTGGCTTCAAACTGCCATATCTAGCGAACGGATGGACCTAACCCAAAAATTCCTATTGCATCTGAAAGTATAAACTCGCCCGATTACAACGGTATGTGTATTTTCTCCCTAGCCCATTCTGGTTAAGAGTTTGGAGCAGCTGAATAGCGAAAAATTGTTTGCATTCTCAACCATTTCTTGGCTTCAAACTCCCATATCTCGCGAACGGATTGACCTAACCCAAAAATTCTTCTTGCATCTGAAAGAAGAAACTCGCCCGATTACAACGGTATGTGTACTTTTTCCCTAGGCCATTCTGGTTAAGCGTTTGGAGCAGCAGAAGTGCGAAAAATTTTTTGCCTTCTCAACCATTTCTTGGCTTCAAACTCCCATATATCGCGAACGGATTGACCTAACCCATAAATTCCTGTTGCGTCTGAAAGTAGAATCTCGCCCGATTACAAAGGTATGTGTATTTTTTCCCTAGGCCATTCTGGTTAAGCGTTTGGAGCAGCAGAAGTGCGAAAAATTTTTTGCCTTCTCAACCATTTCTTGGCTTCAAACTCCCATATCACGCGAACGGATTGACCTAACCCAAAAGATCCTGTTGCGTCTGAAAGTAGAAACTCGCCCGATTACAACGGTATGTGTATTTTTTCCCTAGGCCATTCTGGTTAAGCGTTTGGAGCAGCAGTAGTGCGAATAATTTGTTGTCTTCTTTACCATTTCTTAGCTTAAAACTCCCATATCTCGCGAACGGATTGACCTAACCCAAAAATTCCTGTTGCATCTGAAAGAAGAAACTCGCCCGATTACAACGGTATGTGTATTTTTTCTCTAGGCCATCCTGGTTAAGCGTTTGAAGCAGCAGAATACCGAACAATTTTTTGCCTTCTCAACCATTTCTTGGCTTCAAACTCCCATATCTCGCGAACGGATTGACCTAACCCAAAAATTCCTGTTGCATCTGAAAGAAGAAACTCGCCCGATTACAACGGTATGTGTATTTTTTCCCTAGGCCATTCTGGTCAAGCGTTTGGAGCAGCAGAAGTGCGAAAAATTTGTTGCCTTCTTAACCATTTCTTAGCTTCAAACTCCCATATCTCGCGAACGGATTGACCTAACCCAAAAATTCCTATTGCATCTGATAATAGAAACTCGCCCGATTACAAAGGTATGTGTATTTTTTCCCTAGGCCATTCTGGTTGAGCGTTTGGAGCAGCAGAATTGCGAAAAATTTTTTGCCTTCTCAACCATTTCTTGGCTTCAAACTGCCATATCTAGCGAACGGATGGACCTAACCCAAAAATTCCTATTGCATCTGAAAGTATAAACACGCCCGACTACAGCGGTATGTATATTTTTTCCCTAGGGCATTCTGGTTAAGCGTTTGGATCAGCAGAATTACCAAAAATTGTATGCCTTCTCAACCATTTCTTGGCTTCAAACTCCCATATCTCGCGAACGGATAGACCTAACCCAAAAATTCCTGTTGCGTGTGAAAGTAGAAACTCGCCCGATTACAACGGTATGTGTATTTTCTCCCTAGCCCATTCTGGTTAAGAGTTTGGAGCAGCAGAATAGCGAAAAATTGTTTGCATTCTCAACCATTTCTTGGCTTCAAACTCCCATATCTCGCGAACGGATTGACCTAACCCAAAAATTCCTGTTGCGTCTGAAAGTAGAAACTCGCCCGATTACAACGGTATGTGTATTTTTTCCCTAGGCCATTCTGGTTAAGCGTTTGGAGCAGCAGAAGTGCGAAAAATTTGTTGTCTCCTTTACCATTTCTTAGCTTCAAACTCCCATATCTCGCGAACGGATTGACCTAACCCTAAAATTCTTCTTGCATCTGAAAGAAGAAACTCGCCCGATTACAACGGTATGTGTATTTTTTCCCTAGGCCATTCTGGTTAAGCGTTGGGAGCAGCCGAATAGCGAAAAATTGTTTGCCTTCTCAACCATTTCTTGGCTTCAAACTCCCATATCTCGCGAACGGATTGACCTAACCCATAAATTCCTGTTGCGTCTGAAAGTAGAATCTCGCCCGATTACAACGGTATGTGTATTTTTTCCCTAGGCCATTCTGGTTAAGCGTTTGGAGCAGCAGAAGTGCGAAAAACTTGTTGTCTCCTTAACCATTTCTTAGCTTCAAACTCCCATATCTCGCGAACGGATTGACCTAACCCAAAAATTCCTATTGCATCTGAAAGTAGAAACTCGCCCGATTACAGCGGTATGTGTATTTTTTCCCTAGGCCATTCTGATTAAGCGTTTGGAGCAGCAGCATTGCGAAAAATTTTTTGCCTTCTCAACCATTTCTTGGCTTCAAACTCCCATATCTCGCGAACGGATTGACCAAACCCAGAAGTTCCTGCTGCGTCTGAAAGTAGAAACTCACCCGATTACAACGATATGCATATTTTTTCCCTAGGCCATTCTGGTTAAGCGTTTGGAGCAGCAGAATTGCGAAAAATGTTTTGCCTTCTCAACCATTTCTTGGATTCAAACTCCCATATCTCGCGAACGGATTGACCTAACCCAAAAATTCCTATTGCATCTGAAAGTAGAAACTCGCCCGATTACAGCGGTATGTGTATTTTTTCCCTAGGCAATTCTGGTTAAGCGTTTGGAGCAGCAGAATTGCGAAAAATTTTTTGCCATCTCAACCATTTCTTGGCTTCAAACTCCCATATCTCGCGAACGGATTGACCTAACCCAAAAATTCCTGTTGCATCTGAAAGTAGAAACTCGCCCGATTACAACGGTATGTGTATTTTTTCCCTAGGCAATTCTGGTTAAGCGTTTGAAGCAGCAGAATTGCGAAAAATTTTTTGCCTTCTCAACCATTTTTTGGCTTCAAACTCCCATATCTCGCGAACGGATTGACCTAACCCAAAAATTGCTGTTGCGTCTGAAAGTTGAAACACGCCCGATTACGACGGTATGTGTATTTTTTCCCTAGGCCATTCTGGTCAAGCGTTTGGAGCAGCAGAAGTGCGAAAAATTTGTTGCCTTCTTAACCATTTCTTAGCTTCAAACTCCCATATCTCGCGAACGGATTGACCTAACCCAAAAATTCCTATTGCATCTGAAAGTAGAAACTCGCCCGATTACAACGGTATATGTATTTTTTCCCTAGGCCATTCTGATTAAGCGTTTGGAGCAGCAGCATTGCGAAAAATTTTTTGCCTTCTCAACCATTTCTTGGCTTCAAACTCCCATATCTCGCGAACGGATTGACCAAACCCAGAAGTTCCTGCTGCGTCTGAAAGTAGAAACTCGCCCGATTACAGCGGTATGTGTATTTATTCCCTAGGCCATTCTGGTTAAGCGTTTGGAGCAGCAGAATTGCGAAAAATTTTTTGCCTTCTCAACCATTTCTTGGCTTCAAACTCCCATATCTCGCGAACGGATTGACCTAACCCAAAAATTCCTATTGCATCTGAAACTAGAAACCCGCCCGATTACAGCGGTATGTGTATTTATTCCCTAGGCCATTCTGGTTAAGCGTTTGGAGCAGCAGCATTGCGAAAAATTTTTTGCCCTCTCAACCATTTCTTGGCTTCAAACTCCCATATCTCGCGAACGGATTGACCAAACCCAGAAGTTCCTGCTGCGTCTGAAAGTAGAAACTCACCCGATTACAACGATATGCGTATTTTTTCCCTAGGCCATTCTGGTTAAGCGTTTGGAGCAGCAGAATTGCGAAAAATGTTTTGCCTTCTCAACCATTTCTTGGCTTCAAACTCCATATCTCGCGAACGGATTGACCTAACCCAAAAGATCCTGTTGCGTCTGAAAGTAGAAACTCGCCCGATTACAACGGTATGTGTATTCTTTCCCTAGGCCATTCTAGTTAAGCGTTTGGAGCAGCAGTAGTGCGAACAATTTGTTGTCTTCTTTACCATTTCTTAGCTTCAAACTCCCATATCTCGCGAACGGATTGACCTAACCCAAAAATTCCTGTTGCATTTGAAAGAAGAAACTCGCCCGATTACAACGGTATGTGTATTTTTTCTCTAGGCCATTCTGGTTAAGCGTTTGAAGCAGCAGAATAGCGAACAATTTTTTGCCTTCTCAACCATTTCTTGGCTTCAAACTCCCATATCTCGCGAACGGATTGACCTAACCCAAAAATTCTTGTTGCATCTGAAAGAAGAAACTCGCCCGATTACAACGGTATGTGTATTTTTTCCCTAGGCCATTCTGGTCAAGCGTTTGAAGCAGCAGAATAGTGAACAATTTTTTGCCTTCTCAACCATTTCTTGGCTTCAAACTCCCATATCTCGCGAACGGATTGACCTAACCCAAAAATTCCTGTTGCGTCTGAAAGTAGAAACACGCCCGATTACGACGGTATGTGTATTTTTTCCCTAGGCCATCCTGGTTAAGCGTTTGGAGCAGCAGAATTGCGAAAAATTTTTTGCCTTCTCAACCAGTTCTTGGCTTCAAACTGCCATATCTAGCGAACGGATGGACCTAACCCAAAAATTCCTATTGCATCTGAAAGTATAAACTCGCCCGATTACAACGGTATGTGTATTTTCTCCCTAGCCCATTCTGGTTAAGAGTTTGGAGCAGCTGAATAGCGAAAAATTGTTTGCACTCTCAACCATTTCTTGGCTTCAAACTCCCATATCTCGCGAACGGATTGACCTAACCCAAAAATTCCTGTTGCGTCTGAAAGTAGAAACTCGCCCGATTAAAACGGTATGTGTATTTTTTCCCTAGGCCATTCTGGTTAAGCGTTTGGAGCAGCAGAAGTGCGAAAAATTTGTTGTCTCCTTTACCATTTCTTAGCTTCAAACTCCCATATCTCGCGAACGGATTGACCTAACCCAAAAATTCTTCTTGCATCTGAAAGAAGAAACTCGCCCGATTACAACGGTATGTGTATTTTTTCCCTAGGCCATTCTGGTTAAGCGTTTGGAGCAGCAGAATAGCGAAAAATTGTTTGCCTTCTCAACCATTTCTTGGCTTCAAACCCCCATATCTCGCGAACGGATTGACCTAACCCATAAATTCCTGTTGCGTCTGAAAGTGGAATCTCGCCCGATTACAAAGGTATGTGTATTTTTTCCCTAGGCCATTCTGGTTAAGCGTTTGGAGCAGCAGAAGTGCGAAAAATTTTTTGCCTTCTCAACCATTTCTTGGCTTCAAACTCCCATATCACGCGAACGGATTGACCTAACCCAAAAGATCCTGTTGCGTCTGAAAGTAGAAACTCGCCCGATTACAACGGTATGTGTATTTTTTCCCTAGGCCATTCTAGTTAAGCGTTTGGAGCAGCAGTAGTGCGAATAATTTGTTGTCTTCTTTACCATTTCTTAGCTTCAAACTCCCATATCTCGCGAACGGATTGACCTAACCCAAAAATTCCTGTTGCATCTGAAAGAAGAAACTCGCCCGATTACAACGGTATGTGTATTTTTTCTCTAGGCCATTCTGGTTAAGCGTTTGAAGCAGCAGAATAGCGAACAATTTTTTGCCTTCTCAACCATTTCTTGGCTTCAAACTCCCATATCTCGCGAACGGATTGACCTAACCCAAAAATTCCTGTTGCATCTGAAAGAAGAAACTCGCCCGATTACAACGGTATGTGTATTTTTTCCCTAGGCCATTCTATTCAAGCGTTTGGAGCAGCAGAAGTGCGAAAAATTTGTTGCCTTCTTAACCATTTCTTAGCTTCAAACTCCCATATCTCGCGAACGGATTGACCTAACCCAAAAATTCCTATTGCATCTGATAACAGAAACTCGCCCGATTGCAACGGTATGTGTATTTTTTCCCTAGGCCATTCTGGTTCAGCGTTTGGAGCAGCAGAATTGCGAAAAATTTTTTGCTTTCTCAACCATTTCTTGGCTTCAAACTGCCATATCTAGCGAACGGATGGACCTAACCCAAAAATTCCTATTGCATCTGAAAGTATAAACTCGCCCGACTACAGCGGTATGTATATTTTTTCCCTAGGGCATTCTGGTTAAGCGTTTGGATCAGCAGAATTTCCAAAAATTCTATGCCTTCTCAACCATTTCTTGGCTTCAAACTCCCATATCTCGCGAACGGATAGACCTAACCCAAAAATTCCTGTTGCGTGTGAAAGTAGAAACTCGCCCGATTACAACGGTATGTGTATTTTCTCCCTAGCCCATTCTGGTTAAGAGTTTGGAGCAGCAGAATAGCGAAAAATTGTTTGCATTCTCAACCATTTCTTGGCTTCGAACTCCCATATCTCGCGAACGGATTGACCTAACGCAAAAATTCCTGTTGCGTCTGAAAGTAGAAACACGCCCGATTACAACGGTATGTGTGTTTTTTCTCTAGGCCATTCTGGTTAAGCGTTTGAAGCAGCAGAATAGCGAACAATTTTTTGCCTTCTCAACCATTTCTTGGCTTCAAACTCCCATATCTCGCGAACGGATTGACCTAACCCAAAAATTCCTATTGCATCTGAAAGAAGAAACTCGCCCGATTACAACGGCATGTGTATTTTTTCCCTAGGCCATTCTGGTCAAGCGTTTGAAGCAGCAGAATAGTGAACAATTTTTTGCCTTCTCAACCATTTCTTGGCTTCAAACTCCCATATCTCGCGAACGGATTGACCTAACCCAAAAATTCCTGTTGCGTCTGAAAGTAGAAACACGCCCGATTACGACGGTATGTGTATTTTTTCCCTAGGCCATTCTGGTTAAGCGTTTGGAGCAGTAGAAGTGCGAAAAATTTGTTGTCTCCTTTACCATTTCTTAGCTTCAAACACCCATATCTCGCGAACGGATTGACCTAACCCAAAAATTCTTCTTGCATCTGAAAGAAGAAACTCGCCCGATTACAACGGTATGTGTATTTTTTCCCTAGGCCATTCTGGTTAAGCGTTTGGAGCAGCAGAATAGCGAAAAATTGTTTGCCTTCTCAACCATTTCTTGGCTTCAAACTCCCATATCTCGCGAACGGATTGACCTAACCCATAAATTCCTGTTGCGTCTGAAAGTAGAATCTCGCCCGATTACAAAGGTATGTGTATTTTTTCCCTAGGCCATTCTGGTTAAGCGTTTGGAGCAGCAGAAGTGCGAAAAATTTTTTGCCTTCTCAACCATTTCTTGGCTTCAAACTCCCATATCACGCGAACGGATTGACCTAACCCAAAAGATCCTGTTGCGTCTGAAAGTAGAAACTCGCCCGATTACAACGGTATGTGTATTTTTTCCCTAGGCCATTCTAGTTAAGCGTTTGGAGCAGCAGTAGTGCGAATAATTTGTTGTCTTCTTTACCATTTCTTAGCTTCAAACACCCATATCTCGCGAACGGATTGACCTAACCTAAAAATTCCTGTTGCATCTGAAAGAAGAAACTCGCCCGATTACAACGGTATGTGTATTTTTTCTCTAGGCCATTCTGGTTAAGCGTTTGAAGCAGCGGAATAGCGAAAAATTGTTTGCCTTCTCAACCATTTCTTGGCTTCAAACTCCCATATCTCGCGAACGGATTGACCTAACCAATAAATTCCTGTTGCGTCTGAAAGTAGAATCTCGCCCGATTACAAAGGTATGTGTATTTGTTCCCTAGGCCATTCTGGTTAAGCGTTTGGAGCAGCAGAAGTGCGAAAAATTTTTTGCCTTCTCAACCATTTCTTGGCTTCAAACTCCCATATCACGCGAACGGACTGACCTAACCCAAAAGATCCTGTTGCGTCTGAAAGTAGAAACTCGCCCGATTACAACGGTATGTGTATTTTTTCCCTAGGCCATTCTAGTTAAGCGTTTGGAGCAGCAGTAGTGCGAATAATTTGTTGTCTTCTTTACCATTTCTTAGCTTCAAACTCCCATATCTCGCGAACGGATTGACCTAACCCATAAATTCCTGTTGCGTCTGAAAGTAGAATCTCGCCCGATTACAAAGGTATGTGTATTTTTTCCCTAGGCCATTCTGGTTAAGCGTTTGGAGCAGCAGAAGTGCGAAAAATTTTTTGCCTTCTCAACCATTTCTTGGCTTCAAACTCCCATATCACGCGAACGGATTGACCTAACCCAAAAGATCCTGTTGCGTCTGAAAGTAGAAACTCGCCCGATTACAACGGTATGTGTATTTTTTCCCTAGGCCATTCTAGTTAAGCGTTTGGAGCAGCAGTAGTGCGAATAATTTGTTGTCTTCTTTACCATTTCTTAGCTTCAAACACCCATATCTCGCGAACGGATTGACCTAACCTAAAAATTCCTGTTGCATCTGAAAGAAGAAACTCGCCCGATTACAACGGTATGTGTATTTTTTCTCTAGGCCATTCTGGTTAAGCGTTTGAAGCAGCGGAATAGCGAAAAATTGTTTGCCTTCTCAACCATTTCTTGGCTTCAAACTCCCATATCTCGCGAACGGATTGACCTAACCAATAAATTCCTGTTGCGTCTGAAAGTAGAATCTCGCCCGATTACAAAGGTATGTGTATTTGTTCCCTAGGCCATTCTGGTTAAGCGTTTGGAGCAGCAGAAGTGCGAAAAATTTTTTGCCTTCTCAACCATTTCTTGGCTTCAAACTCCCATATCACGCGAACGGACTGACCTAACCCAAAAGATCCTGTTGCGTCTGAAAGTAGAAACTCGCCCGATTACAACGGTATGTGTATTTTTTCCCTAGGCCATTCTAGTTAAGCGTTTGGAGCAGCAGTAGTGCGAATAATTTGTTGTCTTCTTTACCATTTCTTAGCTTCAAACTCCCATATCTCGCGAACGGATTGACCTAACCCAAAAATTCCTGTTGCATCTGAAAGAAGAAACTCGCCCGATTACAACGGTATGTGTATTTTTTCTCTAGGCCATTCTGGTTAAGCGTTTGAAGCAGCAGAATAGCGAACAATTTTTTGCCTTCTCAACCATTTCTTGGCTTCAAACTCCCATATCTCGCGAACGGATTGACCTAACCCAAAAATTCCTGTTGCATCTGAAAGAAGAAACTCGCCCGATTACAACGGTATGTGTATTTTTTCCCTAGGCCATTCTAGTCAAGCGTTTGGAGCAGCAGAAGTGCGAAAAATTTGTTGCCTTCTTAACCATTTCTTAGCTTCAAACTCCCATATCTCGCGAACGGATTGACCTAACCCAAAAATTCCTATTGCATCTGATAATAGAAACTCGCCCGATTGCAACGGTATGTGTATTTTTTCCCTAGGCCATTCTGGTTCAGCGTTTGGAGCAGCAGAATTGCGAAAAATTTTTTGCTTTCTCAACCATTTCTTGGCTTCAAACTGCCATATCTAGCAAACGGATGGACCTAACCCAAAAATTCCTATTGCATCTGAAAGTATAAACTCGCCCGACTACAGCGGTATGTATATTTTTTCCCTAGGGCATTCTGGTTAAGCGTTTGGATCAGCAGAATTACCAAAAATTGTATGCCTTCTCAACCATTTCTTGGCTTCAAACTCCCATATCTCGCGAACGGATAGACCTAACCCAAAAATTCCTGTTGCGTGTGAAAGTAGAAACTCGCCCGATTACAACGGTATGTGTATTTTCTCCCTAGCCCATTCTGGTTAAGAGTTTGGAGTAGCAGAATAGCGAAAAATTGTTTGCATTCTCAACCATTTCTTGGCTTCGAACTCCCATATCTCGCGAACGGATTGACCTAACGCAAAAATTCCTGTTGCGTCTGAAAGTAGAATCACGCCCGATTACGACGGTATGTGTATTTTTTCCCTAGGCCATTCTGGTCAAGCGTTTGGAGCAGCAGAAGTGCGAAAAATTTGTTGCCTTCTTAACCATTTCTTAGCTTCAAACTCCCATATCTCGCGAACGGATTGACCTAACCCAAAAATTCCTATTGCATCTGATAATAGAAACTCGCCCGATTACAACGGTATGTGTATTTTTTCCCTAGGCCATTCTGGTTAAGCGTTTGGAGCAGCAGAATAGCGAAAAATTTTTTGCCTTCTCAACCATTTCTTGGCTTCAAACTCCCATATCTCGCGAACGGATTGACCTAACCCAAAAATTCCTGTTGCGTCTGAAAGTAGAAACACGCCCGATTACAACGGTATGTGTATTTTTTCTCTAGGCCATTCTGGTTAAGCGTTTGAAGCAGCAGAATAGCGAACAATTTTTTGCCTTCTCAACCATTTCTTGGCTTCAAACTCCCATATCTCGCGAACGGATTGACCTAACCCAAAAATTCCTGTTGCATCTGAAAGAAGAAACTCGCCCGATTACAACGGTATGTGTATTTTTTCCCTAGGCCATTCTAGTCAAGCGTTTGGAGCAGCAGAAGTGCGAAAAATTTGTTGCCTTCTTAACCATTTCTTAGCTTCAAACTCCCATATCTCGCGAACGGATTGACCTAACCCAAAAATTCTTCTTGCATCTGAAAGAAGAAACTCGCCCGATTACAACGGTATGTGTATTTTTTCCCTAGGCCATTCTGGTTAAGCGTTTGGAGCAGCAGAATAGCGAAAAATTGTTTGCCTTCTCAACCATTTCTTGGCTTCAAACTCCCATATCTCGCGAACGGATTGACCTAACCCATAAATTCCTGTTGCGTCTGAAAGTAGAATCTCGCCCGATTACAAAGGTATGTGTATTTTTTCCCTAGGCCATTCTGGTTAAGCGTTTGGAGCAGCAGAAGTGCGAAAAATTTTTTGCCTTCTCAACCATTTCTTGGCTTCAAACTCCCATATCACGCGAACGGATTGACCTAACCCAAAAGATCCTGTTGCGTCTGAAAGTAGAAACTCGCCCGATTACAACGGTATGTGTATTTTTTCCCTAGGCCATTCTAGTTAAGCGTTTGGAGCAGCAGTAGTGCGAATAATTTGTTGTCTTCTTTACCATTTCTTAGCTTCAAACTCCCATATCTCGCGAACGGATTGACCTAACCCAAAAATTCCTGTTGCATCTGAAAGAAGAAACTCGCCCGATTACAACGGTATGTGTATTTTTTCTCTAGGCCATTCTGGTTAAGCGTTTGAAGCAGCGGAATAGCGAAAAATTGTTTGCCTTCTCAACCATTTCTTGGCTTCAAACTCCCATATCTCGCGAACGGATTGACCTAACCCATAAATTCCTGTTGCGTCTGAAAGTAGAATCTCGCCCGATT
This sequence comes from Ptiloglossa arizonensis, assembly GCF_051014685.1. Taxonomy (NCBI): domain Eukaryota; kingdom Metazoa; phylum Arthropoda; class Insecta; order Hymenoptera; family Colletidae; genus Ptiloglossa; species Ptiloglossa arizonensis. Next base: position 222,557 of record NW_027478687.1, on the reverse strand, counting down.
ACAAAGGTATGTGTATTTTTTCCCTAGGCCATTCTGGTTAAGCGTTTGGAGCAGCAGAAGTGCGAAAAATTTTTTGCCTTCTCAACCATTTCTTGGCTTCAAACTCCCATATCACGCGAACGGACTGACCTAACCCAAAAGATCCTGTTGCGTCTGAAAGTAGAAACTCGCCCGATTACAACGGTATGTGTATTTTTTCCCTAGGCCATTCTAGTTAAGCGTTTGGAGCAGCAGTAGTGCGAATAATTTGTTGTCTTCTTTACCATTTCTTAGCTTCAAACTCCCATATCTCGCGAACGGATTGACCTAACCCAAAAATTCCTGTTGCATCTGAAAGAAGAAACTCGCCCGATTACAACGGTATGTGTATTTTTTCTCTAGGCCATTCTGGTTAAGCGTTTGAAGCAGCAGAATAGCGAACAATTTTTTGCCTTCTCAACCATTTCTTGGCTTCAAACTCCCATATCTCGCGAACGGATTGACCTAACCCAAAAATTCCTGTTGCATCTGAAAGAAGAAACTCGCCCGATTACAACGGTATGTGTATTTTTTCCCTAGGCCATTCTAGTCAAGCGTTTGGAGCAGCAGAAGTGCGAAAAATTTGTTGCCTTCTTAACCATTTCTTAGCTTCAAACTCCCATATCTCGCGAACGGATTGACCTAACCCAAAAATTCCTATTGCATCTGATAATAGAAACTCGCCCGATTGCAACGGTATGTGTATTTTTTCCCTAGGCCATTCTGGTTCAGCGTTTGGAGCAGCAGAATTGCGAAAAATTTTTTGCTTTCTCAACCATTTCTTGGCTTCAAACTGCCATATCTAGCGAACGGATGGACCTAACCCAAAAATTCCTATTGCATCTGAAAGTATAAACTCGCCCGACTACAGCGGTATGTATATTTTTTCCCTAGGGCATTCTGGTTAAGCGTTTGGATCAGCAGAATTACCAAAAATTGTATGCCTTCTCAACCATTTCTTGGCTTCAAACTCCCATATCTCGCGAACGGATAGACCTAACCCAAAAATTCCTGTTGCGTGTGAAAGTAGAAACTCGCCCGATTACAACGGTATGTGTATTTTCTCCCTAGCCCATTCTGGTTAAGAGTTTGGGGCAGCAGAATAGCGAAAAATTGTTTGCATTCTCAACCATTTCTTGGCTTCGAACTCCCATATCTCGCGAACGGATTGACCTAACGCAAAAATTCCTGTTGCGTCTGAAAGTAGAATCACGCCCGATTACGACGGTATGTGTATTTTTTCCCTAGGCCATTCTGGTCAAGCGTTTGGAGCAGCAGAAGTGCGAAAAATTTGTTGCCTTCTTAACCATTTCTTAGCTTCAAACTCCCATATCTCGCGAACGGATTGACCTAACCCAAAAATTCCTATTGCATCTGATAATAGAAACTCGCCCGATTGCAACGGTATGTGTATTTTTTCCCTAGGCCATTCTGGTTCAGCGTTTGGAGCAGCAGAATTGCGAAAAATTTTTTGCTTTCTCAACCATTTCTTGGCTTCAAACTGCCATATCTAGCGAACGGATGGACCTAACCCAAAAATTCCTATTGCATCTGAAAGTATAAACTCGCCCGACTACAGCGGTATGTATATTTTTTCCCTAGGGCATTCTGGTTAAGCGTTTGGATCAGCAGAATTACCAAAAATTGTATGCCTTCTCAACCATTTCTTGGCTTCAAACTCCCATATCTCGCGAACGGATAGACCTAACCCAAAAATTCCTGTTGCGTGTGAAAGTAGAAACTCGCCCGATTACAACGGTATGTGTATTTTCTCCCTAGCCCATTCTGGTTAAGAGTTTGGAGCAGCAGAATAGCGAAAAATTGTTTGCATTCTCAACCATTTCTTGGCTTCGAACTCCCATATCTCGCGAACGGATTGACCTAACGCAAAAATTCCTGTTGCGTCTGAAAGTAGAATCACGCCCGATTACGACGGTATGTGTATTTTTTCCCTAGGCCATTCTGGTTAAGCGTTTGGAGCAGCAGAAGTGCGAAAAATTTTTTGCCTTCTCAACCATTTCTTGGCTTCAAACTCCCATATCACGCGAACGGATTGACCTAACCCAAAAGATCCTGTTGCGTCTGAAAGTAGAAACTCGCCCGATTACAACGGTATGTGTATTTTTTCCCTAGGCCATTCTAGTTAAGCGTTTGGAGCAGCAGTAGTGCGAATAATTTGTTGTCTTCTTTACCATTTCTTAGCTTCAAACTCCCATATCTCGCGAACGGATTGACCTAACGCAAAAATTCCTGTTGCGTCTGAAAGTAGAAACACGCCCGATTACAACGGTATGTGTATTTTTTCTCTAGGCCATTCTGGTTAAGCGTTTGAAGCAGCAGAATAGCGAACAATTTTTTGCCTTCTCAACCATTTCTTGGCTTCAAACTCCCATATCTCGCGAACGGATTGACCTAACCCAAAAATTCCTGTTGCATCTGAAAGAAGAAACTCGCCCGATTACAACGGTATGTGTATTTTTTCCCTAGGCCATTCTGGTCAAGCGTTTGAAGCAGCAGAATAGTGAACAATTTTTTGCCTTCTCAACCATTTCTTGGCTTCAAACTCCCATATCTCGCGAACGGATTGACCTAACCCAAAAATTCCTGTTGCGTCTGAAAGTAGAAACACGCCCGATTACGACGGTACGTGTATTTTTTCCCTAGGCCATTCTGGTCAAGCGTTTGGAGCAGCAGAAGTGCGAAAAATTTGTTGTCTCCTTTACCATTTCTTAGCTTCAAACTTCCATATCTCGCGAACGGATTGACCTAACCCAAAAATTCTTCTTGCATCTGAAAGAAGAAACTCGCCCGATTACAACGGTATGTGTATTTTTTCCCTAGGCCATTCTGGTTAAGCGTTTGGAGCAGCAGAATAGCGAAAAATTGTTTGCCTTCTCAACCATTTCTTGGCTTCAAACTCCCATATCTCGCGAACGGATTGACCTAACCCATAAATTCCTGTTGCGTCTGAAAGTAGAATCTCGCCCGATTACAAAGGTATGTGTATTTTTTCCCTAGGCCATTCTGGTTAAGCGTTTGGAGCAGCAGAAGTGCGAAAAATTTTTTGCCTTCTCAACCATTTCTTGGCTTCAAACTCCCATATCACGCGAACGGATTGACCTAACCCAAAAGATCCTGTTGCGTCTGAAAGTAGAAACTCGCCCGATTACAACGGTATGTGTATTTTTTCCCTAGGCCATTCTAGTTAAGCATTTGGAGCAGCAGTAGTGCGAATAATTTGTTGTCTTCTTTACCATTTCTTAGCTTCAAACTCCCATATCTCGCGAACGGATTGACCTAACGCAAAAATTCCTGTTGCGTCTGAAAGTAGAAACACGCCCGATTACAACGGTATGTGTATTTTTTCTCTAGGCCATTCTGGTTAAGCGTTTGGAGCAGCAGTAGTGCGAATAATTTGTTGTCTTCTTTACCATTTCTTAGCTTCAAACTCCCATATCTCGCGAACGGATTGACCTAACCCAAAAATTCCTATTGCATCTGATAATAGAAACTCGCCCGATTACAACGGTATGTGTATTTTTTCCCTAGGCCATTCTGGTTAAGCGTTTGGAGCAGCAGAATAGCGAAAAATTGTTTGCCTTCTCAACCATTTCTTGGCTTCAAACTCCCATATCTCGCGAACGGATTGACCTAACCCATAAATTCCTGTTGCGTCTGAAAGTAGAATCTCGCCCGATTACAAAGGTATGTGTATTTTTTCCCTAGGCCATTCTGGTTAAGCGTTTGGAGCAGCAGAAGTGCGAAAAATTTTTTGCCTTCTCAACCATTTCTTGGCTTCAAACTCCCATATCACGCGAACGGATTGACCTAACCCAAAAGATCCTGTTGCGTCTGAAAGTAGAAACTCGCCCGATTACTACGGTATGTGTATTTTTTCCCTAGGCCATTCTAGTTAAGCGTTTGGAGCAGCAGTAGTGCGAATAATTTGTTGTCTTCTTTACCATTTCTTAGCTTCAAACTCCCATATCTCGCGAACGGATTGACTTTACCCAAAAATTCCTGTTGCATCTGAAAGAAGAAACTCGCCCGATTACAACGGTATGTGTATTTTTTCTCTAGGCCATTCTGGTTAAGCGTTTGAAGCAGCGGAATAGCGAAAAATTGTTTGCCTTCTCAACCATTTCTTGGCTTCAAACTCCCATATCTCGCGAACGGATTGACCTAACCCATAAATTCCTGTTGCGTCTGAAAGTAGAATCTCGCCCGATTACAAAGGTATGTGTATTTTTTTCCTAGGCCATTCTGGTTAAGCGTTTGGAGCAGCAGAAGTGCGAAAAATTTGTTGCCTTCTTAACCATTTCTTAGCTTCAAACTCCCATATCTCGCGAACGGATTGACCTAACCCAAAAATTCCTATTGCATCTGATAATAGAAACTCGCCCGATTGCAACGGTATGTGTATTTTTTCCCTAGGCCATTCTAGTTAAGCGTTTGGAGCAGCAGTAGTGCGAATAATTTGTTGTCTTCTTTACCATTTCTTAGCTTCAAACTCCCATATCTCGCGAACGGATTGACCTAACCCAAAAATTCCTGTTGCATCTGAAAGAAGAAACTCGCCCGATTACAACGGTATGTGTATTTTTTCTCTAGGCCATTCTGGTTAAGCGTTTGAAGCAGCAGAATAGCGAACAATTTTTTGCCTTCTCAACCATTTCTTGGCTCCAAACTCCCATATCTCGCGAACGGATTGACCTAACCCAAAAATTCCTGTTGCATCTGAAAGAAGAAACTCGCCCGATTACAACGGTATGTGTATTTTTTCCCTAGGCCATTCTAGTCAAGCGTTTGGAGCAGCAGAAGTGCGAAAAATTTGTTGCCTTCTTAACCATTTCTTAGCTTCAAACTCCCATATCTCGCGAACGGATTGACCTAACCCAAAAATTCCTATTGCATCTGATAATAGAAACTCGCCCGATTGCAACGGTATGTGTATTTTTTCGCTAGGCCATTCTGGTTCAGCGTTTGGAGCAGCAGAATTGCGAAAAATTTTTTGCTTTCTCAACCATTTCTTGGCTTCAAACTGCCATATCTAGCGAACGGATGGACCTAACCCAAAAATTCCTATTGCATCTGAAAGTATAAACTCGCCCGACTACAGCGGTATGTGTATTTTTTCCCTAGGGCATTCTGGTTAAGCGTTTGGATCAGCAGAATTACCAAAAATTGTATGCCTTCTCAACCATTTCTTGGCTTCAAACTCCCATATCTCGCGAACGGATAGACCTAACCCAAAAATTCCTGTTGCGTGTGAAAGTAGAAACTCGCCCGTTTACAACGGTATGTGTATTTTGTCCCTAGCCCATTCTGGTTAAGAGTTTGGAGCAGCAGAATAGCGAAAAATTGTTTGCATTCTCAACCATTTCTTGGCTTCGAACTCCCATATCTCGCGAACGGATTGACCTAACGCAAAAATTCCTGTTGCGTCTGAAAGTAGAAACACGCCCGATTACGACGGTATGTGTATTTTTTCCCTAGGCCATTCTGGTCTAGCGTTTGGAGCAGCAGAAGTGCGAAAAATTTGTTGCCTTCTTAACCATTTCTTAGCTTCAAACTCCCATATCTCGCGAACGGATTGACCTAACCCAAAAATTCCTATTGCATCTGATAATAGAAACTCGCCCGATTATAACGGTATGTGTATTTTTTCCCTAGGCCATTCTGGTTAAGCGTTTGGAGCAGCAGAATTGCGAAAAATTTTTTGCCTTCTCAACCATTTCTTGGCTTCAAACTCCCATATCTCGCGAACGGATTGACCTAACTTAAAAATTCCTGTTGCGTCTGAAAGTAGAAACTCGCCCGATTAAAACGGTATGTGTATTTTTTCCCTAGGCCATTCTGGTTAAGCGTTTGGAGCAGCAGAAGTGCGAAAAATTTGTTGTCTCCTTTACCATTTCTTAGCTTCAAACTGCCATATCTCGCGAACGGATTGACCTAACCCAAAAATTCTTCTTGCATCTGAAAGAAGAAACTCGCCCGATTACAACGGTATGTGTATTTTTTCCCTAGGCCATTCTGGTTAAGCGTTTGGAGCAGCAGAATAGCGAAAAATTGTTTGCCTTCTCAACCATTTCTTGGCTTCAAACTCCCATATCTCGCGAACGGATTGACCTAACCCATAAATTCCTGTTGCGTCTGAAAGTAGAATCTCGCCCGATTACAAAGGTATGTGTATTTTTTCCCTAGGCCATTCTGGTTAAGCGTTTGGAGCAGCAGAAGTGCGAAAAATTTTTTGCCTTCTCAACCATTTCTTGGCTTCAAACTCCCATATCACGCGAACGGATTGACCTAACCCAAAAGATCCTGTTGCGTCTGAAAGTAGAAACTCGCCCGATTACAAGGGTATGTGTATTTTTTCCCTAGGCCATTCTAGTTAAGCGTTTGGAGCAGCAGTAGTGCGAATAATTTGTTGTCTTCTTTACCATTTCTTAGCTTCAAACTCCCATATCTCGCGAACGGATTGACCTAACCCAAAAATTCCTGTTGCATCTGAAAGAAGAAACTCGCCCGATTACAACGGTATGTGTATTTTTTCTATAGGCCATTCTGGTTAAGCGTTTGAAGCAGCAGAATAGCGAACAATTTTTTGCCTTCTCAACCATTTCTTGGCTTCAAACTCCCATATCTCGCGAACGGATTGACCTAACCCAAAAATTCCTGTTGCATCTGAAAGAAGAAACTCGCCCGATTACAACGGTATGTGTATTTTTTCCCTAGGCCATTCTAGTCAAGCGTTTGGAGCAGCAGAAGTGCGAAAAATTTGTTGCCTTCTTAACCATTTCTTAGCTTCAAACTCCCATATCTCGCGAACGGATTGACCTAACCCAAAAATTCCTATGGCATCTGATAATAGAAACTCGCCCGATTGCATCGGTATGTGTATTTTTTCCCTAGGCCATTCTGGTTCAGCGTTTGGAGCAGCAGAATTGCGAAAAATTTTTTGCTTTCTCAACCATTTCTTGGCTTCAAACTGCCATATCTAGCGAACGGATGGACCTAACCCAAAAATTCCTATTGCATCTGAAAGTACAAACTCGCCCGACTACAGCGGTATGTATATTTTTTCCCTAGGGCATTCTGGTTAAGCGTTTGGATCAGCAGAATTACCAAAAATTGTATGCCTTCTCAACCATTTCTTGGCTTCAAACTCCCATATCTCGCGAACGGATAGACCTAACCCAAAAATTCCTGTTGCGTGTGAAAGTAGAAACTCGCCCGATTACAACGGTATGTGTATTTTCTCCCTAGCCCATTCTGGTTAAGAGTTTGGAGCAGCAGAATAGCGAAAAATTGTTTGCATTCTCAACCATTTCTTGGCTTCGAACTCCCATATCTCGCGAACGGATTGACCTAACGCAAAAATTCCTGTTGCGTCTGAAAGTAGAAACACGCCCGATTACGACGGTATGTGTATTTTTTCCCTAGGCCATTCTGGTCAAGCGTTTGGAGCAGCAGAAGTGCGAAAAATTTGTTGCCTTCTTAACCATTTCTTAGCTTCAAACTCCCATATCTCGCGAACGGATTGACCTAACCCAAAAATTCCTGTTGCATCTGAAAGAAGAAACTCGCCCGATTACAACGGTATGTGTATTTTTTCTCTAGGCCATTCTGGTTAAGCGTTTGAAGCAGCAGAATAGCGAACAATTTTTTGCCTTCTCAACCATTTCTTGGCTTCAAACTCCCATATCTCGCGAACGGATTGACCTAACCCAAAAATTCCTGTTGCATCTGAAAGAAGAAACTCGCCCGATTACAACGGTATGTGTATTTTTTCCCTAGGCCATTCTAGTCAAGCGTTTGGAGCAGCAGAAGTGCGAAAAATTTGTTGCCTTCTTAACCATTTCTTAGCTTCATACTCCCATATCTCGCGAACGGATTGACCTAACCCAAAAATTCCTATTGCATCTGATAATAGAAACTCGCCCGATTGCAACGGTATGTGTATTTTTTCCCTAGGCCATTCTGGTTCAGCGTTTGGAGCAGCAGAATTGCGAAGAATTTTTTGCTTTCTCAACCATTTCTTGGCTTCAAACTCCCATATCTCGCGAACGGATTGACCTAACGCAAAAATTCCTGTTGCGTCTGAAAGTAGAAACACGCCCGATTACGACGGTATGTGTATTTTTTCCCTAGGCCATTCTGGTCTAGCGTTTGGAGCAGCAGAAGTGCGAAAAATTTGTTGCCTTCTTAACCATTTCTTAGCTTCAAACTCCCATATCTCGCGAACGGATTGACCTAACCCAAAAATTCCTATTGCATCTGATAATAGAAACTCGCCCGATTACAACGGTATGTGTATTTTTTCCCTAGGCCATTCTGGTTAAGCGTTTGGAGCAGCAGAAGTGCGAAAAATTTGTTGTCTCCTTTACCATTTCTTAGCTTCAAACTGCCATATCTCGCGAACGGATTGACCTAACCCAAAAATTCTTCTTGCATCTGAAAGAAGAAACTCGCCCGATTACAACGGTATGTGTATTTTTTCCCTAGGCCATTCTGGTTAAGCGTTTGGAGCAGCAGAATAGCGAAAAATTGTTTGCCTTCTCAACCATTTCTTGGCTTCAAACTCCCATATCTCGCGAACGGATTGACCTAACCAATAAATTCCTGTTGCGTCTGAAAGTAGAATCTCGCCCGATTACAAAGGTATGTGTATTTTTTCCCTAGGCCATTCTGGTTAAGCGTTTGGAGCAGCAGAAGTGCGAAAAATTTTTTGCCTTCTCAACCATTTCTTGGCTTCAAACTCCCATATCACGCGAACGGATTGACCTAACCCAAAAGATCCTGTTGCGTCTGAAAGTAGAAACTCGCCCGATTACAAGGGTATGTGTATTTTTTCCCTAGGCCATTCTAGTTAAGCGTTTGCAGCAGCAGTAGTGCGAATAATTTGTTGTCTTCTTTACCATTTCTTAGCTTCAAACTCCCATATCTCGCGAACGGATTGACCTAACCCAAAAATTCCTATTGCATCTGATAATAGAAACTCGCCCGATTACAACGGTATGTGTATTTTTTCCCTAGGCCATTCTGGTTCAGCGTTTGGAGCAGCAGAATTGCGAAAAATTTTTTGCTTTCTCAACCATTTCTTGGCTTCAAACTCCCATATCTCGCGAACGGATTGACCTAACGCAAAAATTCCTGTTGCGTCTGAAAGTAGAAACACGCCCGATTACGACGGTATGTGTATTTTTTCCCTAGGCCATTCTGGTCTAGCGTTTGGAGCAGCAGAAGTGCGAAAAATTTGTTGCCTTCTTAACCATTTCTTAGCTTCAAACTCCCATATCTCGCGAACGGATTGACCTAACCCAAAAATTCCTATTGCATCTGATAATAGAAACTCGCCCGATTACAACGGTATGTGTATTTTTTCCCTAGGCCATTCTGGTTAAGCGTTTGGAGCAGCAGAAGTGCGAAAAATTTGTTGTCTCCTTTACCATTTCTTAGCTTCAAACTGCCATATCTCGCGAACGGATTGACCTAACCCAAAAATTCTTCTTGCATCTGAAAGAAGAAACTCGCCCGATTACAACGGTATGTGTATTTTTTCCCTAGGCCATTCTGGTTAAGCGTTTGGAGCAGCAGAATAGCGAAAAATTGTTTGCCTTCTCAACCATTTCTTGGCTTCAAACTCCCATATCTCGCGAACGGATTGACCTAACCAATAAATTCCTGTTGCGTCTGAAAGTAGAATCTCGCCCGATTACAAAGGTATGTGTATTTTTTCCCTAGGCCATTCTGGTTAAGCGTTTGGAGCAGCAGAAGTGCGAAAAATTTTTTGCCTTCTCAACCATTTCTTGGCTTCAAACTCCCATATCACGCGAACGGATTGACCTAACCCAAAAGATCCTGTTGCGTCTGAAAGTAGAAACTCGCCCGATTACAAGGGTATGTGTATTTTTTCCCTAAGCCATTCTAGTTAAGCGTTTGCAGCAGCAGTAGTGCGAATAATTTGTTGTCTTCTTTACCATTTCTTAGCTTCAAACTCCCATATCTCGCGAACGGATTGACCTAACCCAAAAATTCCTATTGCATCTGATAATAGAAACTCGCCCGATTACAACGGTATGTGTATTTTTTCCCTAGGCAATTCTGGTCAAGCGTTTGGAGCAGCAGAAGTGCGAAAAATTTTTTGCCTTCTCAACCATTTCTTGGCTTCAAACTCCCATATCACGCGAACGGATTGACCTAACCCAAAAGATCCTGTTGCGTCTGAAAGTAGAAACTCGCCCGATTACAACGGTATGTGTATTTTTTCCCTAGGCCATTCTAGTTAAGCGTTTGGAGCAGCAGTAGTGCGAATAATTTGTTGTCTTCTTTACCATTTCTTAGCTTCAAACTCCCATATCTCGCGAACGGATTGACCTAACCCAAAAATTCCTGTTGCATCTGAAAGAAGAAACTCGCCCGATTACAACGGTATGTGTATTTTTTCTCTAGGCCATTCTGGTTAAGCGTTTGAAGCAGCAGAATAGCGAACAATTTTTTGCCTTCTCAACCATTTCTTGGCTTCAAACTCCCATATCTCGCGAACGGATTGACCTAACCCAAAAGATCCTGTTGCGTCTGAAAGTAGAAACTCGCCCGATTACAAGGGTATGTGTATTTTTTCCCTAGGCCATTCTAGTTAAGCGTTTGGAGCAGCAGTAGTGCGAATAATTTGTTGTCTCCTTTACCATTTCTTAGCTTCAAACTGCCATATCTCGCGAACGGATTGACCTAACACAAAAATTCTTCTTGCATCTGAAAGAAGAAACTCGCCCGATTACAACGGTATGTGTATTTTTTCTCTAGGCCATTCTGGTTAAGCGTTTGAAGCAGCGGAATAGCGAAAAATTGTTTGCCTTCTCAACCATTTCTTGGCTTCAAACTCCCATATCTCGCGAACGGATTGACCTAACCCATAAATTCCTGTTGCGTCTGAAAGTAGAATCTCGCCCGATTACAAAGGTATGTGTATTTTTTTCCTAGGCCATTCTGGTTAAGCGTTTGGAGCAGCAGAAGTGCGAAAAATTTGTTGCCTTCTTAACCATTTCTTAGCTTCAAACTCCCATATCTCGCGAACGGATTGACCTAACCCAAAAATTCCTATTGCATCTGATAATAGAAACTCGCCCGATTGCAACGGTATGTGTATTTTTTCCCTAGGCCATTCTAGTTAAGCGTTTGGAGCAGCAGTAGTGCGAATAATTTGTTGTCTTCTTTACCATTTCTTAGCTTCAAACTCCCATATCTCGCGAACGGATTGACCTAACCCAAAAATTCCTGTTGCATCTGAAAGAAGAAACTCGCCCGATTACAACGGTATGTGTATTTTTTCTCTAGGCCATTCTGGTTAAGCGTTTGAAGCAGCAGAATAGCGAACAATTTTTTGCCTTCTCAACCATTTCTTGGCTCCAAACTCCCATATCTCGCGAACGGATTGACCTAACCCAAAAATTCCTGTTGCATCTGAAAGAAGAAACTCGCCCGATTACAACGGTATGTGTATTTTTTCCCTAGGCCATTCTAGTCAAGCGTTTGGAGCAGCAGAAGTGCGAAAAATTTGTTGCCTTCTTAACCATTTCTTAGCTTCAAACTCCCATATCTCGCGAACGGATTGACCTAACCCAAAAATTCCTATTGCATCTGATAATAGAAACTCGCCCGATTGCAACGGTATGTGTATTTTTTCGCTAGGCCATTCTGGTTCAGCGTTTGGAGCAGCAGAATTGCGAAAAATTTTTTGCTTTCTCAACCATTTCTTGGCTTCAAACTGCCATATCTAGCGAACGGATGGACCTAACCCAAAAATTCCTATTGCATCTGAAAGTATAAACTCGCCCGACTACAGCGGTATGTGTATTTTTTCCCTAGGGCATTCTGGTTAAGCGTTTGGATCAGCAGAATTACCAAAAATTGTATGCCTTCTCAACCATTTCTTGGCTTCAAACTCCCATATCTCGCGAACGGATAGACCTAACCCAAAAATTCCTGTTGCGTGTGAAAGTAGAAACTCGCCCGTTTACAACGGTATGTGTATTTTCTCCCTAGCCCATTCTGGTTAAGAGTTTGGAGCAGCAGAATAGCGAAAAATTGTTTGCATTCTCAACCATTTCTTGGCTTCGAACTCCCATATCTCGCGAACGGATTGACCTAACGCAAAAATTCCTGTTGCGTCTGAAAGTAGAAACACGCCCGATTACGACGGTATGTGTATTTTTTCCCTAGGCCATTCTGGTCTAGCGTTTGGAGCAGCAGAAGTGCGAAAAATTTGTTGCCTTCTTAACCATTTCTTAGCTTCAAACTCCCATATCTCGCGAACGGATTGACCTAACCCAAAAATTCCTATTGCATCTGATAATAGAAACTCGCCCGATTATAACGGTATGTGTATTTTTCCCCTAGGCCATTCTGGTTAAGCGTTTGGAGCAGCAGAATTGCGAAAAATTTTTTGCCTTCTCAACCATTTCTTGGCTTCAAACTCCCATATCTCGCGAACGGATTGACCTAACTTAAAAATTCCTGTTGCGTCTGAAAGTATAAACTCGCCCGATTAAAACGGTATGTGTATTTTTTCCCTAGGCCATTCTGGTTAAGCGTTTGGAGCAGCAGAAGTGCGAAAAATTTGTTGTCTCCTTTACCATTTCTTAGCTTCAAACTGCCATATCTCGCGAACGGATTGACCTAACCCAAAAATTCTTCTTGCATCTGAAAGAAGAAACTCGCCCGATTACAACGGTATGTGTATTTTTTCCCTAGGCCATTCTGGTTAAGCGTTTGGAGCAGCAGAATAGCGAAAAATTGTTTGCCTTCTCAACCATTTCTTGGCTTCAAACTCCCATATCTCGCGAACGGATTGACCTAACCCATAAATTCCTGTTGCGTCTGAAAGTAGAATCTCGCCCGATTACAAAGGTATGTGTATTTTTTCCCTAGGCCATTCTAGTTAAGCGTTTGGAGCAGCAGTAGTGCGAAAAATTTGTTGCCTTCTTAACCATTTCTTAGCTTCAAACTCCCATATCTCGCGAACGGATTGACCTAACCCAAAAATTCCTATTGCATCTGATAATAGAAACTCGCCCGATTGCAACGGTATGTGTATTTTTTCCCTAGGCCATTCTAGTTAAGCGTTTGGAGCAGCAGTAGTGCGAATAATTTGTTGTCTTCTTTACCATTTCTTAGCTTCAAACTCCCATATCTCGCGAACGGATTGACCTAACCCAAAAATTCCTGTTGCATCTGAAAGAAGAAACTCGCCCGATTACAACGGTATGTGTATTTTTTCTCTAGGCCATTCTGGTTAAGCGTTTGAAGCAGCAGAATAGCGAACAATTTTTTGCCTTCTCAACCATTTCTTGGCTCCAAACTCCCATATCTCGCGAACGGATTGACCTAACCCAAAAATTCCTGTTGCATCTGAAAGAAGAAACTCGCCCGATTACAACGGTATGTGTATTTTTTCCCTAGGCCATTCTAGTCAAGCGTTTGGAGCAGCAGAAGTGCGAAAAATTTGTTGCCTTCTTAACCATTTCTTAGCTTCAAACTCCCATATCTCGCGAACGGATTGACCTAACCCAAAAATTCCTATTGCATCTGATAATAGAAACTCGCCCGATTGCAACGGTATGTGTATTTTTTCGCTAGGCCATTCTGGTTCAGCGTTTGGAGCAGCAGAATTGCGAAAAATTTTTTGCTTTCTCAACCATTTCTTGGCTTCAAACTGCCATATCTAGCGAACGGATGGACCTAACCCAAAAATTCCTATTGCATCTGAAAGTATAAACTCGCCCGACTACAGCGGTATGTGTATTTTTTCCCTAGGGCATTCTGGTTAAGCGTTTGGATCAGCAGAATTACCAAAAATTGTATGCCTTCTCAACCATTTCTTGGCTTCAAACTCCCATATCTCGCGAACGGATAGACCTAACCCAAAAATTCCTGTTGCGTGTGAAAGTAGAAACTCGCCCGTTTACAACGGTATGTGTATTTTCTCCCTAGCCCATTCTGGTTAAGAGTTTGGAGCAGCAGAATAGCGAAAAATTGTTTGCATTCTCAACCATTTCTTGGCTTCGAACTCCCATATCTCGCGAACGGATTGACCTAACGCAAAAATTCCTGTTGCGTCTGAAAGTAGAAACACGCCCGATTACGACGGTATGTGTATTTTTTCCCTAGGCCATTCTGGTTAAGCGTTTGGAGCAGCAGAATTGCGAAAAATTTTTTGCCTTCTCAACCATTTCTTGGCTTCAAACTCCCATATCACGCGAACGGATTGACCTAACCCAAAAGATCCTGTTGCGTCTGAAAGTAGAAACTCGCCCGATTACAAGGGTATGTGTATTTTTTCCCTAGGCCATTCTAGTTAAGCGTTTGGAGCAGCAGTAGTGCGAATAATTTGTTGTCTTCTTTACCATTTCTTAGCTTCAAACTCCCATATCTCGCGAACGGATTGACCTAACCCAAAAATTCCTGTTGCATCTGAAAGAAGAAACTCGCCCGATTACAACGGTATGTGTATTTTTTCTATAGGCCATTCTGGTTAAGCGTTTGAAGCAGCAGAATAGCGAACAATTTTTTGCCTTCTCAACCATTTCTTGGCTTCAAACTCCCATATCTCGCGAACGGATTGACCTAACCCAAAAATTCCTGTTGCATCTGAAAGAAGAAACTCGCCCGATTACAACGTTATGTGTATTTTTTCCCTAGGCCATTCTAGTCAAGCGTTTGGAGCAGCAGAAGTGCGAAAAATTTGTTGCCTTCTTAACCATTTCTTAGCTTCAAACTCCCATATCTCGCGAACGGATTGACCTAACCCAAAAATTCCTATGGCATCTGATAATAGAAACTCGCCCGATTGCATCGGTATGTGTATTTTTTCCCTAGGCCATTCTGGTTCAGCGTTTGGAGCAGCAGAATTGCGAAAAATTTTTTGCTTTCTCAACCATTTCTTGGCTTCAAACTGCCATATCTAGCGAACGGATGGACCTAACCCAAAAATTCCTATTGCATCTGAAAGTATAAACTCGCCCGACTACAGCGGTATGTATATTTTTTCCCTAGGGCATTCTGGTTAAGCGTTTGGATCAGCAGAATTACCAAAAATTGTATGCCTTCTCAACCATTTCTTGGCTTCAAACTCCCATATCTCGCGAACGGATAGACCTAACCCAAAAATTCCTGTTGCGTGTGAAAGTAGAAACTCGCCCGATTACAACGGTATGTGTATTTTCTCCCTAGCCCATTCTGGTTAAGAGTTTGGAGCAGCAGAATAGCGAAAAATTGTTTGCATTCTCAACCATTTCTTGGCTTCGAACTCCCATATCTCGCGAACGGATTGACCTAACGCAAAAATTCCTGTTGCGTCTGAAAGTAGAAACACGCCCGATTACGACGGTATGTGTATTTTTTCCCTAGGCCATTCTGGTCAAGCGTTTGGAGCAGCAGAAGTGCGAAAAATTTGTTGCCTTCTTAACCATTTCTTAGCTTCAAACTCCCATATCTCGCGAACGGATTGACCTAACCCAAAAATTCCTGTTGCATCTGAAAGAAGAAACTCGCCCGATTACAACGGTATGTGTATTTTTTCTCTAGGCCATTCTGGTTAAGCGTTTGAAGCAGCAGAATAGCGAACAATTTTTTGCCTTCTCAACCATTTCTTGGCTTCAAACTCCCATATCTCGCGAACGGATTGACCTAACCCAAAAATTCCTGTTGCATCTGAAAGAAGAAACTCGCCCGATTACAACGGTATGTGTATTTTTTCCCTAGGCCATTCTAGTCAAGCGTTTGGAGCAGCAGAAGTGCGAAAAATTTGTTGCCTTCTTAACCATTTCTTAGCTTCATACTCCCATATCTCGCGAACGGATTGACCTAACCCAAAAATTCCTATTGCATCTGATAATAGAAACTCGCCCGATTGCAACGGTATGTGTATTTTTTCCCTAGGCCATTCTGGTTCAGCGTTTGGAGCAGCAGAATTGCGAAAAATTTTTTGCTTTCTCAACCATTTCTTGGCTTCAAACTGCCATATCTAGCGAACGGATGGACCTAACCCAAAAATTCCTATTGCATCTGAAAGTATAAACTCGCCCGACTACAGCGGTATGTGTATTTTTTCCCTAGGGCATTCTGGTTAAGCGTTTGGATCAGCAGAATTACCAAAAATTGTATGCCTTCTCAACCATTTCTTGGCTTCAAACTCCCATATCTCGCGAACGGATAGACCTAACCCAAAAATTCCTGTTGCGTGTGAAAGTAGAAACTCGCACGTTTACAACGGTATGTGTATTTTCTCCCTAGCCCATTCTGGTTAAGAGTTTGGAGCAGCAGAATAGCGAAAAACTGTTTGCATTCTCAACCATTTCTTGGCTTCGAACTCCCATATCTCGCGAACGGATTGACCTAACGCAAAAATTCCTGTTGCGTCTGAAAGTAGAAACACGCCCGATTACGACGGTATGTGTATTTTTTCCCTAGGCCATTCTGGTCTAGCGTTTGGAGCAGCAGAAGTGCGAAAAATTTGTTGCCTTCTTAACCATTTCTTAGCTTCAAACTCCCATATCTCGCGAACGGATTGACCTAACCCAAAAATTCCTATTGCATCTGATAATAGAAACTCGCCCGATTACAACGGTATGTGTATTTTTTCCCTAGGCCATTCTGGTTAAGCGTTTGGAGCAGCAGAATTGCGAAAAATTTTTTGCCTTCTCAACCATTTCTTGGCTTCAAACTCCCATATCACGCGAACGGATTGACCTAACCCAAAAGATCCTGTTGCGTCTGAAAGTAGAAACTCGCCCGATTACAACGGTATGTGTATTTTTTCCCTAGGCCATTCTAGTTAAGCGTTTGGAGCAGCAGTAGTGCGAATAATTTGTTGTCTTCTTTACCATTTCTTAGCTTCAAACTCCCATATCTCGCGAACGGATTGACCTAACCCAAAAATTCCTGTTGCATCTGAAAGAAGAAACTCGCCCGATTACAACGGTATGTGTATTTTTTCTCTAGGCCATTCTGGTTAAGCGTTTGAAGCAGCAGAATAGCGAACAGTTTTTTGCCTTCTCAACCATTTCTTGGCTTCAAACTCCCATATCTCGCGAACGGATTGACCTAACCCAAAAGATCCTGTTGCGTCTGAAAGTAGAAACTCGCCCGATTACAAGGGTATGTGTATTTTTTCCCTAGGCCATTCTAGTTAAGCGTTTGGAGCAGCAGTAGTGCGAATAATTTGTTGTCTCCTTTACCATTTCTTAGCTTCAAACTGCCATATCTCGCGAACGGATTGACCTAACACAAAAATTCTTCTTGCATCTGAAAGAAGAAACTCGCCCGATTACAACGGTATGTGTATTTTTTCTCTAGGCCATTCTGGTTAAGCGTTTGAAGCAGCGGAATAGCGAAAAATTGTTTGCCTTCTCAACCATTTCTTGGCTTCAAACTCCCATATCTCGCGAACGGATTGACCTAACCCATAAATTCCTGTTGCGTCTGAAAGTAGAATCTCGCCCGATTACAAAGGTATGTGTATTTTTTTCCTAGGCCATTCTGGTTAAGCGTTTGGAGCAGCAGAAGTGCGAAAAATTTGTTGCCTTCTTAACCATTTCTTAGCTTCAAACTCCCATATCTCGCGAACGGATTGACCTAACCCAAAAATTCCTATTGCATCTGATAATAGAAACTCGCCCGATTGCAACGGTATGTGTATTTTTTCCCTAGGCCATTCTAGTTAAGCGTTTGGAGCAGCAGTAGTGCGAATAATTTGTTGTCTTCTTTACCATTTCTTAGCTTCAAACTCCCATATCTCGCGAACGGATTGACCTAACCCAAAAATTCCTGTTGCATCTGAAAGAAGAAACTCGCCCGATTACAACGGTATGTGTATTTTTTCTCTAGGCCATTCTGGTTAAGCGTTTGAAGCAGCAGAATAGCGAACAATTTTTTGCCTTCTCAACCATTTCTTGGCTCCAAACTCCCATATCTCGCGAACGGATTGACCTAACCCAAAAATTCCTGTTGCATCTGAAAGAAGAAACTCGCCCGATTACAACGGTATGTGTATTTTTTCCCTAGGCCATTCTAGTCAAGCGTTTGGAGCAGCAGAAGTGCGAAAAATTTGTTGCCTTCTTAACCATTTCTTAGCTTCAAACTCCCATATCTCGCGAACGGATTGACCTAACCCAAAAATTCCTATTGCATCTGATAATAGAAACTCGCCCGATTGCAACGGTATGTGTATTTTTTCGCTAGGCCATTCTGGTTCAGCGTTTGGAGCAGCAGAATTGCGAAAAATTTTTTGCTTTCTCAACCATTTCTTGGCTTCAAACTGCCATATCTAGCGAACGGATGGACCTAACCCAAAAATTCCTATTGCATCTGAAAGTATAAACTCGCCCGACTACAGCGGTATGTGTATTTTTTCCCTAGGGCATTCTGGTTAAGCGTTTGGATCAGCAGAATTACCAAAAATTGTATGCCTTCTCAACCATTTCTTGGCTTCAAACTCCCATATCTCGCGAACGGATAGACCTAACCCAAAAATTCCTGTTGCGTGTGAAAGTAGAAACTCGCCCGTTTACAACGGTATGTGTATTTTCTCCCTAGCCCATTCTGGTTAAGAGTTTGGAGCAGCAGAATAGCGAAAAATTGTTTGCATTCTCAACCATTTCTTGGCTTCGAACTCCCATATCTCGCGAACGGATTGACCTAACGCAAAAATTCCTGTTGCGTCTGAAAGTAGAAACACGCCCGATTACGACGGTATGTGTATTTTTTCCCTAGGCCATTCTGGTCTAGCGTTTGGAGCAGCAGAAGTGCGAAAAATTTGTTGCCTTCTTAACCATTTCTTAGCTTCAAACTCCCATATCTCGCGAACGGATTGACCTAACCCAAAAATTCCTATTGCATCTGATAATAGAAACTCGCCCGATTATAACGGTATGTGTATTTTTTCCCTAGGCCATTCTGGTTAAGCGTTTGGAGCAGCAGAATTGCGAAAAATTTTTTGCCTTCTCAACCATTTCTTGGCTTCAAACTCCCATATCTCGCGAACGGATTGACCTAACTTAAAAATTCCTGTTGCGTCTGAAAGTAGAAACTCGCCCGATTAAAACGGTATGTGTATTTTTTCCCTAGGCCATTCTGGTTAAGCGTTTGGAGCAGCAGAAGTGCGAAAAATTTGTTGTCTCCTTTACCATTTCTTAGCTTCAAACTGCCATATCTCGCGAACGGATTGACCTAACCCAAAAATTCTTCTTGCATCTGAAAGAAGAAACTCGCCCGATTACAACGGTATGTGTATTTTTTCCCTAGGCCATTCTGGTTAAGCGTTTGGAGCAGCAGAATAGCGAAAAATTGTTTGCCTTCTCAACCATTTCTTGGCTTCAAACTCCCATATCTCGCGAACGGATTGACCTAACCCATAAATTCCTGTTGCGTCTGAAAGTAGAATCTCGCCCGATTACAAAGGTATGTGTATTTTTTCCCTAGGCCATTCTGGTTAAGCGTTTGGAGCAGCAGAAGTGCGAAAAATTTTTTGCCTTCTCAACCATTTCTTGGCTTCAAACTCCCATATCACGCGAACGGATTGACCTAACCCAAAAGATCCTGTTGCGTCTGAAAGTAGAAACTCGCCCGATTACAAGGGTATGTGTATTTTTTCCCTAGGCCATTCTAGTTAAGCGTTTGGAGCAGCAGTAGTGCGAATAATTTGTTGTCTTCTTTACCATTTCTTAGCTTCAAACTCCCATATCTCGCGAACGGATTGACCTAACCCAAAAATTCCTGTTGCATCTGAAAGAAGAAACTCGCCCGATTACAACGGTATGTGTATTTTTTCTATAGGCCATTCTGGTTAAGCGTTTGAAGCAGCAGAATAGCGAACAATTTTTTGCCTTCTCAACCATTTCTTGGCTTCAAACTCCCATATCTCGCGAACGGATTGACCTAACCCAAAAATTCCTGTTGCATCTGAAAGAAGAAACTCGCCCGATTACAACGGTATGTGTATTTTTTCCCTAGGCCATTCTAGTCAAGCGTTTGGAGCAGCAGAAGTGCGAAAAATTTGTTGCCTTCTTAACCATTTCTTAGCTTCAAACTCCCATATCTCGCGAACGGATTGACCTAACCCAAAAATTCCTATGGCATCTGATAATAGAAACTCGCCCGATTGCATCGGTATGTGTATTTTTTCCCTAGGCCATTCTGGTTCAGCGTTTGGAGCAGCAGAATTGCGAAAAATTTTTTGCTTTCTCAACCATTTCTTGGCTTCAAACTGCCATATCTAGCGAACGGATGGACCTAACCCAAAAATTCCTATTGCATCTGAAAGTATAAACTCGCCCGACTACAGCGGTATGTATATTTTTTCCCTAGGGCATTCTGGTTAAGCGTTTGGATCAGCAGAATTACCAAAAATTGTATGCCTTCTCAACCATTTCTTGGCTTCAAACTCCCATATCTCGCGAACGGATAGACCTAACCCAAAAATTCCTGTTGCGTGTGAAAGTAGAAACTCGCCCGATTACAACGGTATGTGTATTTTCTCCCTAGCCCATTCTGGTTAAGAGTTTGGAGCAGCAGAATAGCGAAAAATTGTTTGCATTCTCAACCATTTCTTGGCTTCGAACTCCCATATCTCGCGAACGGATTGACCTAACGCAAAAATTCCTGTTGCGTCTGAAAGTAGAAACACGCCCGATTACGACGGTATGTGTATTTTTTCCCTAGGCCATTCTGGTCAAGCGTTTGGAGCAGCAGAAGTGCGAAAAATTTGTTGCCTTCTTAACCATTTCTTAGCTTCAAACTCCCATATCTCGCGAACGGATTGACCTAACCCAAAAATTCCTGTTGCATCTGAAAGAAGAAACTCGCCCGATTACAACGGTATGTGTATTTTTTCTCTAGGCCATTCTGGTTAAGCGTTTGAAGCAGCAGAATAGCGAACAATTTTTTGCCTTCTCAACCATTTCTTGGCTTCAAACTCCCATATCTCGCGAACGGATTGACCTAACCCAAAAATTCCTGTTGCATCTGAAAGAAGAAACTCGCCCGATTACAACGGTATGTGTATTTTTTCCCTAGGCCATTCTAGTCAAGCGTTTGGAGCAGCAGAAGTGCGAAAAATTTGTTGCCTTCTTAACCATGTCTTAGCTTCATACTCCCATATCTCGCGAACGGATTGACCTAACCCAAAAATTCCTATTGCATCTGATAATAGAAACTCGCCCGATTGCAACGGTATGTGTATTTTTTCCCTAGGCCATTCTGGTTCAGCGTTTGGAGCAGCAGAATTGCGAAAAATTTTTTGCTTTCTCAACCATTTCTTGGCTTCAAACTGCCATATCTAGCGAACGGATGGACCTAACCCAAAAATTCCTGTTGCGTCTGAAAGTAGAAACACGCCCGATTACGACGGTATGTGTATTTTTTCCCTAGGCCATTCTGGTCTAGCGTTTGGAGCAGCAGAAGTGCGAAAAATTTGTTGCCTTCTTAACCATTTCTTAGCTTCAAACTCCCATATCTCGCGAACGGATTGACCTAACCCAAAAATTCCTATTGCATCTGATAATAGATACTCGCCCGATTACAACGGTATGTGTATTTTTTCCCTAGGCCATTCTGGTTAAGCGTTTGGAGCAGCAGAATTGCGAAAAATTTTTTGCCTTCTCAACCATTTCTTGGCTTCAAACTCCCATATCTCGCGAACGGATTGACCTAACTTAAAAATTCCTGTTGCGTCTGAAAGTAGAAACTCGCCCGATTAAAACGGTATGTGTATTTTTTCCCTAGGCCATTCTGGTTAAGCGTTTGGAGCAGCAGAAGTGCGAAAAATTTGTTGTCTCCTTTACCATTTCTTAGCTTCAAACTGCCATATCTCGCGAACGGATTGACCTAACCCAAAAATTCTTCTTGCATCTGAAAGAAGAAACTCGCCCGATTACAACGGTATGTGTATTTTTTCCCTAGGCCATTCTGGTTAAGCGTTTGGAGCAGCAGAATAGCGAAAAATTGTTTGCCTTCTCAACCATTTCTTGGCTTCAAACTCCCATATCTCGCGAACGGATTGACCTAACCAATAAATTCCTGTTGCGTCTGAAAGTAGAATCTCGCCCGATTACAAAGGTATGTGTATTTTTTCCCTAGGCCATTCTGGTTAAGCGTTTGGAGCAGCAGAAGTGCGAAAAATTTTTGCCTTCTCAACCATTTCTTGGCTTCAAACTCCCATATCACGCGAACGGATTGACCTAACCCAAAAGATCCTGTTGCGTCTGAAAGTAGAAACTCGCCCGATTACAAGGGTATGTGTATTTTTTCCCTAGGCCATTCTAGTTAAGCGTTTGGAGCAGCAGTAGTGCGAATAATTTGTTGTCTCCTTTACCATTTCTTAGCTTCAAACTGCCATATCTCGCGAACGGATTGACCTAACACAAAAATTCTTCTTGCATCTGAAAGAAGAAACTCGCCCGATTACAACGGTATGTGTATTTTTTCCCTAGGCCATTCTGGTTAAGCGTTTGGAGCAGCAGAATAGCGAAAAATTGTTTGCCTTCTCAACCATTTCTTGGCTTCAAACTCCCATATCTCGCGAACGGATTGACCTAACCAATAAATTCCTGTTGCGTTTGAAAGTAGAATCTCGCCCGATTACAAAGGTATGTGTATTTTTTCCCTAGGCCATTCTGGTTAAGCGTTTGGAGCAGCAGAAGTGCGAAAAATTTTTTGCCTTCTCAACCATTTCTTGGCTTCAAACTCCCATATCACGCGAACGGATTGACCTAACCCAAAAGATCCTGTTGCGTCTGAAAGTAGAAACTCGCCCGATTACAAGGGTATGTGTATTTTTTCCCTAGGCCATTCTAGTTAAGCGTTTGGAGCAGCAGTAGTGCGAATAATTTGTTGTCTTCTTTACCATTTCTTAGCTTCAAACTCCCATATCTCGCGAACGGATTGACCTAACCCAAAAATTCCTATTGCATCTGATAATAGAAACTCGCCCGATTACAACGGTATGTGTATTTTTTCCCTAGGCAATTCTGGTCAAGCGTTTGGAGCAGCAGAAGTGCGAAAAATTTTTTGCCTTCTCAACCATTTCTTGGCTTCAAACTCCCATATCACGCGAACGGATTGACCTAACCCAAAAGATCCTGTTGCGTCTGAAAGTAGAAACTCGCCCGATTACAACGGTATGTGTATTTTTTCCCTAGGCCATTCTAGTTAAGCGTTTGGAGCAGCAGTAGTGCGAATAATTTGTTGTCTTCTTTACCATTTCTTAGCTTCAAACTCCCATATCTCGCGAACGGATTGACCTAACCCAAAAATTCCTGTTGCATCTGAAAGAAGAAACTCGCCCGATTACAACGGTATGTGTATTTTTTCTCTAGGCCATTCTGGTTAAGCGTTTGAAGCAGCAGAATAGCGAACAATTTTTTGCCTTCTCAACCATTTCTTGGCTTCAAACTCCCATATCTCGCGAACGGATTGACCTAACCCAAAAATTCCTGTTGCATCTGAAAGAAGAAACACGCCCGATTACAACGGTATGTGTATTTTTTCCCTAGGCCATTCTGGTCAAGCGTTTGGAGCAGCAGAAGTGCGAAAAATTTGTTGCCTTCTTAACCATTTCTTCGCTTCAAACTCCCATATCTCGCGAACGGATTGACCTAACCCAAAAATTCCTATTGCATCTGATAATAGAAACTCGCCCGATTGCAACGGTATGTGTATTTTTTCCCTAGGCCATTCTGGTTGAGCGTTTGGAGCAGCAGAATTGCGAAAAATTTTTTGCTTTCTCAACCATTTCTTGGCTTCAAACTGCCATATCTAGCGAACGGATGGACCTAACCCAAAAATTCCTATTGCATCTGAAAGTATAAACTCGCCCGACTACAGCGGTATGTATATTTTTTCCCTAGGGCATTCTGGTTAAGCGTTTGGATCAGCAGAATTACCAAAAATTGTATGCCTTCTCAACCATTTCTTGGCTTCAAACTCCCATATCTCGCGAACGGATAGACCTAACCCAAAAATTCCTGTTGCGTGTGAAAGTAGAAACTCGCCCGATTACAACGGTATGTGTATTTTCTCCCTAGCCCATTCTGGTTAAGAGTTTGGAGCAGCAGAATAGCGAAAAATTGTTTGC
The DNA here is from genome assembly GCF_051014685.1 of Ptiloglossa arizonensis. NCBI lineage: Eukaryota > Metazoa > Arthropoda > Insecta > Hymenoptera > Colletidae > Ptiloglossa > Ptiloglossa arizonensis. Next base: position 198,409 of record NW_027478687.1, on the reverse strand, counting down.
ATTCTCAACCATTTCTTGGCTTCAAACTCCCATATCTCGCGAACGGATTGACCGAACCCAAAAATTCCTGTTGCGTCTGAAAGTAGAAACTCGCCCGATTACAACGGTATGTGTATTTTTTCCCTAGGCCATTCTGGTTGAGCGTTTGGAGCAGCAGAATTGCGAAAAATTTTTTGCTTTCTCAACCATTTCTTGGCTTCAAACTCCCATATCTCGCGAACGGATTGACCGAACCCAAAAATTCCTGTTGCGTCTGAAAGTAGAAACTCGCCCGATTACAACGGTATGTGTATTTTTTCCCTAGGCCATTCTGGTTAAGCGTTTGGAGCAGCAGAATTGCGAAAAATTGTTTGCCTTCTCAACCATTTCTTGGCTTCAAACTCCCATATCTCGCGAACGGATTGACCTAACCCATAAATTCCTGTTGCGTCTGAAAGTAGAATCTCGCCCGATTACAACGGTATGTGTATTTTTTCCCTAGGCCATTCTGGTTAAGCGTTTGGAGCAGCAGAAGTGCGAAAAACTTGTTGTCTCCTTAACCATTTCTTAGCTTCAAACTCCCATATCTCGCGAACGGATTGACCTAACCCAAAAATTCCTATTGCATCTGAAAGTAGAAACTCGCCCGATTACAACGGTATGTGTATTTTTTCCCTAGGCAATTCTGGTTAAGCGTTTGAAGCAGCAGAATTGCGAAAAATTTTTTGCCTTCTCAACCATTTTTTGGCTTCAAACTCCTATATCTCGCGAACGGATTGACCTAACCCAAAAATTCCTGTTGCGTCTGAAAGTAGAGACTCGCCCGATTACAGCGGTATGTGTATTTTTTCCCTAGGCCATTCTGGTTAAGCGTTTGGAGCAGCAGAAGTGCGAAAAATTTGTTGTCTTCTTTACCATTTCTTAGCTTCAAACTCCCATATCTCGCGAACGGATTGACCTAACCCAAAAATTCTTCTTGCATCTGAAAGAAGAAACTCGCCCGATTACAACGGTATGTGTATTTTTTCCCTAGGCCATTCTGGTTAAGCGTTTGGAGCAGCAGAATAGCGAAAAATTGTTTGCCTTCTCAACCATTTCTTGGCTTCAAACTCCCATATCTCGCGAACGGATTGACCTAACCCATAAATTCCTGTTGCGTCTGAAAGTAGAATCTCGCCCGATTACAACGGTATGTGTATTTTTTCCCTAGGCCATTCTGGTTAAGCGTTTGGAGCAGCAGAAGTGCGAAAAACTTGTTGTCTCCTTAACCATTTCTTAGCTTCAAACTCCCATATCTCGCGAACGGATTGACCTAACCCAAAAATTCCTATTGCATCTGAAAGTAGAAACTCGCCCGATTACAACGGTATGTGTATTTTTTCCCTAGGCCATTCTGGTCAAGCGTTTGGAGCAGCAGAAGTGCGAAAAATTTGTTGCCTTCTTAACCATTTCTTAGCTTCAAACTCCCATATCTCGCGAACGGATTGACCTAACCCAAAAATTCCTATTGCATCTGATAATAGAAACTCGCCCGATTACAACGGTATGTGTATTTTTTCCCTAGGCCATTCTGGTTAAGCGTTTGGAGCAGCAGAAGTGCGAAAATTTGTTGTCTTCTTTACCATTTCTTAGCTTCAAACTCCCATATCTCGCGAACGGATTGACCTAACCCAAAAATTCTTGTTGCATCTGAAAGAAGAAACTCGCCCGATTACAACGGTATGTGTATTTTTTCCCTAGGCCATTCTGGTTAAGCGTTTGGAGCAGCAGAATAGCGAAAAATTGTTTGCCTTCTCAACCATTTCTTGGCTTCAAACTCCCATATCTCGCGAACGGATTGACCGAACCCAAAAATTCCTATTGCATCTGAAAGTATAAACTCGCCCGACTACAGCGGTATGTATATTTTTTCCCTAGGGCATTCTGGTTAAGCGTTTGGATCAGCAGAATTACCAAAAATTGTATGCCTTCTCAACCATTTCTTGGCTTCAAACTCCCATATCTCGCGAACGGATAGACCTAACCCAAAAATTCCTGTTGCGTGTGAAAGTAGAAACTCGCCCGATTACAACGGTATGTGTATTTTCTCCCTAGCCCATTCTGGTTAAGAGTTTGGAGCAGCAGAATAGCGAAAAATTGTTTGCATTCTCAACCATTTCTTGGCTTCAAACTCCCATATCTCGCGAACGGATTGACCGAACCCAAAAATTCCTGTTGCGTCTGAAAGTAGAAACTCGCCCGATTACAACGGTATGTGTATTTTTTCCCTAGGCCATTCTGGTTGAGCGTTTGGAGCAGCAGAATTGCGAAAAATTTTTTGCTTTCTCAACCATTTCTTGGCTTCAAACTCCCATATCTCGCGAACGGATTGACCGAACCCAAAAATTCCTGTTGCGTCTGAAAGTAGAAACTCGCCCGATTACAACGGTATGTGTATTTTTTCCCTAGGCCATTCTGGTTAAGCGTTTGGAGCAGCAGAATTGCGAAAAATTGTTTGCCTTCTCAACCATTTCTTGGCTTCAAACTCCCATATCTCGCGAACGGATTGACCTAACCCATAAATTCCTGTTGCGTCTGAAAGTAGAATCTCGCCCGATTACAACGGTATGTGTATTTTTTCCCTAGGCCATTCTGGTTAAGCGTTTGGAGCAGCAGAAGTGCGAAAAACTTGTTGTCTCCTTAACCATTTCTTAGCTTCAAACTCCCATATCTCGCGAACGGATTGACCTAACCCAAAAATTCCTATTGCATCTGAAAGTAGAAACTCGCCCGATTACAACGGTATGTGTATTTTTTCCCTAGGCAATTCTGGTTAAGCGTTTGAAGCAGCAGAATTGCGAAAAATTTTTTGCCTTCTCAACCATTTTTTGGCTTCAAACTCCTATATCTCGCGAACGGATTGACCTAACCCAAAAATTCCTGTTGCGTCTGAAAGTAGAGACTCGCCCGATTACAGCGGTATGTGTATTTTTTCCCTAGGCCATTCTGGTTAAGCGTTTGGAGCAGCAGAAGTGCGAAAAATTTGTTGTCTTCTTTACCATTTCTTAGCTTCAAACTCCCATATCTCGCGAACGGATTGACCTAACCCAAAAATTCTTCTTGCATCTGAAAGAAGAAACTCGCCCGATTACAACGGTATGTGTATTTTTTCCCTAGGCCATTCTGGTTAAGCGTTTGGAGCAGCAGAATAGCGAAAAATTGTTTGCCTTCTCAACCATTTCTTGGCTTCAAACTCCCATATCTCGCGAACGGATTGACCTAACCCATAAATTCCTGTTGCGTCTGAAAGTAGAATCTCGCCCGATTACAACGGTATGTGTATTTTTTCCCTAGGCCATTCTGGTTAAGCGTTTGGAGCAGCAGAAGTGCGAAAAACTTGTTGTCTCCTTAACCATTTCTTAGCTTCAAACTCCCATATCTCGCGAACGGATTGACCTAACCCAAAAATTCCTATTGCATCTGAAAGTAGAAACTCGCCCGATTACAACGGTATGTGTATTTTTTCCCTAGGCCATTCTGGTCAAGCGTTTGGAGCAGCAGAAGTGCGAAAAATTTGTTGCCTTCTTAACCATTTCTTAGCTTCAAACTCCCATATCTCGCGAACGGATTGACCTAACCCAAAAATTCCTATTGCATCTGATAATAGAAACTCGCCCGATTACAACGGTATGTGTATTTTTTCCCTAGGCCATTCTGGTTAAGCGTTTGGAGCAGCAGAAGTGCGAAAATTTGTTGTCTTCTTTACCATTTCTTAGCTTCAAACTCCCATATCTCGCGAACGGATTGACCTAACCCAAAAATTCTTGTTGCATCTGAAAGAAGAAACTCGCCCGATTACAACGGTATGTGTATTTTTTCCCTAGGCCATTCTGGTTAAGCGTTTGGAGCAGCAGAATAGCGAAAAATTGTTTGCCTTCTCAACCATTTCTTGGCTTCAAACTCCCATATCTCGCGAACGGATTGACCTAACCCATAAATTCCTGTTGCGTCTGAAAGTAGAATCTCGCCCGATTACAACGGTATGTGTATTTTTTCCCTAGGCCATTCTGGTTAAGCGTTTGGAGCAGCAGAAGTGCGAAAAATTTGTTGTCTCCTTAACCATTTCTTACCTTCAAACTCCCATATCTCGCGAACGGATTGACCTAACCCAAAAATTCCTATTGCATCTGAAAGTAGAAACTCGCCCGATTACAACGGTATATGTATTTTTTCCCTAGGCCATTCTGATTAAGCGTTTGGTGCAGCAGCATTGCGAAAAATTTTTTGCCTTCTCAACCATTTCTTGGCTTCAAACTCCCATATCTCGCGAACGGATTGACCAAACCCAGCAGTTCCTGCTGCGTCTGAAAGTAGAAACTCGCCCGATTACAGCGGTATGTGTATTTTTTCCCTAGGCCATTCTGGTTAAGCGTTTGGAGCAGCAGAATTGCGAAAAATTTTTTGCCTTCTCAACCATTTCTTGGCTTCAAACTCCCATATCTCGCGAACGGATTGACCTAACCCAAAAATTCCTGTTGCATCTGAAAGTAGAAACTCGCCCGATTACAACGGTATGTGTATTTTTTCCCTAGGCCATTCTGGTCAAGCGTTTGAAGTAGCAGAATAGCGAAAAATTGTTTGCCTTCTCAACCATTTCTTGGCTTCAAACTCCCATATCGCGCGAACGGATTGACCTAACCCATAAATTCCTGTTGCGTCTGAAAGTAGAATCTCGCCCGATTACAACGGTATATGTATTTTTTCCCTAGGCCATTCTGGTTAAGCGTTTGGAGCAGCAGAAGTGCGAAAAATTTGTTGTCTCCTTTACCATTTCTTAGCTTCAAACTCCCATATCTCGCGAACGGATTGACCTAACCCAAAAATTCTTCTTGCATCTGAAAGAAGAAACTCGCCCGATTACAACGGTATGTGTATTTTTTCCCTAGGCCATTCTGGTCAAGCGTTTGGAGCAGCAGAAGTGCGAAATATTTGTTGCCTTCTTAACCATTTCTTAGCTTCAAACTCCCATATCTCGCGAACGGATTGACCTAACCCAAAAATTACTATTGCATCTGATAATAGAAACTCGCCCGATTGCAACGGTATGTGTATTTTTTCCCTAGGCCATTCTGGTTGAGCGTTTGGAGCAGCAGAATTGCGAAAAATTTTTTGCTTTCTCAACCATTTCTTGGCTTCAAACTGCCATATCTAGCGAACGGATGGACCTAACCCAAAAATTCCTATTGCATCTGAAAGTATAAACTCGCCCGACTACAGCGGTATGTATATTTTTTCCCTAGGGCATTCTGGTTAAGCGTTTGGATCAGCAGAATTACCAAAAATTGTATGCCTTCTCAACCATTTCTTGGCTTCAAACTCCCATATCTCGCGAACGGATAGACCTAACCCAAAAATTCCTGTTGCGTGTGTAAGTAGAAACTCGCCCGATTACAACGGTATGTGTATTTTCTCCCTAGCCCATTCTGGTTAAGAGTTTGGAGCAGCAGAATAGCGAAAAATTGTTTGCATTCTCAACCATTTCTTGGCTTCAAACTCCCATATCTCGCGAACGGATTGACCGAACCCAAAAATTCCTGTTGCGTCTGAAAGTAGAAACTCGCACGATTACAACGGTATGTGTATTTTTTCCCTAGGCCATTCTGGTTAAGCGTTTGGAGCAGCAGAAGTGCGAAAAATTTGTTGTCTCCTTAACCATTTCTTACCTTCAAACTCCCATATCTCGCGAACGGATTGACCTAACCCAAAAATTCCTATTGCATCTGAAAGTAGAAACTCGCCCGATTACAACGGTATATGTATTTTTTCCCTAGGCCATTCTGATTAAGCGTTTGGTGCAGCAGCATTGCGAAAAATTTTTTGCCTTCTCAACCATTTCTTGGCTTCAAACTCCCATATCTCGCGAACGGATTGACCAAACCCAGCAGTTCCTGCTGCGTCTGAAAGTAGAAACTCGCCCGATTACAGCGGTATGTGTATTTTTTCCCTAGGCCATTCTGGTTAAGCGTTTGGAGCAGCAGAATTGCGAAAAATTTTTTGCCTTCTCAACCATTTCTTGGCTTCAAACTCCCATATCTCGCGAACGGATTGACCTAACCCAAAAATTCCTGTTGCATCTGAAAGTAGAAACTCGCCCGATTACAACGGTATGTGTATTTTTTCCCTAGGCCATTCTGGTCAAGCGTTTGAAGCAGCAGAAGTGCGAAATATTTGTTGCCTTCTTAACCATTTCTTAGCTTCAAACTCCCATATCTCGCGAACGGATAGACCTAACCCAAAAATTCCTGTTGCGTGTGAAAGTAGAAACTCGCCCGATTACAACGGTATGTGTATTTTCTCCCTAGCCCATTCTGGTTAAGAGTTTGGAGCAGCAGAATAGCGAAAAATTGTTTGCCTTCTCAACCATTTCTTGGCTTCAAACTCCCATATCTCGCGAACGGATTGACCTAACCCATAAATTCCTGTTGCGTCTGAAAGTAGAATCTCGCCCGATTACAACGGTATATGTATTTTTTCCCTAGGCCATTCTGGTTAAGCGTTTGGAGCAGCAGAAGTGCGAAAAATTTGTTGTCTCCTTTACCATTTCTTAGCTTCAAACTCCCATATCTCGCGAACGGATTGACCTAACCCAAAAATTCTTCTTGCATCTGAAAGAAGAAACTCGCCCGATTACAACGGTATGTGTATTTTTTCCCTAGGCCATTCTGGTCAAGCGTTTGGAGCAGCAGAAGTGCGAAATATTTGTTGCCTTCTTAACCATTTCTTAGCTTCAAACTCCCATATCTCGCGAACGGATTGACCTAACCCAAAAATTCCTATTGCATCTGATAATAGAAACTCGCCCGATTGCAACGGTATGTGTATTTTTTCCCTAGGCCATTCTGGTTGAGCGTTTGGAGCAGCAGAATTGCGAAAAATTTTTTGCTTTCTCAACCATTTCTTGGCTTCAAACTGCCATATCTAGCGAACGGATGGACCTAACCCAAAAATTCCTATTGCATCTGAAAGTATAAACTCGCCCGACTACAGCGGTATGTATATTTTTTCCCTAGGGCATTCTGGTTAAGCGTTTGGATCAGCAGAATTACCAAAAATTGTATGCCTTCTCAACCATTTCTTGGCTTCAAACTCCCATATCTCGCGAACGGATAGACCTAACCCAAAAATTCCTGTTGCGTGTGAAAGTAGAAACTCGCCCGATTACAACGGTATGTGTATTTTCTCCCTAGCCCATTCTGGTTAAGAGTTTGGAGCAGCAGAATAGCGAAAAATTGTTTGCATTCTCAACCATTTCTTGGCTTCAAACTCCCATATCTCGCGAACGGATTGACCGAACCCAAAAATTCCTGTTGCGTCTGAAAGTAGAAACTCGCCCGATTACAACGGTATGTGTATTTTTTCCCTAGGCCATTCTGGTTAAGCGTTTGGAGCAGCAGAAGTGCGAAAAATTTGTTGTCTTCTTTACCATTTCTTAGCTTCAAACTCCCATATCTCGCGAACGGATTGACCTAACCCAAAAATTCTTCTTGCATCTGAAAGAAGAAACTCGCCCGATTACAACGGTATGTGTATTTTTTCCCTAGGCCATTCTGGTTAAGCGTTTGGAGCAGCAGAATAGCGAAAAATTGTTTGCCTTCTCAACCATTTCTTGGCTTCAAACTCCCATATCTCGCGAACGGATTGACCTAACCCATAAATTCCTGTTGCGTCTGAAAGTAGAATCTCGCCCGATTACAACGGTATGTGTATTTTTTCCCTAGGCCATTCTGGTTAAGCGTTTGGAGCAGCAGAAGTGCGAAAAACTTGTTGTCTCCTTAACCATTTCTTAGCTTCAAACTCCCATATCTCGCGAACGGATTGACCTAACCCAAAAATTCCTATTGCATCTGAAAGTAGAAACTCGCCCGATTACAACGGTATGTGTATTTTTTCCCTAGGCAATTCTGGTTAAGCGTTTGAAGCAGCAGAATTGCGAAAAATTTTTTGCCTTCTCAACCATTTTTTGGCTTCAAACTCCTATATCTCGCGAACGGATTGACCTAACCCAAAAATTCCTGTTGCGTCTGAAAGTAGAGACTCGCCCGATTACAGCGGTATGTGTATTTTTTCCCTAGGCCATTCTGGTTAAGCGTTTGGAGCAGCAGAAGTGCGAAAAATTTGTTGTCTTCTTTACCATTTCTTAGCTTCAAACTCCCATATCTCGCGAACGGATTGACCTAACCCAAAAATTCTTCTTGCATCTGAAAGAAGAAACTCGCCCGATTACAACGGTATGTGTATTTTTTCCCTAGGCCATTCTGGTTAAGCGTTTGGAGCAGCAGAATAGCGAAAAATTGTTTGCCTTCTCAACCATTTCTTGGCTTCAAACTCCCATATCTCGCGAACGGATTGACCTAACCCATAAATTCCTGTTGCGTCTGAAAGTAGAATCTCGCCCGATTACAACGGTATGTGTATTTTTTCCCTAGGCCATTCTGGTTAAGCGTTTGGAGCAGCAGAAGTGCGAAAAACTTGTTGTCTCCTTAACCATTTCTTAGCTTCAAACTCCCATATCTCGCGAACGGATTGACCTAACCCAAAAATTCCTATTGCATCTGAAAGTAGAAACTCGCCCGATTACAACGGTATGTGTATTTTTTCCCTAGGCAATTCTGGTTAAGCGTTTGAAGCAGCAGAATTGCGCAAAATTTTTTGCCTTCTCAACCATTTTTTGGCTTCAAACTCCTATATCTCGCGAACGGATTGACCTAACCCAAAAATTCCTGTTGCGTCTGAAAGTAGAGACTAGCCCGATTACAGCGGTATGTGTATTTTTTCCCTAGGCCATTCTGGTTAAGCGTTTGGAGCAGCAGAAGTGCGAAAAATTTGTTGTCTTCTTTACCATTTCTTAGCTTCAAACTCCCATATCTCGCGAACGGATTGACCTAACCCAAAAATTCTTCTTGCATCTGAAAGAAGAAACTCGCCCGATTACAACGGTATGTGTATTTTTTCCCTAGGCCATTCTGGTTAAGCGTTTGGAGCAGCAGAATAGCGAAAAATTGTTTGCCTTCTCAACCATTTCTTGGCTTCAAACTCCCATATCTCGCGAACGGATTGACCTAACCCATAAATTCCTGTTGCGTCTGAAAGTAGAATCTCGCCCGATTACAACGGTATGTGTATTTTTTCCCTAGGCCATTCTGGTTAAGCGTTTGGAGCAGCAGAAGTGCGAAAAACTTGTTGTCTCCTTAACCATTTCTTAGCTTCAAACTCCCATATCTCGCGAACGGATTGACCTAACCCAAAAATTCCTATTGCATCTGAAAGTAGAAACTCGCCCGATTACAACGGTATGTGTATTTTTTCCCTAGGCAATTCTGGTTAAGCGTTTGAAGCAGCAGAATTGCGCAAAATTTTTTGCCTTCTCAACCATTTTTTGGCTTCAAACTCCTATATCTCGCGAACGGATTGACCTAACCCAAAAATTCCTGTTGCGTCTGAAAGTAGAGACTAGCCCGATTACAGCGGTATGTGTATTTTTTCCCTAGGCCATTCTGGTTAAGCGTTTGGAGCAGCAGAAGTGCGAAAAATTTGTTGTCTTCTTTACCATTTCTTAGCTTCAAACTCCCATATCTCGCGAACGGATTGACCTAACCCAAAAATTCTTCTTGCATCTGAAAGAAGAAACTCGCCCGATTACAACGGTATGTGTATTTTTTCCCTAGGCTATTCTGGTTAAGCGTTTGGAGCAGCAGAATAGCGAAAAATTGTTTGCCTTCTCATCCATTTCTTGGCTTCAAACTCCCATATCTCGCGAACGGATTGACCTAACCCATAAATTCCTGTTGCGTCTGAAAGTCGAATCTCGCCCGATTACAACGGTATGTGTATTTTTTCCCTAGGCCATTCTGGTTAAGCGTTTGGAGCAGCAGAAGTGCGAAAAACTTGTTGTCTCCTTAACCATTTCTTAGCTTCAAACTCCCATATCTCGCGAACGGATTGACCTAACCCAAAAATTCCTATTGCATCTGAAAGTAGAAACTCGCCCGATTACAACGGTATGTGTATTTTTTCCCTAGGCAATTCTGGTTAAGCGTTTGAAGCAGCAGAATTGCGAAAAATTTTTTGCCTTCTCAACCATTTTTTGGCTTCAAACTCCCATATCTCGCGAACGGATTGACCTAACCCAAAAATTCCTGTTGCGTCTGAAAGTAGAAACACGCCCGATTACGACGGTATGTGTATTTTTTCCCTAGGCCATTCTGGTCAAGCGTTTGGAGCAGCAGAAGTGCGAAAAATTTGTTGCCTTCTTAACCATTTCTTAGCTTCAAACTCCCATATCTCGCGAACGGATTGACCTAACCCAAAAATTCCTATTGCATCTGATAATAGAAACTCGCCCGATTACAACGGTATGTGTATTTTTTCCCTAGGCCAGTCTGGTTAAGCGTTTGGAGCAGCAGAAGTGCGAAAATTTGTTGTCTTCTTTACCATTTCTTAGCTTCAAACTCCCATATCTCGCGAACGGATTGACATAACCCAAAAATTCTTGTTGCATCTGAAAGAAGAAACTCGCCCGATTACAACGGTATGTGTATTTTTTCCCTAGGCCATTCTGGTTAAGCGTTTGGAGCAGCAGAATAGCGAAAAATTGTTTGCCTTCTCAACCATTTCTTGGCTTCAAACTCCCATATCTCGCGAACGGATTGACCTAACCCATAAATTCCTGTTGCGTCTGAAAGTAGAATCTCGCCCGATTACAACGGTATGTGTATTTTTTCCCTAGGCCATTCTGGTTAAGCGTTTGGAGCAGCAGAAGTGCGAAAAATTTGTTGTCTCCTTAACCATTTCTTACCTTCAAACTCCCATATCTCGCGAACGGATTGACCTAACCCAAAAATTCCTATTGCATCTGAAAGTAGAAACTCGCCCGATTACAACGGTATATGTATTTTTTCCCTAGGCCATTCTGATTAAGCGTTTGGAGCAGCAGCATTGCGAAAAATTTTTTGCCTTCTCAACCATTTCTTGGCTTCAAACTCCCATATCTCGCGTACGGATTGACCAAACCCAGCAGTTCCTGCTGCGTCTGAAAGTAGAAACTCGCCCGATTACAGCGGTATGTGTATTTTTTCCCTAGGCCATTCTGGTTAAGCGTTTGGACCAGCAGAATTGCGAAAAATTTTTTGCCTTCTCAACCATTTCTTGGCTTCAAACTCCCATATCTCGCGAACGGATTGACCTAACCCAAAAATTCCTGTTGCATCTGAAAGTAGAAACTCGCCCGATTACAACGGTATGTGCATTTTTTCCCTAGGCCATTCTGGTCAAGCGTTTGGAGCAGCAGAATAGCGAAAAATTGTTTGCCTTCTCAACCATTTCTTGGCTTCAAACTCCCATATCTCGCGAACGGATTGACCTAACCCATAAATTCCTGTTGCGTCTGAAAGTAGAATCTCGCCCGATTACAACGGTATGTGTATTTTTCCCCTAGGCAATTCTGGTTAAGCGTTTGGAGCAGCAGAAGTGCGAAAAATTTGTTGTCTCCTTAACCATTTCTTACCTTCAAACTCCCATATCTCGCGAACGGATTGACCTAACCCAAAAATTCCTATTGCATCTGAAAGTAGAAACTCGCCCGATTACAACGGTATATGTATTTTTTCCCTAGGCCATTCTGATTAAGCGTTTGGAGCAGCAGCATTGCGAAAAATTTTTTGCCTTCTCAACCATTTCTTGGCTTCAAACTCCCATATCTCGCGAACGGATTGACAAAACCCAGCAGTTCCTGCTGCGTCTGAAAGTAGAATCTCGCCCTATTACAACGGTATGTGTATTTTTTCCCTAGGCCATTCTGGTTAAGCGTTTGGAGCAGCAGAAGTGCGAAAAACTTGTTGTCTCCTTAACCATTTCTTAGCTTCAAACTCCCATATCTCGCGAACGGATTGACCTAACCCAAGAATTCCTATTGCATCTGAAAGTAGAAACTCGCCCGATTACAACGGTATGTGTATTTTTTCCCTAGGCAATTCTGGTTAAGCGTTTGAAGCAGCAGAATTGCGAAAAATTTTTTGCCTTCTCAACCATTTTTTGGCTTCAAACTCCTATATCTCGCGAACGGATTGACCTAACCCAAAAATTCCTGTTGCGTCTGAAAGTAGAGACTCGCCCGATTACAGCGGTATGTGTATTTTTTCCCTAGGCCATTCTGGTTAAGCGTTTGGAGCAGCAGAAGTGCGAAAAATTTGTTGTCTTCTTTACCATTTCTTAGCTTCAAACTCCCATATCTCGCGAACGGATTGACCTAACCCAAAAATTCTTCTTGCATCTGAAAGAAGAAACTCGCCCGATTACAACGGTATGTGTATTTTTTCCCTAGGCCATTCTGGTTAAGCGTTTGGAGCAGCAGAATAGCGAAAAATTGTTTGCCTTCTCAACCATTTCTTGGCTTCAAACTCCCATATCTCGCGAACGGATTGACCTAACCCATAAATTCCTGTTGCGTCTGAAAGTAGAATCTCGCCCGATTACAACGGTATGTGTATTTTTTCCCTAGGCCATTCTGGTTAAGCGTTTGGAGCAGCAGAAGTGCGAAAAACTTGTTGTCTCCTTAACCATTTCTTAGCTTCAAACTCCCATATCTCGCGAACGGATTGACCTAACCCAAAAATTCCTATTGCATCTGAAAGTAGAAACTCGCCCGATTACAACGGTATGTGTATTTTTTCCCTAGGCAATTCTGGTTAAGCGTTTGAAGCAGCAGAATTGCGCAAAATTTTTTGCCTTCTCAACCATTTTTTGGCTTCAAACTCCTATATCTCGCGAACGGATTGACCTAACCCAAAAATTCCTGTTGCGTCTGAAAGTAGAGACTAGCCCGATTACAGCGGTATGTGTATTTTTTCCCTAGGCCATTCTGGTTAAGCGTTTGGAGCAGCAGAAGTGCGAAAAATTTGTTGTCTTCTTTACCATTTCTTAGCTTCAAACTCCCATATCTCGCGAACGGATTGACCTAACCCAAAAATTCTTCTTGCATCTGAAAGAAGAAACTCGCCCGATTACAACGGTATGTGTATTTTTTCCCTAGGCCATTCTGGTTAAGCGTTTGGAGCAGCAGAATAGCGAAAAATTGTTTGCCTTCTCAACCATTTCTTGGCTTCAAACTCCCATATCTCGCGAACGGATTGACCTAACCCATAAATTCCTGTTGCGTCTGAAAGTAGAATCTCGCCCGATTACAACGGTATGTGTATTTTTTCCCTAGGCCATTCTGGTTAAGCGTTTGGAGCAGCAGAAGTGCGAAAAACTTGTTGTCTCCTTAACCATTTCTTAGCTTCAAACTCCCATATCTCGCGAACGGATTGACCTAACCCAAAAATTCCTATTGCATCTGAAAGTAGAAACTCGCCCGATTACAACGGTATGTGTATTTTTTCCCTAGGCAATTCTGGTTAAGCGTTTGAAGCAGCAGAATTGCGCAAAATTTTTTGCCTTCTCAACCATTTTTTGGCTTCAAACTCCTATATCTCGCGAACGGATTGACCTAACCCAAAAATTCCTGTTGCGTCTGAAAGTAGAGACTAGCCCGATTACAGCGGTATGTGTATTTTTTCCCTAGGCCATTCTGGTTAAGCGTTTGGAGCAGCAGAAGTGCGAAAAATTTGTTGTCTTCTTTACCATTTCTTAGCTTCAAACTCCCATATCTCGCGAACGGATTGACCTAACCCAAAAATTCTTCTTGCATCTGAAAGAAGAAACTCGCCCGATTACAACGGTATGTGTATTTTTTCCCTAGGCTATTCTGGTTAAGCGTTTGGAGCAGCAGAATAGCGAAAAATTGTTTGCCTTCTCATCCATTTCTTGGCTTCAAACTCCCATATCTCGCGAACGGATTGACCTAACCCATAAATTCCTGTTGCGTCTGAAAGTCGAATCTCGCCCGATTACAACGGTATGTGTATTTTTTCCCTAGGCCATTCTGGTTAAGCGTTTGGAGCAGCAGAAGTGCGAAAAACTTGTTGTCTCCTTAACCATTTCTTAGCTTCAAACTCCCATATCTCGCGAACGGATTGACCTAACCCAAAAATTCCTATTGCATCTGAAAGTAGAAACTCGCCCGATTACAACGGTATGTGTATTTTTTCCCTAGGCAATTCTGGTTAAGCGTTTGAAGCAGCAGAATTGCGAAAAATTTTTTGCCTTCTCAACCATTTTTTGGCTTCAAACTCCCATATCTCGCGAACGGATTGACCTAACCCAAAAATTCCTGTTGCGTCTGAAAGTAGAAACACGCCCGATTACGACGGTATGTGTATTTTTTCCCTAGGCCATTCTGGTCAAGCGTTTGGAGCAGCAGAAGTGCGAAAAATTTGTTGCCTTCTTAACCATTTCTTAGCTTCAAACTCCCATATCTCGCGAACGGATTGACCTAACCCAAAAATTCCTATTGCATCTGATAATAGAAACTCGCCCGATTACAACGGTATGTGTATTTTTTCCCTAGGCCATTCTGGTTAAGCGTTTGGAGCAGCAGAAGTGCGAAAATTTGTTGTCTTCTTTACCATTTCTTAGCTTCAAACTCCCATATCTCGCGAACGGATTGACATAACCCAAAAATTCTTGTTGCATCTGAAAGAAGAAACTCGCCCGATTACAACGGTATGTGTATTTTTTCCCTAGGCCATTCTGGTTAAGCGTTTGGAGCAGCAGAATAGCGAAAAATTGTTTGCCTTCTCAACCATTTCTTGGCTTCAAACTCCCATATCTCGCGAACGGATTGACCTAACCCATAAATTCCTGTTGCGTCTGAAAGTAGAATCTCGCCCGATTACAACGGTATGTGTATTTTTTCCCTAGGCCATTCTGGTTAAGCGTTTGGAGCAGCAGAAGTGCGAAAAATTTGTTGTCTCCTTAACCATTTCTTACCTTCAAACTCCCATATCTCGCGAACGGATTGACCTAACCCAAAAATTCCTATTGCATCTGAAAGTAGAAACTCGCCCGATTACAACGGTATATGTATTTTTTCCCTAGGCCATTCTGATTAAGCGTTTGGAGCAGCAGCATTGCGAAAAATTTTTTGCCTTCTCAACCATTTCTTGGCTTCAAACTCCCATATCTCGCGTACGGATTGACCAAACCCAGCAGTTCCTGCTGCGTCTGAAAGTAGAAACTCGCCCGATTACAGCGGTATGTGTATTTTTTCCCTAGGCCATTCTGGTTAAGCGTTTGGACCAGCAGAATTGCGAAAAATTTTTTGCCTTCTCAACCATTTCTTGGCTTCAAACTCCCATATCTCGCGAACGGATTGACCTAACCCAAAAATTCCTGTTGCATCTGAAAGTAGAAACTCGCCCGATTACAACGGTATGTGTATTTTTTCCCTAGGCCATTCTGGTCAAGCGTTTGGAGCAGCAGAATAGCGAAAAATTGTTTGCCTTCTCAACCATTTCTTGGCTTCAAACTCCCATATCTCGCGAACGGATTGACCTAACCCATAAATTCCTGTTGCGTCTGAAAGTAGAATCTCGACCGATTACAACGGTATGTGTATTTTTCCCCTAGGCCATTCTGGTTAAGCGTTTGGAGCAGCAGAAGTGCGAAAAATTTGTTGTCTCCTTAACCATTTCTTACCTTCAAACTCCCATATCTCGCGAACGGATTGACCTAACCCAAAAATTCCTATTGCATCTGAAAGTAGAAACTCGCCCGATTACAACGGTATATGTATTTTTTCCCTAGGCCATTCTGATTAAGCGTTTGGAGCAGCAGCATTGCGAAAAATTTTTTGCCTTCTCAACCATTTCTTGGCTTCAAACTCCCATATCTCGCGAACGGATTGACAAAACCCAGCAGTTCCTGCTGCGTCTGAAAGTAGAAACTCGCCCGATTACAGCGGTATGTGTATTTTTTCCCTAGGCCATTCTGGTTAAGCGTTTGGACCAGCAGAATTGCGAAAAATTTTTTGCCTTCTCAACCATTTCTTGGCTTCAAACTCCCATATCTCGCGAACGGATTGACCTAACCCAAAAATTCGTGTTGCATCTGAAAGTAGAAACTCGCCCGATTACAACGGTATGTGTATTTTTTCCCTAGGCCATTCTGGTCAAGCGTTTGAAGCAGCAGAATAGCGAAAAATTGTTTGCCTTCTCAACCATTTCTTGGCTTCAAACTCCCATATCTCGCGAACGGATTGACCTAACCCATAAATTCCTGTTGCGTCTGAAAGTAGAATCTCGCCCGATTACAACGGTATATGTATTTTTTCCCTAGGCCATTCTGGTTAAGCGTTTGGAGCAGCAGACGTGCGAAAAATTTGTTGTCTCCTTTACCATTTCTTAGCTTCAAACTCCCATATCTCGCGAACGGATTGACCTAACCCAAAAATTCTTCTTGCATCTGAAAGAAGAAACTCGCCCGATTACAACGGTATGTGTATTTTTTCCCTAGGCCATTCTGGTTGAGCGTTTGGAGCAGCAGAATTGCGAAAAATTTTTTGCTTTCTCAACCATTTCTTGGCTTCAAACTGCCATATCTAGCGAACGGATGGACCTAACCCAAAAATTCCTATTGCATCTGAAAGTATAAACTCGCCCGACTACAGCGGTATGTATATTTTTTCCCTAGGGCATTCTGGTTAAGCGTTTGGATCAGCAGAATTACCAAAAATTGTATGCCTTCTCAACCATTTCTTGGCTTCAAACTCTCATATCTCGCGAACGGATAGACCTAACCCAAAAATTCCTGTTGCGTGTGAAAGTAGAAACTCGCCCGATTACAACGGTATGTGTATTTTCTCCCTAGCCCATTCTGGTTAAGAGTTTGGAGCAGCAGAATAGCGAAAAATTGTTTGCATTCTCAACCATTTCTTGGCTTCAAACTCCCATATCTCGCGAACGGATTGACCTAACCCAAAAATTCCTGTTGCGTCTGAAAGTAGAAACTCGCCCGATTACAACGGTATGTGTATTTTTTCCCTAGGCCATTCTGGTTAAGCGTTTGGAGCAGCAGAAGTGCGAAAAATTTGTTGTCTTCTTTACCATTTCTTAGCTTCAAACTCCCATATCTCGCGAACGGATTGACCTAACCCAAAAATTCTTCTTGCATCTGAAAGAAGAAACTCGCCCGATTACAACGGTATGTGTATTTTTTCCCTAGGCCATTCTGATTAAGCGTTTGGAGCAGCAGCATTGCGAAAAATTTTTTGCCTTCTCAACCATTTCTTGGCTTCAAACTCCCATATCTCGCGAACGGATTGACCAAACCCAGAAGTTCCTGCTGCGTCTGAAAGTAGAAACTCACCCGATTACAACGATATGCATATTTTTTCCCTAGGCCATTCTGGTTAAGCGTTTGGAGCAGCAGAATTGCGAAAAATGTTTTGCCTTCTCAACCATTTCTTGGCTTCAAACTCCCATATCTCGCGAACGGATTGACCTAACCCAAAAATTCCTATTGCATCTGAAAGTAGAAACTCGCCCGATTACAGCGGTATGTGTATTTTTTCCCTAGGCAATTCTGGTTAAGCGTATGGAGCAGCAGAATTGCGAAAAATTTTTTGCCTTCTCAACCATTTCTTGGCTTCAAACTCCCATATCTCGCGAACGGATTGACCTAACCCAAAAATTCCTGTTGCATCTGAAAGTAGAAACTCGCCCGATTACAACGGTATGTGTATTTTTTCCCTAGGCAATTCTGGTTAAGCGTTTGAAGCAGCAGAATTGCGAAAAATTTTTTGCCTTCTCAACCATTTTTTGGCTTCAAACTCCCATATCTCGCGAACGGATTGACCTAACCCAAAAATTCCTGTTGCGTCTGAAAGTAGAAACACGCCCGATTTCGACGGTATGTGTATTTTTTCCCTAGGCCATTCTGGTCAAGCGTTTGGAGCAGCAGAAGTGCGAAAAATTTGTTGCCTTCTTAACCATTTCTTAGCTTCAAACTCCCATATCTCGCGAACGGATTGACCTAACCCAAAAATTCCTATTGCATCTGATAATAGAAACTCGCCCGATTACAACGGTATGTGTATTTTTTCCCTAGGCCATTCTGGTTAAGCGTTTGGAGCAGCAGAAGTGCGAAAATTTGTTGTCTTCTTTACCATTTCTTAGCTTCAAACTCCCATATCTCGCGAACGGATTGACCTAACCCAAAAATTCTTGTTGCATCTGAAAGAAGAAACTCGCCCGATTACAACGGTATGTGTATTTTTTCCCTAGGCCATTCTGGTTAAGCGTTTGGAGCAGCAGAATAGCGAAAAATTGTTTGCCTTCTCAACCATTTCTTGGCTTCAAACTCCCATATCTCGCGAACGGATTGACCTAACCCATAAATTCCTGTTGCGTCTGAAAGTAGAATCTCGCCCGATTACAACGGTATGTGTATTTTTTCCCTAGGCCATTCTGGTTAAGCGTTTGGAGCAGCAGAAGTGCGAAAAATTTGTTGTCTCCTTAACCATTTCTTACCTTCAAACTCCCATATCTCGCGAACGGATTGACCTAACCCAAAAATTCCTATTGCATCTGAAAGTAGAAACACGCCCGATTACAACGGTATATGTATTTTTTCCCTAGGCCATTCTGATTAAGCGTTTGGAGCAGCAGCATTGCGAAAAATTTTTTGCCTTCTCAACCATTTCTTGGCTTCAAACTCCCATATCTCGCGAACGGATTGACCAAACCCAGAAGTTCCTGCTGCGTCTGAAAGTAGAAACTCGCCCGATTACAGCGGTATGTGTATTTTTTCCCTAGGCCATTCTGGTTAAGCGTTTGGAGCAGCAGAAGTGCGAAAAATTTGTAGTCTTCTTTACCATTTCTTAGCTTCAAACTCCCATATCTCGCGAACGGATTGACCTAACCCAAAAATTCCTGTTGCGTCTGAAAGTAGAAACACGCCCGATTACGACGGTATGTGTATTTTTTCCCTAGGCCATTCTGGTCAAGCGTTTGGAGCAGCAGAAGTGCGAAAAATTTGTTGCCTTCTTAACCATTTCTTAGCTTCAAACTCCCATATCTCGCGAACGGATTGACCTAACCCAAAAATTCCTATTGCATCTGATAATAGAAACTCGCCCGATTACAACGGTATGTGTATTTTTTCCCTAGGCCATTCTGGTTAAGCGTTTGGAGCAGCAGAATTGCGAAAAATTGTTTGCCTTCTCAACCATTTCTTGGCTTCAAACTGCCATATCTAGCGAACGGATGGACCTAACCCAAAAATTCCTATTGCATCTGAAAGTATAAACTCGCCCGACTACAGCGGTATGTATATTTTTTCCCAAGGCATTCTGGTTGAGCGTTTGGATCAGCAGAATTACCAAAAATTGTATGCCTTCTCAACCATTTCTTGGCTTCAAACTCCCATATCTCGCGAACGGATAGACCTAACCCAAAAATTCCTGTTGCGTGTGAAAGTAGAAACTCGCCCGATTACAACGGTATGTGTATTTTCTCCCTAGCCCATTCTGATTAAGAGTTTGGAGCAGCAGAGTAGCGAAAAATTGTTTGCATTCTCAACCATTTCTTGGCTTCAAACTCCCATATCTCGCGAACGGATTGACCTAACCCACAAATTCCTGTTGCGTCTGAAAGTAGAAACTCGCCCGATTACAACGGTATGTCTATTTTTTCCCTAGGCCATTCTGGTTAAGCGTTTCGAGCAGCAGAAGTGCGAAAAATTTGTTGTCTTCTTTACCATTTCTTAGCTTCAAACTCCCATATCTCGCGAACGGATTTACCTAACCCAAAAATTCTTCTTGCATCTGAAAGAAGAAACTCGCCCGATTACAACGGTATGTGTATTTTTTCCCTAGGCCATTCTGGTTAAGCGTTTGGAGCAGCAGAATAGCGAAAAATTGTTTGCCTTCTCAACCATTTCTTGGCTTCAAACTCCCATATCTCACGAACGGATTGACCTAACCCAAAAATTCATGTTGCATCTGAAAGTAGAAACTCGCCCGATTACAACGGTATGTGTATTTTTTCCCTAGGCCATTCTGGTTAAGCGTTTGGAGCAGCAGAAGTGCGAAAAATTTGTTGTCTCCTTAACCATTTCTCAGCTTCAAACTCCCATATCTCGCGAACGGATTGACCTAACCCAAAAATTCCTATTGCATCTGAAAGTAGAAACTCGCCCGATTACAACGGTATATGTATTTTTTCCCTAGGCCATTCTGATTAAGCGTTTGGAGCAGCAGCATTGCGAAAAATTTTTTGCCTTCTCAACCATTTCTTGGATTCAAACTCCCATATCTCGCGAACGGATTGACCAAACCCAGAAGTTCCTGCTGCGTCTGAAAGTAGAAACTCACCCGATTACAACGATATGCGTATTTTTTCCCTAGGCCATTCTGGTTAAGCGTTTGGAGCAGCAGAATTGCGAAAAATGTTTTGCCTTCTCAACCATTTCTTGGCTTCAAACTCCCATATCTCGCGAACGGATTGACCTAACCCAAAAATTCCTATTGCATCTGAAAGTAGAAACTCGCCCGATTACAGCGGTATGTGTATTTTTTCCCTAGGCAATTCTGGTTAAGCGTTTGGAGCAGCAGAATTGCGAAAAATTTTTTGCCTTCTCAACCATTTCTTGGCTTCAAACTCCCATATCTCGCGAACGGATTGACCTAACCCAAAAATTCCTGTTGCGTGTCAAAGTAGAAACTCGCCCGATTACAACGGTATGTGTATTTTTTCCCTAGCCCATTCTGGTTAAGCGTTTGGAGCAGCAGAAGTGCGAAAAATTTGTTGTCTTCTTAACCATTTCTTAGCTTCAAACTCCCATATCTCGCGAACGGATTGACCTAACCCAAAAATTCCTACTGCATCTGAAAGTAGAAACTCGCCCGATTACAACGGTATGTGTATTTTTTCCCTAGGCTATTCTGGTTAAGCGTTTGGAGCAGCAGAATTGCGAAAAATTTTTTGCCTTCTCAACCATTTCTTGGCTTCAAACTGCCATATCTCCCGAACGGATGGACCTAACCCAAAAATTCCTATTGCATCTGAAAGTATAAACTCGCTTGACTACAGCGGTATGTGTATTTTTTCCCTAGGCCATTCTGGTTAAGCGTTTCGAGCAGCAGAAGTGCGAAAAATTTGTTGTCTTCTTTACCATTTCTTAGCTTCAAACTCCCATATCTCGCGAACGGATTTACCTAACCCAAAAATTCTTCTTGCATCTGAAAGAAGAAACTGGCCCGATTACAACGGTATGTGTATTTTTTCCCTAGGCCATTCTGGTTAAGCGTTTGGAGCAGCAGAAGTGCGAAAAATTTGTTGTCTCCTTAACCATTTCTCAGCTTCAAACTCCCATATCTCGCGAACGGATTGACCTAACCCAAAAATTCCTATTGCATCTGAAAGTAGAAACTCGCCCGATTACAACGGTATATGTATTTTTTCCCTAGGCCATTCTGATTAAGCGTTTGGAGCAGCAGCATTGCGAAAAATTTTTTGCCTTCTCAACCATTTCTTGGATTCAAACTCCCATATCTCGCGAACGGATTGACCAAACCCAGAAGTTCCTGCTGCGTCTGAAAGTAGAAACTCACCCGATTACAACGATATGCGTATTTTTTCCCTAGGCCATTCTGGTTAAGCGTTTGGAGCAGCAGAATTGCGAAAAATGTTTTGCCTTCTCAACCATTTCTTGGCTTCAAACTCCCATATCTCGCGAACGGATTGACCTAACCCAAAAATTCCTGTTGCATCTGAAAGAAGAAACTCGCCCGATTACAACGGTATGTGTATTTTTTCCCTAGGCCATTCTGGTCAAGCGTTTGAAGCAGCAGAATAGCGAACAATTTTTTTCCTTCTCAACCATTTCTTGGCTTCAAACTCCCATGTCTCGCGAACGGATTGACCTAACCCAAAAATTCCTGTTGCGTCTGAAAGTAGAAACTCGCCCGATTACAACGGTATGTGTATTTTTTCCCTAGGCCATTCTGGTTAAGCGTTTGGAGCAGCAGAATTGCGAAAAATTGTTTGCCTTCTCAACCATTTCTTGGCTTCAAACTGCCATATCTAGCGAACGGATGGACCTAACCCAAAAATTCCTATTGCATCTGAAAGTATAAACTCGCCCGACTACAGCGGTATGTATATTTTTTCCCAAGGCATTCTGGTTGAGCGTTTGGATCAGCAGAATTACCAAAAATTGTATGCCTTCTCAACCATTTCTTGGCTTCAAACTCCCATATCTCGCGAACGGATAGACCTAACCCAAAAATTCCTGTTGCGTGTGAAAGTAGAAACTCGCCCGATTACAACGGTATGTGTATTTTCTCCCTAGCCCATTCTGATTAAGAGTTTGGAGCAGCAGAGTAGCGAAAAATTGTTTGCATTCTCAACCATTTCTTGGCTTCAAACTCCCATATCTCGCGAACGGATTGACCTAACCCACAAATTCCTGTTGCGTCTGAAAGTAGAAACTCGCCCGATTACAACGGTATGTGTATTTTTTCCCTAGGCCATTCTGGTTAAGCGTTTGGAGCAGCAGTAGAGCGAACAATTTGTTGTCTTCTTTACCATTTCTTAGCTTCAAACTCCCATATCTCGCGAACGCATTGACCTAACCCAAAAATTCCTGTTGCATTTGAAAGAAGAAACTCGCCCGATTACAACGATATGTGTATTTTTTCTCTAGGCCATTCTGGTTAAGCGTTTGAAGCATCAGAATAGCGAACAATTTTTTGCCTTCTCAACCATTTCTTGGCTTCAAACTCCCATATCTCGCGAACGGATTGACCTAACCCAAAAATTCCTGTTGCATCTGAAAGAAGAAACTCGCCCGATTACAACGGTATGTGTATTTTTTCCCTAGGCCATTCTGGTCAAGCGTTTGAAGCAGCAGAATAGCGAACAATTTTTTTCCTTCTCAACCATTTCTTGGCTTCAAACTCCCATGTCTCGCGAACGGATTGACCTAACCCAAAAATTCCTGTTGCGTCTGAAAGTAGAAACACGCCCGATTACGACGGTATGTGTATTTTTTCCCTAGGCCATTCTGGTCAAGCGTTTGGAGCAGCAGAAGTGCGAAAAATTTGTTGCCTTCTTAACCATTTCTTAGCTTCAAACTCCCATATCTCGCGAACGGATTGACCTAACCCAAAAATTCCTATTGCATCTGATAATAGAAACTCGCCCGATTACAACGGTATGTGTATTTTTTCCCTAGGCCATTCTGGTTAAGCGTTTGGAGCAGCAGAATTGCGAAAAATTGTTTGCCTTCTCAACCATTTCTTGGCTTCAAACTGCCATATCTAGCGAACGGATGGACCTAACCCAAAAATTCCTATTGCATCTGAAAGTATAAACTCGCCCGACTACAGCGGTATGTATATTTTTTCCCAAGGCATTCTGGTTGAGCGTTTGGATCAGCAGAATTACCAAAAATTGTATGCCTTCTCAACCATTTCTTGGCTTCAAACTCCCATATCTCGCGAACGGATAGACCTAACCCAAAAATTCCTGTTGCGTGTGAAAGTAGAAACTCGCCCGATTACAACGGTATGTGTATTTTCTCCCTAGCCCATTCTGATTAAGAGTTTGGAGCAGCAGAGTAGCGAAAAATTGTTTGCATTCTCAACCATTTCTTGGCTTCAAACTCCCATATCTCGCGAACGGATTGACCTAACCCACAAATTCCTGTTGCGTCTGAAAGTAGAAACTCGCCCGATTACAACGGTATGTGTATTTTTTCCCTAGGCCATTCTGGTTAAGCGTTTCGAGCAGCAGAAGTGCGAAAAATTTGTTGTCTTCTTTACCATTTCTTAGCTTCAAACTCCCATATCTCGCGAACGGATTTACCTAACCCAAAAATTCTTCTTGCATCTGAAAGAAGAAACTCGCCCGATTACAACGGTATGTGTATTTTTTCCCTAGGCCATTCTGGTTAAGCGTTTGGAGCAGCAGAATAGCGAAAAATTGTTTGCCTTCTCAACCATTTCTTGGCTTCAAACTCCCATATCTCACGAACGGATTGACCTAACCCAAAAATTCATGTTGCATCTGAAAGTAGAAACTCGCCCGATTACAACGGTATGTGTATTTTTTCCCTAGGCCATTCTGGTTAAGCGTTTGGAGCAGCAGAAGTGCGAAAAATTTGTTGTCTCCTTAACCATTTCTCAGCTTCAAACTCCCATATCTCGCGAACGGATTGACCTAACCCAAAAATTCCTATTGCATCTGAAAGTAGAAACTCGCCCGATTACAACGGTATATGTATTTTTTCCCTAGGCCATTCTGATTAAGCGTTTGGAGCAGCAGCATTGCGAAAAATTTTTTGCCTTCTCAACCATTTCTTGGATTCAAACTCCCATATCTCGCGAACGGATTGACCAAACCCAGAAGTTCCTGCTGCGTCTGAAAGTAGAAACTCACCCGATTACAACGATATGCGTATTTTTTCCCTAGGCCATTCTGGTTAAGCGTTTGGAGCAGCAGAATTGCGAAAAATGTTTTGCCTTCTCAACCATTTCTTGGCTTCAAACTCCCATATCTCGCGAACGGATTGACCTAACCCAAAAATTCCTGTTGCGTGTCAAAGTAGAAACTCGCCCGATTACAACGGTATGTGTATTTTTTCCCTAGCCCATTCTGGTTAAGCGTTTGGAGCAGCAGAAGTGCGAAAAATTTGTTGTCTTCTTAACCATTTCTTAGCTTCAAACTCCCATATCTCGCGAACGGATTGACCTAACCCAAAAATTCCTACTGCATCTGAAAGTAGAAACTCGCCCGATTACAACGGTATGTGTATTTTTTCCCTAGGCTATTCTGGTTAAGCGTTTGGAGCAGCAGAATTGCGAAAAATTTTTTGCCTTCTCAACCATTTCTTGGCTTCAAACTGCCATATCTCCCGAACGGATGGACCTAACCCAAAAATTCCTATTGCATCTGATAGTATAAACTCGCTTGACTACAGCGGTATGTGTATTTTTTCCCTAGGCCATTCTGGTTAAGCGTTTGGAGCAGCAGAAGTGCGAAAAATTTGTTGTCTTCTTAACCATTTCTTAGCTTCAAACTCCCATATCTCGCGAACGGATTGACCTAACCCAAAAATTCCTACTGCATCTGAAAGTAGAAACTCGCCCGATTACAACGGTATGTGTATTTTTTCCCTAGGCAATTCTGGTTAAGCGTTTGGAGCAGCAGAATTGCGAAAAATTTTTTGCCTTCTCAACCATTTCTTGGCTTCAAACTCCCATATCTCGCGAACGGATTGACCTAACCCAAAAATTCCTGTTGCGTGTCAAAGTAGAAACTCGCCCGATTACAACGGTATGTGTATTTTTTCCCTAGCCCATTCTGGTTAAGCGTTTGGAGCAGCAGAAGTGCGAAAAATTTGTTGTCTTCTTAACCATTTCTTAGCTTCAAACTCCCATATCTCGCGAACGGATTGACCTAACCCAAAAATTCCTACTGCATCTGAAAGTAGAAACTCGCCCGATTACAACGGTATGTGTATTTTTTCCCTAGGCTATTCTGGTTAAGCGTTTGGAGCAGCAGAATTGCGAAAAATTTTTTGCCTTCTCAACCATTTCTTGGCTTCAAACTGCCATATCTCCCGAACGGATGGACCTAACCCAAAAATTCCTATTGCATCTGAAAGTATAAACTCGCTTGACTACAGCGGTATGTGTATTTTTTCCCTAGGCCATTCTGGTTAAGCGTTTCGAGCAGCAGAAGTGCGAAAAATTTGTTGTCTTCTTTACCATTTCTTAGCTTCAAACTCCCATATCTCGCGAACGGATTTACCTAACCCAAAAATTCTTCTTGCATCTGAAAGAAGAAACTCGCCCGATTACAACGGTATGTGTATTTTTTCCCTAGGCCATTCTGGTTAAGCGTTTGGAGCAGCAGAAGTGCGAAAAATTTGTTGTCTCCTTAACCATTTCTCAGCTTCAAACTCCCATATCTCGCGAACGGATTGACCTAACCCAAAAATTCCTATTGCATCTGAAAGTAGAAACTCGCCCGATTACAACGGTATATGTATTTTTTCCCTAGGCCATTCTGATTAAGCGTTTGGAGCAGCAGCATTGCGAAAAATTTTTTGCCTTCTCAACCATTTCTTGGATTCAAACTCCCATATCTCGCGAACGGATTGACCAAACCCAGAAGTTCCTGCTGCGTCTGAAAGTAGAAACTCACCCGATTACAACGATATGCGTATTTTTTCCCTAGGCCATTCTGGTTAAGCGTTTGGAGCAGCAGAATTGCGAAAAATGTTTTGCCTTCTCAACCATTTCTTGGCTTCAAACTCCCATATCTCGCGAACGGATTGACCTAACCCAAAAATTCCTGTTGCATCTGAAAGAAGAAACTCGCCCGATTACAACGGTATGTGTATTTTTTCCCTAGGCCATTCTGGTCAAGCGTTTGAAGCAGCAGAATAGCGAACAATTTTTTTCCTTCTCAACCATTTCTTGGCTTCAAACTCCCATGTCTCGCGAACGGATTGACCTAACCCAAAAATTCCTGTTGCGTCTGAAAGTAGAAACTCGCCCGATTACAACGGTATGTGTATTTTTTCCCTAGGCCATTCTGGTTAAGCGTTTGGAGCAGCAGAATTGCGAAAAATTGTTTGCCTTCTCAACCATTTCTTGGCTTCAAACTGCCATATCTAGCGAACGGATGGACCTAACCCAAAAATTCCTATTGCATCTGAAAGTATAAACTCGCCCGACTACAGCGGTATGTATATTTTTTCCCAAGGCATTCTGGTTGAGCGTTTGGATCAGCAGAATTACCAAAAATTGTATGCCTTCTCAACCATTTCTTGGCTTCAAACTCCCATATCTCGCGAACGGATAGACCTAACCCAAAAATTCCTGTTGCGTGTGAAAGTAGAAACTCGCCCGATTACAACGGTATGTGTATTTTCTCCCTAGCCCATTCTGATTAAGAGTTTGGAGCAGCAGAGTAGCGAAAAATTGTTTGCATTCTCAACCATTTCTTGGCTTCAAACTCCCATATCTCGCGAACGGATTGACCTAACCCACAAATTCCTGTTGCGTCTGAAAGTAGAAACTCGCCCGATTACAACGGTATGTGTATTTTTTCCCTAGGCCATTCTGGTTAAGCGTTTGGAGCAGCAGTAGAGCGAACAATTTGTTGTCTTCTTTACCATTTCTTAGCTTCAAACTCCCATATCTCGCGAACGCATTGACCTAACCCAAAAATTCCTGTTGCATTTGAAAGAAGAAACTCGCCCGATTACAACGATATGTGTATTTTTTCTCTAGGCCATTCTGGTTAAGCGTTTGAAGCATCAGAATAGCGAACAATTTTTTGCCTTCTCAACCATTTCTTGGCTTCAAACTCCCATATCTCGCGAACGGATTGACCTAACCCAAAAATTCCTGTTGCATCTGAAAGAAGAAACTCGCCCGATTACAACGGTATGTGTATTTTTTCCCTAGGCCATTCTGGTCAAGCGTTTGAAGCAGCAGAATAGCGAACAATTTTTTTCCTTCTCAACCATTTCTTGGCTTCAAACTCCCATGTCTCGCGAACGGATTGACCTAACCCAAAAATTCCTGTTGCGTCTGAAAGTAGAAACACGCCCGATTACGACGGTATGTGTATTTTTTCCCTAGGCCATTCTGGTCAAGCGTTTGGAGCAGCAGAAGTGCGAAAAATTTGTTGCCTTCTTAACCATTTCTTAGCTTCAAACTCCCATATCTCGCGAACGGATTGACCTAACCCAAAAATTCCTATTGCATCTGATAATAGAAACTCGCCCGATTACAACGGTATGTGTATTTTTTCCCTAGGCCATTCTGGTTAAGCGTTTGGAGCAGCAGAATTGCGAAAAATTGTTTGCCTTCTCAACCATTTCTTGGCTTCAAACTGCCATATCTAGCGAACGGATGGACCTAACCCAAAAATTCCTATTGCATCTGAAAGTATAAACTCGCCCGACTACAGCGGTATGTATATTTTTTCCCAAGGCATTCTGGTTGAGCGTTTGGATCAGCAGAATTACCAAAAATTGTATGCCTTCTCAACCATTTCTTGGCTTCAAACTCCCATATCTCGCGAACGGATAGACCTAACCCAAAAATTCCTGTTGCGTGTGAAAGTAGAAACTCGCCCGATTACAACGGTATGTGTATTTTCTCCCTAGCCCATTCTGATTAAGAGTTTGGAGCAGCAGAGTAGCGAAAAATTGTTTGCATTCTCAACCATTTCTTGGCTTCAAACTCCCATATCTCGCGAACGGATTGACCTAACCCACAAATTCCTGTTGCGTCTGAAAGTAGAAACTCGCCCGATTACAACGGTATGTGTATTTTTTCCCTAGGCCATTCTGGTTAAGCGTTTCGAGCAGCAGAAGTGCGAAAAATTTGTTGTCTTCTTTACCATTTCTTAGCTTCAAACTCCCATATCTCGCGAACGGATTTACCTAACCCAAAAATTCTTCTTGCATCTGAAAGAAGAAACTCGCCCGATTACAACGGTATGTGTATTTTTTCCCTAGGCCATTCTGGTTAAGCGTTTGGAGCAGCAGAATAGCGAAAAATTGTTTGCCTTCTCAACCATTTCTTGGCTTCAAACTCCCATATCTCACGAACGGATTGACCTAACCCAAAAATTCATGTTGCATCTGAAAGTAGAAACTCGCCCGATTACAACGGTATGTGTATTTTTTCCCTAGGCCATTCTGGTTAAGCGTTTGGAGCAGCAGAAGTGCGAAAAATTTGTTGTCTCCTTAACCATTTCTCAGCTTCAAACTCCCATATCTCGCGAACGGATTGACCTAACCCAAAAATTCCTATTGCATCTGAAAGTAGAAACTCGCCCGATTACAACGGTATATGTATTTTTTCCCTAGGCCATTCTGATTAAGCGTTTGGAGCAGCAGCATTGCGAAAAATTTTTTGCCTTCTCAACCATTTCTTGGATTCAAACTCCCATATCTCGCGAACGGATTGACCAAACCCAGAAGTTCCTGCTGCGTCTGAAAGTAGAAACTCACCCGATTACAACGATATGCGTATTTTTTCCCTAGGCCATTCTGGTTAAGCGTTTGGAGCAGCAGAATTGCGAAAAATGTTTTGCCTTCTCAACCATTTCTTGGCTTCAAACTCCCATATCTCGCGAACGGATTGACCTAACCCAAAAATTCCTGTTGCGTGTCAAAGTAGAAACTCGCCCGATTACAACGGTATGTGTATTTTTTCCCTAGCCCATTCTGGTTAAGCGTTTGGAGCAGCAGAAGTGCGAAAAATTTGTTGTCTTCTTAACCATTTCTTAGCATCAAACTCCCATATCTCGCGAACGGATTGACCTAACCCAAAAATTCCTACTGCATCTGAAAGTAGAAACTCGCCCGATTACAACGGTATGTGTATTTTTTCCCTAGGCTATTCTGGTTAAGCGTTTGGAGCAGCAGAATTGCGAAAAATTTTTTGCCTTCTCAACCATTTCTTGGCTTCAAACTGCCATATCTCCCGAACGGATGGACCTAACCCAAAAATTCCTATTGCATCTGATAGTATAAACTCGCTTGACTACAGCGGTATGTGTATTTTTTCCCTAGGCCATTCTGGTTAAGCGTTTCGAGCAGCAGAAGTGCGAAAAATTTGTTGTCTTCTTTACCATTTCTTAGCTTCAAACTCCCATATCTCGCGAACGGATTTACCTAACCCAAAAATTCTTCTTGCATCTGAAAGAAGAAACTCGCCCGATTACAACGGTATGTGTATTTTTTCCCTAGGCCATTCTGGTTAAGCGTTTGGAGCAGCAGAAGTGCGAAAAATTTGTTGTCTCCTTAACCATTTCTCAGCTTCAAACTCCCATATCTCGCGAACGGATTGACCTAACCCAAAAATTCCTATTGCATCTGAAAGTAGAAACTCGCCCGATTACAACGGTATATGTATTTTTTCCCTAGGCCATTCTGATTAAGCGTTTGGAGCAGCAGCATTGCGAAAAATTTTTTGCCTTCTCAACCATTTCTTGGATTCAAACTCCCATATCTCGCGAACGGATTGACCAAACCCAGAAGTTCCTGCTGCGTCTGAAAGTAGAAACTCACCCGATTACAACGATATGCGTATTTTTTCCCTAGGCCATTCTGGTTAAGCGTTTGGAGCAGCAGAATTGCGAAAAATGTTTTGCCTTCTCAACCATTTCTTGGCTTCAAACTCCCATATCTCGCGAACGGATTGACCTAACCCAAAAATTCCTGTTGCATCTGAAAGAAGAAACTCGCCCGATTACAACGGTATGTGTATTTTTTCCCTAGGCCATTCTGGTCAAGCGTTTGAAGCAGCAGAATAGCGAACAATTTTTTTCCTTCTCAACCATTTCTTGGCTTCAAACTCCCATGTCTCGCGAACGGATTGACCTAACCCAAAAATTCCTGTTGCGTCTGAAAGTAGAAACTCGCCCGATTACAACGGTATGTGTATTTTTTCCCTAGGCCATTCTGGTTAAGCGTTTGGAGCAGCAGAATTGCGAAAACTTGTTTGCCTTCTCAACCATTTCTTGGCTTCAAACTGCCATTATCTAGCGAAACGGATGGACCTAACCCAAAAATTCCTATTGCATCTGAAAGTATAAAACTCGCCCGACTACAGCGGTATGTATATTTTTTCCAAGGCATTCTGGTTGAGCGTTTGGATCAGCAGAATCTACAAAAATTGTATGCCTTCTCAACCATTTCTTGGCTTCAAACTCCCATCTCGCGAACGGATAGACCTAACCCAAAAATTCCTGTTGCGTGTGAAAGTAGAAACTCGCCCGATTACAACGGTATGTGTATTTTCTCCCTAGCCCATTCTGATTAAGAGTTTGGAGCAGCAGAGTAGCGAAAAATTGTTTGCATTCTCAACCATTTCTTGGCTTCAAACTCCCATATCTCGCGAACGGATTGACCTAACCCACAAATTCCTGTTGCGTCTGAAAGTAGAAACTCGCCCGATTACAACGGTATGTGTATTTTTTCCCTAGGCCATTCTGGTTAAGCGTTTCGAGCAGCAGAAGTGCGAAAAATTTGTTGTCTTCTTTACCATTTCTTAGCTTCAAACTCCCATATCTCGCGAACGGATTTACCTAACCCAAAAATTCTTCTTGCATCTGAAAGAAGAAACTCGCCCGATTACAACGGTATGTGTATTTTTTCCCTAGGCCATTCTGGTTAAGCGTTTGGAGCAGCAGAATAGCGAAAAATTGTTTGCCTTCTCAACCATTTCTTGGCTTCAAACTCCCATATCTCGCGAACGGATTGACCTAACCCAAAAATTCATGTTGCATCTGAAAGTAGAAACTCGCCCGATTACAACGGTATGTGTATTTTTTCCCTAGGCCATTCTGGTTAAGCGTTTGGAGCAGCAGAAGTGCGAAAAATTTGTTGTCTCCTTAACCATTTCTCAGCTTCAAACTCCCATATCTCGCGAACGGATTGACCTAACCCAAAAATTCCTATTGCATCTGAAAGTAGAAACTCGCCCGATTACAACGGTATATGTATTTTTTCCCTAGGCCATTCTGATTAAGCGTTTGGAGCAGCAGCATTGCGAAAAATTTTTTGCCTTCTCAACCATTTCTTGGATTCAAACTCCCATATCTCGCGAACGGATTGACCAAACCCAGAAGTTCCTGCTGCGTCTGAAAGTAGAAACTCACCCGATTACAACGATATGCGTATTTTTTCCCTAGGCCATTCTGGTTAAGCGTTTGGAGCAGCAGAATTGCGAAAAATGTTTTGCCTTCTCAACCATTTCTTGGCTTCAAACTCCCATATCTCGCGAACGGATTGACCTAACCCAAAAATTCCTATTGCATCTGAAAGTAGAAACTCGCCCGATTACAGCGGTATGTGTATTTTTTCCCTAGGCAACTCTGGTTAAGCGTTTGGAGCAGCAGAATTGCGAAAAATTTTTTGCCTTCTCAACCATTTCTTGGCTTCAAACTCCCATATCTCGCGAACGGATTGACCTAACCCAAAAATTCCTGTTGCGTGTCAAAGTAGAAACTCGCCCGATTACAACGGTATGTGTATTTTTTCCCTAGCCCATTCTGGTTAAGCGTTTGGAGCAGCAGAATTGCGAAAAATTTGTTGTCTTCTTAACCATTTCTTAGCTTCAAACTCCCATATCTCGCGAACGGATTGACCTAACCCAAAAATTCCTGTTGCATCTGAAAGTAGAAACTCGCCCGATTACAACGGTATGTGTATTTTTTCCCTAGGCTATTCTGGTTAAGCGTTTGGAGCAGCAGAATTGCGAAAAATTTTTTGCCTTCTCAACCATTTCTTGGCTTCAAACTGCCATATCTCGCGAACGGATGGACCTAACCCAAAAATTCCTATTGCATCTGAAAGTATAAACTCGCTTGACTACAGCGGTATGTGTATTTTTTCCCTAGGCCATTCTGGTTAAGCGTTTCGAGCAGCAGAAGTGCGAAAAATTTGTTGTCTTCTTTACCATTTCTTAGCTTCAAACTCCCATATCTCGCGAACGGATTTACCTAACCCAAAAATTCTTCTTGCATCTGAAAGAAGAAACTCGCCCGATTACAACGGTATGTGTATTTTTTCCCTAGGCCATTCTGGTTAAGCGTTTGGAGCAGCAGAAGTGCGAAAAATTTGTTGTCTCCTTAACCATTTCTCAGCTTCAAACTCCCATATCTCGCGAACGGATTGACCTAACCCAAAAATTCCTATTGCATCTGAAAGTAGAAACTCGCCCGATTACAACGGTATATGTATTTTTTCCCTAGGCCATTCTGATTAAGCGTTTGGAGCAGCAGCATTGCGAAAAATTTTTTGCCTTCTCAACCATTTCTTGGATTCAAACTCCCATATCTCGCGAACGGATTGACCAAACCCAGAAGTTCCTGCTGCGTCTGAAAGTAGAAACTCACCCGATTACAACGATATGCGTATTTTTTCCCTAGGCCATTCTGGTTAAGCGTTTGGAGCAGCAGAATTGCGAAAAATGTTTTGCCTTCTCAACCATTTCTTGGCTTCAAACTCCCATATCTCGCGAACGGATTGACCTAACCCAAAAATTCCTATTGCATCTGAAAGTAGAAACTCGCCCGATTACAGCGGTATGTGTATTTTTTCCCTAGGCAATTCTGGTTAAGCGTTTGGAGCAGCAGAATTGCGAAAAATTTTTTGCCTTCTCAACCATTTCTTGGCTTCAAACTCCCATATCTCGCGAACGGATTGACCTAACCCAAAAATTCCTGTTGCGTGTCAAAGTAGAAACTCGCCCGATTACAACGGTATGTGTATTTTTTTCCCTAGCACATTCTGGTTAAGCGTTTGGAGCAGCAGAAGTGCGAAAAATTTGTTGTCTTCTTAACCATTTCTTAGCTTCAAACTCCCATATCTCGCGAACGGATTGACCTAACCCAAAAATTCCTACTGCATCTGAAAGTAGAAACTCGGCCGATTACAACGGTATGTGTATTTTTTCCCTAGGCTATTCTGGTTAAGCGTTTGGAGCAGCAGAATTGCGAAAAATTTTTTGCCTTCTCAACCATTTCTTGGCTTCAAACTGCCATATCTCGCGAACGGATGGACCTAACCCAAAAATTCCTATTGCATCTGAAAGTATAAACTCGCTTGACTACAGCGGTATGTGTATTTTTTCCCTAGGGCATTCTGGTTAAGCGTTTGGATCAGCAGAATTGCGAAAAATTGTATGCCTTCTCAACCATTTCTTGGCTTCAAACTCCCATATCTCGCGAACGGATAGACCTAACCCAAAAATTCCTGTTGCCTGTGAAAGTAGAAACTCTCCCGACTACAACGGTATGTGTATTTTTTCCCTAGCCCATTCTGGTTAAGCGTTTGGCGCAGCAGAATTGCGAAAAATTTGTGGTCTTCTCAACCATTTCTTAGCTTCAAAGTCCCATATCTCGCGAACGGATTGACCATACCCAAAAATTCCTGCTGCGTCTGAAAGTAGAAACTCGCCCGATTACAACGATATGCGTATTTTTTCCCTAGGCCATTCTGGTTAAGCGTTTGGAGCAGCAGAATTGCGAAAAATGTTTTGCCTTCTCAACCATTTCTTGGCTTCAAACTACCATATCTCGCGAACGGACTGACCCAACCCAAAAATTCCTATTGCATCTGAAAGTAGAAACTCGCCCGATTACAGCGGTATGTGTATTTTTTCCCAGCGCAATTCTGGTTAAGCGTTTGGACCAGCAGAATTGCGAAAAATTTTTTGCCTTCTCAACCATTTCTTGGCTTCAAACTCCCATATCTCGCGAATGGACTGACCAAACCCAAAAATTCCTATTGCGTCTGAAAGTAGAAACTCGCCCGATTACAGCGGTATGTGTATTTTTTCCCTAGGCAATTCTGGTTAAGCGTTTGGAGCAGCAGAATTGCGAAAAATTTTTTGCCTTCTCAACCATTTCTTGGCTTCAAACAACCATATCTCGCGAACGGATTGACCTAACCCAAAAATTCCTGTTGCATCTGAAAGTAGAAACTCGCCCGATTACAACGTTATGTGTATTTTTTCCCTAGGCCATTCTGGTTAAGCGTGTGGAGCAGCAGAATTGCAAAAAATTTTTTGCCTTCTCAACCATTTCTTGGCTTCAAACTCCCATATTTCGCGAACGGATTGACCTAACCCAAAAATTCCTGTTGCATCTGAAAGTAGAAACTCGCCCGATTACAGCGGTATGTGTATTTTTTCCCTAGGCCATTCTGGTTAAGCGTGTGGAGCAGCAGAATTGCGAAAAATGTTTTGCCTTCTCAACCATTTCTTGGCTTCAAACTCCCATATCTCGCGAACTGATTGACCTAACCCAAAAATTCCTATTGCATCTGAAAGTAGAAACTCGCCCGATTACAGCGGTATGTGTATTTTTTCCCTAGGCAATTCTGGTTAAGCGTTTGGAGCAGCAGAATTGCGAAAAATTTTTTGCCTTCTCAACCATTTCTTGGCTTCAAACTCCCATATCTCGCGAACGGATTGACCAAACCCAGAAGTTCCTGCTGCGTCTGAAAGTAGAAACTCACCCGATTACAACGATATGCGTATTTTTTCCCTAGGCCATTCTGGTTAAGCGTTTGGAGCAGCAGAATTGCGAAAAATTTTTTGCCTTCTCAACCATTTCTTGGCTTCAAACTGCCATATCTCGCGAACGGATGGACCTAACCCAAAAATTCCTATTGCATCTGAAAGTAGAAACTCGCCCGATTACAGCGGTATGTGTATTTTTTCCCTAGGCAATTCTGGTTAAGCGTTTGGAGCAGCAGAATTGCGAAAAATTTTTTGCCTTCTCAACCATTTCTTGGCTTCAAACTCCCATATCTCGCGAACGGATTGACCTAACCCAAAAATTCCTGTTGCGTGTCAAAGTAGAACCTCGCCCGATTACAACGGTATGTGTATTTTTTCCCTAGCCCATTCTGGTTAAGCGTTTGGAGCAGCAGAATTGCGAAAAATTTTTTGCCTTCTCAACCATTTCTTGGCTTCAAACTCCCACATCTCGCGAACGGATTGACCAAACCCAGATGTTCCTGCTGAGTCTGAAAGTAGAAACTCACCCGATTACAACGATATGCGTATTTTTTCCCTAGGCCATTCTGGTAAAGCGTTTGGAGCAGCAGAATTGCGAAAAATGTTTTGCTTCTCAACCATTTCGTGGCTTCAAACTCCCATATCTCGCGAACGGATTGACTTAACCCAAAAATTCCTATTGCATCTGAAAGTAGAAACTCGCCCGATTACAGCGGTATGTGTATTTTTTCCCTAGGCAATTCTGGTCAAGCGTTTGGAGCAGCAGAAGTGCGAAAAATTTGTTGCCTTCTTAACCATTTCTTAGCTTCAAACTCCCATATCTCGCGAACGGATTGACCTAACCCAAAAATTCCTGTTGCATCTCAAAGAAGAAACTCGCCCGATTACAACGGTATGTGTATTTTTTCTCTAGGCCATTCTGGTTAAGCGTTTGAAGCAGCAGATTAGCGAACAATTTTTTGCCTTCTCAACCATTTCTTGGCTTCAAACTCCCATATCTCGCGAACGGATTGACCTAACCCAAAAATTCCTGTTGCATCTGAAAGAAGAAACTCGCCCGATTACAACGGTATGTGTATTTTTTCCCTAGGCCATTCTGGTCAAGCGTTTGAAGCAGCAGAATAGCGAACAATTTTTTGCCTTCTCAACCATTTCTTGGCTTCAAACTCCCATATCTCGCGAACGGATTGACGTAACCCAAAAATTCCTGTTGCGTCTGAAAGTAGAAACACGCCCGATTACGACGGTATGTGTATTTTTTCCCTAGGCCATTCTGGTCAAGCGTTTGGAGCAGCAGAAGTGCGAAAAATTTGTTGCCTTCTTAACCATTTCTTAGCTTCAAACTCCCATATCTCGCGAACGGATTGACCTAATCCAAAAATTCCTATTGCATCTGATAATAGAAACTCGCCCGATTACAACGGTATGTGTATTTTTTCCCTAGGCCATTCTGGTCAAGCGTTTGAAGCAGCAGAATAGCGAAAAATTTTTTGCCTTCTCAACCATTTCTTGGCTTCAAACTGCCATATCTAGCGAACGGATTGACCTAACCCAAAAATTCCTGTTGCATCTGAAAGTAGAAACTCGCCCGATTACTACGGTATGTGTATTTTTTCCCTAGGCAATTCTGGTTAAGCGTTTGGAGCAGCAGAATTGCGAAAAATTTTTTGCCTTCTCAACCATTTCTTGGTTTCAAACTCCCATATCTCGCGAACGGATTGACCAAACCCAGAAGTTCCTGCTGCGTCTGAAAGTAGAAACTCACCCGATTACAACGATATGCGTATTTTTTCCCTAGGCCATTCTGGTTAAGCGTTTGGAGCAGCAGAATTGCGAAAAATGTTTTGCCTTCTCAACCATTTCTTGGCTTCAAACTGCCATATCTCGCGAACGGATGGACCTAACCCAAAAATTCCTATTGCATCTGAAAGTAGAAACTCGCCCGATTACAGCGGTATGTGTATTTTTTCCCTAGGCAATTCTGGTTAAGCGTTTGGAGCAGCAGAATTGCGAAAAATTTTTTGCCTTCTCAACCATTTCTTGGCTTCAAACTCCCATATCTCGCGAACGGATTGACCTAACCCAAAAATTCCTGTTGCAGCTCAAAGAAGAAACTCGCCCGATTACAACGGTATGTGTATTTTTTCTCTAGGCCATTCTGGTTAAGCGTTTGAAGCAGCAGATTAGCGAACAATTTTTTGCCTTCTCAACCATTTCTTGGCTTCAAACTCCCATATCTCGCGAACGGATTGACCTAACCCAAAAATTCCTGTTGCATCTGAAAGAAGAAACTCGCCCGATTACAACGGTATGTGTATTTTTTCCCTAGGCCATTCTGGTCAAGCGTTTGAAGCAGCAGAATAGCGAACAATTTTTTGCCTTCTCAACCATTTCTTGGCTTCAAACTCCCATATCTCGTGAACGGATTGACCTAACCCAAAAATTCCTGTTGCGTCTGAAAGTAGAAACACGCCCGATTACGACGGTATGTGTATTTTTTTCCCTAGGCCACTCTGGTCAAGCGTTTGGAGCAGCAGAAGTGCGAAAAATTTGTTGCCTTCTTAACCATTTCTTAGCTTCAAACTCCCATATCTCGCGAACGGATTGACCTAATCCAAAAATTCCTATTGCATCTGATAATAGAAACTCGCCCGATTACAACGGTATGTGTATTTTTTCCCTAGGCCATTCTGGTCAAGCGTTTGAAGCAGCAGAATAGCGAAAAATTTTTTGCCTTCTCAACCATTTCTTGGCTTCAAACTGCCATATCTAGCGAACGGATTGACCTAACCCAAAAATTCCTGTTGCATCTGAAAGTAGAAACTCGCCCGATTACAACGGTATGTGTATTTTTTCCCTAGGCAATTCTGGTTAAGCGTTTGGAGCAGCAGAATTGCGAAAAATTTTTTGCCTTCTCAACCATTTCTTGGTTTCAAACTCCCATATCTCGCGAACGGATTGACCAAACCCAGAAGTTCCTGCTGCGTCTGAAAGTAGAAACTCACCCGATTACAACGATATGCGTATTTTTTCCCTAGGCCATTCTGGTTAAGCGTTTGGAGCAGCAGAATTGCGAAAAATGTTTTGCCTTCTCAACCATTTCTTGGCTTCAAACTCCCATATCTCGCGAACGGATTGACCTAACCCAAAAATTCCTATTGCATCTGAAAGTAGAAACTCGCCCGATTACAGCGGTATGTGTATTTTTCCCCTAGGCAATTCTGGTTAAGCGTTTGGAGCAGCAGAATTGCGAAAAATTTTTTGGCTTCTCAACCATTTCTTGGCTTCAAACTCCCATATCTCGCGAACGGATTGACTTAACCGAAAAATTCCTGTTGCATCTGAAAGTAGAAACTAGCCCGATTACAACGGTATGTGTATTTTTTCCCTAGGCCATTCTGGTTAAGCGTGTGGAGCAGCAGAATTGCGAAAAATTTTTTGCCTTCTCAACCATTTCTTGGCTTCAAACTCCCATATTTCGCGAACGGATTGACCTAACCCAAAAATTCCTGTTGCGTCTGAAAGTAGAAACTCGCCCGATTACAACGGTATGTGTATTTTTTCCCAAGGCCATTCTAGTTAAGCGTTTGGAGCAGCAGTAGTGCGAACAGTTTGTTGTCTTCTTTACCGTTTCTTGGCTTCAAACTCCCATATCTCGCGAACGGATTGACCAAACCCAGAAGTTCCTGCTGCGTCTGAAAGTAGAAACTCACCCGATTACAACGATATGCGTATTTTTTCCCTAGGCCATTCTGGTTAAGCGTTTGGAGCAGCAGAATTGCGAAAAATGTTTTGCCTTCTCAACCATTTCTTGGCTTCAAACTCCCATATCTCGCGAACGGATTGACCTAACCCAAAAATTCCTATTGCATCTGAAAGTAGAAACTCGCCCGATTACAGCGGTATGTGTATTTTTCCCCTAGGCAATTCTGGTTAAGCGTTTGGAGCAGCAGAATTGCGAAAAATTTTTTGGCTTCTCAACCATTTCTTGGCTTCCAACTCCCATATCTCGCGAACGGATTGACTTAACCGAAAAATTCCTGTTGCATCTGAAAGTAGAAACTAGCCCGATTACAACGGTATGTGTATTTTTCCCCTAGGCCATTCTGGTTAAGCGTTTGGAGCAGCAAAATTGCGAAAAATTTTTTGCCTTCTCAACCATTTCTTGGCTTCAAACTCCAATATCTCGCGAACGGATTGACCAAACCCAGAAGTTCCTGCTGCGTCTGAAAGTAGAAACTCACCAGATTACAACGATATGCGTATTTTTTCCCTAGGCCATTATGGTAAAGCGTTTGGAGCAGCAGAATTGCGAAAAATGTTTTGCCTTCTCAACCATTTCGTGGCTTCAAACTCCCATATCTCGCGAACGGATTGACTTAATCCAAAAATTCCTATTGCATCTGAAAGTAGAAGCTCGCCCGATTACAGCGGTATGTGTATTTTTTCCCTAGGCAATTCTGGTTAAGCGTTTGGAGCAGCAGAATTGCGAAAAATTTTTTGCATTCTCAACCATTTCTTGGCTTCAAACTCCCATATCTCGCGAACGGATTGACCTAACCCAAAAATTCCTATTGCATCTGAAAGTAGAAACTCGCCCGATTACAGCGGTATGTGTATTTTTCCCCTAGGCAATTCTGGTTAAGCGTTTGGAGCAGCAGAATTGCGAAAAATTTTTTGGCTTCTCAACCATTTCTTGGCTTCCAACTCCCATATCTCGCGAACGGATTGACTTAACCGAAAAATTCCTGTTGCATCTGAAAGTAGAAACTAGCCCGATTACAACGGTATGTGTATTTTTCCCCTAGGCCATTCTGGTTAAGCGTTTGGAGCAGCAAAATTGCGAAAAATTTTTTGCCTTCTCAACCATTTCTTGGCTTCAAACTCCCATATCTCGCGAACGGATTGACCAAACCCAGAAGTTCCTGCTGCGTCTGAAAGTAGAAACTCACCAGATTACAACGATATGCGTATTTTTTCCCTAGGCCATTATGGTAAAGCGTTTGGAGCAGCAGAATTGCGAAAAATTGTTTGCATTCTCAACAATTTATTGGCTTCAAACTCCCATATCTCGCGAACGGATTGACCTAACCCAAAAATTCCTGTTGCGTCTGAAAGTAGAAACTCGCCCGATTACAACGGTATGTGTATTTTTTCCCTAGGCCATTCTGGTTAAGCGTTTGGAGCAGCAGAATAGCGAAAAATTGTTTGCCTTCTCAACCATTTCTTGGCTTCAATCTCCCATATCTCGCGAACGGATTGACCTAACACAAAAATTCCTGTTGCGTCTGAAAGTAGAATCTCGCCCGATTACAACGGTATGTGTATTTTTTCCCTAGGCCATTCTGGTTAAGCGTTTGGAGCAGCAGAAGTGCGAAAAATTTGTTGTCTCCTTAACCATTTCTCAGCTTCAAACTCCCATATCTCCCGAACGGATTGACCTAACCCAAAAATTCCTATTGCATCTGAAAGTAGAAACTCGCCCGATTACAACGGTATATGTATTTTTTCCCTAGGCCATTCTGATTAAGCGTTTGGAGCAGCAGCATTGCGAAAAATTTTTTGCCTTCTCAACCATTTCTTGGCTTCAAACTCCCATATCTCGCGAACGGATTGACCAAACCCAGAAGTTCCTGCTGCGTCTGAAAGTAGAAACTCACCAGATTACAACGGTATGCGTATTTTTTCCCTAGGCCATTCTGGTTAAGCGATTGGAGCAGCAGAATTGCGAAAAATGTTTTGCCTTCTCAACCATTTCTTGGCTTCAAACTCCCATATCTCGCGAACGGATTGACCTAACCCAAAAATTCCTATTGCATCTGAAAGTAGAAACTCGCCCGATTACAGCGGTATGTGTATTTTTTCCCTAGGCAATTCTGGTTAAGCGTTTGGAGCAGCAGAATTGCGAAAAATTTTTTGCCTTCTCAACCATTTCTTGGCTTCAAACTCCCATATCTCGCGAACGGATTGACCTAACCCAAAAATTCCTGTTGCATCTGAAAGTAGAAACTAGTCCGATTACAACGGTATGTGTATTTTTTCCCTAGGCCATTCTGGTTAAGCGTGTGGAGCAGCAGAATTGCGAAAAATTTTTTGCCTTCTCAACCATTTCTTGGCTTCAAACTCCCATATTTCGCGAACGGATTGACCTAACCCAAAAATTCCTGTTGCGTCTGAAAGTAGAAACTCGCCCGATTACAACGGTATGTGTATTTTTTCCCTAGGCCATTCTAGTTAAGCGTTTGGAGCAGCAGTAGTGCGAACAGTTTGTTGTCTTCTTTACCGTTTCTTGGCTTCAAACTCCCATATCTCGCGAACGGATTGACCAAACCCAGAAGTTCCTGCTGCGTCTGAAAGTAGAAACTCACCCGATTACAACGATATGCGTATTTTTTCCCTAGGCCATTCTGGTTAAGCGTTTGGAGCAGCAGAATTGCGAAAAATGTTTTGCCTTCTCAACCATTTCTTGGCTTCAAACTCCCATATCTCGCGAACGGATTGACCTAACCCAAAAATTCCTATTGCATCTGAAAGTAGAAACTCGCCCGATTACAGCGGTATGTGTATTTTTCCCCTAGGCAATTCTGGTTAAGCGTTTGGAGCAGCAGAATTGCGAAAAATTTTTTGGCTTCTCAACCATTTCTTGGATTCCAACTCCCATATCTCGCGAACGGATTGACTTAACCGAAAAATTCCTGTTGCATCTGAAAGTAGAAACTAGCCCGATTACAACGGTATGTGTATTTTTCCCCTAGGCCATTCTGGTTAAGCGTTTGGAGCAGCAAAATTGCGAAAAATTTTTTGCCTTCTCAACCATTTCTTGGCTTCAAACTCCCATATCTCGCGAACGGATTGACCAAACCCAGAAGTTCCTGCTGCGTCTGAAAGTAGAAACTCACCCGATTACAACGATATGCGTATTTTTTCCCTAGGCCATTCTGGTAAAGCGTTTGGAGCAGCAGAATTGCGAAAAATGTTTTGCCTTCTCAACCATTTCGTGTCTTCAAACTCCCATATCTCGCGAACGGATTGACTTAACCCAAAAATTCCTATTGCATCTGAAAGTAGAAACTCGCCCGATTACAGCGGTATGTGTATTTTTTCCCTAGGCAATTCTGGTTAAGCGTTTGGAGCAGCAGAATTGCGAAAAATTTTTTGCCTTCTCAACCATTTCTTGGCTTCAAACTCCCATATCTCGCGAACGGATTGACCTAACACAAAAATTCCTGTTGCGTCTGAAAGTAGAATCTCGCCCGATTACAACGGTATGTGTATTTTTTCCCTAGGCCATTCTGGTTAAGCGTTTGGAGCAGCAGAAGTGCGAAAAATTTGTTGTCTCCTTAACCATTTCTCAGCTTCAAACTCCCATATCTCGCGAACGGATTGACCTAACCCAAAAATTCCTATTGCATCTGAAAGTAGAAACTCGCCCGCTTACAACGGTATATGTATTTTTTCCCTAGGCCATTCTGATTAAGCGTTTGGAGCAGCAGCATTGCGAAAAATTTTTTGCCTTCTCAACCATTTCTTGGCTTCAAACTCCCATATCTCGCGAACGGATTGACCAAACCCAGAAGTTCCTGCTGCGTCTGAAAGTAGAAACTCACCAGATTACAACGGTATGCGTATTTTTTCCCTAGGCCATTCTGGTTAAGCGATTGGAGCAGCAGAATTGCGAAAAATGTTTTGCCTTCTCAACCATTTCTTGGCTTCAAACTCCCATATCTCGCGAACGGATTGACCTAACCCAAAAATTCCTATTGCATCTGAAAGTAGAAACTCGCCCGATTACAGCGGTATGTGTATTTTTTCCCTAGGCAATTCTGGTTAAGCGTTTGGAGCAGCAGAATTGCGAAAAATTTTTTGCCTTCTCAACCATTTCTTGGCTTCAAACTCCCATATCTCGCGAACGCATTGACCTAACCCAAAAATTCCTGTTGCATCTGAAAGTAGAAACTAGTCCAATTACAACGGTATGTGTATTTTTTCCCTAGGCCATTCTGGTTAAGCGTGTGGAGCAGCAGAATTGCGAAAAATTTTTTGCCTTCTCAACCATTTCTTGGCTTCAAACTCCCATATTTCGCGAACGGATTGACCTAACCCAAAAATTCCTGTTGCGTCTGAAAGTAGAAACTCGCCCGATTACAACGGTATGTGTATTTTTTCCCTAGGCCATTCTAGTTAAGCGTTTGGAGCAGCAGTAGTGCGAACAGTTTGTTGTCTTCTTTACCATTTCTTAGCTTCAAACTCCCATATCTCGCGAACGGATTGACCTAACCCAAAAACTCTGTTGCATCTCAAAGAAGAAACTCGCCCGATTACAACGGTATGTGTATTTTCTCCCTAGCCCATTCTGGTTAAGAGTTTGGAGCAGCAGAATTGCGAAAAATTTTTTGCCTTCTCAACCATTTCTTGGCTTCAAACTCCCATATTTCGCGAACGGATTGACCTAACCCAAAAATTCCTGTTGCGTCTGAAAGTAGAAACTCGCCCGATTACAACGGTATGTGTATTTTTTCCCTAGGCCATTCTAGTTAAGCGTTTGGAGCAGCAGTAGTGCGAACAGTTTGTTGTCTTCTTTACCATTTCTTGGCTTCAAACTCCCATATCTCGCGAACGGATTGACCAAACCCAGAAGTTCCTGCTGCGTCTGAAAGTAGAAACTCACCCGATTACAACGATATGCGTATTTTTTCCCTAGGCCATTCTGGTTAAGCGTTTGGAGCAGCAGAATTGCGAAAAATGTTTTGCCTTCTCAACCATTTCTTGGCTTCAAACTCCCATATCTCGCGAACGGATTGACCTAACCCAAAAATTCCTATTGCATCTGAAAGTAGAAACTCGCCCGATTACAGCGGTATGTGTATTTTTCCCCTAGGCAATTCTGGTTAAGCGTTTGGAGCAGCAGAATTGCGAAAAATTTTTTGGCTTCTCAACCATTTCTTGGCTTCCAACTCCCATATCTCGCGAACGGATTGACTTAACCGAAAAATTCCTGTTGCATCTGAAAGTAGAAACTAGCCCGATTACAACGGTATGTGTATTTTTTCCCTAGGCCATTCTGGTTAAGCGTTTGGAGCAGCAAAATTGCGAAAAATTTTTTGCCTTCTCAACCATTTCTTGGCTTCAAACTCCCATATCTCGCGAACGGATTGACCAAATCCAGAAGTTCCTGCTGCGTCTGAAAGTAGAAACTCACCCGATTACAACGATATGCGTATTTTTTCCCTAGGCCATTCTGGTAAAGCGTTTGGAGCAGCAGAATTGCGAAAAATGTTTTGCCTTCTCAACCATTTCGTGGCTTCAAACTCCCATATCTCGCGAACGGATTGACTTAACCCAAAAATTCCTATTGCATCTGAAAGTAGAAACACGCCCGATTACAACGGTATGTGTATTTTTTCCCTAGGCCATTCTAGTTAAGCGTTTGGAGCAGCAGTAGTGCGAACAGTTTGTTGTCTTCT
This sequence comes from Ptiloglossa arizonensis, assembly GCF_051014685.1. Taxonomy (NCBI): domain Eukaryota; kingdom Metazoa; phylum Arthropoda; class Insecta; order Hymenoptera; family Colletidae; genus Ptiloglossa; species Ptiloglossa arizonensis. The sequence continues at coordinate 153,988 of NW_027478687.1, read as the reverse complement.
TTACCATTTCTTAGCTTCAAACTCCCATATCTCGCGAACGGATTGACCTAACCCAAAAATTCCTGTTGCATCTCAAAGAAGAAACTCGCCCGATTACAACGGTATGTGTATTTTCTCCCTAGCCCATTCTGGTTAAGAGTTTGGAGCAGCAGAATAGCGACAAATTGTTTGCATTCTCAACAATTTATTGGCTTCAAACGCCCATATCTCGCGAACGGATTGACCTAACCCAAAAATTCCTGTTGCGTCTGAAAGTAGAAACTCGCCCGATTACAACGGTATGTGTATTTTTTCCCTAGGCCATTCTGGTTAAGCGTTTGGAGCAGCAGAATAGCGAAAAATGGTTTGCCTTCTCAACCATTTCTTGGCTTCAAACTCCCATATCTCGCGAACGGATTGACCTAACACAAAAATTCCTGTTGCGTCTGAAAGTAGAATCTCGCCCGATTACAACGGTATGTCTATTTTTTCCCTAGGCCATTCTGGTTAAGCGTTTGGAGCAGCAGAAGTGCGAAAAATTTGTTGTCTCCTTAACCATTTCTCAGCTTCAAACTCCCATATCTCGCGAACGGATTGACCTAACCCAAAAATTCCTATTGCATCTGAAAGTAGAAACTCGCCCGATTACAACGGTATATGTATTTTTTCCCTAGGCCATTCTGATTAAGCGTTTGGAGCAGCAGCATTGCGAAAAATTTTTTGCCTTCTCAACCATTTCTTGGCTTCGAACTCCCATATCTCGCGAACGGATTGACCTAACGCAAAAATTCCTGTTGCGTCTGAAAGTAGAAACACGCCCGATTACGACGGTATGTGTATTTTTTCCCTAGGCCATTCTGGTTAAGCGTGTGGAGCAGCAGAATTGCGAAAAATTTTTTGCCTTCTCAACCATTTCTTGGCTTCAAACTCCCATATTTCGCGAACGGATTGACCTAACCCAAAAATTCCTGTTGCGTCTGAAAGTAGAAACTCGCCCGATTACAACGGTATGTGTATTTTTTCCCTAGGCCATTCTAGTTAAGCGTTTGGAGCAGCAGTAGTGCGAACAGTTTGTTGTCTTCTTTACCATTTCTTAGCTTCAAACTCCCATATCTCGCGAACGGATTGACCTAACCCAAAAACTCTGTTGCATCTCAAAGAAGAAACTCGCCCGATTACAACGGTATGTGTATTTTCTCCCTAGCCCATTCTGGTTAAGAGTTTGGAGCAGCAGAATAGCGAAAAATTGTTTGCATTCTCAACAATTTATTGGCTTCAAACTCCCATATCTCGCGAACGGATTGACCTAACCCAATAATTCCTGTTGCGTCTGAAAGTAGAAACTCGCCCGATTACAACGATATGTGTATTTTTTCCCTAGGCCATTCTGGTTAAGCGTTTGGAGCAGCAGAATAGCGAAAAATTGTTTGCCTTCTCAACCATTTCTTGGCTTCAAACTCCCATATCTCGCGAACGGATTGACCTAACCCAAAAATTCCTATTGCATCTGAAAGTAGAAACTCGCCCGATTACAACGGTATATGTATTTTTTCCCTAGGCCATTCTGATTAAGCGTTTGGAGCAGCAGCATTGCGAAAAATTTTTTGCCTTCTCAACCATTTCTTGGCTTCAAACTCCCATATCTCGCGAACGGATTGACCAAACCCAGAAGTTCCTGCTGCGTCTGAAAGTAGAAACTCACCCGATTACAACGATATGCGTATTTTTTCCCTAGGCCATTCTGGTTAAGCGTTTGGAGCAGCAGAATTGCGAAAAATGTTTTGCCTTCTCAACCATTTCTTGGCTTCAAACTCCCATATCTCGCGAACGGATTGACCTAACCCAAAAATTCCTATTGCATCTGAAAGTAGAAACTCGCCCGATTACAGCGGTATGTGTATTTTTTCCCTAGGCAATTCTGGTTAAGCGTTTGGAGCAGCAGAATTGCGAAAAATTTTTTGCCTTCTCAACCATTTCTTGGCTTCAAACTCCCATATTTCGCGAACGGATTGACCTAACCCAAAAATTCCTGTTGCGTCTGAAAGTAGAAACTCGCCCGATTACAACGGTATGTGTATTTTTTCCCTAGGCCATTCTAGTTAAGCGTTTGGAGCAGCAGTAGTGCGAACAGTTTGTTGTCTTCTTTACCATTTCTTAGCTTCAAACTCCCATATCTCGCGAACGGATTGACCTAACCCAAAAACTCTGTTGCATCTCAAAGAAGAAACTCGCCCGATTACAACGGTATGTGTATTTTCTCCCTAGCCCATTCTGGTTAAGAGTTTGGAGCAGCAGAATAGCGAAAAATTGTTTGCATTCTCAACCATTTCTTGGCTTCAAACTCCCATATCTCGCGAACGGATTGACCTAACACAAAAATTCCTGTTGCGTCTGAAAGTAGAATCTCGCCCGATTACAACGGTATGTGCATTTTTTCCCTAGGCCATTCTGGTTAAGCGTTTGGAGCAGCAGAAGTGCGAAAAATTTTTTGCCTTCTCAACCATTTCTTGGCTTCAAACTCCCATATCTCGCGAACAGATTGACCTAACCCAATAATTCCTGTTGCGTCTGAAAGTAGAAACTCGCCCGATTACAACGGTATGTGTATTTTTTCCCTAGGCCATTCTGGTTAAGCGTTTGGAGCAGCAGAATAGCGAAAAATTGTTTGCCTTCTCAACCATTTCTTGGCTTCAAACTCCCATATCTCGCGAACGGATTGACCTAACACAAAAATTCCTGTTGCGTCTGAAAGTAGAATCTCGCCCGATTACAACGGTATGTGTATTTTTTCCCTAGGCCATTCTGGTTAAGCGTTTGGAGCAGCAGAAGTGCGAAAAATTTTTTGCCTTCTCAACCATTTCTTGGCTTCAAACTCCCATATCTCGCGAACAGATTGACCTAACCCAAAAATTCCTGTTGCATCTGAAAGTAGAAACTCGCCCGATTACAACGGTATATGTATTTTTTCCCTAGGCCATTCTGGTTAAGCGTGTGGAGCAGCAGAATTGCGAAAAATTTTTTGCCTTCTCAACCATTTCTTGGCTTCAAACTCCCATATCTCGCGAACGGATTGACCAAACCCAGAAGTTCCTGCTGCGTCTGAAAGTAGAAACTCACCCGATTACAACGGTATGCGTATTTTTTCCCTAGGCCATTCTGGTTAAGCGATTGGAGCAGCAGAATTGCGAAAAATGTTTTGCCTTCTCAACCATTTCTTGGCTTCAAACTCCCATATCTCGCGAACGGATTGACCTAACCCAAAAATTCCTATTGCATCTGAAAGTAGAAACTCGCCCGATTACAGCGGTATGTGTATTTTTTCCCTAGGCAATTCTGGTTAAGCGTTTGGAGCAGCAGAATTGCGAAAAATTTTTTGCCTTCTCAACCATTTCTTGGCTTCAAACTCCCATATCTCGCGAACGAATTGACCTAACCCAAAAATTCCTGTTGCATCTGAAAGTAGAAACTAGTCCGATTACAACGGTATGTGTATTTTTTCCCTAGGCCATTCTGGTTAAGCGTGTGGAGCAGCAGAATTGCGAAAAATTTTTTGCCTTCTCAACCATTTCTTGGCTTCAAACTCCCATATTTCGTGAACGGATTGACCTAACCCAAAAATTCCTGTTGCGTCTGAAAGTAGAAACTCGCCCGATTACAACGGTATGTGTATTTTTTCCCTAGGCCATTCTAGTTAAGCGTTTGGAGCAGCAGTAGTGCGAACAGTTTGTTGTCTTCTTTACCATTTCTTAGCTTCAAACTCCCATATCTCGCGAACGGATTGACCTAACCCAAAAACTCTGTTGCATCTCAAAGAAGAAACTCGCCCGATTACAACGGTATGTGTATTTTCTCCCTAGCCCATTCTGGTTAAGAGTTTGGAGCAGCAGAATAGCGAAAAATTGTTTGCATTCTCAACAATTTATTGGCTTCAAACTCCCATATCTCGCGAACGGATTGACCTAACCCAATAATTCCTGTTGCGTCTGAAAGTAGAAACTCGCCCGATTACAACGGTATGTGTATTTTTTCCCTAGGCCATTCTGGTTAAGCGTTTGGAGCAGCAGAATAGCGAAAAATTGTTTGCCTTCTCAACCATTTCTTGGCTTCAAACTCCCATATCTCGCGAACGGATTGACCTAACACAAAAATTCCTGTTGCGTCTGAAAGTAGAATCTCGCCCGATTACAACGGTATGTGTATTTTTTCCCTAGGCCATTCTGGTTAAGCGTTTGGAGCAGCAGAAGTGCGAAAAATTTTTTGCCTTCTCAACCATTTCTTGGCTTCAAACTCCCATATCTCGCGAACAGATTGACCTAACCCAAAAATTCCTGTTGCATCTGAAAGTAGAAACTCGCCCGATTACAACGGTATATGTATTTTTTCCCTAGGCCATTCTGGTTAAGCGTGTGGAGCAGCAGAATTGCGAAAAATTTTTTGCCTTCTCAACCATTTCTTGGCTTCAAACTCCCATATCTCGCGAACGGATTGACCAAACCCAGAAGTTCCTGCTGCGTCTGAAAGTAGAAACTCACCCGATTACAACGGTATGCGTATTTTTTCCCTAGGCCATTCTGGTTAAGCGATTGGAGCAGCAGAATTGCGAAAAATGTTTTGCCTTCTCAACCATTTCTTGGCTTCAAACTCCCATATCTCGCGAACGGATTGACCTAACCCAAAAATTCCTATTGCATCTGAAAGTAGAAACTCGCCCGATTACAGCGGTATGTGTATTTTTTCCCTAGGCAATTCTGGTTAAGCGTTTGGAGCAGCAGAATTGCGAAAAATTTTTTGCCTTCTCAACCATTTCTTGGCTTCAAACTCCCATATCTCGCGAACGAATTGACCTAACCCAAAAATTCCTGTTGCATCTGAAAGTAGAAACTAGTCCGATTACAACGGTATGTGTATTTTTTCCCTAGGCCATTCTGGTTAAGCGTGTGGAGCAGCAGAATTGCGAAAAATTTTTTGCCTTCTCAACCATTTCTTGGCTTCAAACTCCCATATTTCGTGAACGGATTGACCTAACCCAAAAATTCCTGTTGCGTCTGAAAGTAGAAACTCGCCCGATTACAACGGTATGTGTATTTTTTCCCTAGGCCATTCTAGTTAAGCGTTTGGAGCAGCAGTAGTGCGAACAGTTTGTTGTCTTCTTTACCATTTCTTAGCTTCAAACTCCCATATCTCGCGAACGGATTGACCTAACCCAAAAACTCTGTTGCATCTCAAAGAAGAAACTCGCCCGATTACAACGGTATGTGTATTTTCTCCCTAGCCCATTCTGGTTAAGAGTTTGGAGCAGCAGAATAGCGAAAAATTGTTTGCATTCTCAACAATTTATTGGCTTCAAACTCCCATATCTCGCGAACGGATTGACCTAACCCAATAATTCCTGTTGCGTCTGAAAGTAGAAACTCGCCCGATTACAACGGTATGTGTATTTTTTCCCTAGGCCATTCTGGTTAAGCGTTTGGAGCAGCAGAATAGCGAAAAATTGTTTGCCTTCTCAACCATTTCTTGGCTTCAAACTCCCATATCTCGCGAACGGATTGACCTAACACAAAAATTCCTGTTGCGTCTGAAAGTAGAATCTCGCCCGATTACAACGGTATGTGTATTTTTTCCCTAGGCCATTCTGGTTAAGCGTTTGGAGCAGCAGAAGTGCGAAAAATTTTTTGCCTTCTCAACCATTTCTTGGCTTCAAACTCCCATATCTCGCGAACAGATTGACCTAACCCAAAAATTCCTGTTGCATCTGAAAGTAGAAACTCGCCCGATTACAACGGTATATGTATTTTTTCCCTAGGCCATTCTGGTTAAGCGTGTGGAGCAGCAGAATTGCGAAAAATTTTTTGCCTTCTCAACCATTTCTTGGCTTCAAACTCCCATATCTCGCGAACGGATTGACCAAACCCAGAAGTTCCTGCTGCGTCTGAAAGTAGAAACTCACCCGATTACAACGGTATGCGTATTTTTTCCCTAGGCCATTCTGGTTAAGCGATTGGAGCAGCAGAATTGCGAAAAATGTTTTGCCTTCTCAACCATTTCTTGGCTTCAAACTCCCATATCTCGCGAACGAATTGACCTAACCCAAAAATTCCTGTTGCATCTGAAAGTAGAAACTAGTCCGATTACAACGGTATGTGTATTTTTTCCCTAGGCCATTCTGGTTAAGCGTGTGGAGCAGCAGAATTGCGAAAAATTTTTTGCCTTCTCAACCATTTCTTGGCTTCAAACTCCCATATTTCGCGAACGGATTGACCTAACCCAAAAATTCCTGTTGCGTCTGAAAGTAGAAACTCGCCCGATTACAACGGTATGTGTATTTTTTCCCTAGGCCATTCTAGTTAAGCGTTTGGAGCAGCAGTAGTGCGAACAGTTTGTTGTCTTCTTTACCATTTCTTAGCTTCAAACTCCCATATCTCGCGAACGGATTGACCCAACCCAAAAACTCTGTTGCATCTCAAAGAAGAAACTCGCCCGATTACGACGGTATGTGTATTTTCTCCCTAGCCCATTCTGGTTAAGAGTTTGGAGCAGCAGAATAGCGAAAAATTGTTTGCATTCTCAACAATTTATTGGCTTCAAACTCCCATATCTCGCGAACGGATTGACCTAACCCAATAATTCCTGTTGCGTCTGAAAGTAGAAACTCGCCCGATTACAACGGTATGTGTATTTTTTCCCTAGGCCATTCTGGTTAAGCGTTTGGAGCAGCAGAATAGCGAAAAATTGTTTGCCTTCTCAACCATTTTTTGGCTTCAAACTCCCATATCTCGCGAACGGATTGACCTAACACAAAAATTCCTGTTGCGTCTGAAAGTAGAATCTCGCCCGATTACAACGGTATGTGTATTTTTTCCCTAGGCCATTCTGGTTAAGCGTTTGGAGCAGCAGAAGTGCGAAAAATTTGTTGTCTCCTTAACCATTTCTCAGCTTCAAACTCCCACATCTCGCGAACGGATTGACCTAACCCAAAAATTCCTATTGCATCTGAAAGTAGAAACTCGCCCGATTACAACGGTATATGTATTTTTTCCCTAGGCCATTCTGATTAAGCGTTTGGAGCAGCAGCATTGCGAAAAATTTTTTGCCTTCTCAACCATTTCTTGGCTTCAAACTCCCATATCTCGCGAACGGATTGACCAAACCCAGAAGTTCCTGCTGCGTCTGAAAGTAGAAACTCACCCGATTACAACGATATGCGTATTTTTTCCCTAGGCCATTCTGGTTAAGCGTTTGGAGCAGCAGAATTGCGAAAAATGTTTTGCCTTCTCAACCATTTCTTGGCTTCAAACTCCCATATCTCGCGAACGGATTGACCTAACCCAAAAATTCCTATTGCATCTGAAAGTAGAAACTCGCCCGATTACAACGGTATATGTATTTTTTCCCTAGGCCATTCTGATTAAGCGTTTGGAGCAGCAGCATTGCGAAAAATTTTTTGCCTTCTCAACCATTTCTTGGCTTCAAACTCCCATATCTCGCGAACGGATTGACCAAACCCAGAAGTTCCTGCTGCGTCTGAAAGTAGAAACTCACCCGATTACAACGATATGCGTATTTTTTCCCTAGGCCATTCTGGTTAAGCGTGTGGAGCAGCAGAATTGCGAAAAATTTTTTGCCTTCTCAACCATTTCTTGGCTTCAAACTCCCATATTTCGCGAACGGATTGACCTAACGCAAAAATTCCTGTTGCGTCTGAAAGTAGAAACTCGCCCGATTACAACGGTATGTGTATTTTTTCCCTAGGCCATTCTGGTTAAGCGTTTGGAGCAGCAGAATTGCGAAAAATTTGTTGTCTTCTTTACCATTTCTTGGCTTCAAACTCCCATATCTCGCGAACGGATTGACCTAACCCAAAATTTCTTGTTGCATCTGAAAGAAGAAACTCGCCCGATTACCACGGTATGTGTATTTTCTCCCTAGGCCATTCTGGTTAAGCGTTTGGAGCAGCAGAATAGCGAAAAATTGTTTGCCTTCTCAACCATTTCTTGGCTTCAAACTCCCATATCTCGCGAACGGATTGACCTAACCCAAAAATTCCTGTTGCGTCTGAAAGTAGAAACTCGCCCGATTACAACGGTATGTGTATTTTTTCCCTAGGCCATTCTGGTTAAGCGTTTGGAGCAGCAGTAGTGCGAAAAATTTGTTGTCTTCTTTACCATTTCTTAGCTTCAAACTCCCATATCTCGCGAACGGATTGACCTAACCCAAAAATTCTTGTTGCATCTGAAAGAAGAAACTCGCCCGATTACAACGGTATGTGTATTTTTTCCCTAGGCCATTCTGATTAAGCGTTTGGAGCAGCAGAATAGCGAAAAATTGTTTGCCTTCTCAACCATTTCTTGGCTTCAAACTCCCATATCTCGCGAACGGATTGACCTAACCCAAAAATTCCTGTTGGGTCTGAAAGTAGAAACTCGCCCGATTACAACGGTATGTGTATTTCTTCCCTAGGCCATTCTGGTCAAGCGTTTGGAGCAGCAGAATTGCGAAAAATTTTTTGCCTTCTCAACCATTTCTTGGCTTCAAACTCCCATATCTCGCGAACGGATTGACCAAACCCAGAAGTTCCTGCTGCGTCTGAAAGTAGAAACTCACCCGATTACAACGATATGCGTATTTTTTCCCTAGGCCATTCTGGTTAAGCGTTTGGAGCAGCAGAATTGCGAAAAATGTTTTGCCTTCTCAACCATTTCTTGGCTTCAAACTCCCATATCTCGCGAACGGATTGACCTAACCCAAAAATTCCTATTGCATCTGAAAGCAGAAACTCGCCCGATTACAGCGGTATGTGTATTTTTTCCCTAGGCAAATCTGGTTAAGCGTTTGGAGCAGCAGAATTGCGAAAAATTTTTTGCCTTCTCAACCATTTCTTGGCTTCAAACCCCCATATTTCGCGAACGGATTGACCTAACCCAAAAATTCCTGTTGCGTCTGAAAGTAGAAACTCGCCCGATTACAACGGTATGTGTATTTTTTCCCTAGGCCATTCTAGTTAAGCGTTTGGAGCAGCAGTAGTGCGAACAGTTTGTTGTCTTCTTTACCATTTCTTAGCTTCAAACTCCCATATCTCGCGAACGGATTGACCTAACCCAAAAACTCTGTTGCATCTCAAAGAAGAAACTCGCCCGATTACAACGGTATGTGTATTTTCTCCCTAGCCCATTCTGGTTAAGAGTTTGGAGCAGCAGAATAGCGAAAAATTGTTTGCATTCTCAACAATTTATTGGCTTCAAACTCCCATATCTCGCGAACGGATTGACCTAACCCAATAATTCCTGTTGCGTCTGAAAGTAGAAACTCGCCCGATTACAACGGTATGTGTATTTTTTCCCTAGGCCATTCTGGTTAAGCGTTTGGAGCAGCAGAATAGCGAAAAATTGTTTGCCTTCTCAACCATTTCTTGGCTTCAAACTCCCATATCTCGCGAACGGATTGACCTAACACAAAAATTCCTGTTGCGTCTGAAAGTAGAATCTCGCCCGATTACAACGGTATGTGTATTTTTTCCCTAGGCCATTCTGGTTAAGCGTTTGGAGCAGCAGAAGTGCGAAAAATTTGTTGTCTCCTTAACCATTTCTCAGCTTCAAACTCCCACATCTCGCGAACGGATTGACCTAACCCAAAAATTCCTATTGCATCTGAAAGTAGAAACTCGCCCGATTACAACGGTATATGTATTTTTTCCCTAGGCCATTCTGATTAAGCGTTTGGAGCAGCAGCATTGCGAAAAATTTTTTGCCTTCTCAACCATTTCTTGGCTTCAAACTCCCATATCTCGCGAACGGATTGACCAAACCCAGAAGTTCCTGCTGCGTCTGAAAGTAGAAACTCACCCGATTACAACGATATGCGTATTTTTTCCCTAGGCCATTCTGGTTAAGCGTTTGGAGCAGCAGAATTGCGAAAAATGTTTTGCCTTCTCAACCATTTCTTGGCTTCAAACTCCCATATCTCGCGAACGGATTGACCTAACCCAAAAATTCCTATTGCATCTGAAAGTAGAAACTCGCCCGATTACAACGGTATATGTATTTTTTCCCTAGGCCATTCTGATTAAGCGTTTGGAGCAGCAGCATTGCGAAAAATTTTTTGCCTTCTCAACCATTTCTTGGCTTCAAACTCCCATATCTCGCGAACGGATTGACCAAACCCAGAAGTTCCTGCTGCGTCTGAAAGTAGAAACTCACCCGATTACAACGATATGCGTATTTTTTCCCTAGGCCATTCTGGTTAAGCGTTTGGAGCAGCAGAATTGCGAAAAATGTTTTGCCTTCTCAACCATTTCTTGGCTTCAAACTCCCATATCTCGCGAACGGATTGACCTAACCCAAAAATTCCTATTGCATCTGAAAGTAGAAACTCGCCCGATTACAGCGGTATGTGTATTTTTTCCCTAGGCCATTCTAGTTAAGCGTTTGGAGCAGCAGTAGTGCGAACAGTTTGTTGTCTTCTTTACCATTTCTTAGCTTCAAACTCCCATATCTCGCGAACGGATTGACCTAACCCAAAAACTCTGTTGCATCTCAAAGAAGAAACTCGCCCGATTACAACGGTATGTGTATTTTCTCCCTAGCCCATTCTGGTTAAGAGTTTGGAGCAGCAGAATAGCGAAAAATTGTTTGCATTCTCAACAATTTATTGGCTTCAAACTCCCATATCTCGCGAACGGATTGACCTAACCCAATAATTCCTGTTGCGTCTGAAAGTAGAAACTCGCCCGATTACAACGGTATGTGTATTTTTTCCCTAGGCCATTCTGGTTAAGCGTTTGGAGCAGCAGAAGTGCGAAAAATTTGTTGTCTCCTTAACCATTTCTCAGCTTCAAACTCCCACATCTCGCGAACGGATTGACCTAACCCAAAAATTCCTACTGCATCTGAAAGTAGAAACTCGCCCGATTACAACGGTATATGTATTTTTTCCCTAGGCCATTCTGATTAAGCGTTTGGAGCAGCAGCATTGCGAAAAATTTTTTGCCTTCTCAACCATTTCTTGGCTTCAAACTCCCATATCTCGCGAACGGATTGACCAAACCCAGAAGTTCCTGCTGCGTCTGAAAGTAGAAACTCACCCGATTACAACGATATGCGTATTTTTTCCCTAGGCCATTCTGGTTAAGCGTTTGGAGCAGCAGAATTGCGAAAAATGTTTTGCCTTCTCAACCATTTCTTGGCTTCAAACTCCCATATCTCGCGAACGGATTGACCTAACCCAAAAATTCCTATTGCATCTGAAAGTAGAAACTCGCCCGATTACAACGGTATATGTATTTTTTCCCTAGGCCATTCTGATTAAGCGTTTGGAGCAGCAGCATTGCGAAAAATTTTTTGCCTTCTCAACCATTTCTTGGCTTCAAACTCCCATATCTCGCGAACGGATTGACCAAACCCAGAAGTTCCTGCTGCGTCTGAAAGTAGAAAATCACCCGATTACAACGATATGCGTATTTTTTCCCTAGGCCATTCTGGTTAAGCGTTTGGAGCAGCAGAATTGCGAAAAATGTTTTGCCTTCTCAACCATTTCTTGGCTTCAAACTCCCATATCTCGCGAACGGATTGACCTAACCCAAAAATTCCTATTGCATCTGAAAGTAGAAACTCGCCCGATTACAGCGGTATGTGTATTTTTTCCCTAGGCAATTCTGGTTAAGCGTTTGGAGCAGCAGAATTGCGAAAAATTTTTTGCCTTCTCAACCATTTCTTGGCTTCAAACTCCCATATCTCGCGAACGGATTGACCTAACCGAAAATTCCTGTTGCATCTGAAAGTAGAAATTCGTCCGATTACAACGGTATGTGTATTTTTTCCCTAGCCCATTCTGGTTAAGCGTGTGGAGCAGCAGAATTGCGAAAAATTTTTTGCCTTCTCAACCATTTCTTGGCTTCAAACTCCCATATCTCGCGAACGGATTGACCTAACCCAAAAATTCTTGTTGCATCTGAAAGAAGAAACTCGCCCGATTACAACGGTATGTGTATTTTTTCCCTAGGCCATTCTGATTAAGCGTTTGGAGCAGCAGAATAGCGAAAAATTGTTTGCCTTCTCAACCATTTCTTGGCTTCAAACTCCCATATCTCGCGAACGGATTGACCTAACCCAAAAATTCCTGTTGGGTCTGAAAGTAGAAACTCGCCCGATTACAACGGTATGTGTATTTCTTCCCTAGGCCATTCTGGTTAAGCGTTTGGAGCAGCAGAATTGCGAAAAATTTTTTGCCTTCTCAACCATTTCTTGGCTTCAAACTCCCATATCTCGCGAACGGATTGACCAAACCCAGAAGTTCCTGCTGCGTCTGAAAGTAGAAACTCACCCGATTACAACGATATGCGTATTTTTTCCCTAGGCCATTCTGGTTAAGCGTTTGGAGCAGCAGAATTGCGAAAAATGTTTTGCCTTCTCAACCATTTCTTGGCTTCAAACTCCCATATCTCGCGAACGGATTGACCTAACCCAAAAATTCCTATTGCATCTGAAAGCAGAACCCGCCCGATTACAGCGGTATGTGTATTTTTTCCCTAGGCAAATCTGGTTAAGCGTTTGGAGCAGCAGAATTGCGAAAAATTTTTTGCCTTCTCAACCATTTCTTGGTTTCAAACTCCCATATCTCGGGAACGGATTGACCTAACCCAAAAATTCCTGTTGCATCGGAAAGTAGAAACTCGCCCGATTACAATGGTATGTGTATTTTTTCCCTAGGCCATTCTGGTTAAGCGTGTGGAGCAGCAGAATTGCGAAAAATTTTTTGCCTTCTCAAACATTTCTTGGCTTCAAACTCCCATATCTCGCGAACGGAATGACCTAACCCAAAAATTCCTGTTGCGCCTGAAAGTAGAAACTCGCCCGATTACAACGGTATGTGTATTTTTTCCCTAGGCCATTCTGGTTAAGCGTTTGGAGCAGCAGAATAGCGAAAAATTGTTTGCCTTCTCAACCATTTCTTGGCTTCAAACTCCCATATCTCGCGAACGGATTGACCTAACCCAAAAATTCCTGTTGGTTCTGAAAGTAGAAACTCGCCCGATTACAACGGTATGTGTATTTCCTCCCTAGGCCATTCTGGTTAAGCGTTTGGAGCAGCAGAATTGCGAAAAATTTTTTGCCTTCTCATCCATTTCTTGACTTCAAACTCCCATATCTCGCGAACGGATTGATCAAACCCAGAAGTTCCTGCTGCGTCTGAAAGTAGAAACTCACCCGATTACAACGATATGCGTATTTTTTCCCTAGGCCATTCTGGTTAAGCGTTTGGCTCAGCAGAATTGCGAAAAATTGTATGCCTTCTCAACCATTTCTTGGCTTCAAACTCCCATATCTCGCGAACGGATAGACCTAACCCAAAATTTCTTGTTGCATCTGAAAGAAGAAACTCGCCCGATTACCACGGTATGTGTATTTTTTCCCTAGGCCATTCTGGTTAAGCGTTTGGAGCAGCAGAATAGCGAAAAATTGTTTGCCTTCTCAACCATTTCTTGGCTTCAAACTCCCATATCTCGCGAACGGATTGACCAAACCCAGAAGTTCCTGCTGCGCCTGAAAGTAGAAACTCACCCGATTACAGCGGTATGTTTATTTTTTCCCTAGGGCATTCTGGTTAAGCGTTTGGCTCAGCAGAATTGCGAAAAATTTTTTGCCTTCTCAACCATTTCTTGGCTTCAAACTCCCATATCTCGCGAACGGATAGACCTAACCCAAAAATTCCTGTTGCGTGTGAAAGTAGAAACTCGCCCGATTACAACGATATGCGTATTTTTTCCCTAGGCCATTCTGGTTAAGCGTTTGGAGCAGCAGAATTGCGAAAAATGTTTTGCCTTCTCAACCATTTCTTGGCTTCAAACTCCCATATCTCGCGAACGGATTGACCTAACCCAAAAATTCCTGTTGCATCTGAAAGTAGAAACTCGCCCGATTACAACGGTATGTGTATTTCTTCCCTAGGCCATTCTGGTTAAGCGTTTGGAGCAGCAGAATTGCGAAAAATTTTTTGCCTTCTCAACCATTTCTTGGCTTCAAAGTCCCATATCTCGCGAACGGATTGACCAAACCCAAAAATTCCTGCTGCGTCTGAAAGTAGAAACTCGCCCGATTACAAGGATATGCGTATTTTTTCCCTAGGCCATTCTGGTTAAGCGTTTGGAGCAGCAGAATTGCGAAAAATGTTTTGCCTTCTCAACCATTTCTTGGCTTCAAACTCCCATATCTCGCGAACGGACTGACCCAACCCAAAAATTCCTATTGCATCTGAAAGTAGAAACTCGCCCGATTACAGCGGTATGTGTATTTTTTCCCTAGGCAATTCTGGTTAAGCGTTTGGAGCAGCAGAATTGCGAAAAATTTTTTGCCTTCTCAAACATTTCTTGGCTTCAAACTCCCATATCTCGCGAACGGATTGACCTAACCCAAAAATTCCTGTTGCATCTGAAAGTAGAAACTCGCCCGATTACAACGGTATGCGTATTTTTTCCCTAGGCCATTCTGGTTAAGCGTTTGGAGCAGCAGAATTGCGAAAAATGTTTTGCCTTCTCAACCATTTCTTGGCTTCAAACTCCCATATCTCGCGAACGGATTGACCTAACCCAAAAATTCCTGTTGGGTCTGAAAGTAGAAACTCGCCCGATTACAACGGTATGTGTATTTCTTCCCTAGGCCATTCTGGTTAAGCGTTTGGAGCAGCAGAATTGCGAAAAATTTTTTGCCTTCTCAACCATTTCTTGGCTTCAAACTCCCATATCTCGCGAACGGATTGACCAAACCCAGAAGTTCCTGCTGCGTCTGAAAGTAGAAACTCACCCGATTACAACGATATGCGTATTTTTTCCCTAGGCCATTCTGGTTAAGCGTTTGGAGCAGCAGAATTGCGAAAAATGTTTTGTCTTCTCAACCATTTCTTGGCTTCAAACTCCCATATCTCGCGAACGGATTGACCTAACCCAAAAATTCCTATTGCATCTGAAAGCAGAAACTCGCCCGATTACAGCGGTATGTGTATTTTTTCCCTAGGCAAATCTGGTTAAGCGTTTGGAGCAGCAGAATTGCGAAAAATTTTTTGCCTTCTCAACCATTTCTTGGCTTCAAACTCCCATATTTCGCGAACGGATTGACCTAACCCAAAAATTCCTGTTGCGTCTGAAAGTAGAAACTCGCCCGATTACAACGGTATGTGTATTTTTTCCCTAGGCCATTCTAGTTAAGCGTTTGGAGCAGCAGTAGTGCGAACAGTTTGTTGTCTTCTTTACCATTTCTTAGCTTCAAACTCCCTTATCTCGCGAACGGATTGACCTAACCCAAAAACTCTGTTGCATCTCAAAGAAGAAACTCGCCCGATTACAACGGTATGCGTATTTTCTCCCTAGCCCATTCTGGTTAAGAGTTTGGAGCAGCAGAATAGCGAAAAATTGTTTGCATTCTCAACAATTTATTGGCTTCAAACTCCCATATCTCGCGAACGGATTGACCTAACCCAATAATTCCTGTTGCGTCTGAAAGTAGAAACTCGCCCGATTACAACGGTATGTGTATTTTTTCCCTAGGCCATTCTGGTTAAGCGTTTGGAGCAGCAGAATAGCGAAAAATTGTTTGCCTTCTCAACCATTTCTTGGCTTCAAACTCCCATATCTCGCGAACGGATTGACATAACACAAAAATTCCTGTTGCGTCTGAAAGTAGAATCTCGCCCGATTACAACGGTATGTGTATTTTTTCCCTAGGCCATTCTGGTTAAGCGTTTGGAGCAGCAGAATTGCGAAAAATGTTTTGCCTTCTCAACCATTTCTTGGCTTCAAACTCCCATATCTCGCGAACGGATTGACCAAACCCAGAAGTTCCTGCTGCGTCTGAAAGTAGAAACTCACCCGATTACAACGATATGCGTATTTTTTCCCTAGGCCATTCTGGTTAAGCGTTTGGAGCAGCAGAATTGCGAAAAATGTTTTGCCTTCTCAACCATTTCTTGGCTTCAAACTCCCATATCTCGCGAACGGATTGACCTAACCCAAAAATTCCTATTGCATCTGAAAGTAGAAACTCGCCCGATTACAGCGGTATGTGTATTTTTTCCCTAGGCCATTCTAGTTAAGCGTTTGGAGCAGCAGTAGTGCGAACAGTTTGTTGTCTTCTTTACCATTTCTTAGCTTCAAACTCCCATATCTCGCGAACGGATTGACCTAACCCAAAAATTCCTATTGCATCTGAAAGTAGAAACTCGCCCGATTACAACGGTATATGTATTTTTTCCCTAGGCCATTCTGATTAAGCGTTTGGAGCAGCAGCATTGCGAAAAATTTTTTGCCTTCTCAACCATTTCTTGGCTTCAAACTCCCATATCTCGCGAACGGATTGACCAAACCCAGAAGTTCCTGCTGCGTCTGAAAGTAGAAACTCACCCGATTACAACGATATGCGTATTTTTTCCCTAGGCCATTCTGGTTAAGCGTTTGGAGCAGCAGAATTGCGAAAAATGTTTTGCCTTCTCAACCATTTCTTGGCTTCAAACTCCCATATCTCGCGAACGGATTGACCTAACCCAAAAATTCCTATTGCATCTGAAAGTAGAAACTCGCCCGATTACAGCGGTATGTGTATTTTTTCCCTAGGCCATTCTAGTTAAGCGTTTGGAGCAGCAGTAGTGCGAACAGTTTGTTGTCTTCTTTACCATTTCTTAGCTTCAAACTCCCATATCTCGCGAACGGATTGACCTAACCCAAAAACTCTGTTGCATCTCAAAGAAGAAACTCGCCCGATTACAACGGTATGTGTATTTTCTCCCTAGCCCATTCTGGTTAAGAGTTTGGAGCAGCAGAATAGCGAAAAATTGTTTGCATTCTCAACAATTTATTGGCTTCAAACTCCCATATCTCGCGAACGGATTGACCTAACCCAATAATTCCTGTTGCGTCTGAAAGTAGAAACTCGCCCGATTACAACGGTATGTGTATTTTTTCCCTAGGCCATTCTGGTTAAGCGTTTGGAGCAGCAGAATTGCGAAAAATGTTTTGCCTTCTCAACCATTTCTTGGCTTCAAACTCCCATATCTCGCGAACGGACTGACCCAACCCAAAAATTCCTATTGCATCTGAAAGTAGAAACTCGCCCGATTACAGCGGTATGTGTATTTTTTCCCTAGGCAATTCTGGTTAAGCGTTTGGAGCAGCAGAATTGCGAAAAATTTTTTGCCTTCTCAAACATTTCTTGGCTTCAAACTCCCATATCTCGCGAACGGATTGACCTAACCCAAAAATTCCTGTTGCATCTGAAAGTAGAAACTCGCCCGATTACAACGGTATGCGTATTTTTTCCCTAGGCCATTCTGGTTAAGCGTTTGGAGCAACAGAATTGCGAAAAATGTTTTGCCTTCTCAACCATTTCTTGGCTTCAAACTCCCATATCTCGCGAACGGATTGACCTAACCCAAAAATTCCTGTTGGGTCTGAAAGTAGAAACTCGCCCGATTACAACGGTATGTGTATTTCTTCCCTAGGCCATTCTGGTTAAGCGTTTGGAGCAGCAGAATTGCGAAAAATTTTTTGCCTTCTCAACCATTTCTTGGCTTCAAACTCCCATATCTCGCGAACGGATTGACCAAACCCAGAAGTTCCTGCTGCGTCTGAAAGTAGAAACTCACCCGATTACAACGATATGCGTATTTTTTCCCTAGGCCATTCTGGTTAAGCGTTTGGAGCAGCAGAATTGCGAAAAATGTTTTGTCTTCTCAACCATTTCTTGGCTTCAAACTCCCATATCTCGCGAACGGATTGACCTAACCCAAAAATTCCTATTGCATCTGAAAGCAGAAACTCGCCCGATTACAGCGGTATGTGTATTTTTTCCCTAGGCAAATCTGGTTAAGCGTTTGGAGCAGCAGAATTGCGAAAAATTTTTTGCCTTCTCAACCATTTCTTGGCTTCAAACTCCCATATTTCGCGAACGGATTGACCTAACCCAAAAATTCCTGTTGCGTCTGAAAGTAGAAACTCGCCCGATTACAACGGTATGTGTATTTTTTCCCTAGGCCATTCTAGTTAAGCGTTTGGAGCAGCAGTAGTGCGAACAGTTTGTTGTCTTCTTTACCATTTCTTAGCTTCAAACTCCCTTATCTCGCGAACGGATTGACCTAACCCAAAAACTCTGTTGCATCTCAAAGAAGAAACTCGCCCGATTACAACGGTATGCGTATTTTCTCCCTAGCCCATTCTGGTTAAGAGTTTGGAGCAGCAGAATAGCGAAAAATTGTTTGCATTCTCAACAATTTATTGGCTTCAAACTCCCATATCTCGCGAACGGATTGACCTAACCCAATAATTCCTGTTGCGTCTGAAAGTAGAAACTCGCCCGATTACAACGGTATGTGTATTTTTTCCCTAGGCCATTCTGGTTAAGCGTTTGGAGCAGCAGAATAGCGAAAAATTGTTTGCCTTCTCAACCATTTCTTGGCTTCAAACTCCCATATCTCGCGAACGGATTGACCTAACACAAAAATTCCTGTTGCGTCTGAAAGTAGAATCTCGCCCGATTACAACGGTATGTGTATTTTTTCCCTAGGCCATTCTGGTTAAGCGTTTGGAGCAGCAGAATTGCGAAAAATGTTTTGCCTTCTCAACCATTTCTTGGCTTCAAACTCCCATATCTCGCGAACGGATTGACCAAACCCAGAAGTTCCTGCTGCGTCTGAAAGTAGAAACTCACCCGATTACAACGATATGCGTATTTTTTCCCTAGGCCATTCTGGTTAAGCGTTTGGAGCAGCAGAATTGCGAAAAATGTTTTGCCTTCTCAACCATTTCTTGGCTTCAAACTCCCATATCTCGCGAACGGATTGACCTAACCCAAAAATTCCTATTGCATCTGAAAGTAGAAACTCGCCCGATTACAGCGGTATGTGTATTTTTTCCCTAGGCCATTCTAGTTAAGCGTTTGGAGCAGCAGTAGTGCGAACAGTTTGTTGTCTTCTTTACCATTTCTTAGCTTCAAACTCCCATATCTCGCGAACGGATTGACCTAACCCAAAAATTCCTATTGCATCTGAAAGTAGAAACTCGCCCGATTACAACGGTATATGTATTTTTTCCCTAGGCCATTCTGATTAAGCGTTTGGAGCAGCAGCATTGCGAAAAATTTTTTGCCTTCTCAACCATTTCTTGGCTTCAAACTCCCATATCTCGCGAACGGATTGACCAAACCCAGAAGTTCCTGCTGCGTCTGAAAGTAGAAACTCACCCGATTACAACGATATGCGTATTTTTTCCCTAGGCCATTCTGGTTAAGCGTTTGGAGCAGCAGAATTGCGAAAAATGTTTTGCCTTCTCAACCATTTCTTGGCTTCAAACTCCCATATCTCGCGAACGGATTGACCTAACCCAAAAATTCCTATTGCATCTGAAAGTAGAAACTCGCCCGATTACAGCGGTATGTGTATTTTTTCCCTAGGCCATTCTAGTTAAGCGTTTGGAGCAGCAGTAGTGCGAACAGTTTGTTGTCTTCTTTACCATTTCTTAGCTTCAAACTCCCATATCTCGCGAACGGATTGACCTAACCCAAAAACTCTGTTGCATCTCAAAGAAGAAACTCGCCCGATTACAACGGTATGTGTATTTTCTCCCTAGCCCATTCTGGTTAAGAGTTTGGAGCAGCAGAATAGCGAAAAATTGTTTGCATTCTCAACAATTTATTGGCTTCAAACTCCCATATCTCGCGAACGGATTGACCTAACCCAATAATTCCTGTTGCGTCTGAAAGTAGAAACTCGCCCGATTACAACGGTATGTGTATTTTTTCCCTAGGCCATTCTGGTTAAGCGTTTGGAGCAGCAGAATAGCGAAAAATTGTTTGCCTTCTCAACCATTTCTTGGCTTCAAACTCCCATATCTCGCGAACGGATTGACCTAACACAAAAATTCCTGTTGCGTCTGAAAGTAGAATCTCGCCCGATTACAACGGTATGTGCATTTTTTCCCTAGGCCATTCTGGTTAAGCGTTTGGAGCAGCAGAAGTGCGAAAAATTTGTTGTCTCCTTAACCATTTCTCAGCTTCAAACTCCCACATCTCGCGAACGGATTGACCTAACCCAAAAATTCCTATTGCATCTGAAAGTAGAAACTCGCCCGATTACAACGGTATATGTATTTTTTCCCTAGGCCATTCTGATTAAGCGTTTGGAGCAGCAGCATTGCGAAAAATTTTTTGCCTTCTCAACCATTTCTTGGCTTCAAACTCCCACATCTCGCGAACGGATTGACCAAACCCAGAAGTTCCTGCTGCGTCTGAAAGTAGAAACTCACCCGATTACAACGATATGCGTATTTTTTCCCTAGGCCATTCTGGTTAAGCGTTTGGAGCAGCAGAATTGCGAAAAATGTTTTGCCTTCTCAACCATTTCTTGGCTTCAAACTCCCATATCTCGCGAACGGATTGACCTAACCCAAAAATTCCTATTGCATCTGAAAGTAGAAACTCGCCCGATTACAACGGTATATGTATTTTTTCCCTAGGCCATTCTGATTAAGCGTTTGGAGCAGCAGCATTGCGAAAAATTTTTTGCCTTCTCAACCATTTCTTGGCTTCAAACTCCCATATCTCGCGAACGGATTGACCAAACCCAGAAGTTCCTGCTGCGTCTGAAAGTAGAAAATCACCCGATTACAACGATATGCGTATTTTTTCCCTAGGCCATTCTGGTTAAGCGTTTGGAGCAGCAGAATTCCGAAAAATGTTTTGCCTTCTCAACCATTTCTTGGCTTCAAACTCCCATATCTCGCGAACGGATTGACCTAACCCAAAAATTCCTATTGCATCTGAAAGTAGAAACTCGCCCGATTACAGCGGTATGTGTATTTTTTCCCTAGGCAATTCTGGTTAAGCGTTTGGAGCAGCAGAATTGCGAAAAATTTTTTGCCTTCTCAACCATTTCTTGGCTTCAAACTCCCATATCTCGCGAACGGATTGACCTAACCCAAAAATTCCTGTTGCATCTGAAAGTAGAAACTCGTCCGATTACAACGGTATGTGTATTTTTTCCCTAGGCCATTCTGGTTAAGCGTGTGGAGCAGCAGAATTGCGAAAAATTTTTTGCCTTCTCAACCATTTCTTGGCTTCAAACTCCCATATTTCGCGAACGGATTGACCTAACGCAAAAATTCCTGTTGCGTCTGAAAGTAGAAACTCGCCCGATTACAACGGTATGTGTATTTTTTCCCTAGGCCATTCTGGTTAAGCGTTTGGAGCAGCAGAATTGCGAAAAATTTGTTGTCTTCTTTACCATTTCTTGGCTTCAAACTCCCATATCTCGCGAACGGATTGACCTAACCCAAAATTTCTTGTTGCATCTGAAAGAAGAAACTCGCCCGATTACCACGGTATGTGTATTTTTTCCCTAGGCCATTCTGGTTAAGCGTTTGGAGCAGCAGAATAGCGAAAAATTGTATGCCTTCTCAACCATTTCTTGGCTTCAAACTCCCATATCTCGCGAACGGATTGACCAAACCCAGAAGTTCCTGGTGCGCCTGAAAGTAGAAACTCACCCGATTACAGCGGTATGTTTATTTTTTCCCTGGGCAATTCTGGTTAAGCGTTAGGAGCAGCAGAATTGCGAAAAATTTTTTGCCTTCTCAACCATTTCTTGGCTTCAAACTCCCATATCTCGCGAACGGATTGACCTAACCGAAAATTCCTGTTGCATCTGAAAGTAGAAATTCGTCCGATTACAACGGTATGTGTATTTTTTCCCTAGCCCATTCTGGTTAAGCGTGTGGAGCAGCAGAATTGCGAAAAATTTTTTGCCTTCTCAACCATTTCTTGGCTTCAAACTCCCATATCTCGCGAACGGATTGACCTAACCCAAAAATTCTTGTTGCATCTGAAAGAAGAAACTCGCCCGATTACAAAGGTATGTGTATTTTTTCCCTAGGCCATTCTGTTTAAGCGTTTGGAGCAGCAGAATAGCGAAAAATTGTTTGCCTTCTCAACCATTTCTTGGCTTCAAACTCCCATATCTCGCGAACGGATTGACCTAACCCAAAAATTCCTGTTGGGTCTGAAAGTAGAAACTCGCCCGATTACAACGGTATGTGTATTTCTTCCCTAGGCCATTCTGGTTAAGCGTTTGGAGCAGCAGAATTGCGAAAAATTTTTTGCCTTCTCAACCATTTCTTGGCTTCAAACTCCCATATCTCGCGAACGGATTGACCAAACCCAGAAGTTCCTGCTGCGTCTGAAAGTAGAAACTCACCCGATTACAACGATATGCGTATTTTTTCCCTAGGCCATTCTGGTTAAGCGTTTGGAGCAGCAGAATTGCGAAAAATGTTTTGCCTTCTCAACCATTTCTTGGCTTCAAACTCCCATATCTCGCGAACGGATTGACCTAACCCAAAAATTCCTATTGCATCTGAAAGCAGAAACTCGCCCGATTACAGCGGTATGTGTATTTTTTCCCTAGGCAAATCTGGTTAAGCGTTTGGAGCAGCAGAATTGCGAAAAATTTTTTGCCTTCTCAACCATTTCTTGGTTTCAAACTCCCATATCTCGGGAACGGATTGACCTAACCCAAAAATTCCTGTTGCATCGGAAAGTAGAAACTCGCCCGATTACAATGGTATGTGTATTTTTTCCCTAGGCCATTCTGGTTAAGCGTGTGGAGCAGCAGAATTGCGAAAAATTTTTTGCCTTCTCAAACATTTCTTGGCTTCAAACTCCCATATCTCGCGAACGGATTGACCTAACCCAAAAATTCCTGTTGCGCCTGAAAGTAGAAACTCGCCCGATTACAACGGTATGTGTATTTTTTCCCTAGGCCATTCTGGTTAAGCGTTTGGAGCAGCAGAATAGCGAAAAATTGTTTGCCTTCTCAACCATTTCTTGGCTTCAAACTCCCATATCTCGCGAACGGATTGACCTAACCCAAAAATTCCTGTTGGTTCTGAAAGTAGAAACTCGCCCGATTACAACGGTATGTGTATTTCCTCCCTAGGGCATTCTGGTTAAGCGTTTGGAGCAGCAGAATTGCGAAAAATTTTTTGCCTTCTCAACCATTTCTTGACTTCAAACTCCCATATCTCGCGAACGGATTGATCAAACCCAGAAGTTCCTGCTGCGTCTGAAAGTAGAAACTCACCCGATTACAACGATATGCGTATTTTTTCCCTAGGCCATTCTGGTTAAGCGTTTGGCTCAGCAGAATTGCGAAAAATTGTATGCCTTCTCAACCATTTCTTGGCTTCAAACTCCCATATCTCGCGAACGGATAGACCTAACCCAAAATTTCTTGTTGCATCTGAAAGAAGAAACTCGCCCGATTACCACGGTATGTGTATTTCTTCCCTAGGCCATTCTGGTTAAGCGTTTGGAGCAGCAGAATTGCGAAAAATTTTTTGCCTTCTCAAACATTTCTTGGCTTCAAACTCCCATATCTCGCGAACGGATTGACCTAACCCAAAAATTCCTGTTGCATCTGAAAGTAGAAACTCGCCCGATTACAACGGTATGCGTATTTTTTCCCTAGGCCATTCTGGTTAAGCGTTTGGAGCAGCAGAATTGCGAAAAATGTTTTGCCTTCTCAACCATTTCTTGGCTTCAAACTCCCATATCTCGCGAACGGATTGACCTAACCCAAAAATTCCTACTGCATCTGAAAGTAGAAACTCGCCCGATTACAGCGGTATGTGTATTTTTCCCCTAGGCAATTCTGGTTAAGCGTTTGGAGCAGCAGAATTGCGAAAAATTTGTTGGCTTCTCAACCATTTCTTGGCTTCAAACTCCCATATCTCGCGAACGGATTGACCAAACCCAAAAATTCCTATTGCATCTGAAAGTAGAAACTAGCCCGATTACAACGGTATGTTCATTTTTTCCCTAGGGCATTCTGGTTAAGCGTTTGGATCAGCAGAATTGCGAAAAATTGTATGCCTTCTCAACCATTTCTTGGCTTCAAACTCCCATATCTCGCGAACGGATAGACCTAACCCAAAAATTCCTGTTGCGTGTGAAAGTAGAAACTCTCCCGATTACAACGGTATGTGTATTTTTTCCCTAGCCCATTCTGGTTAAGCGTTTGGCGCAGCAGAATTGCGATATATTTGTTGTCTTCTCAACCATTTCTTAGCTTCAAAGTCCCATATCTCGCGAACGGATTGACCAAACCCAAAAATTCCTGCTGCGTCTGAAAGTAGAAACTCGCCCGATTACAAGGATATGCGTATTTTTTCCCTAGGCCATTCTGGTTAAGCGTTTGGAGCAGCAGAATAACGAAAAATTGTTTGCCTTCTCAACCATTTCTTGGCTTCAAACTCCCATATCTCGCGAACGGATTGACCAAACCCAGAAGTTCCTGCTGCGCCTGAAAGTAGAAACTCACCCGATTACAGCGGTATGTGTATTTTTTCCCTGGGCAATTCTGGTTAAGCGTTTGGAGCAGCAGTAGTGCGAAAAATTTGTTGTTTTCTTTACCATTTCTTAGCTTCAAACTCCCATATCTCGCGAACGGATTGACCTAACCCAAAAATTCTTGTTGCATCTGAAAGAAGAAACTCGCCCGATTACAACGGTATGTGTATTTTTTCCCTAGGCCATTCTGATTAAGCGTTTGGAGCAGCAGAATAGCGAAAAATTGTTTGCCTTCTCAACCATTTCTTGGCTTCAAACTCCCATATCTCGCGAACGGATTGACCAAACCCAGAAGTTCCTGCTGCGTCTGAAAGTAGAAACTCACCCGATTACAACGATATGCGTATTTTTTCCCTAGGCCATTCTGGTTAAGCGTTTGGAGCAGCAGAATTGCGAAAAATGTTTTGCCTTCTCAACCATTTCTTGGCTTCAAACTCCCATATCTCGCGAACGGATTGACCTAACCCAAAAATTCCTATTGCATCTGAAAGCAGAAACTCGCCCGATTACAGCGGTATGTGTATTTTTTCCCTAGGCAAATCTGGTTAAGCGTTTGGAGCAGCAGAATTGCGACAAATTTTTTGCCTTCTCAACCATTTCTTGGCTTCAAACTCCCATATCTCGGGAACGGATTGACCTAACCCAAAAATTCCTGTTGCATCGGAAAGTAGAAACTCGCCCGATTACAATGGTATGTGTATTTTTTCCCTATGCCATTCTGGTTAAGCGTGTGGAGCAGCAGAATTACGAAAAATTTTTTGCCTTCTCAACCATTTCTTGGCTTCAAACTCCCATATCTCGCGAACGGATTGACCTAACCCAAAAATTCCTGTTGCGTCTGAAAGTAGAAACTCGCCCGATTACAACGGTATGTGTATTTTTTCCCTAGGCCATTCTGGTTAAGCGTTTGGAGCAGCAGTAGTGCGAAAAATTTGTTGTCTTCTTTACCATTTCTTAGCTTCAAACTCCCATATCTCGCGAACGGATTGACCTAACCCAAAAATTCTTGTTGCATCTGAAAGAAGAAACTCGCCCGATTACAACGGTATGTGTATTTTTTCCCTAGGCCATTCTGATTAAGCGTTTGGAGCAGCAGAATAGCGAAAAATTGTTTGCCTTCTCAACCATTTCTTGGCTTCAAACTCCCATATCTCGCGAACGGATTGACCTAACCCAAAAATTCCTGTTGCATCTGAAAGTAGAAACTCGTCCGATTACAACGGTATGTGTATTTTTTCCCTAGCCCATTCTGGTTAAGCGTGTGGAGCAGCAGAATTGCGAAAAATTTTTTGCCTTCTCAACCATTTCTTGGCTTCAAACTCCCATATCTCGCGAACGGATTGACATAACCCAAAAATTCCTGTTGCGTCTGAAAGTAGAATCTCGCCCGATTACAACGGTATGTGTATTTTTTCCCTAGGCCATTCTGGTTAAGCGTTTGGAGCAGCAGTATTGCGAAAAATTTGTTGTCTTCTTTACCATTTCTTGGCTTCAAACTCCCATATCTCGCGAAGGGATTGACCTAACCCAAAAATTCCTGCTGCGTCTGAAAGTAGAAACTCACCCGATTACAACGATATGCGTATTTTTTCCCTAGGCCATTCTGGATAAGCGTTTGGAGCAGCAGAATTGCGAAAAATGTTTTGCCTTCTCAACCATTTCTTGGCTTCAAACTCCCATATCTCGCGAACGGATTGACCTAACCCAAAAATTCCTATTGCATCTGAAAGTAGAAACTCGCCCGATTACAGCGGTATGTGTATTTTTTCCCTAGGCAATTCTGGTTAAGCGTTTGGAGCAGCAGAATTGCGAAAAATGTTTTGCCTTCTCAACCATTTCTTGGCTTCAAACTCCCATATCTCGCGAACGGATTGACCTAACCCAAAAATTCCTGTTGGGTCTGAAAGTAGAAACTCGCCCGATTACAACGGTATGTGTATTTCTTCCCTAGGCCATTCTGGTTAAGCGTTTGGAGCAGCAGAATTGCGAAAAATTTTTTGCCTTCTCAACCATTTCTTGGCTTCAAACTCCCATATCTCGCGAACGGATTGACCAAACCCAGAAGTTCCTGCTGCGTCTGAAAGTAGAAACTCACCCGATTACAACGATATGCGTATTTTTTCCCTAGGCCATTCTGGTTAAGCGTTTGGAGCAGCAGAATTGCGAAAAATGTTTTGCCTTCTCAACCATTTCTTGGCTTCAAACTCCCATATCTCGCGAACGGATTGACCTAACCCAAAAATTCCTATTGCATCTGAAAGCAGAACCCGCCCGATTACAGCGGTATGTGTATTTTTTCCCTAGGCAAATCTGGTTAAGCGTTTGGAGCAGCAGAATTGCGAAAAATTTTTTGCCTTCTCAACCATTTCTTGGTTTCAAACTCCCATATCTCGGGAACGGATTGACCTAACCCAAAAATTCCTGTTGCATCGGAAAGTAGAAACTCGCCCGATTACAATGGTATGTGTATTTTTTCCCTAGGCCATTCTGGTTAAGCGTGTGGAGCAGCAGAATTGCGAAAAATTTTTTGCCTTCTCAAACATTTCTTGGCTTCAAACTCCCATATCTCGCGAACGGATTGACCTAACCCAAAAATTCCTGTTGCGCCTGAAAGTAGAAACTCGCCCGATTACAACGGTATGTGTATTTTTTCCCTAGGCCATTCTGGTTAAGCGTTTGGAGCAGCAGAATAGCGAAAAATTGTTTGCCTTCTCAACCATTTCTTGGCTTCAAACTCCCATATCTCGCGAACGGATTGACCTAACCCAAAAATTCCTGTTGGTTCTGAAAGTAGAAACTCGCCCGATTACAACGGTATGTGTATTTCCTCCCTAGGCCATTCTGGTTAAGCGTTTGGAGCAGCAGAATTGCGAAAAATTTTTTGCCTTCTCATCCATTTCTTGACTTCAAACTCCCATATCTCGCGAACGGATTGATCAAACCCAGAAGTTCCTGCTGCGTCTGAAAGTAGAAACTCACCCGATTACAACGATATGCGTATTTTTTCCCTAGGCCATTCTGGTTAAGCGTTTGGCTCAGCAGAATTGCGAAAAATTGTATGCCTTCTCAACCATTTCTTGGCTTCAAACTCCCATATCTCGCGAACGGATAGACCTAACCCAAAATTTCTTGTTGCATCTGAAAGAAGAAACTCGCCCGATTACCACGGTATGTGTATTTTTTCCCTAGGCCATTCTGGTTAAGCGTTTGGAGCAGCAGAATAGCGAAAAATTGTTTGCCTTCTCAACCATTTCTTGGCTTCAAACTCCCATATCTCGCGAACGGATTGACCAAACCCAGAAGTTCCTGCTGCGCCTGAAAGTAGAAACTCACCCGATTACAGCGGTATGTTTATTTTTTCCCTAGGGCATTCTGGTTAAGCGTTTGGCTCAGCAGAATTGCGAAAAATTTTTTGCCTTCTCAACCATTTCTTGGCTTCAAACTCCCATATTTCGCGAACGGATTGACCTAACGCAAAAATTCCTGTTGCGTCTGAAAGTAGAAACTCGCCCGATTACAACGGTATGTGTATTTTTTCCCTAGGCCATTCTGGTTAAGCGTTTGGAGCAGCAGAATTGCGAAAAATGTTTTGCCTTCTCAACCATTTCTTGGCTTCAAACTCCCATATCTCGCGAACGGATTGACCTAACCCAAAAATTCCTGTTGCATCTGAAAGTAGAAACTCGCCCGATTACAAGGGTATGTGTATTTCTTCCCTAGGCCATTCTGGTTAAGCGTTTGGAGCAGCAGAATTGCGAAAAATTTTTTGCCTCCTCAACCATTTCTTGGCTTCAAAGTCCCATATCTCGCGAACGGATTGACCAAACCCAAAAATTCCTGCTGCGTCTGAAAGTAGAAACTCGCCCGATTACAAGGATATGCGTATTTTTTCCCTAGGCCATTCTGGTTAAGCGTTTGGAGCAGCAGAATTGCGAAAAATGTTTTGCCTTCTCAACCATTTCTTGGCTTCAAACTCCCATATCTCGCGAACGGACTGACCCAACCCAAAAATTCCTATTGCATCTGAAAGTAGAAACTCGCCCGATTACAGCGGTATGTGTATTTTTTCCCTAGGCAATTCTGGTTAAGCGTTTGGAGCAGCAGAATTGCGAAAAATTTTTTGCCTTCTCAAACATTTCTTGGCTTCAAACTCCCATATCTCGCGAACGGATTGACCTAACCCAAAAATTCCTGTTGCATCTGAAAGTAGAAACTCGCCCGATTACAACGGTATGCGTATTTTTTCCCTAGGCCATTCTGGTTAAGCGTTTGGAGCAGCAGAATTGCGAAAAATGTTTTGCCTTCTCAACCATTTCTTGGCTTCAAACTCCCATATCTCGCGAACGGATTGACCTAACCCAAAAATTCCTGTTGGGTCTGAAAGTAGAAACTCGCCCGATTACAACGGTATGTGTATTTCTTCCCTAGGCCATTCTGGTTAAGCGTTTGGAGCAGCAGAATTGCGAAAAATTTTTTGCCTTCTCAACCATTTCTTGGCTTCAAACTCCCATATCTCGCGAACGGATTGACCAAACCCAGAAGTTCCTGCTGCGTCTGAAAGTAGAAACTCACCCGATTACAACGATATGCGTATTTTTTCCCTAGGCCATTCTGGTTAAGCGTTTGGAGCAGCAGAATTGCGAAAAATGTTTTGCCTTCTCAACCATTTCTTGGCTTCAAACTCCCATATCTCGCGAACGGATTGACCTAACCCAAAAATTCCTATTGCATCTGAAAGCAGAAACTCGCCCGATTACAGCGGTATGTGTATTTTTTCCCTAGGCAAATCTGGTTAAGCGTTTGGAGCAGCAGAATTGCGAAAAATTTTTTGCCTTCTCAACCATTTCTTGGCTTCAAACTCCCATATTTCGCGAACGGATTGACCTAACCCAAAAATTCCTGTTGCGTCTGAAAGTAGAAACTCGCCCGATTACAACGGTATGTGTATTTTTTCCCTAGGCCATTCTAGTTAAGCGTTTGGAGCAGCAGTAGTGCGCACAGTTTGTTGTCTTCTTTACCATTTCTTAGCTTCAAACTCCCATATCTCGCGAACGGATTGACCTAACCCAAAAACTCTGTTGCATCTCAAAGAAGAAACTCGCCCGATTACAACGGTATGTGTATTTTCTCCCTAGCCCATTCTGGTTAAGAGTTTGGAGCAGCAGAATAGCGAAAAATTGTTTGCATTCTCAACAATTTATTGGCTTCAAACTCCCATATCTCGCGAACGGATTGACCTAACCCAATAATTCCTGTTGCGTCTGAAAGTAGAAACTCGCCCGATTACAACGGTATGTGTATTTTTTCCCTAGGCCATTCTGGTTAAGCGTTTGGAGCAGCAGAATAGCGAAAAATTGTTTGCCTTCTCAACCATTTCTTGGCTTCAAACTCCCATATCTCGCGAACGGATTGACCTAACACAAAAATTCCTGTTGCGTCTGAAAGTAGAATCTCGCCCGATTACAACGGTATGTGTATTTTTTCCCTAGGCCATTCTGGTTAAGCGTTTGGAGCAGCAGAAGTGCGAAAAATTTGTTGTCTCCTTAACCATTTCTCAGCTTCAAACTCCCACATCTCGCGAACGGATTGACCTAACCCAAAAATTCCTATTGCATCTGAAAGTAGAAACTCGCCCGATTACAACGGTATATGTATTTTTTCCCTAGGCCATTCTGATTAAGCGTTTGGAGCAGCAGCATTGCGAAAAATTTTTTGCCTTCTCAACCATTTCTTGGCTTCAAACTCCCATATCTCGCGAACGGATTGACCAAACCCAGAAGTTCCTGCTGCGTCTGAAAGTAGAAACTCACCCGATTACAACGATATGCGTATTTTTTCCCTAGGCCATTCTGGTTAAGCGTTTGGAGCAGCAGAATTGCGAAAAATGTTTTGCCTTCTCAACCATTTCTTGGCTTCAAACTCCCATATCTCGCGAACGGATTGACCTAACCCAAAAATTCCTATTGCATCTGAAAGTAGAAACTCGCCCGATTACAACGGTATATGTATTTTTTCCCTAGGCCATTCTGATTAAGCGTTTGGAGCAGCAGCATTGCGAAAAATTTTTTGCCTTCTCAACCATTTCTTGGCTTCAAACTCCCATATCTCGCGAACGGATTGACCAAACCCAGAAGTTCCTGCTGCGTCTGAAAGTAGAAACTCACCCGATTACAACGATATGCGTATTTTTTCTCTAGGCCATTCTGGTTAAGCGTTTGGAGCAGCAGAATTGCGAAAAATGTTTTGCCTTCTCAACCATTTCTTGGCTTCAAACTCCCATATCTCGCGAACGGATTGACCTAACCCAAAAATTCCTATTGCATCTGAAAGTAGAAACTCGCCCGATTACAGCGGTATGTGTATTTTTTCCCTAGGCCATTCTAGTTAAGCGTTTGGAGCAGCAGTAGTGCGAACAGTTTGTTGTCTTCTTTACCATTTCTTAGCTTCAAACTCCCATATCTCGCGAACGGATTGACCTAACCCAAAAACTCTGTTGCATCTCAAAGAAGAAACTCGCCCGATTACAACGGTATGTGTATTTTCTCCCTAGCCCATTCTGGTTAAGAGTTTGGAGCAGCAGAATAGCGAAAAATTGTTTGCATTCTCAACAATTTATTGGCTTCAAACTCCCATATCTCGCGAACGGATTGACCTAACCCAATAATTCCTGTTGCGTCTGAAAGTAGAAACTCGCCCGATTACAACGGTATGTGTATTTTTTCCCTAGGCCATTCTGGTTAAGCGTTTGGAGCAGCAGAATAGCGAAAAATTGTTTGCCTTCTCAACCATTTCTTGGCTTCAAACTCCCATATCTCGCGAACGGATTGACCTAACACAAAAATTCCTGTTGCGTCTGAAAGTAGAATCTCGCCCGATTACAACGGTATGTGTATTTTTTCCCTAGGCCATTCTGGTTAAGCGTTTGGAACAGCAGAAGTGCGAAAAATTTGTTGTCTCCTTAACCATTTCTCAGCTTCAAACTCCCACATCTCGCGAACGGATTGACCTAACCCAAAAATTCCTATTGCATCTGAAAGTAGAAACTCGCCCGATTACAACGGTATATGTATTTTTTCCCTAGGCCATTCTGATTAAGCGTTTGGAGCAGCAGCATTGCGAAAAATTTTTTGCCTTCTCAACCATTTCTTGGCTTCAAACTCCCACATCTCGCGAACGGATTGACCAAACCCAGAAGTTCCTGCTGCGTCTGAAAGTAGAAACTCACCCGATTACAACGATATGCGTATTTTTTCCCTAGGCCATTCTGGTTAAGCGTTTGGAGCAGCAGAATTGCGAAAAATGTTTTGCCTTCTCAACCATTTCTTGGCTTCAAACTCCCATATCTCGCGAACGGATTGACCTAACCCAAAAATTCCTATTGCATCTGAAAGTAGAAACTCGCCCGATTACAACGGTATATGTATTTTTTCCCTAGGCCATTCTGATTAAGCGTTTGGAGCAGCAGCATTGCGAAAAATTTTTTGCCTTCTCAACCATTTCTTGGCTTCAAACTCCCATATCTCGCGAACGGATTGACCAAACCCAGAAGTTCCTGCTGCGTCTGAAAGTAGAAAATCACCCGATTACAACGATATGCGTATTTTTTCCCTAGGCCATTCTGGTTAAGCGTTTGGAGCAGCAGAATTCCGAAAAATGTTTTGCCTTCTCAACCATTTCTTGGCTTCAAACTCCCATATCTCGCGAACGGATTGACCTAACCCAAAAATTCCTATTGCATCTGAAAGTAGAAACTCGCCCGATTACAGCGGTATGTGTATTTTTTCCCTAGGCAATTCTGGTTAAGCGTTTGGAGCAGCAGAATTGCGAAAAATTTTTTGCCTTCTCAACCATTTCTTGGCTTCAAACTCCCATATCTCGCGAACGGATTGACCTAACCCAAAAATTCCTGTTGCATCTGAAAGTAGAAACTCGTCCGATTACAACGGTATGTGTATTTTTTCCCTAGGCCATTCTGGTTAAGCGTGTGGAGCAGCAGAATTGCGAAAAATTTTTTGCCTTCTCAACCATTTCTTGGCTTCAAACTCCCATATTTCGCGAACGGATTGACCTAACGCAAAAATTCCTGTTGCGTCTGAAAGTAGAAACTCGCCCGATTACAACGGTATGTGTATTTTTTCCCTAGGCCATTCTGGTTAAGCGTTTGGAGCAGCAGAATTGCGAAAAATTTGTTGTCTTCTTTACCATTTCTTGGCTTCAAACTCCCATATCTCGCGAACGGATTGACCTAACCCAAAATTTCTTGTTGCATCTGAAAGAAGAAACTCGCCCGATTACCACGGTATGTGTATTTTTTCCCTAGGCCATTCTGGTTAAGCGTTTGGAGCAGCAGAATAGCGAAAAATTGTTTGCCTTCTCAACCATTTCTTGGCTTCAAACTCCCATATCTCGCGAACGGATTGACCAAACCCAGAAGTTCCTGGTGCGCCTGAAAGTAGAAACTCACCCGATTACAGCGGTATGTTTATTTTTTCCCTGGGCAATTCTGGTTAAGCGTTAGGAGCAGCAGAATTGCGAAAAATTTTTTGCCTTCTCAACCATTTCTTGGCTTCAAACTCCCATATCTCGCGAACGGATTGACCTAACCGAAAATTCCTGTTGCATCTGAAAGTAGAAATTCGTCCGATTACAACGGTATGTGTATTTTTTCCCTAGCCCATTCTGGTTAAGCGTGTGGAGCAGCAGAATTGCGAAAAATTTTTTGCCTTCTCAACCATTTCTTGGCTTCAAACTCCCATATCTCGCGAACGGATTGACCTAACCCAAAAATTCTTGTTGCATCTGAAAGAAGAAACTCGCCCGATTACAACGGTATGTGTATTTTTTCCCTAGGCCATTCTGTTTAAGCGTTTGGAGCAGCAGAATAGCGAAAAATTGTTTGCCTTCTCAACCATTTCTTGGCTTCAAACTCCCATATCTCGCGAACGGATTGACCTAACCCAAAAATTCCTGTTGGGTCTGAAAGTAGAAACTCGCCCGATTACAACGGTATGTGTATTTCTTCCCTAGGCCATTCTGGTTAAGCGTTTGGAGCAGCAGAATTGCGAAAAATTTTTTGCCTTCTCAACCATTTCTTGGCTTCAAACTCCCATATCTCGCGAACGGATTGACCAAACCCAGAAGTTCCTGCTGCGTCTGAAAGTAGAAACTCACCCGATTACAACGATATGCGTATTTTTTCCCTAGGCCATTCTGGTTAAGCGTTTGGAGCAGCAGAATTGCGAAAAATGTTTTGCCTTCTCAACCATTTCTTGGCTTCAAACTCCCATATCTCGCGAACGGATTGACCTAACCCAAAAATTCCTATTGCATCTGAAAGCAGAAGCTCGCCCGATTACAGCGGTATGTGTATTTTTTCCCTAGGCAAATCTGGTTAAGCGTTTGGAGCAGCAGAATTGCGAAAAATTTTTTGCCTTCTCAACCATTTCTTGGTTTCAAACTCCCATATCTCGGGAACGGATTGACCTAACCCAAAAATTCCTGTTGCATCGGAAAGTAGAAACTCGCCCGATTACAATGGTATGTGTATTTTTTCCCTAGGCCATTCTGGTTAAGCGTGTGGAGCAGCAGAATTGCGAAAAATTTTTTGCCTTCTCAAACATTTCTTGGCTTCAAACTCCCATATCTCGCGAACGGATTGACCTAACCCAAAAATTCCTGTTGCGCCTGAAAGTAGAAACTCGCCCGATTACAACGGTATGTGTATTTTTTCCCTAGGCCATTCTGGTTAAGCGTTTGGAGCAGCAGAATAGCGAAAAATTGTTTGCCTTCTCAACCATTTCTTGGCTTCAAACTCCCATATCTCGCGAACGGATTGACCTAACCCAAAAATTCCTGTTGGTTCTGAAAGTAGAAACTCGCCCGATTACAACGGTATGTGTATTTCCTCCCTAGGCCATTCTGGTTAAGCGTTTGGAGCAGCAGAATTGCGAAAAATTTTTTGCCTTCTCAACCATTTCTTGACTTCAAACTCCCATATCTCGCGAACGGATTGATCAAACCCAGAAGTTCCTGCTGCGTCTGAAAGTAGAAACTCACCCGATTACAACGATATGCGTATTTTTTCCCTAGGCCATTCTGGTTAAGCGTTTGGCTCAGCAGAATTGCGAAAAATTGTATGCCTTCTCAACCATTTCTTGGCTTCAAACTCCCATATCTCGCGAACGGATAGACCTAACCCAAAATTTCTTGTTGCATCTGAAAGAAGAAACTCGCCCGATTACCACGGTATGTGTATTTTTTCCCTAGGCCATTCTGGTTAAGCGTTTGGAGCAGCAGAATAGCGAAAAATTGTTTGCCTTCTCAACCATTTCTTGGCTTCAAACTCCCATATCTCGCGAACGGATTGACCAAACCCAGAAGTTCCTGCTGCGCCTGAAAGTAGAAACTCACCCGATTACAGCGGTATGTTTATTTTTTCCCTAGGGCATTCTGGTTAAGCGTTTGGCTCAGCAGAATTGCGAAAAATTTTTTGCCTTCTCAACCATTTCTTGGCTTCAAACTCCCATATCTCGCGAACGGATAGACCTAACCCAAAAATTCCTGTTGCGTGTGAAAGTAGAAACTCGCCCGATTACAACGATATGCGTATTTTTTCCCTAGGCCATTCTGGTTAAGCGTTTGGAGCAGCAGAATTGCGAAAAATGTTTTGCCTTCTCAACCATTTCTTGGCTTCAAACTCCCATATCTCGCGAACGGATTGACCTAACCCAAAAATTCCTGTTGCATCTGAAAGTAGAAACTCGCCCGATTACAACGGTATGTGTATTTTTTCCCTAGGCCATTCTGGTTAAGCGTTTGGAGCAGCAGAATTGCGAAAAATTTTTTGCCTTCTCAACCATTTCTTGGCTTCAAAGTCCCATATCTCGCGAACGGATTGACCAAACCCAAAAATTCCTGCTGCGTCTGAAAGTAGAAACTCGCCCGATTACAAGGATATGCGTATTTTTTCCCTAGGCCATTCTGGTTAAGCGTTTGGAGCAGCAGAATTGCGAAAAATGTTTTGCCTTCTCAACCATTTCTTGGCTTCAAACTCCCATATCTCGCGAACGGACTGACCCAACCCAAAAATTCCTATTGCATCTGAAAGTAGAAACTCGCCCGATTACAGCGGTATGTGTATTTTTTCCCTAGGCAATTCTGGTTAAGCGTTTGGAGCAGCAGAATTGCGAAAAATTTTTTGCCTTCTCAAACATTTCTTGGCTTCAAACTCCCATATCTCGCGAACGGATTGACCTAACCCAAAAATTCCTGTTGCATCTGAAAGTAGAAACTCGCCCGATTACAACGGTATGCGTATTTTTTCCCTAGGCCATTCTGGTTAAGCGTTTGGAGCAGCAGAATTGCGAAAAATGTTTTGCCTTCTCAACCATTTCTTGGCTTCAAACTCCCATATCTCGCGAACGGATTGACCTAACCCAAAAATTCCTACTGCATCTGAAAGTAGAAACTCGCCCGATTACAGCGGTATGTGTATTTTTCCCCTAGGCAATTCTGGTTAAGCGTTTGGAGCAGCAGAATTGCGAAAAATTTGTTGGCTTCTCAACCATTTCTTGGCTTCAAACTCCCATATCTCGCGAACGGATTGACCAAACCCAAAAATTCCTATTGCATCTGAAAGTAGAAACTAGCCCGATTACAACGGTATGTTCATTTTTTCCCTAGGGCATTCTGGTTAAGCGTTTGGATCAGCAGAATTGCGAAAAATTGTATGCCTTCTCAACCATTTCTTGGCTTCAAACTCCCATATCTCGCGAACGGATAGACCTAACCCAAAAATTCCTGTTGCGTGTGAAAGTAGAAACTCTCCCGATTACAACGGTATGTGTATTTTTTCCCTAGCCCATTCTGGTTAAGCGTTTGGCGCAGCAGAATTGCGAAATATTTGTTGTCTTCTCAACCATTTCTTAGCTTCAAAGTCCCATATCTCGCGAACGGATTGACCAAACCCAAAAATTCCTGCTGCGTCTGAAAGTAGAAACTCGCCCGATTACAAGGATATGCGTATTTTTTCCCTAGGCCATTCTGGTTAAGCGTTTGGAGCAGCAGAATAACGAAAAATTGTTTGCCTTCTCAACCATTTCTTGGCTTCAAACTCCCATATCTCGCGAACGGATTGACCAAACCCAGAAGTTCCTGCTGCGCCTGAAAGTAGAAACTCACCCGATTACAGCGGTATGTGTATTTTTTCCCTGGGCAATTCTGGTTAAGCGTTTGGAGCAGCAGTAGTGCGAAAAATTTGTTGTTTTCTTTACCATTTCTTAGCTTCAAACTCCCATATCTCGCGAACGGATTGACCTAACCCAAAAATTCTTGTTGCATCTGAAAGAAGAAACTCGCCCGATTACAACGGTATGTGTATTTTTTCCCTAGGCCATTCTGATTAAGCGTTTGGAGCAGCAGAATAGCGAAAAATTGTTTGCCTTCTCAACCATTTCTTGGCTTCAAACTCCCATATCTCGCGAACGGATTGACCAAACCCAGAAGTTCCTGCTGCGTCTGAAAGTAGAAACTCACCCGATTACAACGATATGCGTATTTTTTCCCTAGGCCATTCTGGTTAAGCGTTTGGAGCAGCAGAATTGCGAAAAATGTTTTGCCTTCTCAACCATTTCTTGGCTTCAAACTCCCATATCTCGCGAACGGATTGACCTAACCCAAAAATTCCTATTGCATCTGAAAGCAGAAACTCGCCCGATTACAGCGGTATGTGTATTTTTTCCCTAGGCAAATCTGGTTAAGCGTTTGGAGCAGCAGAATTGCGACAAATTTTTTGCCTTCTCAACCATTTCTTGGCTTCAAACTCCCATATCTCGGGAACGGATTGACCTAACCCAAAAATTCCTGTTGCATCGGAAAGTAGAAACTCGCCCGATTACAATGGTATGTGTATTTTTTCCCTATGCCATTCTGGTTAAGCGTGTGGAGCAGCAGAATTGCGAAAAATTTTTTGCCTTCTCAACCATTTCTTGGCTTCAAACTCCCATATCTCGCGAACGGATTGACCTAACCCAAAAATTCCTGTTGCGTCTGAAAGTAGAAACTCGCCCGATTACAACGGTATGTGTATTTTTTCCCTAGGCCATTCTGGTTAAGCGTTTGGAGCAGCAGTAGTGCGAAAAATTTGTTGTCTTCTTTACCATTTCTTAGCTTCAAACTCCCATATCTCGCGAACGGATTGACCTAACCCAAAAATTCTTGTTGCATCTGAAAGAAGAAACTCGCCCGATTACAACGGTATGTGTATTTTTTCCCTAGGCCATTCTGATTAAGCGTTTGGAGCAGCAGAATAGCGAAAAATTGTTTGCCTTCTCAACCATTTCTTGGCTTCAAACTCCCATATCTCGCGAACGGATTGACCTAACCCAAAAATTCCTGTTGCATCTGAAAGTAGAAACTCGTCCGATTACAACGGTATGTGTATTTTTTCCCTAGCCCATTCTGGTTAAGCGTGTGGAGCAGCAGAATTGCGAAAAATTTTTTGCCTTCTCAACCATTTCTTGGCTTCAAACTCCCATATCTCGCGAACGGATTGACATAACCCAAAAATTCCTGTTGCGTCTGAAAGTAGAATCTCGCCCGATTACAACGGTATGTGTATTTTTTCCCTAGGCCATTCTGGTTAAGCGTTTGGAGCAGCAGTATTGCGAAAAATTTGTTGTCTTCTTTACCATTTCTTGGCTTCAAACTCCCATATCTCGCGAACGGATTGACCTAACCCAAAAATTCCTGCTGCGTCTGAAAGTAGAAACTCACCCGATTACAACGATATGCGTATTTTTTCCCTAGGCCATTCTGGATAAGCGTTTGGAGCAGCAGAATTGCGAAAAATGTTTTGCCTTCTCAACCATTTCTTGGCTTCAAACTCCCATATCTCGCGAACGGATTGACCTAACCCAAAAATTCCTATTGCATCTGAAAGTAGAAACTCGCCCGATTACAGCGGTATGTGTATTTTTTCCCTAGGCAATTCTGGTTAAGCGTTAGGAGCAGCAGAATTGCGAAAAATTTTTTGCCTTCTCAACCATTTCTTGGCTTCAAACTCCCATATCTCGCGAACGGATTGACCTAACCCAAAAATTCCTGTTGCATCTGAAAGTAGAAACTCGTCCGATTACAACGGTATGTGTATTTTTTCCCTAGCCCATTCTGGTTAAGCGTGTGGAGCAGCAGAATTGCGAAAAATTTTTTGCCTTCTCAACCATTTCTTGGCTTCAAACTCCCATATCTCGCGAACGGATTGACCTAACCCAAAAATTCCTATTGCGTCTGAAAGTAGAAACTCGCCCGATTACAACGGAATGTGTATTTTTTCCCTAGGCCATTCTGGTTAAGCGTTTGGAGCAGCAGTAGTGCGAAAAATTTGTTGTCTTCTTTACCATTTCTTAGCTTCAAACTCCCATATCTCGCGAACGGATTGACCTAACCCAAAAATTCCTGTTGGGTCTGAAAGTAGAAACTCGCCCGATTACAACGGTATGTGTATTTCTTCCCTAGGCCATTCTGGTTAAGCGTTTGGAGCAGCAGAATTGCGAAAAACTTTTTGCCTTCTCAACCATTTCTTGGCTTCAAACTCCCATATATCGCGAACGGATTGACCAAACCCAGAAGTTCCTGCTGCGTCTGAAAGTAGAAACTCACCCGATTACAACGATATGCGAATTTTTTCCCTAGGCCAGTCTGGTTAAGCGTTTGGAGCAGCAGAATTGCGAAAAACTTTTTGCCTTCTCAACCATTTCTTAGCTTCAAACTCCCATATCTCGCGAACGGATTGACCAAACCCAGAAGTTCCTGCTGCGTCTGAAAGTAGAAACTCGCCCGATTACATCGGTATGTGTAGTTTTTCCCTAGGCCATTCTGGTTAAGCGTTAGGAGCAGCAGAATTGCGAAAAACTTTTTGCCTTCTCAACCATTTCTTGGCTTCAAACTCCCATATCTCGCGAACGGATTGATCAAACCCAGAAGTTCCTGCTGCGTCTGAAAGTAGAAACTCACCCGATTACAACGATATGCGTATTTTTTCCCTAGGCCATTCTGGTTAAGCGTTTGGAGCAGCAGAATTGCGAAAAATGTTTTGCCTTCTCAACCATTTCTTGGCTTCAAACTCCCATATCTCGCGAACGGATTGACCTAACCCAAAAATTCCTATTGCATCTGAAAGTAGAAACTCGCCCGATTACAGCGGTACGTGTATTTTTTCCCTAGGCAATTCTGGTTAAGCGTTAGGAGCAGCAGAATTGCGAAAAATTTTTTGCCTTCTCAACCATTTCTTGGCTTCAAACTCCCATATCTCGCGAACGGATTGACCTAACCCAAAAATTCCAGTTGCATCTGAAAGTAGAAACTCGCCCGATTAAAACGGTATGTGTATTTTTTCCCTAGGCCCATCTGGTTAAGCGTTAGGAGCAGCAGAAGTGCGAAAAAGTTGTTGTCTTCTCAACCATTTCTTAGCTTCAAACTCCCATATCTCGCGAACGGATTGACCAAACCCAGAAGTTCCTGCTGCGTCTGAAAGTAGAAACTCGCCCGATTACAACGATATGTGTATTTTTTCCCTAGGCCATTCTGGTTAAGCGTTAGGAGCAGCAGAATTGCGAAAAATTTTTTGCCTTCTCAACCATTTCTTGGCTTCAAACTCCCATATCTCGCGAACGGATTGATCAAACCCAGATGTTCCTGCTGCGTCTGAAAGTAGAAACTCACCCGATTACAACGATATGCGTATTTTTTCCCTAGGCCGTTCTGGTTAAGCGTTTGGAGCAGCAGAATTGCGAAAAATGTTTTGCCTTCTCAACCATTTCTTGGCTTCAAACTCCCATATCTCGCGAACGGATTGACCTAACCCAAAAATTCCTATTGCATCTGAAAGTAGAAACTCGCCCGATTACAGCGGTATGTGTATTTTTTCCCTAGGCAATTCTGGTTAAGCGTTAGGAGCAGCAGAATTGCGAAAAATTTTTTGCCTTCTCAACCATTTCTTGGCTTCAAACTCCCATATCTCGCGAACGGATTGACCTAACCCAAAAATTCCTGTTGCATCTGAAAGTAGAAACTCGTCCGATTACAACGGTATGTGTATTTTTTCCCTAGCCCATTCTGGTTAAGCGTGTGGAGCAGCAGAATTGCGAAAAATTT
The DNA here is from genome assembly GCF_051014685.1 of Ptiloglossa arizonensis. Lineage (NCBI taxonomy): Eukaryota > Metazoa > Arthropoda > Insecta > Hymenoptera > Colletidae > Ptiloglossa > Ptiloglossa arizonensis. The sequence goes on along the minus strand of NW_027478687.1, from coordinate 113,483 downwards.
TTTGCCTTCTCAACCATTTCTTGGCTTCAAAGTCCCATATCTCGCGAACGGATTGACCTAACCCAAAAATTCCTGTTGCGTCTGAAAGTAGAAACTCGCCCGATTACAACGCTATGTGTATTTTTTCCCTAGGCCATTCTGGTTAAGCGTTTGGAGCAGCAGTAGTGCGAAAAATTTGTTGTCTTCTTTACCATTTCTTAGCTTCAAACTCCCATATCTCGCGAACGGATTGACCTAACCCAAAAATTCTTGTTGCATCTGAAAGAAGAAACTCGTCCGATTACAACGGTATGTGTATTTTTTCCCTAGGCAATTCTGGTTAAGCGTTAGGAGCAGCAGAAGTGCGAAAAATTTGTTGTCTTCTCAAACATTTCTTAGCTTCAAACTCCCATATCTCGGGAACGGATTGACCTAACCCAAAAATTCCTGTTGCATCTGAAAGTAGAAACGCGCCCGATTACAACGGTATGTGTATTTTTTCCCTAGGCCCTTCTGGTTAAGCGTTAGGAGCAGCAGAATTGCGAAAAAGTTGTTGTCTTCTCAACCATTTCTTAGCTTCAAACTCCCATATCTCGCGAACGGATTGACCAAACCCAGAAGTTCCTGCTGCGTCTGAAAGTAGAAACTCGCCCGATTACAACGATATGCGTATTTTTTCCCTAGCCCATTCTGGTTAAGCGTGTGGAGCAGCAGAATTGCGAAAAATTTTTTGCCTTCTCAACCATTTCTTGGCTTCAAAGTCCCATATCTCGCGAACGGATTGACCTAACCCAAAAATTCCTGTTGCGTCTGAAAGTAGAAACTCGCCCGATTACAACGCTATGTGTATTTTTTCCCTAGGCCATTCTGGTTAAGCGTTTGGAGCAGCAGTAGTGCGAAAAATTTGTTGTCTTCTTTACCATTTCTTAGCTTCAAACTCCCATATCTCGCGAACGGATTGACCTAACCCAAAAATTCTTGTTGCATCTGAAAGAAGAAACTCGTCCGATTACAACGGTATGTGTATTTTTTCCCTAGGCAATTCTGGTTAAGCGTTAGGAGCAGCAGAAGTGCGAAAAATTTGTTGTCTTCTCAAACATTTCTTAGCTTCAAACTCCCATATCTCGGGAACGGATTGACCTAACCCAAAAATTCCTGTTCCATCTGAAAGTAGAAACGCGCCCGATTACAACGGTATGTGTATTTTTTCCCTAGGCCCTTCTGGTTAAGCGTTAGGAGCAGCAGAAGTGCGAAAAAGTTGTTGTCTTCTCAACCATTTCTTAGCTTCAAACTCCCATATCTCGCGAACGGATTGACCAAACCCAGAAGTTCCTGCTGCGTCTGAAAGTAGAAACTCGCCCGATTACAACGATATGCGTATTTTTTCCCTAGCCCATTCTGGTTAAGCGTGTGGAGCAGCAGAATTGCGAAAAATTTTTTGCCTTCTCAACCATTTCTTGGCTTCAAAGTCCCATATCGCGCGAACGGATTGACCTAACCCAAAAATTCCTGTTGCGTCTGAAAGTAGAAACTCGCCCGATTACAACGCTATGTGTATTTTTTCCCTAGGCCATTCTGGTTAAGCGTTTGGAGCAGCAGTAGTGCGAAAAATTTGTTGTCTTCTTTACCATTTCTTAGCTTCAAACTCCCATATCTCGCGAACGGATTGACCTAACCCAAAAATTCTTGTTGCATCTGAAAGAAGAAACTCGTCCGATTACAACGGTATGTGTATTTTTTCCCTAGGCAATTCTGATTAAGCGTTAGGAGCAGCAGAAGTGCGAAAAATTTGTTGTCTTCTCAAACATTTCTTAGCTTCAAACTCCCATATCTCGGGAACGGATTGACCTAACTCAAAAATTCCTGTTGCATCTGAAAGTAGAAACGCGCCCGATTACAACGGTATGTGTATTTTTTCCCTAGGCCCTTCTGGTTAAGCGTTAGGAGCAGCAGAAGTGCGAAAAAGTTGTTGTCTTCTCAACCATTTCTTAGCTTCAAACTCCCATATCTCGCGAACGGATTGACCAAACCCAGAAGTTCCTGCTGCGTCTGAAAGTAGAAACTCGCCCGATTACAACGATATGCGTATTTTTTCCCTAGGCCATTCTGGTTAAGCGTTTGGAGCAGCAGAATAGCGAAAAATTGTTTGCCTTCTCAACCATTTCTTGGCTTCAAACTCCCATATCTCGCGAACGGATTGACCTAACCCAAAACTTCCTGCTGGGTCTGAAAGTAGACACTCGCCCGATTACAACGGTATGTGTATTTCTTCCCTAGGCCATTCTGGTTAAGCGTTTGGAGCAGCAGAATTGCGAAAAACTTTTTGCCTTCTCAACCATTTCTTGGCTTCAAACTCCCATATCTCGCGAACGGATTGATCAAACCCAGAAGTTCCTGCTGCGTCTGAAAGTAGAAACTCACCCGATTACAACGATATGCGTATTTTTTCCCTAGGCCATTCTGGTTAAGCGTTTGGAGCAGCAGAATTGCGAAAAATGTTTTGCCTTCTCAACCATTTCTTGGCTTCAAACTCCCATATCTCGCGAACGGATTGACCTAACCCAAAAATTCCTATTGCATCTGAAAGTAGAAACTCGCCCGATTACAGCGGTATGTGTATTTTTTCCCTAGGCAATTCTGGTTAAGCGTTAGGAGCAGCAGAATTGCGAAAAATTTTTTGCCTTCTCAACCATTTCTTGGCTTCAAACTCCCATATCTCGCGAACGGATTGACCTAACCCAAAAATTCCTGTTGCATCTGAAAGTAGAAACTCGTCCGATTACAACGGTATGTGTATTTTTTCCCTAGCCCATTCTGGTTAAGCGTGTGGAGCAGCAGAATTGCGAAAAATTTTTTGCCTTCTCAACCATTTCTTGGCTTCAAACTCCCATATCTCGCGAACGGATTGACCTAACCCAAAAATTCCTGTTGCGTCTGAAAGTAGAAACTCGCCCGATTACAACGGTATGTGTATTTTTTCCCTAGGCCATTCTGGTTAAGCGTTTGGAGCAGCAGTAGTGCGAAAAATTTGTTGTCTTCTTTACCATTTCTTAGCTTCAAACTCCCATATCTCGCGAACGGATTGACCTAACCCAAAAATTCCTGTTGGTTCTGAAAGTAGAAACTCGCCCGATTACAACGGTATGTGTATTTCTTCCCTAGGCCATTCTGGTTAAGCGTTTGGAGCAGCAGAATTGCGAAAAACTTTTTGCCTTCTCAACCATTTCTTGGCTTCAAACTCCCATATCTCGCGAACGGATTGACCAAACCCAGAAGTTCCTGCTGCGTCTGAAAGTAGAAACTCACCCGATTACAACGATATGCGAATTTTTTCCCTAGGCCATTCTGGTTAAGCGTTTGGAGCAGCAGAATTGCGAAAAACTTTTTGCCTTCTCAACCATTTCTTAGCTTCAAACTCCCATATCTCGCGAACGGATTGACCAAACCCAGAAGTTCCTGCTGCGTCTGAAAGTAGAAACTCGCCCGATTACATCGGTATGTGTAGTTTTTCCCTAGGCCATTCTGATTAAGCGTTAGGAGCAGCAGAAGTGCGAAAAATTTGTTGTCTTCTCAATCATTTCTTAGCTTCAAACTCCCATATCTCGCGAACGGATTGACCTAACACAAAAATTCCTGTTGCATCTGAAAGTAGAAACTCGCCCGATTACAACGGTATGTGTATTTTTTCCCTAGGCAATTCTGATTAAGCGTTAGGAGCAGCAGAAGTGCGAAAAATTTGTTGTCTTCTCAAACATTTCTTAGCTTCAAACTCCCATATCTCGGGAACGGATTGACCTAACTCAAAAATTCCTGTTGCATCTGAAAGTAGAAACGCGCCCGATTACAACGGTATGTGTATTTTTTCCCTAGGCCCTTCTGGTTAAGCGTTAGGAGCAGCAGAAGTGCGAAAAAGTTGTTGTCTTCTCAACCATTTCTTAGCTTCAAACTCCCATATCTCGCGAACGGATTGACCAAACCCAGAAGTTCCTGCTGCGTCTGAAAGTAGAAACTCGCCCGATTACAACGATATGCGTATTTTTTCCCTAGGCCATTCTGGTTAAGCGTTTGGAGCAGCAGAATAGCGAAAAATTGTTTGCCTTCTCAACCATTTCTTGGCTTCAAACTCCCATATCTCGCGAACGGATTGACCTAACCCAAAACTTCCTGCTGGGTCTGAAAGTAGACACTCGCCCGATTACAACGGTATGTGTATTTCTTCCCTAGGCCATTCTGGTTAAGCGTTTGGAGCAGCAGAATTGCGAAAAACTTTTTGCCTTCTCAACCATTTCTTGGCTTCAAACTCCCATATCTCGCGAACGGATTGATCAAACCCAGAAGTTCCTGCTGCGTCTGAAAGTAGAAACTCACCCGATTACAACGATATGCGTATTTTTTCCCTAGGCCATTCTGGTTAAGCGTTTGGAGCAGCAGAATTGCGAAAAATGTTTTGCCTTCTCAACCATTTCTTGGCTTCAAACTCCCATATCTCGCGAACGGATTGACCTAACCCAAAAATTCCTATTGCATCTGAAAGTAGAAACTCGCCCGATTACAGCGGTATGTGTATTTTTTCCCTAGGCAATTCTGGTTAAGCGTTAGGAGCAGCAGAATTGCGAAAAATTTTTTGCCTTCTCAACCATTTCTTGGCTTCAAACTCCCATATCTCGCGAACGGATTGACCTAACCCAAAAATTCCTGTTGCATCTGAAAGTAGAAACTCGTCCGATTACAACGGTATGTGTATTTTTTCCCTAGCCCATTCTGGTTAAGCGTGTGGAGCAGCAGAATTGCGAAAAATTTTTTGCCTTCTCAACCATTTCTTGGCTTCAAACTCCCATATCTCGCGAACGGATTGACCTAACCCAAAAATTCCTGTTGCGTCTGAAAGTAGAAACTCGCCCGATTACAACGGTATGTGTATTTTTTCCCTAGGCCATTCTGGTTAAGCGTTTGGAGCAGCAGTAGTGCGAAAAATTTGTTGTCTTCTTTACCATTTCTTAGCTTCAAACTCCCATATCTCGCGAACGGATTGACCTAACCCAAAAATTCCTGTTGGGTCTGAAAGTAGAAACTCGCCCGATTACAACGGTATGTGTATTTCTTCCCTAGGCCATTCTGGTTAAGCGTTTGGAGCAGCAGAATTGCGAAAAACTTTTTGCCTTCTCAACCATTTCTTGGCTTCAAACTCCCATATCTCGCGAACGGATTGACCAAACCCAGAAGTTCCTGCTGCGTCTGAAAGTAGAAACTCACCCGATTACAACGATATGCGAATTTTTTCCCTAGGCCATTCTGGTTAAGCGTTTGGAGCAGCAGAATTGCGAAAAACTTTTTGCCTTCTCAACCATTTCTTAGCTTCAAACTCCCATATCTCGCGAACGGATTGACCAAACCCAGAAGTTCCTGCTGCGTCTGAAAGTAGAAACTCGCCCGATTACATCGGTATGTGCATTTTTTCCCTAGGCCATTCTGGTTAAGCGTTAGGAGCTGCAGAAGTGCGAAAAATTTGTTGTCTTCTCAATCATTTCTTAGCTTCAAACTCCCATATCTCGCGAACGCATTGACCTAACACAAAAATTCCTGTTGCATCTGAAAGTAGAAACTCGCCCGATTACAACGGTATGTGTATTTTTTCCCTAGGCCATTCTGGTTAAGCGTTAGAAGCAGCAGAATTGCGAAAAATGTTTGCCTTCTCAACCATTTCTTGGCTTCAAACTCCCATATCTCGCGAACGGATTGACCTAACCCAAAAATTCTTATTGCATCTGAAAGTAGAAACTCGCCCGATTACAACGGTACGTGTATTTTTCCCTTAGGCCATTCTGGTTAAGCGATTGGAGCAGCAGAAGTGCGAAAAATTTGTTGTCTTCTCAAACATTTCTTAGCTTCAAACTCCCATATCTCGGGAACGGATTGACCTAACCCAAAAATTCCTGTTGCATCTGAAAGCAGAAACTCGCCCGATTACAACGGTATGTGTATTTTTTCCCTAGGCCCTTCTGGTTAAGCGTTAGGAGCAGCAGAAGTGCGAAAAAGTTGTTGTCTTCTCAACCATTTCTTAGCTTCAAACTCCCATATCTCGCGAACGGATTGACCAAACCCAGAAGTTCCTGCTGCGTCTGAAAGTAGAAACTCGCCCGATTACAACGATATGTGTATTTTTTCCCTAGGCCATTCTGGTTAAGCGTTAGGAGCAGCAGAATTGCGAAAAATTTTTTGCCTTCTCAACCATTTCTTGGCTTCAAACTCCCATATCTCGCGAACGGATTGATCAAACCCAGAAGTTCCTGCTGCGTCTGAAAGTAGAAACTCACCCGATTACAACGATATGCGTATTTTTTCCCTAGGCCATTCTGGTTAAGCGTTTGGAGCAGCAGAATTGCGAAAAATGTTTTGCCTTCTCAACCATTTCTTGGCTTCAAACTCCCATATCTCGCGAACGGATTGACCTATCCCAAAAATTCCTATTGCATCTGAAAGTAGAAACTCGCCCGATTACAGCGGTATGTGTATTTTTTCCCTAGGCAATTCTGGTTAGGCGTTAGGAGCAGCAGAATTGCGAAAAATTTTTTGCCTTCTCAACCATTTCTTGGCTTCAAACTCCCATATCTCGCGAACGGATTGACCTAACCCAAAAATTCCTGTTGCATCTGAAAGTAGAAACTCGCCCGATTAAAACGGTATGTGTATTTTTTCCCTAGGCCCATCTGGTTAAGCGTTAGGAGCAGCAGAAGTGCGAAAAAGTTGTTGTCTTCTCAACCATTTCTTAGCTTCAAACTCCCATATCTCGCGAACGGATTGACCAAACCCAGAAGTTCCTGCTGCGTCTGAAAGTAGAAACTCGCCCGATTACAACGATATGTGTATTTTTTCCCTAGGCCATTCTGGTTAAGCGTTTGGAGCAGCAGAATTGCGAAAAACTTTTTGCCTTCTCAACCATTTCTTAGCTTCAAACTCCCATATCTCGCGAACGGATTGACCAAACCCAGAAGTTCCTGCTGCGTCTGAAAGTAGAAACTCGCCCGATTACATCGGTATGTGTAGTTTTTCCCTAGGCCATTCTGATTAAGCGTTAGGAGCAGCAGAAGTGCGAAAAATTTGTTGTCTTCTCAATCATTTCTTAGCTTCAAACTCCCATATCTCGCGAACGGATTGACCTAACACAAAAATTCCTGTTGCATCTGAAAGTAGAAACTCGCCCGATTACAACGGTATGTGCATTTTTTCCCTAGGCCATTCTGGTTAGGCGTTAGGAGCAGCAGAATTGCGAAAAATTTTTTGCCTTCTCAACCATTTCTTGGCTTCAAACTCCCATATCTCGCGAACGGATTGACCTAACCCAAAAATTCCTGTTGCATCTGAAAGTAGAAACTCGCCCGATTAAAACGGTATGTGTATTTTTTCCCTAGGCCCATCTGGTTAAGCGTTTGGAGCAGCAGAATTGCGAAAAACTTTTTGCCTTCTCAACCATTTCTTAGCTTCAAACTCCCATATCTCGCGAACGGATTGACCAAACCCAAAAATTCCTGCTGCGTCTGAAAGTAGAAACTCGCCCGATTACATCGGTATGTGTAGTTTTTCCCTAGGCCATTCTGATTAAGCGTTAGGAGCAGCAGAAGTGCGAAAAATTTGTTGTCTTCTCAATCATTTCTTAGCTTCAAACTCCCATATCTCGCGAACGGATTGACCTAACACAAAAATTCCTGTTGCATCTGAAAGTAGAAACTCGCCCGATTACAACGGTATGTGTATTTTTTCCCTAGGCCATTCTGGTTAAGCGTTAGAAGCAGCAGAATTGCGAAAAATGTTTGCCTTCTCAACCATTTCTTGGCTTCAAACTCCCATATCTCGCGAACGGATTGACCTAACCCAAAAATTCTTATTGCATCTGAAAGTAGAAACTCGCCCGATTACAACGGTACGTGTATTTTTCCCTTAGGCCATTCTGGTTAAGCGATTGGAGCAGCAGAAGTGCGAAAAATTTGTTGTCTTCTCAAACATTTCTTAGCTTCAAACTCCCATATCTCGGGAACGGATTGACCTAACCCAAAAATTCCTGTTGCATCTGAAAGCAGAAACTCGCCCGATTACAACGGTATGTGTATTTTTTCCCTAGGCCCTTCTGGTTAAGCGTTAGGAGCAGCAGAAGTGCGAAAAAGTTGTTGTCTTCTCAACCATTTCTTAGCTTCAAACTCCCATATCTCGCGAACGGATTGACCAAACCCAGAAGTTCCTGCTGCGTCTGAAAGTAGAAACTCGCCCGATTACAACGATATGTGTATTTTTTCCCTAGGCCATTCTGGTTAAGCGTTAGGAGCAGCAGAATTGCGAAAAATTTTTTGCCTTCTCAACCATTTCTTGGCTTCAAACTCCCATATCTCGCGAACGGATTGATCAAACCCAGAAGTTCCTGCTGCGTCTGAAAGTAGAAACTCACCCGATTACAACGATATGCGTATTTTTTCCCTAGGCCATTCTGGTTAAGCGTTTGGAGCAGCAGAATTGCGAAAAATGTTTTGCCTTCTCAACCATTTCTTGGCTTCAAACTCCCATATCTCGCGAACGGATTGACCTATCCCAAAAATTCCTATTGCATCTGAAAGTAGAAACTCGCCCGATTACAGCGGTATGTGTATTTTTTCCCTAGGCAATTCTGGTTAGGCGTTAGGAGCAGCAGAATTGCGAAAAATTTTTTGCCTTCTCAACCATTTCTTGGCTTCAAACTCCCATATCTCGCGAACGGATTGACCTAACCCAAAAATTCCTGTTGCATCTGAAAGTAGAAACTCGCCCGATTAAAACGGTATGTGTATTTTTTCCCTAGGCCCATCTGGTTAAGCGTTAGGAGCAGCAGAAGTGCGAAAAAGTTGTTGTCTTCTCAACCATTTCTTAGCTTCAAACTCCCATATCTCGCGAACGGATTGACCAAACCCAGAAGTTCCTGCTGCGTCTGAAAGTAGAAACTCGCCCGATTACAACGATATGTGTATTTTTTCCCTAGGCCATTCTGGTTAAGCGTTAGGAGCAGCAGAATTGCGAAAAATTTTTTGCCTTCTCAACCATTTCTTGGCTTCAAACTCCCATATCTCGCGAACGGATTGATCAAACCCAGATGTTCCTGCTGCGTCTGAAAGTAGAAACTCACCCGATTACAACGATATGCGTATTTTTTCCCTAGGCCGTTCTGGTTAAGCGTTTGGAGCAGCAGAATTGCGAAAAATGTTTTGCCTTCTCAACCATTTCTTGGCTTCAAACTCCCATATCTCGCGAACGGATTGACCTAACCCAAAAATTCCTATTGCATCTGAAAGTAGAAACTCGCCCGATTACAGCGGTATGTGTATTTTTTCCCTAGGCAATTCTGGTTAAGCGTTAGGAGCAGCAGAATTGCGAAAAATTTTTTGCCTTCTCAACCATTTCTTGGCTTCAAACTCCCATATCTCGCGAACGGATTGACCTAACCCAAAAATTCCTTTTGCATCTGAAAGTAGAAACTCGTCCGATTACAACGGTATGTGTATTTTTTCCCTAGCCCATTCTGGTTAAGCGTGTGGAGCAGCAGAATTGCGAAAAATTTTTTGCCTTCTCAACCATTTCTTGGCTTCAAACTCCCATATCTCGCGAACGGATTGACCTAACCCAAAAATTCCTGTTGCGTCTGAAAGTAGAAACTCGCCCGATTACAACGGTATGTGTATTTTTTCCCTAGGCCATTCTGGTTAAGCGTTTGGAGCAGCAGTAGTGCGAAAAATTTGTTGTCTTCTTTACCATTTCTTAGCTTCAAACTCCCATATCTCGCGAACGGATTGACCTAACCCAAAAATTCTTGTTGCATCTGAAAGAAGAAACTCGTCCGATTACAACGGTATGTGTATTTTTTCCCTAGGAAATTCTGGTTAAGCGTTAGGAGCAGCAGAAGTGCGAAAAATTTGTTGTCTTCTCAAACATTTCTTAGCTTCAAACTCCCATATCTCGGGAACGGATTGACCTAACCCAAAAATTCCTGTTGCATCTGAAAGTAGAAACGCGCCCGATTACAACGGTATGTGTATTTTTTCCCTAGACCCTTCTGGTTAAGCGTTAGGAGCAGCAGAAGTGCGAAAAAGTTGTTGTCTTCTCAACCATTTCTTAGCTTCAAACTCCCATATCTCGCGAACGGATTGACCAAACCCAGAAGTTCCTGCTGCGTCTGAAAGTAGAAACTCGCCCGATTACAACGATATGCGTATTTTTTCCCTAGGCCATTCTGGTTAAGCGTTTGGAGCAGCAGAATACCGAAAAATTGTTTGCCTTCTCAACCATTTCTTGGCTTCAAACTCCCATATCTCGCGAACGGATTGACCTAACCCAAAAATTCCTATTGCATCTGAAAGTAGAAACTCGCCCGATTACAACGGTACGTGTATTTTTCCCTTAGGCCATTCTGGTTAAGCGATTGGAGCAGCAGAAGTGCGAAAAATTTGTTGTCTTCTCAAACATTTCTTAGCTTCAATCTCCCATATCTCGGGAACGGATTGACCTAACCCAAAAATTCCTGTTGCATCTGAAAGTAGAAACGCGCCCGATTACAACGGTATGTGTATTTTTTCCCTAGGCCCTTCAGGTTAAGCGTTAGGAGCAGCAGAAGTGCGAAAAAGTTGTTGTCTTCTCAACCATTTCTTAGCTTCAAACTCCCATATCTCGCGAACGGATTGACCAAACCCAGAAGTTCCTGCTGCGTCTGAAAGTAGAAACTCGCCCGATTACAACGATATGTGTATTTTTTCCCTAGGCCATTCTGGTTAAGCGTTAGGAGCAGCAGAATTTCGAAAAATTGTTTGCCTTCTCAACCATTTCTTGGCTTCAAACTCCCATATCTCGCGAACGGATTGACCTAACCCAAAACTTCCTGCTGGGTCTGAAAGTAGAAACTCGCCCGATTACAACGGTATGTGTATTTCTTCCCTAGGCCATTCTGGTTAAGCGTGTGGAGCAGCAGAATTGCGAAAAATTTTTTGCCTTCTCAACCATTTCTTGGCTTCAAAGTCCCATATCTCGCGAACGGATTGACCTAACCCAAAAATTCCTGTTGCGTCTGAAAGTAGAAACTCGCCCGATTACAACGGTATGTGTATTTTTTCCCTAGGCCATTCTGGTTAAGCGTTTGGAGCAGCAGTAGTGCGAAAAATTTGTTGTCTTCTTTACCATTTCTTAGCTTCAAACTCCCATATCTCGCGAACGGATTGACCTAACCCAAAAGTTCTTGTTGCATCTGAAAGAAGAAACTCGTCCGATTACAACGGTATGTGTATTTTTTCCCTAGGCAATTCTGGTTAAGCGTTAGGAGCAGCAGAAGTGCGAAAAATTTGTTGTCTTCTCAAACATTTCTTAGCTTCAAACTCCCATATCTCGGGAACGGATTGACCTAACCCAAAAATTCCTGTTGCATCTGAAAGTAGAAACGCGCCCGATTACAACGGTATGTGTATTTTTTCCCTAGGCCCTTCTGGTTAAGCGTTAGGAGCAGCAGAAGTGCGAAAAAGTTGTTGTCTTCTCAACCATTTCTTAGCTTCAAACTCCCATATCTCGCGAACGGATTGACCAAACCCAGAAGTTCCTGCTGCATCTGAAAGAAGAAACTCGTCCGATTACAACGGTATGTGTATTTTTTCCCTAGGCAATTCTGGTTAAGCGTTAGGAGCAGCAGAAGTGCGAAAAATTTGTTGTCTTCTCAAACATTTCTTAGCTTCAAACTCCCATATCTCGGGAACGGATTGACCTAACCCAAAAATTCCTGTTGCATCTGAAAGTAGAAACGCGCCCGATTACAACGGTATGTGTATTTTTTCCCTAGGCCCTTCTGGTTAAGCGTTAGGAGCAGCAGAAGTGCGAAAAAGTTGTTGTCTTCTCAACCATTTCTTAGCTTCAAACTCCCATATCTCGCGAACGGATTGACCAAACCCAGAAGTTCCTGCTGCGTCTGAAAGTAGAAACTCGCCCGATTACAACGATATGCGTATTTTTTCCCTAGGCCATTCTGGTTAAGCGTTTGGAGCAGCAGAATTGCGAAAAATGTTTTGCCTTCTCAACCATTTCTTGGCTTCAAACTCCCATATCTCGCGAACGGATTGACCTAACCCAAAAATTCCTATTGCATCTGAAAGTAGAAACTCGCCCGATTACAACGGTACGTGTATTTTTCCCTTAGGCCATTCTGGTTAAGCGATTGGAGCAGCAGAAGTGCGAAAAATTTGTTGTCTTCTCAAACATTTCTTAGCTTCAAACTCCCATATCTCGGGAACGGATTGACCTAACCCAAAAATTCCTGTTGCATCTGAAAGTAGAAACGCGCCCGATTACAACGGTATGTGTATTTTTTCCCTAGGCCCTTCAGGTTAAGCGTTAGGAGCAGCAGAAGTGCGAAAAAGTTGTTGTCTTCTCAACCATATCTTAGCTTCAAACTCCCATATCTCGCGAACGGATTGACCAAACCCAGAAGTTCCTGCTGCGTCTGAAAGTAGAAACTCGCCCGATTACAACGATATGTGTATTTTTTCCCTAGGCCATTCTGGTTAAGCGTTAGGAGCAGCAGAATTTCGAAAAATTGTTTGCCTTCTCAACCATTTCTTGGCTTCAAACTCCCATATCTCGCGAACGGATTGACCTAACCCAAAACTTCCTGCTGGGTCTGAAAGTAGAAACTCGCCCGATTACAACGGTATGTGTATTTCTTCCCTAGGCCATTCTGGTTAAGCGTGTGGAGCAGCAGAATTGCGAAAAATTTTTTGCCTTCTCAACCATTTCTTGGCTTCAAAGTCCCATATCTCGCGAACGGATTGACCTAACCCAAAAATTCCTGTTGCGTCTGAAAGTAGAAACTCGCCCGATTACAACGGTATGTGTATTTTTTCCCTAGGCCATTCTGGTTAAGCGTTTGGAGCAGCAGTAGTGCGAAAAATTTGTTGTCTTCTTTACCATTTCTTAGCTTCAAACTCCCATATCTCGGGAACGGATTGACCTAACCCAAAAATTCCTGTTGCATCTGAAAGTAGAAACGCGCCCGATTACAACGGTATGTGTATTTTTTCCCTAGGCCCTTCAGGTTAAGCGTTAGGAGCAGCAGAATTTCGAAAAATTGTTTGCCTTCTCAACCATTTCTTGGCTTCAAACTCCCATATCTCGCGAACGGATTGACCTAACCCAAAACTTCCTGCTGGGTCTGAAAGTAGAAACTCACCCGATTACAACGATATGCGTATTTTTTCCCTAGGCCATTCTGGTTAAGCGTTTGGAGCAGCAGAATTGCGAAAAATGTTTTGCCTTCTCAACCATTTCTTGGCTTCAAACTCCCATATCTCGCGAACGGATTGACCTAACCCAAAAATTCCTATTGCATCTGAAAGTAGAAACTCGCCCGATTACAACGGTACGTGTATTTTTCCCTTAGGCCATTCTGGTTAAGCGATTGGAGCAGCAGAATTGCGAAAAATTTGTTGTCTTCTCAAACATTTCTTAGCTTCAAACTCCCATATCTCGGGAACGGATTGACCTAACCCAAAAATTCCTGTTGCATCTGAAAGTAGAAACGCGCCCGATTACAACGGTATGTGTATTTTTTCCCTAGGCCCTTCAGGTTAAGCGTTAGGAGCAGCAGAAGTGCGAAAAAGTTGTTGTCTTCTCAACCATTTCTTAGCTTCAAACTCCCATATCTCGCGAACGGATTGACCAAACCCAGAAGTTCCTGCTGCGTCTGAAAGTAGAAACTCGCCCGATTACAACGATATGTGTATTTTTTCCCTAGGCCATTCTGGTTAAGCGTTAGGAGCAGCAGAATTTCGAAAAATTGTTTGCCTTCTCAACCATTTCTTGGCTTCAAACTCCCATATCTCGCGAACGGATTGACCTAACCCAAAACTTCCTGCTGGGTCTGAAAGTAGAAACTCGCCCGATTACAACGGTATGTGTATTTCTTCCCTAGGCCATTCTGGTTAAGCGTGTGGAGCAGCAGAATTGCGAAAAATTTTTTGCCTTCTCAACCATTTCTTGGCTTCAAAGTCCCATATCTCGCGAACGGATTGACCTAACCCAAAAATTCCTGTTGCGTCTGAAAGTAGAAACTCGCCCGATTACAACGGTATGTGTATTTTTTCCCTAGGCCATTCTGGTTAAGCGTTTGGAGCAGCAGTAGTGCGAAAAATTTGTTGTCTTCTTTACCATTTCTTAGCTTCAAACTCCCATATCTCGCGAACGGATTGACCTAACCCAAAAATTCTTGTTGCATCTGAAAGAAGAAACTCGTCCGATTACAACGGTATGTGTATTTTTTCCCTAGGCAATTCTGGTTAAGCGTTAGGAGCAGCAGAAGTGCGAAAAATTTGTTGTCTTCTCAAACATTTCTTAGCTTCAAACTCCCATATCTCGGGAACGGATTGACCTAACCCAAAAATTCCTGTTGCATCTGAAAGTAGAAACGCGCCCTATTACAACGGTATGTGTATTTTTTCCCTAGGCCCTTCTGGTTAAGCGTTAGGAGCAGCAGAAGTGCGAAAAAGTTGTTGTCTTCTCAACCATTTCTTAGCTTCAAACTCCCATATCTCGCGAACGGATTGACCAAACCCAGAAGTTCCTGCTGCGTCTGAAAGTAGAAACTCGCCCGATTACAACGATATGCGTATTTTTTCCCTAGGCCATTCTGGTTAAGCGTTTGGAGCAGCAGAATACCGAAAAATTGTTTGCCTTCTCAACCATTTCTTGGCTTCAAACTCCCATATCTCGCGAACGGATTGACCTAACCCAAAAATTCCTGTTGCATCTGAAATTAGAAACTCGCCCGATTACAACGGTAAGTGTATTTTTTCCCTAGGCCCTTCTGGTTAAGCGTTAGGAGCAGCAGAAGTGCGAAAAATGTTTTGCCTTCTCAACCATTTCTTGGCTTCAAACTCCCATATCTCGCGAACGGATTGACCTAACCCAAAAATTCCTATTGCATCTGAAAGTAGAAACTCGCCCGATTACAACGGTACGTGTATTTTTCCCTTAGGCCATTCTGGTTAAGCGATTGGAGCAGCAGAAGTGCGAAAAATTTGTTGTCTTCTCAAACATTTCTTAGCTTCAAACTCCCATATCTCGGGAACGGATTGACCTAACCCAAAAATTCCTGTTGCATCTGAAAGTAGAAACGCGCCCGATTACAACGGTATGTGTATTTTTTCCCTAGGCCCTTCAGGTTAAGCGTTAGGAGCAGCAGAAGTGCGAAAAAGTTGTTGTCTTCTCAACCATTTCTTAGCTTCAAACTCCCATATCTCGCGAACGGATTGACCAAACCCAGAAGTTCCTGCTGCGTCTGAAAGTAGAAACTCGCCCGATTACAACGATATGTGTATTTTTTCCCTAGGCCATTCTGGTTAAGCGTTAGGAGCAGCAGAATTTCGAAAAATTGTTTGCCTTCTCAACCATTTCTTGGCTTCAAACTCCCATATCTCGCGAACGGATTGACCTAACCCAAAACTTCCTGCTGGGTCTGAAAGTAGAAACTCGCCCGATTACAACGGTATGTGTATTTCTTCCCTAGGCCATTCTGGTTAAGCGTGTGGAGCAGCAGAATTGCGAAAAATTTTTTGCCTTCTCAACCATTTCTTGGCTTCAAAGTCCCATATCTCGCGAACGGATTGACCTAACCCAAAAATTCCTGTTGCGTCTGAAAGTAGAAACTCGCCCGATTACAACGGTATGTGTATTTTTTCCCTAGGCCATTCTGGTTAAGCGTTTGGAGCAGCAGTAGTGCGAAAAATTTGTTGTCTTCTTTACCATTTCTTAGCTTCAAACTCCCATATCTCGCGAACGGATTGACCTAACCCAAAAATTCTTGTTGCATCTGAAAGAAGAAACTCGTCCGATTACAACGGTATGTGTATTTTTTCCCTAGGCAATTCTGGTTAAGCGTTAGGAGCAGCAGAAGTGCGAAAAATTTGTTGTCTTCTCAAACATTTCTTAGCTTCAAACTCCCATATCTCGGGAACGGATTGACCTAACCCAAAGATTCCTGTTGCATCTGAAAGTAGAAACGCGCCCGATTACAACGGTATGTGTATTTTTTCCCTAGGCCCTTCTGGTTAAGCGTTAGGAGCAGCAGAAGTGCGAAAAAGTTGTTGTCTTCTCAACCATTTCTTAGCTTCAAACTCCCATATCTCGCGAACGGATTGACCAAACCCAGAAGTTCCTGCTGCGTCTGAAAGTAGAAACTCGCCCGATTACAACGATATGCGTATTTTTTCCCTAGGCCATTCTGGTTAAGCGTTTGGAGCAGCAGAATACCGAAAAATTGTTTGCCTTCTCAACCATTTCTTGGCTTCAAACTCCCATATCTCGCGAACGGATTGACCTAACCCAAAACTTCCTGCTGGGTCTGAAAGTAGAAACTCGCCCGATTACAACGGTATGTGTATTTCTTCCCTAGGCCATTCTGGTTAAGCGTTTGGAGCAGCAGAATTGCGAAAAACTTTTTGCCTTCTCAACCATTTCTTGGTTTCAAACTCCCATATCTCGCGAACGGATTGACCAAACCCAGAAGTTCCTGCTGCGTCTGAAAGTAGAAACTCACCCGATTACAACGATATGCGTATTTTTTCCCTAGGCCATTCTGGTTAAGCGTTTGGAGCAGCAGAATTGCGAAAAATGTTTTGCCTTCTCAACCATTTCTTGGCTTCAAACTCCCATATCTCGCGAACGGATTGACCTAACCCAAAAATTCCTATTGCATCTGAAAGTAGAAACTCGCCCGATTACAACGGTACGTGTATTTTTCCCTTAGGCCATTCTGGTTAAGCGATTGGAGCAGCAGAAGTGCGAAAAATTTGTTGTCTTCTCAAACATTTCTTAGCTTCAAACTCCCATATCTCGGGAACGGATTGACCTAACCCAAAAATTCCTGTTGCATCTGAATGTAGAAACGCGCCCGATTACAACGGTATGTGTATTTTTTCCCTAGGCCCTTCAGGTTAAGCGTTAGGAGCAGCAGAAGTGCGAAAAAGTTGTTGTCTTCTCAACCATTTCTTAGCTTCAAACTCCCATATCTCGCGAACGGATTGACCAAACCCAGAAGTTCCTGCTGCGTCTGAAAGTAGAAACTCGCCCGATTACAACGATATGTGTATTTTTTCCCTAGGCCATTCTGGTTAAGCGTTAGGAGCAGCAGAATTTCGAAAAATTTTTTGCCTTCTCAACCATTTCTTGGCTTCAAACTCCCATATCTCGCGAACGGATTGACCAAACCCAGAAGTTCCTGCTGCGTCTGAAAGTAGAAACTCGCCCGATTACAACGATATGTGTATTTTTTCCCTAGGCCATTCTGGTTAAGCGTTAGGAGCAGCAGAATTGCGAAAAATTTTTTGCCTTCTCAACCATTTCTTGGCTTCAAACTCCCATATCTCGCGAACGGATTGACCTAACCCAAAAATTCCTATTGCATCTGAAAGTAGAAACTCGCCCGATTACAGCGGTATGTGTATTTTTTCCCTAGGCAATTCTGGTTAAGCGTTAGGAGCAGCAGAATTGCGAAAAATTTTTTGCCTTCTCAACCATTTCTTGGCTTCAAACTCCCATATCTCGCGAACGGATTGACCTAACCCAAAAATTCCTGTTGCATCTGAAAGTAGAAACTCGTCCGATTACAACGGTACGTGTATTTTTTCCCTAGCCCATTCTGGTTAAGCGTGTGGAGCAGCAGAATTGCGAAAAATTTTTTGCCTTCTCAACCATTTCTTGGCTTCAAACTCCCATATCTCGCGAACGGATTGACCTAACCCAAAAATTCCTGTTGCGTCTGAAAGTAGAAACTCGCCCGATTACAACGGTATGTGTATTTTTTCCCTAGGCCATTCTGGTTAAGCGTTTGGAGCAGCAGCAGTGCGAAAAATTTGTTGTCTTCTTTACCATTTCTTAGCTTCAAACTCCCGTATCTCGCGAACGGATTGACCTAACCCAAAAATTCTTGTTACATCTGAAAGAAGAAACACGCCCGATTACAACGGTATGTGTATTTTTTCCCTAGGCCATTCTGGTTAAGCGTTTGGAGCAGCAGAATAGCGAAAAATTGTTTGCCTTCTCAACCATTTCTTGGCTTCAAACTCCCATATCTCGCGAACGGATTGACATAACCCAAAAATTCCTGTTGGGTCTGAAAGTAGAAACTCGCCCGATTACAACGGTATGTGTATTTCTTCCCTAGGCCATTCTGGTTAAGCGTTTGGAGCAGCAGAATTGCGAAAAACTTTTTGTCTTCTCAACCATTTCTTGGCTTCAAACTCCCATATCTCGCGAACGGATTGACCAAACCCAGAAGTTCCTGCTGCGTCTGAAAGTAGAAACTCACCCGATTACAACGATATGCGTATTTTTTCCCTAGGCCATTCTGGTTAAGCGTTTGGAGCAGCAGAATTGCGAAAAACTTTTTGCCTTCTCAACCATTTCTTAGCTTCAAACTCCCATATCTCGCGAACGGATTGACCAAACCCAGAAGTTCCTGCTGCGTCTGAAAGTAGAAACTCGCCCGATTACAACGGTATGTGTAGTTTTTCCCTAGGCCATTCTGATTAAGCGTTAGGAGCAGCAGAAGTGCGAAAAATTTGTTGTCTTCTCAATCATTTCTTGGCTTCAAACTCCCATATCTCGGGAACGGATTGACCTAACACAAAAATTCCTGTTGCATCTGAAAGTAGAAACTCGCCCGATTACAACGGTATGTGCATTTTTTCCCTAGGCCATTCTGGTTAAGCGTTAGGAGCTGCAGAAGTGCGAAAAATTTGTTGTCTTCTCAATCATTTCTTAGCTTCAAACTCCCATATCTCGCGAACGCATTGACCTAACACAAAAATTCCTGTTGCATCTGAAAGTAGAAACTCGCCCGATTACAACGGTATGTGTATTTTTTCCCTAGGCCATTCTGGTTAAGCGTTAGAAGCAGCAGAATTGCGAAAAATGTTTTGCCTTCTCAACCATTTCTTGGCTTCAAACTCCCATATCTCGCGAACGGATTGACCTAACCCAAAAATTCTTATTGCATCTGAAAGTAGAAACTCGCCCGATTACAACGGTACGTGTATTTTTCCCATAGGCCATTCTGGTTAAGCGATTGGAGCAGCAGAAGTGCGAAAAATTTGTTGTCTTCTCAAACATTTCTTAGCTTCAAACTCCCATATCTCGGGAACGGATTGACCTAACCCAAAAATTCCTGTTGCATCTGAAAGCAGAAACTCGCCCGATTACAACGGTATGTGTATTTTTTCCCTAGGCCCTTCTGGTTAAGCGTTAGGAGCAGCAGAAGTGCGAAAAAGTTGTTGTCTTCTCAACCATTTCTTAGCTTCAAACTCCCATATCTCGCGAACGGATTGACCAAACCCAGAAGTTCCTGCTGCGTCTGAAAGTAGAAACTCGCCCGATTACAACGATATGTGTATTTTTTCCCTAGGCCATTCTGGTTAAGCGTTAGGAGCAGCAGAATTGCGAAAAATTTTTTGCCTTCTCAACCATTTCTTGGCTTCAAACTCCCATATCTCGCGAACGGATTGATCAAACCCAGAAGTTCCTGCTGCGTCTGAAAGTAGAAACTCACCCGATTACAACGATATGCGTATTTTTTCCCTAGGCCATTCTGGTTAAGCGTTTGGAGCAGCAGAATTGCGAAAAATGTTTTGCCTTCTCAACCATTTCTTGGCTTCAAACTCCCATATCTCGCGAACGGATTGACCTATCCCAAAAATTCCTATTGCATCTGAAAGTAGAAACTAGCCCGATTACAGCGGTATGTGTATTTTTTCCCTAGGCAATTCTGGTTAAGCGTTAGGAGCAGCAGAATTGCGAAAAATTTTTTGCCTTCTCAACCATTTCTTGGCTTCAAACTCCCATATCTCGCGAACGGATTGACCTAACCCAAAAATTCCTGTTGCATCTGAAAGTAGAAACTCGTCCGATTACAACGGTATGTTTATTTTTTCCCTAGGCCATTCTGGTTAAGCGTTAGGAGCTGCAGAAGTGCGAAAAATTTGTTGTCTTCTCAATCATTTCTTAGCTTCAAACTCCCATATCTCGCGAACGCATTGACCTAACACAAAAATTCCTGTTGCATCTGAAAGTAGAAACTCGCCCGATTACAACGGTATGTGTATTTTTTCCCTAGGCCATTCTGGTTAAGCGTTAGAAGCAGCAGAATTGCGAAAAATGTTTTGCCTTCTCAACCATTTCTTGGCTTCAAACTCCCATATCTCGCGAACGGATTGACCTAACCCAAAAATTCTTATTGCATCTGAAAGTAGAAACTCGCCCGATTACAACGGTACGTGTATTTTTCCCATAGGCCATTCTGGTTAAGCGATTGGAGCAGCAGAAGTGCGAAAAATTTGTTGTCTTCTCAAACATTTCTTAGCTTCAAACTCCCATATCTCGGGAACGGATTGACCTAACCCAAAAATTCCTGTTGCATCTGAAAGCAGAAACTCGCCCGATTACAACGATATGTGTATTTTTTCCCTAGGCCCTTCTGGTTAAGCGTTAGGAGCAGCAGAAGTGCGAAAAAGTTGTTGTCTTCTCAACCATTTCTTAGCTTCAAACTCCCATATCTCGCGAACGGATTGTCCAAACCCAGAAGTTCCTGCTGCGTCTGAAAGTAGAAACTCGCCCGATTACAACGATATGCGTATTTTTTCCCTAGGCCATTCTGGTTAAGCGTTAGGAGCAGCAGAATTGCGAAAAATTTTTTGCCTTCTCAACCATTTCTTGGCTTCAAACTCCCATATCTCGCGAACGGATTGATCAAACCCAGAAGTTCCTGCTGCGTCTGAAAGTAGAAACTCACCCGATTACAACGATATGCGTATTTTTTCCCTAGGCCATTCTGGTTAAGCGTTTGGAGCAGCAGAATTGCGAAAAATGTTTTGCCTTCTCAACCATTTCTTGGCTTCAAACTCCCATATCTCGCGAACGGATTGACCTATCCCAAAAATTCCTATTGCATCTGAAAGTAGAAACTAGCCCGATTACAGCGGTATGTGTATTTTTTCCCTAGGCAATTCTGGTTAAGCGTTAGGAGCAGCAGAATTGCGAAAAATTTTTTGCCTTCTCAACCATTTCTTGGCTTCAAACTCCCATATCTCGCGAACGGATTGACCTAACCCAAAAATTCCTGTTGCATCTGAAAGTAGAAACTCGTCCGATTACAACGGTATGTTTATTTTTTCCCTAGCCCATTCTGGTTAAGCGTGTGGAGCAGCAGAATTGCGAAAAATGTTTTGCCTTCTCAACCATTTCTTGGTTTCAAACTCCCATATCTCGGGAACGGATTGACCTAACCCAAAAATTCCTGTTGCATCTGAAAGTAGAAACTCGCCCGATTAAAACGGTATGTGTATTTTTTCCCTAGGCCCATCTGGTTAAGCGTTAGGAGCAGCAGAAGTGCGAAAAAGTTGATGTCTTCTCAACCATTTCTTAGCTTCAAACTCCCATATCTCGCGAACGGATTGACCAAACCCAGAAGTTCCTGCTGCGTCTGAAAGTAGAAACTCGCCCGATTACAACGATATGTGTATTTTTTCCCTAGGCCATTCTGGTTAAGCGTTAGGAGCAGCAGAATTGCGAAAAATTTTTTGCCTTCTCAACCATTTCTTGGCTTCAAACTCCCATATCTCGCGAACGGATTGATCAAACCCAGATGTTCCTGCTGCGTCTGAAAGTAGAAACTCACCCGATTACAACGATATGCGTATTTTTTCCCTAGGCCGTTCTGGTTAAGCGTTTGGAGCAGCAGAATTGCGAAAAATGTTTTGCCTTCTCAACCATTTCTTGGCTTCAAACTCCCATATCTCGCGAACGGATTGACCTAACCCAAGAATTCCTATTGCATCTGAAAGTAGAAAGTCGCCCGATTACAGCGGTATGTGTATTTTTTCCCTAGGCAATTCTGGTTAAGCGTTAGGAGCAGCAGAATTGCGAAAAATTTTTTGCCTTCTCAACCATTTCTTGGCTTCAAACTCCCATATCTCGCGAACGGATTGACCTAACCCAAAAATTCCTGTTGCGTCTGAATGTAGAAACTCGCCCGATTACAACGGTATGTGTATTTTTTCCCTAGGCCATTCTGGTTAAGCGTTTGGAGCAGCAGTAGTGCGAAAAATTTGTTGTCTTCTTTACCATTTCTTAGCTTCAAACTCCCATATCTCGCGAACGGATTGACCTAACCCAAAAATTCTTGTTGCATCTGAAAGAAGAAACACGCCCGATTACAACGGTATGTGTATTTTTTCCCTAGGCCATTCTGGTTAAGCGTTTGGAGCAGCAGAATAGCGAAAAATTGTTTGCCTTCTCAACCATTTCTTGGCTTCAAACTCCCATATCTCGCGAACGGATTGACCTAACCCAAAACTTCCTGTTGGGTCTGAAAGTAGAAACTCGCCCGATTACAACGGTATGTGTATTTCTTCCGTAGGCCATTCTGGTTAAGCGTTTGGAGCAGCAGAATTGCGAAAAATTTTTTGCCTTCTCAACCACTTCTTGGCTTCAAACTCCCATATCTCGCGAACGGATTGACCTAACCCAAAAATTCCTGTTGCGTCTGAATGTAGAAACTCGCCCGATTACAACGGTATGTGTATTTTTTCCCTAGGCCATTCTGGTTAAGCGTTTGGAGCAGCAGAATTGCGAAAAATGTTTTGCCTTCTCAACCATTCCTTGGCTTCAAACACCCATATCTCGCGAACGGATTGACCTAACCCAAAAATTCCTATTGCATCTGAAAGTAGAAACTCGCCCGATTACAACGGTACGTGTATTTTTCCCTTAGGCCATTCTGGTTAAGCGATTGGAGCAGCAGAAGTGCGAAAAATTTGTTGTCTTCTCAAACATTTCTTGGCTTCAAACTCCCATATCTCGCGAACGGATTGATCAAACCCAGAAGTTCCTGCTGCGTCTGAAAGTAGAAACTCACCCGATTACAACGATATGCGTATTTTTTCCCTAGGCCATTCTGGTTAAGCGTTTGGAGCAGCAGAATTGCGAAAAATGTTTTGCCTTCTCAACCATTTCTTGGCTTCAAACTCCCATATCTCGCGAACGGATTGACCTATCCCAAAAATTCCTATTGCATCTGAAAGTAGAAACTAGCCCGATTACAGCGGTATGTGTATTTTTTCCCTAGGCAATTCTGGTTAAGCGTTAGGAGCAGCAGAATTGCGAAAAATTTTTTGCCTTCTCAACCATTTCTTGGCTTCAAACTCCCATATCTCGCGAACGGATTGACCTAACCCAAAAATTCCTGTTGCATCTGAAAGTAGAAACTCGTCCGATTACAACGGTATGTTTATTTTTTCCCTAGCCCATTCTGGTTAAGCGTGTGGAGCAGCAGAATTGCGAAAAATGTTTTGCCTTCTCAACCATTTCTTGGTTTCAAACTCCCATATCTCGGGAACGGATTGACCTAACCCAAAAATTCCTGTTGCATCTGAAAGTAGAAACTCGCCCGATTAAAACGGTATGTGTATTTTTTCCCTAGGCCCATCTGGTTAAGCGTTAGGAGCAGCAGAAGTGCGAAAAAGTTGATGTCTTCTCAACCATTTCTTAGCTTCAAACTCCCATATCTCGCGAACGGATTGACCAAACCCAGAAGTTCCTGCTGCGTCTGAAAGTAGAAACTCGCCCGATTACAACGATATGTGTATTTTTTCCCTAGGCCATTCTGGTTAAGCGTTAGGAGCAGCAGAATTGCGAAAAATTTTTTGCCTTCTCAACCATTTCTTGGCTTCAAACTCCCATATCTCGCGAACGGATTGATCAAACCCAGATGTTCCTGCTGCGTCTGAAAGTAGAAACTCACCCGATTACAACGATATGCGTATTTTTTCCCTAGGCCGTTCTGGTTAAGCGTTTGGAGCAGCAGAATTGCGAAAAATGTTTTGCCTTCTCAACCATTTCTTGGCTTCAAACTCCCATATCTCGCGAACGGATTGACCTAACCCAAGAATTCCTATTGCATCTGAAAGTAGAAAGTCGCCCGATTACAGCGGTATGTGTATTTTTTCCCTAGGCAATTCTGGTTAAGCGTTAGGAGCAGCAGAATTGCGAAAAATTTTTTGCCTTCTCAACCATTTCTTGGCTTCAAACTCCCATATCTCGCGAACGGATTGACCTAACCCAAAAATTCCTGTTGCGTCTGAATGTAGAAACTCGCCCGATTACAACGGTATGTGTATTTTTTCCCTAGGCCATTCTGGTTAAGCGTTTGGAGCAGCAGTAGTGCGAAAAATTTGTTGTCTTCTTTACCATTTCTTAGCTTCAAACTCCCATATCTCGCGAACGGATTGACCTAACCCAAAAATTCTTGTTGCATCTGAAAGAAGAAACACGCCCGATTACAACGGTATGTGTATTTTTTCCCTAGGCCATTCTGGTTAAGCGTTTGGAGCAGCAGAATAGCGAAAAATGTTTTGCCTTCTCAACCATTTCTTGGTTTCAAACTCCCATATCTCGGGAACGGATTGACCTAACCCAAAAATTCCTGTTGCATCTGAAAGTAGAAACTCGCCCGATTAAAACGGTATGTGTATTTTTTCCCTAGGCCCATCTGGTTAAGCGTTAGGAGCAGCAGAAGTGCGAAAAAGTTGATGTCTTCTCAACCATTTCTTAGCTTCAAACTCCCATATCTCGCGAACGGATTGACCAAACCCAGAAGTTCCTGCTGCGTCTGAAAGTAGAAACTCGCCCGATTACAACGATATGTGTATTTTTTCCCTAGGCCATTCTGGTTAAGCGTTAGGAGCAGCAGAATTGCGAAAAATTTTTTGCCTTCTCAACCATTTCTTGGCTTCAAACTCCCATATCTCGCGAACGGATTGATCAAACCCAGATGTTCCTGCTGCGTCTGAAAGTAGAAACTCACCCGATTACAACGATATGCGTATTTTTTCCCTAGGCCGTTCTGGTTAAGCGTTTGGAGCAGCAGAATTGCGAAAAATGTTTTGCCTTCTCAACCATTTCTTGGCTTCAAACTCCCATATCTCGCGAACGGATTGACCTAACCCAAGAATTCCTATTGCATCTGAAAGTAGAAAGTCGCCCGATTACAGCGGTATGTGTATTTTTTCCCTAGGCAATTCTGGTTAAGCGTTAGGAGCAGCAGAATTGCGAAAAATTTTTTGCCTTCTCAACCATTTCTTGGCTTCAAACTCCCATATCTCGCGAACGGATTGACCTAACCCAAAAATTCCTGTTGCGTCTGAATGTAGAAACTCGCCCGATTACAACGGTATGTGTATTTTTTCCCTAGGCCATTCTGGTTAAGCGTTTGGAGCAGCAGTAGTGCGAAAAATTTGTTGTCTTCTTTACCATTTCTTAGCTTCAAACTCCCATATCTCGCGAACGGATTGACCTAACCCAAAAATTCTTGTTGCATCTGAAAGAAGAAACACGCCCGATTACAACGGTATGTGTATTTTTTCCCTAGGCCATTCTGGTTAAGCGTTTGGAGCAGCAGAATAGCGAAAAATTGTTTGCCTTCTCAACCATTTCTTGGCTTCAAACTCCCATATCTCGCGAACGGATTGACCTAACCCAAAACTTCCTGTTGGGTCTGAAAGTAGAAACTCGCCCGATTACAACGGTATGTGTATTTCTTCCGTAGGCCATTCTGGTTAAGCGTTTGGAGCAGCAGAATTGCGAAAAATTTTTTGCCTTCTCAACCACTTCTTGGCTTCAAACTCCCATATCTCGCGAACGGATTGACCTAACCCAAAAATTCCTGTTGCGTCTGAATGTAGAAACTCGCCCGATTACAACGGTATGTGTATTTTTTCCCTAGGCCATTCTGGTTAAGCGTTTGGAGCAGCAGAATTGCGAAAAATGTTTTGCCTTCTCAACCATTCCTTGGCTTCAAACACCCATATCTCGCGAACGGATTGACCTAACCCAAAAATTCCTATTGCATCTGAAAGTAGAAACTCGCCCGATTACAACGGTACGTGTATTTTTCCCTTAGGCCATTCTGGTTAAGCGATTGGAGCAGCAGAAGTGCGAAAAATTTGTTGTCTTCTCAAACATTTCTTGGCTTCAAACTCCCATATCTCGCGAACGGATTGATCAAACCCAGAAGTTCCTGCTGCGTCTGAAAGTAGAAACTCACCCGATTACAACGATATGCGTATTTTTTCCCTAGGCCATTCTGGTTAAGCGTTTGGACCAGCAGAATTGCGAAAAATGTTTTGCCTTCTCAACCATTTCTTGGCTTCAAACTCCCATATCTCGCGAACGGATTGACCAAACCCAGAAGTTCCTGCTGCGTCTGAAAGTAGAAACTCGCCCGATTACAACGATATGTGTATTTTTTCCCTAGGCCATTCTGGTTAAGCGTTAGGAGCAGCAGAATTGCGAAAAATTTTTTGCCTTCTCAACCATTTCTTGGCTTCAAACTCCCATATCTCGCGAACGGATTGACCTAACCCAAAAATTCCTATTGCATCTGAAAGTAGAAACTCGCCCGATTACAGCGGTATGTGTATTTTTTCCCTAGGCAATTCTGGTTAAGCGTTAGGAGCAGCAGAATTGCGAAAAATTTTTTGCCTTCTCAACCATTTCTTGGCTTCAAACTCCCATATCTCGCGAACGGATTGACCTAACCCAAAAATTCCTGTTGCATCTGAAAGTAGAAACTCGTCCGATTACAACGGTATGTGTATTTTTTCCCTAGCCCATTCTGGTTAAGCGTGTGGAGCAGCAGAATTGCGAAAAATTTTTTGCCTTCTCAACCATTTCTTGGCTTCAAACTCCCATATCTCGCGAACGGATTGACCTAACCCAAAAATTCCTGTTGCGTCTGAAAGTAGAAACTCGCCCGATTACAACGGTATGTGTATTTTTTCCCTAGGCCATTCTGGTTAAGCGTTTGGAGCAGCAGTAGTGCGAAAAATTTGTTGTCTTCTTTACCATTTCTTAGCTTCAAACTCCCATATCTCGCGAACGGATTGACCTAACCCAAAAATTCTTGTTGCATCTGAAAGAAGAAACTCACCCGATTACAACGATATGCGTATTTTTTCCCTAGGCCACTCTGGTTAAGCGTTTGGAGCAGCAGAATTGCGAAAAACTTTTTGCCTTCTCAACCATTTCTTAGCTTCAAACTCCCATATCTCGCGAACGAATTGACCAAACCCAGAAGTTCCTGCTGCGTCTGAAAGTAGAAACTCGCCCGATTACAACGGTATGTGTAGTTTTTCCCTAGGCCATTCTGATTAAGCGTTAGGAGCAGCAGAAGTGCGAAAAATTTGTTGTCTTCTCAATCATTTCTTAGCTTCAAACTCCCATATCTCGGGAACGGATTGACCTAACACAAAAATTCCTGTTGCATCTGAAAGTAGAAACTCGCCCGATTACAACGGTATGTGCATTTTTTCCCTAGGCCATTCTGGTTAAGCGTTAGGAGCTGCAGAATTGCGAAAAATGTTTTGCCTTCTCAACCATTTCTTGGCTTCAAACTCCCATACCTCGCGAACGGATTGACCTAACCCAAAAATTCTTATTGCATATGAAAGTAGAAACTCGCCCGATTACAACGGTACGTGTATTTTTCCCTTAGGCCATTCTGGTTAAGCGTTTGGAGCAGCAGTAGTGCGAAAAATTTGTTGTCTTCTTTACCATTTCTTAGCTTCAAACTCCCATATCTCGCGAACGGATTGACCTAACCCAAAAATTCTTGTTGCATCTGAAAGAAGAAACACGCCCGATTACAACGGTATGTGTATTTTTTCCCTAGGCCATTCTGGTTAAGCGTTTGGAGCAGCAGAGTAGCGAAAAATTGTTTGCCTTCTCAACCATTTCTTGGCTTCAAACTCCCATATCTCGCGAACGGATTGACCTAACCCAAAACTTCCTGTTGTGTCTGAAAGTAGAAACTCGCCCGATTACAATGGTATGTGTATTTCTTCCCTAGGCCATTCTGGTTAAGCGTTTGGAGCAGCAGAATTGCGAAAAACTTTTTGCCTTCTCAACCATTTCTTGGCTTCAAACTCCCATATCTCGCGAACGGATTGACCAAACCCAGAAGTTCCTGCTGCGTCTGAAAGTAGAAACTCACCCGATTACAACGATATTCGTATTTTTTCCCTAGGCCATTCTGGTTAAGCGTTTGGACCAGCAGAATTGCGAAAAATGTTTTGCCTTCTCAACCATTTCTTGGCTTCAAACTCCCATATCTCGCGAACGGATTGACCAAACCCAGAAGTTCCTGCTGCGTCTGAAAGTAGAAACTCGCCCGATTACAACGATATGTGTATTTTTTCCCTAGGCCATTCTGGTTAAGCGTTAGAAGCAGCAGAATTGCGAAAAATTTTTTGCCTTCTCAACCATTTCTTGGCTTCAAACTCCCATATCTCGCGAACGGATTGATCAAACCCAGAAGTTCCTGCTGCGTCTGAAAGTAGAAACTCACCCGATTACAACGATATTCGTATTTTTTCCCTAGGCCATTCTGGTTAAGCGTTTGGACCAGCAGAATTGCGAAAAATGTTTTGCCTTCTCAACCATTTCTTGGCTTCAAACTCCCATATCTCGCGAACGGATTGACCAAACCCAGAAGTTCCTGCTGCGTCTGAAAGTAGAAACTCGCCCGATTACAACGATATGTGTATTTTTTCCCTAGGCCATTCTGGTTAAGCGTTAGGAGCAGCAGAATTGCGAAAAATTTTTTGCCTTCTCAACCATTTCTTGGCTTCAAACTCCCATATCTCGCGAACGGATTGACCTAACCCAAAAATTCCTATTGCATCTGAAAGTAGAAACTCGCCCGATTACAGCGGTATGTGTATTTTTTCCCTAGGCAATTCTGGTTAAGCGTTAGGAGCAGCAGAATTGCGAAAAATTTTTTGCCTTCTCAACCATTTCTTGGCTTCAAACTCCCATATCTCGCGAACGGATTGACCTAACCCAAAAATTCCTGTTGCATCTGAAAGTAGAAACTCGTCCGATTACAACGGTATGTGTATTTTTTCCCTAGCCCATTCTGGTTAAGCGTGTGGAGCAGCAGAATTGCGAAAAATTTTTTGCCTTCTCAACCATTTCTTGGCTTCAAACTCCCATATCTCGCGAACGGATTGACCTAACCCAAAAATTCCTGTTGCGTCTGAAAGTAGAAACTCGCCCGATTACAACGGTATGTGTATTTTTTCCCTAGGCCATTCTGGTTAAGCGTTTGGAGCAGCAGTAGTGCGAAAAATTTGTTGTCTTCTTTACCATTTCTTAGCTTCAAACTCCCATATCGCGCGAACGGATTGACCTAACCCAAAAATTCTTGTTGCATCTGAAAGAAGAAACTCGCCCGATTACAACGGTATGTGTATTTTTTCCCTAGGCCATTCTGGTTAAGCGTTTGGAGCAGCAGAATTGCGAAAAACTTTTTGCCTTCTCAACCATTTCTTGGCTTCAAACTCCCATATCTCGCGAACGGATTGACCAAACCCAGAAGTTCCTGCTGCGTCTGAAAGTAGAAACTCGCCCGATTACAACGGTATGTGTAGTTTTTCCCTAGGCCATTCTGATTAAGCGTTAGGAGCAGCAGAAGTGCGAAAAATTTGTTGTCTTCTCAATCATTTCTTAGCTTCAAACTCCCATATCTCGGGAACGGATTGACCTAACACAAAAATTCCTGTTGCATCTGAAAGTAGAAACTCGCCCGATTACAACGGTATGTGCATTTTTTCCCTAGGCCATTCTGGTTAAGCGTTAGGAGCTGCAGAAGTGCGAAAAATTTGTTGTCTTCTCAATCATTTCTTTGCTTCAAACTCCCATATCTCGCGAACGCATTGACCTAACACAAAAATTCCTGTTGCATCTGAAAGTAGAAACTCGCCCAATTACAACGGTATGTGTATTTTTTCCCTAGGCCATTCTGGTTAAGCGTTAGAAGCAGCAGAATTGCGAAAAATGTTTTGCCTTCTCAACCATTTCTTGGCTTCAAACTCCCATATCTCGCGAACGGATTGACCTAACCCAAAAATTCTTATTGCATCTGAAAGTAGAAACTCGCCCGATTACAACGGTACGTGTATTTTTCCCTTAGGCCATTCTGGTTAAGCGATTGGAGCAGCAGAAGTGCGAAAAATTTGTTGTCTTCTCAAACATTTCTTAGCTTCAAACTCCCATATCTCGGGAACGGATTGACCTAACCCAAAAATTCCTGTTGCATCTGAAAGCAGAAATTCGCCCGATTACAACGGTATGTGTATTTCTTCCCTAGGCCCTTCTGGTTAAGCGTTAGGAGCAGCAGAAGTGCGAAAAAGTTGTTGTCTTCTCAACCATTTCTTAGCTTCAAACTCCCATATCTCGCGAACGGATTGACCAAACCCAGAAGTTCCTGCTGCGTCTGAAAGTAGAAACTCACCCGATTACAACGATATGCGTATTTTTTCCCTAGGCCATTCTGGTTAAGCGTTTGGAGCAGCAGAATTGCGAAAAACTTTTTGCCTTCTCAACCATTTCTTAGCTTCAAACTCCCATATCTCGCGAACGGATTGACCAAGCCCAGAAGTTCCTGCTGCGTCTGAAAGTAGAAACTCGCCCGATTACAACGGTATGTGTAGTTTTTCCCTAGGCCATTCTGATTAAGCGTTAGGAGCAGCAGAAGTGCGAAAAATTGTTTGCCTTCTCAACCATTTCTTGGCTTCAATCTCCCATATCTCGCGAACGGATTGACATAACCCAAAAATTCCTGTTGGGTCTGAAAGTAGAAACTCGCCCGATTACAACGGTATGTGTATTTCTTCCCTAGGCCATTCTGGTTAAGCGTTTGGAGCAGCAGAATTGCGAAAAACTTTTTGCCTTCTCAACCATTTCTTGGCTTCAAACTCCCATATCTCGCGAACGGATTGACCAAACCCAGAAGTTCCTGCTGCGTCTGAAAGTAGAAACTCACCCGATTACAACGATATGCGTATTTTTTCCCTAGGCCATTCTGGTTAAGCGTTTGGAGCAGCAGAATTGCGAAAAACTTTTTGCCTTCTCAACCATTTCTTAGCTTCAAACTCCCATATCTCGCGAACGGATTGACCAAACCCAGAAGTTCCTGCTGCGTCTGAAAGTAGAAACTCGCCCGATTACAACGGTATGTGTAGTTTTTCCCTAGGCCATTCTGATTAAGCGTTAGGAGCAGCAGAAGTGCGAAAAATTTGTTGTCTTCTCAATCATTTCTTAGCTTCAAACTCCCATATCTCGGGAACGGATTGACCTAACACAAAAATTCCTGTTGCATCTGAAAGTAGAAACTCGCCCGATTACAACGGTATGTGCATTTTTTCCCTAGGCCATTCTGGTTAAGCGTTAGGAGCTGCAGAAGTGCGAAAAATTTGTTGTCTTCTCAATCATTTCTTAGCTTCAAACTCCCATATCTCGCGAACGCATTGACCTAACACAAAAATTCCTGTTGCATCTGAAAGTAGAAACTCACCCGATTACAACGATATGCGTATTTTTTCCCTAGGCCATTCTGGTTAAGCGTTTGGACCAGCAGAATTGCGAAAAATGTTTTGCCTTCTCAACCATTTCTTGGCTTCAAACTCCCATATCTCGCGAACGGATTGACCTAACCCAAAAATTCCTATTGCATCTGAAAGTAGAAACTCGCCCGATTACAGCGGTATGTGTATTTTTTTCCCTAGGCCATTCTGGTTAAGCGTTAGGAGCAGCAGAAGTGCGAAAAATTTGTTGTCTTCTCAACCATTTCTTAGCTTCAAACTCCCATATCTCGCGAACGGATTGGCCATACCCAGAAGTTCCTTCTGCGTCTGAAAGTAGAAACTCGCCCGATTACAACGATATGTGTATTTTTTCCCTAGGCCATTCTGGTTAAGCGTTAGGAGCAGCAGAATTTGCGAAAAATTTTTTGCCTTCTCAACCATTTCTTGGCTTCAAACTCCCATATCTCGCGAACGGATTGATCAAACCCAGAAGTTCCTGCTGCGTCTGAAAGTAGAAACTCACCCGATTACAACGATATGCGTATTTTTTCCCTAGGCCATTCTGGTTAAGCGTTTGGAGCAGCAGAATTGCGAAAAATGTTTTGCCTTCTCAACCATTTCTTGGCTTCAAACTCCCATATCTCGCGAACGGATTGACCTAACCCAAAAATTCCTATTGCATCTGAAAGTAGAAACTCGCCCGATTACAGCGGTATGTGTATTTTTTCCCTAGGTAATTCTGGCTAAGCGTTAGGAGCAGCAGAATTGCGAAAAATTTTTTGCCTTCTCAACCATTTCTTGGCTTCAAACTCCCATATCTCGCGAACGGATTGACCTAATCCAAAAATTCCTGTTGCATCTGAAAGTAGAAACTCGTCCGATTACAACGGTATGTGTATTTTTTCCCTAGCCCATTCTGGTTAAGCGTGTGGAGCAGCAGAATTGCGAAAAATTTTTTGCCTTCTCAACCATTTCTTGGCTTCAAACTCCCATATCTCGCGAACGGATTGACCTAACCCAAAAATTCCTGTTGCGTCTGAAAGTAGAAACTCGCCCGATTACAACGGTATGTGTATTTTTTCCCTAGGCCATTCTGGTTAAGCGTATGGAGCAGCAGTAGTGCGAAAAATTTGTTGTCTTCTTTACCATTTCTTAGCTTCAAACTCCCATATCTCGCGAACGGATTTACCTAACCCAAAACTTCCTGTTGGGTCTGAAAGTAGAAACTCGCCCGATTACAACGGTATGTGTATTTCTTCCCTAGGCCATTCTGGTTAAGCGTTAGGAGCAGCAGAATTGCGAAAAATTTTTTGCCTTCTCAACCATTTCTTGGCTTCAAACTCCCATATCTCGCGAACGGATTGATCAAACCCAGAAGTTCCTGCTGCGTCTGAAAGTAGAAACTCACCCGATTACAACGATATGCGTTTTTTTTCCCTAGACCATTCTGCTTAAGCGTTTGGACCAGCAGAATTGCGAAAAATGTTTTGCCTTCTCAACCATTTCTTGGCTTCAAACTCCCATATCTCGCGAACGGATTGACCTAACCCAAAAATTCCTATTGCATCTGAAAGTAGAAACTCGCCCGATTACAGCGGTATGTGTATTTTTTCCCTAGGCCATTCTGGTTAAGCGTTAGGAGCAGCAGAAGTGCGAAAAATTTGTTGTCTTCTCAACCATTTCTTAGCTTCAAACTCCCATATCTCGCGAACGGATTGACCTAACACAAAAATTCCTGTTGCATCTGAAAGTAGAAACTCGCCCGATTACAACGGTATGTGTATTTTTTCCCTAGGCCATTCTGGTTAAGCGTTGGGAGCAGCAGAATTGCGAAAAATGTTTTGCCTTCTCAACCATTTCTTGGCTTCAAACTCCCATATCTCGCGAACGGATTGACCTAACACAAAAATTCCTATTGCATCTGAAAGTAGAAACTCTCCCGATTACAACGGTACGTGTATTTTTCCCTTAGGCCATTCTGGTTAAGCGATCAGAGCAGCAGAAGTGCGAAAAATTTGTTGTCTTCTCAAACATTTCTTAGCTTCAAACTCCCATATCTCGGGAACGGATTGACATAACCCAAAAATTCCTGTTGCATCTGAAAGTAGAAACTCGCCCGATTACAACGGTATGTGTATTTTTTCCCTAGGCCCTTCTGGTTAAGCGTTAGGAGCAGCAGAAGTGCGAAAAAGTTGTTGTCTTTTCAACCATTTCTTAGCTTCAAACTCCCATATCTCGCGAACGGATTGACCAAACCCAGAAGTTCCTGCTGCGTCTGAAAGTAGAAACTCGCCCGATTACAACGGTATGTGTATTATTTCCCTAGGCCATTCTGGTTAAGCGTTTGGACCAGCAGAATTGCGAAAAATGTTTTGCCTTCTCAAACATTTCTTGGCTTCAAACTCCCATATCTCGCGAACGGATTGACCTAACCCAAAAATTCCTATTGCATCTGAAAGTAGAAACTCGCCCGATTACAACGGTATGTGTATTTTTTCCCTAGGCCATTCTGGTTAAGCGTTAGGAGCAGCAGAAGTGCGAAAAATTTGTTGTCTTCTCAACCATTTCTTAGCTTCAAACTCCCACATCTCGCGAACGGATTGACCTAACCCAAAAATTCCTGTTGCATCTGAAAGTAGAAACTCGCCCGATTACAACGGTACGTGTATTTTTCCCTTAGGCCATTCTGGTTAAGCGATTGGAGCAGCAGAAGTGCGAAAAATTTGTTGTCTTCTCAAACATTTCTTTGCTTCAAACTCCCATATCTCGGGAACGGATTGACCTAACCCAAAAATTCCTGTTGCATCTGAAAGTAGAAACTCGCCCGATTACAACGGTATGTGTATTTTTTCCCTAGGCCCTTCTGGTTAAGCGTTAGGTGCAGCAGAATTACGAAAAGTTTTTTGCTTTCTCAACCATTTCTTGGATTCAAACTGCCATATCTCGCGAATGGATTGACCTAACCCAAAAATTCCTATTGCATCTGAAAGTAGAAACTCGCCCGATTACAACGGTACGTGTATTTTTCCCTTAGGCCATTCTGGTTAAGCGATTGGAGCAGCAGAAGTGCGAAAAATTTGTTGTCTTCTCAAACATTTCTTTGCTTCAAACTCCCATATCTCGGGAACGGATTGACCTAACCCAAAAATTCCTGTTGCATCTGAAAGTAGAAACTCGCCCGATTACAACGGTATGTGTATTTTTTCCCTAGGCCCTTCTGGTTAAGCGTTAGGTGCAGCAGAAGTGCGAAAAAGTTGTTGTCTTCTCAACCATTTCTTAGCTTCAAACTCCCATATCTCGCGAACGGATTGACCAAACCCAGAAGTTCCTGCTGCGTCTGAAATTAGGAACTCGCCCGATTACAACGATATGTGTATTTTTTCCCTAGGCCATTCTGGTTAAGCGTTTGGAGCAGCAGAAGTGCGAAATATTTGTTGTCTTCTTAACCAATTCTTAGCTTCAAACTCCCATATCTCGCGAACGGATTGACCTAACCCAAAAATTCCTATTGCATCTGAAAGTAGAAACTCGCCCGATTACAAAGGTATGTGTATTTTTTCCCTAGGCCATTCTGGTTAAGCGTTTGGAGCAGCAGAATTACGAAAAGTTTTTTGCTTTCTCAACCATTTCTTGGATTCAAACTGCCATATCTCGCGAATGGATTGACCTAACCCAAAAATTCCTATTGCATCTGAAAGTAGAAACTCGCCCGATTACAACTGTACGTGTATTTTTCCCTTAGGCCATTCTGGTTAAGCGATTGGAGCCGCAGAATTGCGAAAAATTTATTCTTGTCAACCATTTCTTAGCTTGAAAGTCCCATATCTCGCGAACGGATTGACCTAACCCAAAAATTCCTGTTGCGTCTGAAAGTAGAAACTCGCCCGATTACAACGGTATGTGTATTTTTTCCCTAGGCCATTCTGGTTAAGCGTTAGGAGCAGCAGGAGTGCGAAAAATTTGTTGTCTTCTCAACCATTTCTTAGCTTCAAACTTCCATATCTCGCGAACGGATTGACCAAACCCAGAAGTTCCTTCTGCGTCTGAAAGTAGAAACTCGCCCGATTACAACGATATGCGTATCTTTTCCCTAGGCCATTCTGGTTAAGCGTTTGGAGCAGCAGAAGTGCGAAAAATTTGTTGTCTTCTCAATCATTTCTTAGTTTCAAACTCCCATATCTCGCGAACGGATTGACCAAACCCAGAAGTTCCTGCTGCGTCTGAAAGTAGAAACTCGCCCGATTACAACGATATGTGTATTTTTTCCCTAGGCCATTCTGGTTAAGCGTTAGGAGCAGCAGAGGTGCGAAAAATTTGTTGTCTTCTCAATCATTTCTTAGATTCAAACTCCCATATCTCGCGAACGGATTGACCTAACCCAAAAATTCCTGTTGCGTCTGAAAGTAGAAACTCGCCCGATTACAACGGTATGTGTATTTTTTCCCTAGGCCATTCTGGTTAAGCGTTAGGAGCAGCAGAGGTGCGAAAAATTTGTTGTCTTCTCAACCATTTCTTAGCTTCAAACTCCCATATCTCGCGAACGGATTGACCAAACCCAGAAGTTCCTGCTGCGTCTGAAAGTAGAAACTCGCCCGATTACAACGATATGCGTATTTTTTCCCTAGGCCATTCTGGTTAAGCGTTTGGAGCAGCAGAAGTGCGAAAAATTTGTTGTCTTCTCAACCATTTCTTAGCTTCAAACTCCCATATCTCGCGAACGGATTGACCAAACCCAGAAGTTCCTGCTGCGCCTGAAAGTAGAAACTCGCCCGATTACAACGATATGTGTATTTTTTCCCTAGGCCATTCTGGTTAAGCATTAGGAGCAGCAGAGGTGCGAAAAATGTGTTGTCTTCTCAATCATTTCTTAGCTTCAAACTCCCATATCTCGCGAACGGATTGACCAAACCCAGAAGTTCCTGCTGCGTCTGAAAGTAGAAACTCGCCCGATTACAACGATATGCGTATTTTTTCCCTAGGCCATTCTGGTTAAGCGTTTGGAGCAGCAGAAGTGCGAAAAATTTGTTGTCTTCTCAACCATTTCTTGGCTTCAAACTCCCATATCTCGCGAACGGATTGACCTAACCCAAAAATTCCTGTTGCGTCTGAAAGTAGAAACTCGCCCGATTACAACGGTATGTGTATTTTTTCCCTAGGCCATTCTAATTAAGCGTTAGGAGCAGCAGAAGTGCGAAAAATTTGTTGTCTTCTCAACCATTTCTTGGCTTCAAACTCCCATATCTCGCGAACGGATTGACCTAACCCAAAAATTCCTGTTGCGTCTGAAATTAGAAGCTCGCCCGATTACAACGGTATGTGTATTTTTTCCCTAGGCCATTCTGATTAAGCGTTAGGAGCAGCAGAAGTGCGAAAAAGTTGTTGTCTTCGTAACCATTTCTTAGCTTCAAACTCCCATATCTCGCGAACGGATTGACCAAACCCAGAAGTTCCTGCTGCGTCTGAAAGTAGAAACTCGCCCGATTACAACGATATGTGTATTTTTTCCCTAGGCCATTCTGGTTAAGCGTTAGGAGCTGCAGAAGTGCGAAAAATTTGTTGTCTTCTCAATCATTTCTTAGCTTCAAACTCCCATATCTCGCGAACGGATTGACCTAACACAAAAATTCCTGTTGCGTCTGAAAGTAGAAACTCGCCCGATTACAACGGTATGTGTATTTTTTCCCTAGGCCATTCTGATTAAGCGTTAGGAGCAGCAGAAGTGCGAAAAATTTGTTGTCTTCTCAACCATTTCTTGGCTTCAAACTCCCATATCTCGCGAACGGATTGACCTAACCCAAAAATTCCTGTTGCGTCTGAAATTAGAAACTCGCCCGATTACAACGGTATGTGTATTTTTTCCCTAGGCCATTCTGATTAAGCGTTAGGAGCAGCAGAAGTGCGAAAAAGTTGTTGTCTTCATAACCATTTCTTAGCTTCAAACTCCCATATCTCGCGAACAGATTGACCAAACCCAGAAGTACCTGCTGCGTCTGAAAGTAGAAACTCGCCCGATTACAACGATATGCGTATCTTTTCCCTAGGCCATTCTGGTTAAGCGTTAGGAGCAGCAGAAGTGCGAAAAATTTGTTGTGTTCTCAATCATTTCTTAGATTCAAACTCCCATATCTCGCGAACGGATTCACCTAACCCAAAAATTCCTGTTGCATCTGAAAGTAGAAACTCGCCCGATTACAACGGTATGTGTATTTTTTCCCTAGGCCATTCTGGTTAAGCGTTAGGAGCAGCAGAAGTGCGAAAAATTTGTTGTCTTCTCAACCATTTCTTAGCTTCAAACTCCCATATCTCGCGAACGGATTGACCTAACCCAAAAATTCCTGTTGCATCTGAAAGTAGAAACTCGCCCGATTACAACGGTACGTGTATTTTTCCCTTAGGCCATTCTGGTTAAGCGATTGGAGCAGCAGAAGTGCGAAAAATTTGTTGTCTTCTCAAACATTTCTTAGCTTCAAACTCCCATATCTCGGGAACGGATTGACCTAACCCAAAAATTCCTGTTGCATCTGAAAGTAGAAACTCGCCCGATTACAACGGTATGTGTATTTTTTCCCTAGGCCCTTCTGGTTAAGCGTTAGGAGCAGCAGAAGTGCGAAAAAGTTGTTGTCTTCTCAACCATTTCTTAGCTTCAAACTCCCATATCTCGCGAACGGATTGACCAAACCCAGAAGTTCCTGCTGCGTCTGAAAGTAGAAACTCGCCCGATTACAACGGTATGTGTATTTTTTCCCTAGGCCATTCTGATTAAGCGTTAGGAGCAGCAGAAGTGCGAAAAAGTTGTTGTCTTCATAACCATTTCTTAGCTTCAAACTCCCATATCTCGCGAACGGATTGACCAAACCCAGAAGTTCCTGCTGCGTCTGAAATTAGAAACTCGCCCGATTACAACGATATGTGTATTTTTTCCCTAGGCCATTCTGGTTAAGCGTTGGGAGCAGCAGAATTGCGAAAAATGTTTTGCCTTCTCAACCATTTCTTGGCTTCAAACTCCCATATCTCGCGAACGGATTGACCTAACACAAAAATTCCTATTGCATCTGAAAGTAGAAACTCTCCCGATTACAACGGTACGTGTATTTTTCCCTTAGGCCATTCTGGTTAAGCGATCAGAGCAGCAGAAGTGCGAAAAATTTGTTGTCTTCTCAAACATTTCTTAGCTTCAAACTCCCATATCTCGGGAACGGATTGACATAACCCAAAAATTCCTGTTGCATCTGAAAGTAGAAACTCTCCCGATTACAACGGTACGTGTATTTTTTCCCTAGGCCCTTCTGGTTAAGCGTTAGGAGCAGCAGAAGTGCGAAAAAGTTGTTGTCTTTTCAACCATTTCTTAGCTTCAAACTCCCATATCTCGCGAACGGATTGACCAAACCCAGAAGTTCCTGCTGCGTCTGAAAGTAGAAACTCGCCCGATTACAACGGTATGTGTATTATTTCCCTAGGCCATTCTGGTTAAGCGTTTGGACCAGCAGAATTGCGAAAAATGTTTTGCCTTCTCAACCATTTCTTGGCTTCAAACTCCCATATCTCGCGAACGGATTGACCTAACCCAAAAATTCCTATTGCATCTGAAAGTAGAAACTCGCCCGATTACAACGGTATGTGTATTTTTTCCCTAGGCCATTCTGGTTAAGCGTTAGGAGCAGCAGAAGTGCGAAAAATTTGTTGTCTTCTCAACCATTTCTTAGCTTCAAACTCCCACATCTCGCGAACGGATTGACCTAACCCAAAAATTCCTGTTGCATCTGAAAGTAGAAACTCGCCCGATTACAACGGTACGTGTATTTTTCCCTTAGGCCATTCTGGTTAAGCGATTGGAGCAGCAGAAGTGCGAAAAATTTGTTGTCATCTCAAACATTTCTTTGCTTCAAACTCCCATATCTCGGGAACGGATTGACCTAACCCAAAAATTCCTGTTGCATCTGAAAGTAGAAACTCGCCCGATTACAACGGTATGTGTATTTTTTCCCTAGGCCCTTCTGGTTAAGCGTTAGGTGCAGCAGAAGTGCGAAAAAGTTGTTGTCTTCTCAACCATTTCTTAGCTTCAAACTCCCATATCTCGCGAACGGATTGACCAAACCCAGAAGTTCCTGCTGCGTCTGAAAGTAGAAACTCGCCCGATTACAACGGTATGTGTATTTTTTCCCTAGGCCATTCTGATTAAGCGTTAGGAGCAGCAGAAGTGCGAAAAAGTTGTTGTCTTCATAACCATTTCTTAGCTTCAAACTCCCATATCTCGCGAACGGATTGACCAAACCCAGAAGTTCCTGCTGCGTCTGAAATTAGAAACTCGCCCGATTACAACGATATGTGTATTTTTTCCCTAGGCCATTCTGGTTAAGCGTTAGGAGCAGCAGAAGTGCGAAAAATTTGTTGTCTTCTCAATCATTTCTTAGCATCAAACTCCCATATCTCGCGAACGGATTGACCTAACACAAAAATTCCTGTTGCATCTGAAAGTAGAAACTCGCCCGATTACAACGGTATGTGTATTTTTTCCCTAGGCCATTCTGGTTAAGCGTTAGGAGCAGCAGAAGTGCGAAAAAGTTGTTGTCTTCATAACCATATCTTAGCTTCAAACTCCCATATCTCGCGAACGGATTGACCAAACCCAGAAGTTCCTGCTGCGTCTGAAATTAGGAACTCGCCCGATTACAACGATATGTGTATTTTTTCCCTAGGCCATTCTGGTTAAGCGTTTGGAGCAGCAGAAGTGCGAAATATTTGTTGTCTTCTTAACCAATTCTTAGCTTCAAACTCCCATATCTCGCGAACGGATTGACCTAACCCAAAAATTCCTATTGCATCTGAAAGTAGAAACTCGCCCGATTACAAAGGTATGTGTATTTTTTCCCTAGGCCATTCTGGTTAAGCGTTTGGAGCAGCAGAATTACGAAAAGTTTTTTGCTTTCTCAACCATTTCTTGGATTCAAACTGCCATATCTCGCGAATGGATTGACCTAACCCAAAAATTCCTATTGCATCTGAAAGTAGAAACTCGCCCGATTACAACTGTACGTGTATTTTTCCCTTAGGCCATTCTGGTTAAGCGATTGGAGCCGCAGAATTGCGAAAAATTTATTCTTGTCAACCATTTCTTAGCTTGAAAGTCCCATATCTCGCGAACGGATTGACCTAACCCAAAAATTCCTGTTGCGTCTGAAAGTAGAAACTCGCCCGATTACAACGGTATGTGTATTTTTTCCCTAGGCCATTCTGGTTAAGCGTTAGGAGCAGCAGGAGTGCGAAAAATTTGTTGTCTTCTCAACCATTTCTTAGCTTCAAACTTCCATATCTCGCGAACGGATTGACCAAACCCAGAAGTTCCTTCTGCGTCTGAAAGTAGAAACTCGCCCGATTACAACGATATGCGTATCTTTTCCCTAGGCCATTCTGGTTAAGCGTTTGGAGCAGCAGAAGTGCGAAAAATTTGTTGTCTTCTCAATCATTTCTTAGTTTCAAACTCCCATATCTCGCGAACGGATTGACCAAACCCAGAAGTTCCTGCTGCGTCTGAAAGTAGAAACTCGCCCGATTACAACGATATGTGTATTTTTTCCCTAGGCCATTCTGGTTAAGCGTTAGGAGCAGCAGAAGTGCGAAAAATTTGTTGTCTTCTCAATCATTTCTTAGCATCAAACTCCCATATCTCGCGAACGGATTGACCTAACACAAAAATTCCTGTTGCATCTGAAAGTAGAAACTCGCCCGATTACAACGATATGTGTATTTTTTCCCTAGGCCATTCTGGTTAAGCGTTAGGAGCAGCAGAGGTGCGAAAAATTTGTTGTCTTCTCAATCATTTCTTAGATTCAAACTCCCATATCTCGCGAACGGATTGACCTAACCCAAAAATTCCTGTTGCGTCTGAAAGTAGAAACTCGCCCGATTACAACGGTATGTGTATTTTTTCCCTAGGCCATTCTGGTTAAGCGTTAGGAGCAGCAGAGGTGCGAAAAATTTGTTGTCTTCTCAACCATTTCTTAGCTTCAAACTCCCATATCTCGCGAACGGATTGACCAAACCCAGAAGTTCCTGCTGCGTCTGAAAGTAGAAACTCGCCCGATTACAACGATATGCGTATTTTTTCCCTAGGCCATTCTGGTTAAGCGTTTGGAGCAGCAGAAGTGCGAAAAATTTGTTGTCTTCTCAACCATTTCTTAGCTTCAAACTCCCATATCTCGCGAACGGATTGACCAAACCCAGAAGTTCCTGCTGCGCCTGAAAGTAGAAACTCGCCCGATTACAACGATATGTGTATTTTTTCCCTAGGCCATTCTGGTTAAGCATTAGGAGCAGCAGAGGTGCGAAAAATGTGTTGTCTTCTCAATCATTTCTTAGCTTCAAACTCCCATATCTCGCGAACGGATTGACCAAACCCAGAAGTTCCTGCTGCGTCTGAAAGTAGAAACTCGCCCGATTACAACGATATGCGTATTTTTTCCCTAGGCCATTCTGGTTAAGCGTTTGGAGCAGCAGAAGTGCGAAAAATTTGTTGTCTTCTCAACCATTTCTTGGCTTCAAACTCCCATATCTCGCGAACGGATTGACCTAACCCAAAAATTCCTGTTGCGTCTGAAAGTAGAAACTCGCCCGATTACAACGGTATGTGTATTTTTTCCCTAGGCCATTCTAATTAAGCGTTAGGAGCAGCAGAAGTGCGAAAAATTTGTTGTCTTCTCAACCATTTCTTGGCTTCAAACTCCCATATCTCGCGAACGGATTGACC
The DNA here is from genome assembly GCF_051014685.1 of Ptiloglossa arizonensis. Taxonomy (NCBI): domain Eukaryota; kingdom Metazoa; phylum Arthropoda; class Insecta; order Hymenoptera; family Colletidae; genus Ptiloglossa; species Ptiloglossa arizonensis. Next base: position 71,303 of record NW_027478687.1, on the reverse strand, counting down.
TAACCCAAAAATTCCTGTTGCGTCTGAAATTAGAAGCTCGCCCGATTACAACGGTATGTGTATTTTTTCCCTAGGCCATTCTGATTAAGCGTTAGGAGCAGCAGAAGTGCGAAAAAGTTGTTGTCTTCGTAACCATTTCTTAGCTTCAAACTCCCATATCTCGCGAACGGATTGACCAAACCCAGAAGTTCCTGCTGCGTCTGAAAGTAGAAACTCGCCCGATTACAACGATATGTGTATTTTTTCCCTAGGCCATTCTGGTTAAGCGTTAGGAGCTGCAGAAGTGCGAAAAATTTGTTGTCTTCTCAATCATTTCTTAGCTTCAAACTCCCATATCTCGCGAACGGATTGACCTAACACAAAAATTCCTGTTGCGTCTGAAAGTAGAAACTCGCCCGATTACAACGGTATGTGTATTTTTTCCCTAGGCCATTCTGATTAAGCGTTAGGAGCAGCAGAAGTGCGAAAAATTTGTTGTCTTCTCAACCATTTCTTGGCTTCAAACTCCCATATCTCGCGAACGGATTGACCTAACCCAAAAATTCCTGTTGCGTCTGAAATTAGAAACTCGCCCGATTACAACGGTATGTGTATTTTTTCCCTAGGCCATTCTGATTAAGCGTTAGGAGCAGCAGAAGTGCGAAAAAGTTGTTGTCTTCATAACCATTTCTTAGCTTCAAACTCCCATATCTCGCGAACAGATTGACCAAACCCAGAAGTACCTGCTGCGTCTGAAAGTAGAAACTCGCCCGATTACAACGGTATGTGTATTTTTTCCCTAGGCCATTCTGGTTAAGCGTTAGGAGCAGCAGAAGTGCGAAAAATTTGTTGTCTTCTCAACCATTTCTTAGCTTCAAACTCCCACATCTCGCGAACGGATTGACCTAACCCAAAAATTCCTGTTGCATCTGAAAGTAGAAACTCGCCCGATTACAACGGTACGTGTATTTTTCCCTTAGGCCATTCTGGTTAAGCGATTGGAGCAGCAGAAGTGCGAAAAATTTGTTGTCATCTCAAACATTTCTTTGCTTCAAACTCCCATATCTCGGGAACGGATTGACCTAACCCAAAAATTCCTGTTGCATCTGAAAGTAGAAACTCGCCCGATTACAACGGTATGTGTATTTTTTCCCTAGGCCCTTCTGGTTAAGCGTTAGGTGCAGCAGAAGTGCGAAAAAGTTGTTGTCTTCTCAACCATTTCTTAGCTTCAAACTCCCATATCTCGCGAACGGATTGACCAAACCCAGAAGTTCCTGCTGCGTCTGAAAGTAGAAACTCGCCCGATTACAACGGTATGTGTATTTTTTCCCTAGGCCATTCTGATTAAGCGTTAGGAGCAGCAGAAGTGCGAAAAAGTTGTTGTCTTCATAACCATTTCTTAGCTTCAAACTCCCATATCTCGCGAACGGATTGACCAAACCCAGAAGTTCCTGCTGCGTCTGAAATTAGAAACTCGCCCGATTACAACGATATGTGTATTTTTTCCCTAGGCCATTCTGGTTAAGCGTTAGGAGCAGCAGAAGTGCGAAAAATTTGTTGTCTTCTCAATCATTTCTTAGCATCAAACTCCCATATCTCGCGAACGGATTGACCTAACACAAAAATTCCTGTTGCATCTGAAAGTAGAAACTCGCCCGATTACAACGGTATGTGTATTTTTTCCCTAGGCCATTCTGGTTAAGCGTTAGGAGCAGCAGAAGTGCGAAAAAGTTGTTGTCTTCATAACCATATCTTAGCTTCAAACTCCCATATCTCGCGAACGGATTGACCAAACCCAGAAGTTCCTGCTGCGTCTGAAATTAGGAACTCGCCCGATTACAACGATATGTGTATTTTTTCCCTAGGCCATTCTGGTTAAGCGTTTGGAGCAGCAGAAGTGCGAAATATTTGTTGTCTTCTTAACCAATTCTTAGCTTCAAACTCCCATATCTCGCGAACGGATTGACCTAACCCAAAAATTCCTATTGCATCTGAAAGTAGAAACTCGCCCGATTACAAAGGTATGTGTATTTTTTCCCTAGGCCATTCTGGTTAAGCGTTTGGAGCAGCAGAATTACGAAAAGTTTTTTGCTTTCTCAACCATTTCTTGGATTCAAACTGCCATATCTCGCGAATGGATTGACCTAACCCAAAAATTCCTATTGCATCTGAAAGTAGAAACTCGCCCGATTACAACTGTACGTGTATTTTTCCCTTAGGCCATTCTGGTTAAGCGATTGGAGCCGCAGAATTGCGAAAAATTTATTCTTGTCAACCATTTCTTAGCTTGAAAGTCCCATATCTCGCGAACGGATTGACCTAACCCAAAAATTCCTGTTGCGTCTGAAAGTAGAAACTCGCCCGATTACAACGGTATGTGTATTTTTTCCCTAGGCCATTCTGGTTAAGCGTTAGGAGCAGCAGGAGTGCGAAAAATTTGTTGTCTTCTCAACCATTTCTTAGCTTCAAACTTCCATATCTCGCGAACGGATTGACCAAACCCAGAAGTTCCTTCTGCGTCTGAAAGTAGAAACTCGCCCGATTACAACGATATGCGTATCTTTTCCCTAGGCCATTCTGGTTAAGCGTTTGGAGCAGCAGAAGTGCGAAAAATTTGTTGTCTTCTCAATCATTTCTTAGTTTCAAACTCCCATATCTCGCGAACGGATTGACCAAACCCAGAAGTTCCTGCTGCGTCTGAAAGTAGAAACTCGCCCGATTACAACGATATGTGTATTTTTTCCCTAGGCCATTCTGGTTAAGCGTTAGGAGCAGCAGAAGTGCGAAAAATTTGTTGTCTTCTCAATCATTTCTTAGCATCAAACTCCCATATCTCGCGAACGGATTGACCTAACACAAAAATTCCTGTTGCATCTGAAAGTAGAAACTCGCCCGATTACAACGATATGTGTATTTTTTCCCTAGGCCATTCTGGTTAAGCGTTAGGAGCAGCAGAGGTGCGAAAAATTTGTTGTCTTCTCAATCATTTCTTAGATTCAAACTCCCATATCTCGCGAACGGATTGACCTAACCCAAAAATTCCTGTTGCGTCTGAAAGTAGAAACTCGCCCGATTACAACGGTATGTGTATTTTTTCCCTAGGCCATTCTGGTTAAGCGTTAGGAGCAGCAGAGGTGCGAAAAATTTGTTGTCTTCTCAACCATTTCTTAGCTTCAAACTCCCATATCTCGCGAACGGATTGACCAAACCCAGAAGTTCCTGCTGCGTCTGAAAGTAGAAACTCGCCCGATTACAACGATATGCGTATTTTTTCCCTAGGCCATTCTGGTTAAGCGTTTGGAGCAGCAGAAGTGCGAAAAATTTGTTGTCTTCTCAACCATTTCTTAGCTTCAAACTCCCATATCTCGCGAACGGATTGACCAAACCCAGAAGTTCCTGCTGCGCCTGAAAGTAGAAACTCGCCCGATTACAACGATATGTGTATTTTTTCCCTAGGCCATTCTGGTTAAGCATTAGGAGCAGCAGAGGTGCGAAAAATGTGTTGTCTTCTCAATCATTTCTTAGCTTCAAACTCCCATATCTCGCGAACGGATTGACCAAACCCAGAAGTTCCTGCTGCGTCTGAAAGTAGAAACTCGCCCGATTACAACGATATGCGTATTTTTTCCCTAGGCCATTCTGGTTAAGCGTTTGGAGCAGCAGAAGTGCGAAAAATTTGTTGTCTTCTCAACCATTTCTTGGCTTCAAACTCCCATATCTCGCGAACGGATTGACCTAACCCAAAAATTCCTGTTGCGTCTGAAAGTAGAAACTCGCCCGATTACAACGGTATGTGTATTTTTTCCCTAGGCCATTCTAATTAAGCGTTAGGAGCAGCAGAAGTGCGAAAAATTTGTTGTCTTCTCAACCATTTCTTGGCTTCAAACTCCCATATCTCGCGAACGGATTGACCTAACCCAAAAATTCCTGTTGCGTCTGAAATTAGAAGCTCGCCCGATTACAACGGTATGTGTATTTTTTCCCTAGGCCATTCTGATTAAGCGTTAGGAGCAGCAGAAGTGCGAAAAAGTTGTTGTCTTCGTAACCATTTCTTAGCTTCAAACTCCCATATCTCGCGAACGGATTGACCAAACCCAGAAGTTCCTGCTGCGTCTGAAAGTAGAAACTCGCCCGATTACAACGATATGTGTATTTTTTCCCTAGGCCATTCTGGTTAAGCGTTAGGAGCTGCAGAAGTGCGAAAAATTTGTTGTCTTCTCAATCATTTCTTAGCTTCAAACTCCCATATCTCGCGAACGGATTGACCTAACACAAAAATTCCTGTTGCGTCTGAAAGTAGAAACTCGCCCGATTACAACGGTATGTGTATTTTTTCCCTAGGCCATTCTGATTAAGCGTTAGGAGCAGCAGAAGTGCGAAAAATTTGTTGTCTTCTCAACCATTTCTTGGCTTCAAACTCCCATATCTCGCGAACGGATTGACCTAACCCAAAAATTCCTGTTGCGTCTGAAATTAGAAACTCGCCCGATTACAACGGTATGTGTATTTTTTCCCTAGGCCATTCTGATTAAGCGTTAGGAGCAGCAGAAGTGCGAAAAAGTTGTTGTCTTCATAACCATTTCTTAGATTCAAACTCCCATATCTCGCGAACAGATTGACCAAACCCAGAAGTACCTGCTGCGTCTGAAAGTAGAAACTCGCCCGATTACAACGATATGCGTATCTTTTCCCTAGGCCATTCTGGTTAAGCGTTAGGAGCAGCAGAAGTGCGAAAAATTTGTTGTGTTCTCAATCATTTCTTAGATTCAAACTCCCATATCTCGCGAACGGATTCACCTAACCCAAAAATTCCTGTTGCATCTGAAAGTAGAAACTCGCCCGATTACAACGGTATGTGTATTTTTTCCCTAGGCCATTCTGGTTAAGCGTTAGGAGCAGCAGAAGTGCGAAAAATTTGTTGTCTTCTCAACCATTTCTTAGCTTCAAACTCCCATATCTCGCGAACGGATTGACCTAACCCAAAAATTCCTGTTGCATCTGAAAGTAGAAACTCGCCCGATTACAACGGTACGTGTATTTTTCCCTTAGGCCATTCTGGTTAAGCGATTGGAGCAGCAGAAGTGCGAAAAATTTGTTGTCTTCTCAAACATTTCTTAGCTTCAAACTCCCATATCTCGGGAACGGATTGACCTAACCCAAAAATTCCTGTTGCATCTGAAAGTAGAAACTCGCCCGATTACAACGGTATGTGTATTTTTTCCCTAGGCCCTTCTGGTTAAGCGTTAGGAGCAGCAGAAGTGCGAAAAAGTTGTTGTCTTCTCAACCATTTCTTAGCTTCAAACTCCCATATCTCGCGAACGGATTGACCAAACCCAGAAGTTCCTGCTGCGTCTGAAAGTAGAAACTCGCCCGATTACAACGGTATGTGTATTTTTTCCCTAGGCCATTCTGATTAAGCGTTAGGAGCAGCAGAAGTGCGAAAAAGTTGTTGTCTTCATAACCATTTCTTAGCTTCAAACTCCCACATCTCGCGAACGGATTGACCAAACCCAGAAGTTCCTGCTGCGTCTGAAATTAGAAACTCGCCCGATTACAACGATATGTGTATTTTTTCCCTAGGCCATTCTGGTTAAGCGTTAGGAGCAGCAGAAGTGCGAAAAATTTGTTGTCTTTTCAATCATTTCTTAGCATCAAACTCCCATATCTCGCGAACGGATTGACCTAACACAAAAATTCCTGTTGCATCTGAAAGTAGAAACTCGCCCGATTACAACGGTATGTGTATTTTTTCCCTAGGCCATTCTGGTTAAGCGTTAGGAGCAGCAGAAGTGCGAAAAAGTTGTTGTCTTCATAACCATTTCTTAGCTTCAAACTCCCATATCTCGCGAACGGATTGACCAAACCCAGAAGTTCCTGCTGCGTCTGAAATTAGAAACTCGCCCGATTACAACGATATGTGTATTTTTTCCCTAGGCCATTCTGGTTAAGCGTTTGGAGCAGCAGAAGTGCGAAATATTTGTTGTCTTCTTAACCAATTCTTAGCTTCAAACTCCCATATCTCGCGAACGGATTGACCTAACCCAAAAATTCCTATTGCATCTGAAAGTAGAAACTCGACCGATTACAAAGGTATGTGTATTTTTTCCCTAGGCCATTCTGGTTAAGCGTTTGGAGCAGCAGAATTACGAAAAGTTTTTTGCTTTCTCAACCATTTCTTGGATTCAAACTGCCATATCTCGCGAATGGATTGACCTAACCCAAAAATTCCTATTGCATCTGAAAGTAGAAACTCGCCCGATTACAACGGTACGTGTATTTTTCCCTTAGGCCATTCTGGTTAAGCGATTGGAGCAGCAGAATTGCGAAAAATTTATTCTTGTCAACCATTTCTTAGCTTGAAAGTCCCATATCTCGCGAACGGATTGACCTAACCCAAAAATTCCTGTTGCGTCTGAAAGTAGAAACTCGCCCGATTACAACGGTATGTGTATTTTTTCCCTAGGCCATTCTGGTTAAGCGTTAGGAGCAGCAGGAGTGCGAAAAATTTGTTGTCTTCTCAACCATTTCTTAGCTTCAAACTTCCATATCTCGCGAACGGATTGACCAAACCCAGAAGTTCCTTCTGCGTCTGAAAGTAGAAACTCGCCCGATTACAACGATATGCGTATCTTTTCCCTAGGCCATTCTGGTTAAGCGTTTGGAGCAGCAGAAGTGCGAAAAATTTGTTGTCTTCTCAATCATTTCTTAGTTTCAAACTCCCATATCTCGCGAACGGATTGACCAAACCCAGAAGTTCCTGCTGCGTCTGAAAGTAGAAACTCGCCCGATTACAACGATATGTGTATTTTTTCCCTAGGCCATTCTGGTTAAGCGTTAGGAGCAGCAGAGGTGCGAAAAATTTGTTGTCTTCTCAATCATTTCTTAGATTCAAACTCCCATATCTCGCGAACGGATTGACCTAACCCAAAAATTCCTGTTGCGTCTGAAAGTAGAAACTCGCCCGATTACAACGGTATGTGTATTTTTTCCCTAGGCCATTCTGGTTAAGCGTTTGGAGCAGCAGAAGTGCGAAAAATTTGTTGTCTTCTCAACCATTTCTTAGCTTCAAACTCCCATATCTCGCGAACGGATTGAACAAACCCAGAAGTTCCTGCTGCGCCTGAAAGTAGAAACTCGCCCGATTACAACGATATGTGTATTTTTTCCCTAGGCCATTCTGGTTAAGCATTAGGAGCAGCAGAGGTGCGAAAAATGTGTTGTCTTCTCAATCATTTCTTAGCTTCAAACTCCCATATCTCGCGAACGGATTGACCAAACCCAGAAGTTCCTGCTGCGTCTGAAAGTAGAAACTCGCCCGATTACAACGATATGCGTATTTTTTCCCTAGGCCATTCTGGTTAAGCGTTTGGAGCAGCAGAAGTGCGAAAAATTTGTTGTCTTCTCAACCATTTCTTGGCTTCAAACTCCCATATCTCGCGAACGGATTGACCTAACCCAAAAATTCCTGTTGCGTCTGAAAGTAGAAACTCGCCCGATTACAACGGTATGTGTATTTTTTCCCTAGGCCATTCTAATTAAGCGTTAGGAGCAGCAGAAGTGCGAAAAATTTGTTGTCTTCTCAACCATTTCTTGGCTTCAAACTCCCATATCTCGCGAACGGATTGACCTAACCCAAAAATTCCTGTTGCGTCTGAAATTAGAAGCTCGCCCGATTACAACGGTATGTGTATTTTTTCCCTAGGCCATTCTGATTAAGCGTTAGGAGCAGCAGAAGTGCGAAAAAGTTGTTGTCTTCGTAACCATTTCTTAGCTTCAAACTCCCATATCTCGCGAACGGATTGACCAAACCCAGAAGTTCCTGCTGCGTCTTAAAGTAGAAACTCGCCCGATTACAACGATATGTGTATTTTTTCCCTAGGCCATTCTGGTTAAGCGTTAGGAGCTGCAGAAGTGCGAAAAATTTGTTGTCTTCTCAATCATTTCTTAGCTTCAAACTCCCATATCTCGCGAACGGATTGACCTAACACAAAAATTCCTGTTGCGTCTGAAAGTAGAAACTCGCCCGATTACAACGGTATGTGTATTTTTTCCCTAGGCCATTCTGATTAAGCGTTAGGAGCAGCAGAAGTGCGAAAAATTTGTTGTCTTCTCAACCATTTCTTGGCTTCAAACTCCCATATCTCGCGAACGGATTGACCTAACCCAAAAATTCCTGTTGCGTCTGAAATTAGAAACTCGCCCGATTACAACGGTATGTGTATTTTTTCCCTAGGCCATTCTGATTAAGCGTTAGGAGCAGCAGAAGTGCGAAAAAGTTGTTGTCTTCATAACCATTTCTTAGCTTCAAACTCCCATATCTCGCGAACAGATTGACCAAACCCAGAAGTACCTGCTGCGTCTGAAAGTAGAAACTCGCCCGATTACAACGATATGCGTATCTTTTCCCTAGGCCATTCTGGTTAAGCGTTAGGAGCAGCAGAAGTGCGAAAAATTTGTTGTGTTCTCAATCATTTCTTAGATTCAAACTCCCATATCTCGCGAACGGATTCACCTAACCCAAAAATTCCTGTTGCATCTGAAAGTAGAAACTCGCCCGATTACAACGGTATGTGTATTTTTTCCCTAGGCCATTCTGGTTAAGCGTTAGGAGCAGCAGAAGTGCGAAAAATTTGTTGTCTTCTCAACCATTTCTTAGCTTCAAACTCCCATATCTCGCGAACGGATTGACCTAACCCAAAAATTCCTGTTGCATCTGAAAGTAGAAACTCGCCCGATTACAACGGTACGTGTATTTTTCCCTTAGGCCATTCTGGTTAAGCGATTGGAGCAGCAGAAGTGCGAAAAATTTGTTGTCTTCTCAAACATTTCTTAGCTTCAAACTCCCATATCTCGGGAACGGATTGACCTAACCCAAAAATTCCTGTTGCATCTGAAAGTAGAAACTCGCCCGATTACAACGGTATGTGTATTTTTTCCCTAGGCCCTTCTGGTTAAGCGTTAGGAGCAGCAGAAGTGCGAAAAAGTTGTTGTCTTCTCAACCATTTCTTAGCTTCAAACTCCCATATCTCGCGAACGGATTGACCAAACCCAGAAGTTCCTGCTGCGTCTGAAAGTAGAAACTCGCCCGATTACAACGGTATGTGTATTTTTTCCCTAGGCCATTCTGATTAAGCGTTAGGAGCAGCAGAAGTGCGAAAAAGTTGTTGTCTTCATAACCATTTCTTAGCTTCAAACTCCCACATCTCGCGAACGGATTGACCAAACCCAGAAGTTCCTGCTGCGTCTGAAATTAGAAACTCGCCCGATTACAACGATATGTGTATTTTTTCCCTAGGCCATTCTGGTTAAGCGTTAGGAGCAGCAGAAGTGCGAAAAATTTGTTGTCTTCTCAATCATTTCTTAGCATCAAACTCCCATATCTCGCGAACGGATTGACCTAACACAAAAATTCCTGTTGCATCTGAAAGTAGAAACTCGCCCGATTACAACGGTATGTGTATTTTTTCCCTAGGCCATTCTGGTTAAGCGTTAGGAGCAGCAGAAGTGCGAAAAAGTTGTTGTCTTCATAACCATTTCTTAGCTTCAAACTCCCATATCTCGCGAACGGATTGACCAAACCCAGAAGTTCCTGCTGCGTCTGAAATTAGAAACTCGCCCGATTACAACGATATGTGTATTTTTTCCCTAGGCCATTCTGGTTAAGCGTTTGGAGCAGCAGAAGTGCGAAATATTTGTTGTCTTCTTAACCAATTCTTAGCTTCAAACTCCCATATCTCGCGAACGGATTGACCTAACCCAAAAATTCCTATTGCATCTGAAAGTAGAAACTCGACCGATTACAAAGGTATGTGTATTTTTTCCCTAGGCCATTCTGGTTAAGCGTTTGGAGCAGCAGAATTACGAAAAGTTTTTTGCTTTCTCAACCATTTCTTGGATTCAAACTGCCATATCTCGCGAATGGATTGACCTAACCCAAAAATTCCTATTGCATCTGAAAGTAGAAACTCGCCCGATTACAACGGTACGTGTATTTTTCCCTTAGGCCATTCTGGTTAAGCGATTGGAGCAGCAGAATTGCGAAAAATTTATTCTTGTCAACCATTTCTTAGCTTGAAAGTCCCATATCTCGCGAACGGATTGACCTAACCCAAAAATTCCTGTTGCGTCTGAAAGTAGAAACTCGCCCGATTACAACGGTATGTGTATTTTTTCCCTAGGCCATTCTGGTTAAGCGTTAGGAGCAGCAGGAGTGCGAAAAATTTGTTGTCTTCTCAACCATTTCTTAGCTTCAAACTTCCATATCTCGCGAACGGATTGACCAAACCCAGAAGTTCCTTCTGCGTCTGAAAGTAGAAACTCGCCCGATTACAACGATATGCGTATCTTTTCCCTAGGCCATTCTGGTTAAGCGTTTGGAGCAGCAGAAGTGCGAAAAATTTGTTGTCTTCTCAATCATTTCTTAGTTTCAAACTCCCATATCTCGCGAACGGATTGACCAAACCCAGAAGTTCCTGCTGCGTCTGAAAGTAGAAACTCGCCCGATTACAACGATATGTGTATTTTTTCCCTAGGCCATTCTGGTTAAGCGTTAGGAGCAGCAGAGGTGCGAAAAATTTGTTGTCTTCTCAATCATTTCTTAGATTCAAACCCCCATATCTCGCGAACGGATTGACCTAACCCAAAAATTCCTGTTGCATCTGAAAGTAGAAACTCGCCCGATTACAACGGTATGTGTATTTTTTCCCTAGGCCATTCTGGTTAAGCGTTAGGAGCAGCAGAGGTGCGAAAAATTTGTTGTCTTCTCAACCATTTCTTAGCTTCAAACTCCCATATCTCGCGAACAGATTGACCAAACCCAGAAGTTCCTGCTGCGTCTGAAAGTAGAAACTCGCCCGATTACAACGATATGCGTATTTTTTCCCTAGGCCATTCTGGTTAAGCGTTTGGAGCAGCAGAAGTGCGAAAAATTTGTTTTCTTCTCAACCATTTCTTAGCTTCAAACTCCCATATCTCGCGAACGGATTGACCAAACCCAGAAGTTCCTGCTGCGTCTGAAAGTAGAAACTCGCCCGATTACAACGATATGTGTATTTTTTCCCTAGGCCATTCTGGTTAAGCATTAGGAGCAGCAGAGGTGCGAAAAATGTGTTGTCTTCTCAATCATTTCTTAGATTCAAACTCCCATATCTCGCGAACGGATTGACCTAACCCAAAAATTCCTGTTGCATCTGAAAGTAGAAACTCGCCCGATTACAACGGTATGTGTATTTTTTCCCTAGGCCACACTGGTTAAGCGTTTGGAGCAGCAGTAGTGCGAAAAATTTGTTGTCTTCTTTACCAGTTCTTACTTCAAACTCCCATATCTCGCGAACGGATTGACCTAACCCAAAAATTCTTGTTGCATCTGAAACAAGAAACTCGCCCGATTACAACGGTATGTGTATTTTTTCCATAGGCCATTCTGGTTAAGCGTTTGGAGCAGCAGAATAGCGAAAAATTGTTTGCCTTCTCAACCATTTCTTGGCTTCAAACTCCCATATCTCGCGAACGGATTGACCTAACCCAAAAATTCCTGCTGCGTCTGAAAGTAGAAACTCGCCCGATTACAGCGGTATGTGTATTTTTTCCCTAGGCAATTCTGGTTAAGCGTTTGGAGCAGCAGAATTGCGAAAAATTTTTTGCCTTCTCAACCATTACTTGGCTTCAAACTCCCATATCTCGCGAACGGATTGACCTAACCCAAAAATTCCTGTTGCATCTGAAAGTAGAAATTCGCCCGATTACAACGTTATGTGTATTTTTTCCCTAGGCCATTCTGGTTAAGCGTGTGGAGCAGCAGAATTGCGAAAAATTTTTTGCCTTCTCAACCATTTCTTGGCTTCAAACTCCCATATCACGCGAACGGATTGACTTAACCCAAAAATTCCTGTTGCGACTGAAAGTAGAAACTCGCCCGATTACAACGGTATGTGTATTTTTTCCCTAGGCCACACTGGTTAAGCGTTTGGAGCAGCAGTAGTGCGAAAAATTTGTTGTCTTCTTTACCAGTTCTTACTTCAAACTCCCATATCTCGCGAACGGATTGACCTAACCCAAAAATTCTTGTTGCATCTGAAAGTAGAAACTCGCCCGATTACAACGGTACGTGTATTTTTCCCTTAGGCCATTCTGGTTAAGCGATTGGAGCAGCAGAATTGCGAAAAATTTATTGTCTTGTCAACCATTTCTTAGCTTGAAAGTCCCATATCTCGCGAACGGATTGACCTAAACCAAAAATTCCTGTTGCGTCTGAAAGTAGAAACTCGCCCGATTACAACGGTATGTGTATTTTTTCCCTAGGCCATTCTGATTAAGCGTTTGGAGCAGCAGAAGTGCGAAAAATTTGTTGTCTTCATAACCATTTCTTGGCTTCAAACTCCCATATCTCGCGAACGGATTGACCTAACCCAATAATTCCTGTTGCGTCTGAAAGTAGAAACTCGCCCGATTACAACGGTATGTGTATTTTTTCATTAGGCCATTCTGGTTAAGCGTTTGGAGCAGCAGAATTGCGAAAAATTTTTTGCCTTCTTTACCAGTTCTTAGCTTCAAACACCCATATCTCGCGAACGGATTGACCTATCCCAAAAATTCCTATTGCTTCTGAAAGTAGAAACTCGCCCGATTACAGCGGTATGTGTATTTTTTCCCTAGGCAATTCTGGTTAAGCGTTTGGAGCAGCAGAATTGCGAAAAATTTTTTGCCTTCTCAACCATTTCTTGGCTTCAAACTGCCATATCTCGCGAACGGATTGTCCTAACCCAAAAATTCCTATTGTAACTGAAAGTAGAAACTCGCCCGATTACAACGGTACGTGCATTTTTCCCTTAGGCCATTCTGGTTAAGCGATTGGAGGAGCAGAAGTGCGAAAAATTTATTGTCTTGTCAACCATTTCTTAGCTTGAAAGTCCCATATCTCGCGAACGTATTGACCTAACCCAAAAATTCCTGTTGCATCTGAAAGTAGAAACTCGCCCGATTACAACGGTATGTGTATTTTCCCCCTAGGCCATTCTGGTGAAGCGTTTGGATCAGCAGAATAGCGAAAAATTTTTTGCCTTCCCAATCATTTCTTGGCTTCAAACTCCCATATCTCGCGAACGGATTGACCTAACCCAAAAATTCCTGATGCGTCTGAAAGTTGAAACTCGCCCGAGTACAACGGTATGTGTATTTTTTCCCTAGGCCATTCTGGTTAAGCGTTTGGAGCAGCATAAGTGCGAAAAATTTGTTGTCTTCTAAACCATTTCTTAGCTTCAAACTCCCATATCTCGCGAACGGATTGACCTAACCCAAAAATTCCTGTTGCATCTGAAAGTAGAAGCTCGCCCGATTACAACGGTATGTGTATTTTTTCCCTAGGCCATTCTGGTTAAGCGTTTGGAGCAGCAGAATTGCGAAAAATTTTTTGCTTTCTCAACCATTTCTTGGCTTCAAACTGCCATATCTCGCGAACGGATTGACCTAACCCAAAAATTCCTATTGTATCTGAAAGTAGAAACTCGCCCGATTACAACGGTACGTGCATTTTTCCCTTAGGCCATTCTGGTTAAGCGATTGGAGCAGCAGAAGTGCGAAAAATTTATTGTCTTGTCAACCATTTCTTAGCTTGAAAGTCCCATATCTCGCGAACGTATTGACCTAACCCAAAAATTCCTATTGCATCTGAAAGTAGAAACTCATCCGATTACAGCGGTATGTGTAGTTTTTCCCTAGGCAATTCTGGTTAAGCGTTTGGAGCAGCAGAAGTGCGACAAATTTGTTGTCTTCTCAATCATCTCTTAGCTTCAAACTCCCATATCTCGCGAACGGATTGACCTAACCCAAAAATTCCTGTTGCATCTGAAAGTAGAAACTCGCCCGATTACAACGGTATGTGTATTTTTTCCCTAGGCCATTCTGGTTAAGCGTTTGGAGCAGCAGAATTGCGAAAAATTTTTTGCCTTCTCAACCATTTCTTGGCTTCAAACTCCCATATCTCGCGAACGGATTGACCTATCCCAAAAATTCCTGTTGCGTCTGAAAGTAGAAACTCGCCCGATTACAACGGTATGTGTATTTTTTCCCTTGGGCATTCTGATTAAGCGTTTGGAGCAGCAGAATTGCGAAAAATTTGTTGTCTTTATAACAATTTCTTAGCTTCAAACTCCCATATCTCGCGAACGGATTGACCTAACCCAAAAATTCCTATTGCATCTGAAAGAAGAAACTCGCCCGATTACAGCGGTATGTGTATTTTTTCCCTAGGCAATTCTGGTTAAGCGTTTGGAGCAGCAGAATTGCGAAAAATTTTTTGCCTTCTCAACCATTTCTTGGCTTCAAACTGCCATATCTCGCGAACGGATTGTCCTAACCCAAAAATTCCTATTGTAACTGAAAGTAGAAACTCGCCCGATTACAACGGTACGTGCATTTTTCCCTTAGGCCATTCTGGTTAAGCGATTGGAGCAGCAGAAGTGCGAAAAATTTATTGTCTTGTCAACCATTTCTTAGCTTGAAAGTCCCATATCTCGCGAACGTATTGACCTAACCCAAAAATTCCTATTGCATCTGAAAGTAGAAACTCATCCGATTACAGCGGTATGTGTAGTTTTTCCCTAGGCAATTCTGGTTAAGCGTTTGGAGCAGCAGAAGTGCGACAAATTTGTTGTCTTCTCAATCATTTCTTAGCTTCAAACTCCCATATCTCGCGAACGGATTGACCTAACCCAAAAATTCCTGTTGCATCTGAAAGTAGAAACTCGCCCGATTACAACGGTATGTGTATTTTCTCCCTAGGCCATTCTGGTGAAGCGTTTGGATCAGCAGAATAGCGAAAAATTTTTTGCCTTCCCAATCATTTCTTGGCTTCAAACTCCCATATCTCGCGAACGGATTGACCTAACCCAAAAACTCCTGATGCGTCTGAAAGTTGAAACTCGCCCGAGTACAACGGTATGTGTATTTTTTCCCTAGGCCATTCTGGTTAAGCGTTTGGAGCAGCACAAGTGCGAAAAATTTGTTGTCTTCTAAACCATTTCTTAGCTTCAAACTCCCATATCTCGCGAACGGATTGACCTAACCCAAAAATTCCTATTGCATCTGAAAGTAGAAACTCGCCCGATTACAACGGTATGTGTATTTTTTCCCTAGGCCATTCTGGTTAAGCGTTTGGAGCAGCAGAATTGCGAAAAATTTTTTGCTTTCTCAACCATTTCTTGGCTTCAAACTGCCATATCTCGCGAACGGATTGTCCTAACCCAAAAATTCCTATTGTAACTGAAAGTAGAAACTCGCCCGATTACAACGGTACGTGCATTTTTCCCTTAGGCCATTCTGGTTAAGCGATTGGAGGAGCAGAAGTGCGAAAAATTTATTGTCTTGTCAACCATTTCTTAGCTTGAAAGTCCCATATCTCGCGAACGTATTGACCTAACCCAAAAATTCCTGTTGCATCTGAAAGTAGAAACTCGCCCGATTACAACGGTATGTGTATTTTCTCCCTAGGCCATTCTGGTGAAGCGTTTGGATCAGCAGGAGAGCGAAAAATTTTTTGCCTTCCCAATCATTTCTTGGCTTCAAACTCCCATATCTCGCGAACGGATTGACCTAACCCAAAAACTCCTGATGCGTCTGAAAGTTGAAACTCGCCCGAGTACAACGGTATGTGTATTTTTTCCCTAGGCCATTCTGGTTAAGCGTTTGGAGCAGCACAAGTGCGAAAAATTTGTTGTCTTCTAAACCATTTCTTAGCTTCAAACTCCCGTATCTCGCGAACGTATTGACCTAACCCAAAAATTCCTATTGCATCTGAAAGTAGAAACTCGACCGATTACAGCGGAATGTGTAGTTTTTCCCTAGGCAATTCTGGTTAAGCGTTTGGAGCGGCAGAAGTGCGACAAATTTGTTGTCTTCTCAATCATTTCTTAGCTTCAAATTCCCATATCTCGCGAACGGATTGACCTAACCCAAAAATTCCTATTGCATCTGAAAGTAGAAACTCGCCCGATTACAGCGGTATGTGTAGTTTTTCCCTAGGCAATTCTGGTTAAGCGTTTGGAGCAGCAGAAGTGCGACAAATTTGTTGTCTTCTCAATCATTTCTTAGCTTCAAACTCCCATATCTCGCGAACGGATTGACCTAACCCAAAAATTCCTATAGCATTTGAAAGTAGAAACTCGCCCGATTACAGCGGTATGTGTAGTTTTTCCCTAGGCAATTCTGGTTAAGCGTTTGGAGCAGCAGAAGTGCGACAAATTTGTTGTCTTCTCAACCATTTCTTGGCTTCAAACGGCCATATCTCGCGAACGGATTGTCCTAACCCAAAAATTCCTATTGTAACTGAAAGTAGAAACTCGCCGGATTACAACGGTACGTGCATTTTTCCCTTAGGCCATTCTGGTTAAGCGATTGGAGGAGCAGAAGTGCGAGAAATTTATTGTCTTGTCAACCATTTCTTAGCTTCAAACTCCCATATCTCGCGAACGGATTGGCCAAACCCAGAAGTTCCTGCTGCGTCTGAAAGTAGAAACGCCCGATTACAACGATATGCGTATTTTTTTCCCTAGGCAATTCTGGTTAAGCGTTTGGAGCAGCAGAAGTGCGACAAATTTGTTGTCTTCTCAATCATTTCTTAGCTTCAAACTCCCATATCTCGCGAACGGATTGACCTAACCCAAAAATTCCTGTTGCATCTGAAAGTAGAAACTCGCCCGATTACAACGGTATGTGTATTTTTTCCCTAGGCCATTCTGGTTAAGCGTTTGGAGCAGCAGAAGTGCGAAAAATTTTTTGCCTTCTCAACCATTTCTTGGCTTGAAACTCCCATATCTCGCGAACGGATTGACCTAACCCAAAAATTCCTGTTGCGTCTGAAAGTAGAAACTCGCCCGATTACAACGGTATGTGTATTTTTTCCCTTGGGCATTCTGATTAAGCGTTTGGAGCAGCAGAAGTGCGAAAAATTTGTTGTCTTCATAACAATTTCTTAGCTTCAAACTCCCATACCTCGCGAACGGATTGACCTAACCCAAAAGTTCCTATTGCATCTGAAAGTAGAAACTCGCCCGATTACAGCGGTATGTGTATTTTTTTCCTAGGTCATTCTGGTTAAGCGTTTGGAGCAGCAGAATTGCGAAAAATTTTTTGCCTTCTCAACCATTTCTTGGCTTCAAACTCCCATATCTCGCGAACGGATTGACCTAACCCAAAAATTCCTGTTGCGTCTGAAAGTAGAAACTCGCCCGATTACAACGGTATGTGTATTTTTTCCCTTGG
Source organism: Ptiloglossa arizonensis (assembly GCF_051014685.1). NCBI lineage: Eukaryota > Metazoa > Arthropoda > Insecta > Hymenoptera > Colletidae > Ptiloglossa > Ptiloglossa arizonensis. The sequence continues at coordinate 54,068 of NW_027478687.1, read as the reverse complement.
GCATTCTGATTAAGCGTTTGGAGCAGCAGAATTGCGAAAAATTTGTTGTCTTCATAACAATTTCTTAGCTTCAAACTCCCATATCTCGCGAACGGATTGACCTAACCCAAAAATTCCTATTGCATCTGAAAGTAGAAACTCGCCCGATTACAGCGGTATGTGTATTTTTTCCCTAGGCAATTCTGGTTAAGCGTTTGGAGGAGCAGAAGTGCGAAAAATTTATTGTCTTGTCAACCATTTCTTAGCTTGAAAGTCCCATATCTCGCGAACGTATTGACCTAACCCAAAAATTCCTATTGCATCTGAAAGTAGAAACTCGCCCGATTACAGCGGTATGTGTAGTTTTTCCCTAGGCAATTCTGGTTGAGCGTTTGGAGCAGCAGAAGTGCGACAAATTTGTTGTCTTCTCAATCATTTCTTAGCTTCAAACTCCCATATCTCGCGAACGGATTGGCCAAACCCAGAAGTTCCTGCTGCGTCTGAAAGTAGAAACGCCCGATTACAACGATATGCGTATTTTTTCCCTAGGCAATTCTGGTTAAGCGTTTGGAGCAGCAGAAGTGCGACAAATTTGTTGTCTTCTCAATCATTTCTTAGCTTCGAACTCCCATATCTCGCGAACGGATTGACCTAACCCAAAAATTCCTGTTGCATCTGAAAGTAGAAACTCGCCCGATTACAACGGTATGTGTATTTTTTCCCTAGGCCATTCTTGTTAAGCGTTTGGAGCAGCAGAATTGCGAAAAATTTTTTGCCGTCTCAACCATTTCTTGGCTTCAAACTCCCATATCTAGCGAACGGATTGACCTAACCCAAAAATTCCTATTGCATCTGAAAGTAGAAACTCGCCCGATTACAGCGGTATGTGTAGTTTTTCCCTAGGCAATTCTGGTTAAGCGTTTGGAGCAGCAGAAGTGCGACAAATTTGTTGTCTTCTCAATCAGTTCTTAGCTTCAAACTCCCATATCTCGCGAACGGATTGGCCAAACCCAGAAGTTCCTGCTGCGTCTGAAAGTAGAAACGCCCGATTACAACGATATGCGTATTTTTTCCCTAGGCAATTCTGGTTAAGCGTTTGGAGCAGCAGAAGTGCGACAAATTTGTTGTCTTCTCAATCATTTCTTAGCTTCAAACTCCCATATCTCGCGAACGGATTGACCTAACCCAAAAATTCCTGTTGCATCTGAAAGTAGAAACTCGCCCGATTACAACGGTATGTGTATTTTTTCCCTAGGCCATTCTTGTTAAGCGTTTGGAGCAGCAGAAGTGCGAAAAATTTTTTGCCTTCTCAACCATTTCTTGGCTTGAAACTCCCATATCTCGCGAACGGATTCACCTAACCCAAAAATTCCTGTTGCGTCTGAAAGTAGAAACTCGCCCGATTACAACGGTATGTGTATTTTTTCCCTTGGGCATTCTGATTAAGCGTTTGGAGCAGCAGAAGTGCGAAAAATTTGTTGTCTTCATAACAATTTCTTAGCTTCAAACTCCCATACCTCGCGAACGGATTGACCTAACCCAAAAGTTCCTATTGCATCTGAAAGTAGAAACTCGCCCGATTACAGCGGTATGTGTATTTTTTTCCTAGGTCATTCTGGTTAAGCGTTTGGAGCAGCAGAATTGCGAAAAATTTTTTGCCTTCTCAACCATTTCTTGGTTTCAAACTCCCATATCTCGCGAACGGATTGACCTAACCCAAAAATTCCTGTTGCATCTGAAAGTAGAAACTCGCCCGATTACAGCGGTATGTGTAGTTTTTCCCTAGGCAATTCTGGTTAAGCGTTTGGAGCAGCAGAAGTGCGACAAATTTGTTGTCTTCTCAATCATTTCTTAGCTTCAAACTCCCATATCTCGCGAACGGATTGACCTAACCCAAAAATTCCTATTGCATCTGAAAGTAGAAACTCGCCCGATTACAACGGTATGTGTATTTTTTCCGTCGGCCATTCTGGTTAAGCGTTTGGAGCAGCAGAATTGCGAAAAATTTTTTGCTTTCTCAACCATTTCTTGGCTTCAAACTGCCATATCTCGCGAACGGATTGACCTAACCCAAAAATTCCTATTGTATCTGAAAGTAGAAACTCGCCCGATTACAACGGTATGTGTATTTTTTCCCTTGGGCATTCTGATTAAGCGTTTGGAGCAGCAGAATTGCGAAAAATTTGTTGTCTTTATAACAATTTCTTAGCTTCAAACTCCCATATCCCGCGAACGGATTGACCTAACCCAAAAATTCCTATTGCATCTGAAAGAAGAAACTCGCCCGATTACAACGGTATGTGTATTTTTTCCCTAGGCAATTCTGGTTAAGCGTTTGGAGCAGCAGAATTGCGAAAAATTTTTTGCCTTCTCAACCATTTCTTGGCTTCAAACTGCCATATCTCGCGAACGGATTGTCCTAACCCAAAAATTCCTATTGTAACTGAAAGTAGAAACTCGCCCGATTACAACGGTACGTGCATTTTTCCCTTAGGCCATTCTGGTTAAGTGATTGGAGGAGCAGAAGTGCGAAAAATTTATTGTCTTGTCAACCATTTCTTAGCTTGAAAGTCCCATATCTCGCGAACGTATTGACCTAACCCAAAAATTCCTGTTGCATCTGAAAGTAGAAACTCGCCCGATTACAACGGTATGTGTATTTTCTCCCTAGGCCATTCTGGTGAAGCGTTTGGATCAGCAGAATAGCGAAAAATTTTTTGCCTTCCCAATCATTTCTTGGCTTCAAACTCCCATATCTCGCGAACGGATTGACCTAACCCAAAAACTCCTGATGCGTCTGAAAGTTGAAACTCGCCCGAGTACAACGGTATGTGTATTTTTTCCCTAGGCCATTCTGGTTAAGCGTTTGGAGCAGCACAAGTGCGAAAAATTTGTTGTCTTCTAAACCATTTCTTAGCTTCAAACTCCCATATCTCGCGAACGGATTGACCTAACCCAAAAATTCCTATTGCATCTGAAAGTTGAAACTCGCCCGATTACAACGGTATGTGTATTTTTTCCCTAGGCCATTCTGGTTAAGCGTTTGGAGCAGCAGAATTGCGAAAAATTTTTTGCTTTCTCAACCATTTCTTGGCTTCAAACTGCCATATCTCGCGAACGGATTGTCCTAACCCAAAAATTCCTATTGTAACTGAAAGTAGAAACTCGCCCGATTACAACGGTACGTGCATTTTTCCCTTAGGCCATTCTGGTTAAGCGATTGGAGGAGCAGAAGTGCGAAAAATTTATTGTCTTGTCAACCATTTCTTAGCTTGAAAGTCCCATATCTCGCGAACGTATTGACCTAACCCAAAAATTCCTGTTGCATCTGAAAGTAGAAACTCGCCCGATTACAACGGTATGTGTATTTTCTCCCTAGGCCATTCTGGTGAAGCGTTTGGATCAGCAGAAGTGCGAAAAATTTTTTGCCTTCCCAATCATTTCTTAGCTTCAAACTCCCATAGCTCGCGAACGTATTGACCTAACCCAAAAATTCCAATTGCATCTGAAAGTAGAAACTCGACCGATTACAGCGGAATGTGTAGTTTTTCCCTAGGCAATTCTGGTTAAGCGTTTGGAGCGGCAGAAGTGCGACAAATTTGTTGTCTTCTCAATCATTTCTTAGCTTCAAATTCCCATATCTCGCGAACGGATTGACCTAACCCAAAAATTCCTATTGCATCTGAAAGTAGAAACTCGCCCGATTACAGCGGTATGTGTAGTTTTTCCCTAGGCAATTCTGGTTAAGCGTTTGGAGCAGCAGAAGTGCGACAAATTTGATGTCTTCTCAATCATTTCTTAGCTTCAAACTCCCATATCTCGCGAACGGATTGACCTAACCCAAAAATTCCTATAGCATCTGAAAGTAGAAACTCGCCCGATTACAGCGGTATGTGTAGTTTTTCCCTAGGCAATTCTGGTTAAGCGTTTGGAGCAGCAGAAGTGCGACAAATTTGTTGTCTTCTCAACCATTTCTTGGCTTCAAACTGCCATATCTCGCGAACGGATTGTCCTAACCCAAAAATTCCTATTGTAACTGAAAGTAGAAACTCGCCCGATTACAACGGTACGTGCATTTTTCCCTTAGGCCATTCTGGTTAAGCGATTGGAGGAGCAGAAGTGCGAGAAATTTATTGTCTTGTCAACCATTTCTTAGCTTCAAACTCCCATATCTCGCGAACGGATTGGCCAAACCCAGAAGTTCCTGCTGCGTCTGAAAGTAGAAACGCCCGATTACAACGATATGCGTATTTTTTTCCCTAGGCAATTCTGGTTAAGCGTTTGGAGCAGCAGAAGTGCGACAAATTTGTTGTCTTCTCAATCATTTCTTAGCTTCAAACTCCCATATCTCGCGAACGGATTGACCTAACCCAAAAATTCCTGTTGCATCTGAAAGTAGAAACTCGCCCGATTACAACGGTATGTGTATTTTTTCCCTAGGCCATTCTGGTTAAGCGTTTGGAGCAGCAGAAGTGCGAAAAATTTTTTGCCTTCTCAACCATTTCTTGGCTTGAAACTCCCATATCTCGCGAACGGATTGACCTAACCCAAAAATTCCTGTTGCGTCTGAAAGTAGAAACTCGCCCGATTACAACGGTATGTGTATTTTTTCCCTAGGCCATTCTGGTTAAGCGTTTGGAGCAGCAGAAGTGCGAAAAATTTTTTGCCTTCTCAACCATTTCTTGGCTTGAAACTCCCATATCTCGCGAACGGATTGACCTAACCCAAAAATTCCTGTTGCGTCTGAAAGTAGAAACTCGCCCGATTACAACGGTATGTGTATTTTTTCCCTTGGGCATTCTGATTAAGCGTTTGGAGCAGCAGAAGTGCGAAAAATTTGTTGTCTTCATAACAATTTCTTAGCTTCAAACTCCCATACCTCGCGAACGGATTGACCTAACCCAAAAGTTCCTATTGCATCTGAAAGTAGAAACTCGCCCGATTACAGCGGTATGTGTATTTTTTCCCTAGGCCATTCTGGTTAAGCGTTTGGAGCAGCAGAATTGCGAAAAATTTTTTGCCTTCTCAACCATTTCTTGGCTTCAAACTCCCATATCTCGCGAACGGATTGACCTAACCCAAAAATTCCTGTTGCGTCTGAAAGTAGAAACTCGCCCGATTACAACGGTATGTGTATTTTTTCCCTTGGGCATTCTGATTAAGCGTTTGGAGCAGCAGAATTGCGAAAAATTTGTTGTCTTCATAACAATTTCTTAGCTTCAAACTCCCATATCTCGCGAACGGATTGACCTAACCCAAAAATTCCTATTGCATCTGAAAGTAGAAACTCGCCCGATTACAGCGGTATGTGTATTTTTTCCCTAGGCAATTCTGGTTAAGCGTTTGGAGCAGCAGAATTGCGAAAAATTTTTTGCCTTCTCAACCATTTCTTGGCTTCAAACTGCCATATCTCGCGAACGGATTGTCCTAACCCAAAAATTCCTATTGTATCTGAATGTAGAAACTCGCCCGATTTCAACGGTACGTGCATTTTTCCCTTAGGCCATTCTGGTTAAGCGATTGGAGGAGCAGAATTGCGAAAAATTTATTGTCTTGTCAACCATTTCTTAGCTTGAAAGTCCCATATCTCGCGAAAGTATTGACCTAACCCAAAAATTCCTATTGCATCTGAAAGTAGAAACTCGCCCGATTACAGCGGTATGTGTATTTTTTCCCTAGGCAATTCTGGTTAAGCGTTTGGAGCAGCAGAAGTGCGACAAATTTGTTGTCTTCTCAATCATTTCTTAGCTTCGAACTCCCATATCTCGCGAACGGATTGACCTAACCCAAAAATTCCTGTTGCATCTGAAAGTAGAAACTCGCCCGATTACAACGGTATGTGTATTTTTTCCCTAGGCCATTCTTGTTAAGCGTTTGGAGCAGCAGAATTGCGAAAAATTTTTTGCCGTCTCAACCATTTCTTGGCTTCAAACTCCCATATCTAGCGAACGGATTGACCTAACCCAAAAATTCCTATTGCATCTGAAAGTAGAAACTCGCCCGATTACAGCGGTATGTGTAGTTTTTCCCTAGGCAATTCTGGTTAAGCGTTTGGAGCAGCAGAAGTGCGACAAATTTGTTGTCTTCTCAATCAGTTCTTAGCTTCAAACTCCCATATCTCGCGAACGGATTGGCCAAACCCAGAAGTTCCTGCTGCGTCTGAAAGTAGAAACGCCCGATTACAACGATATGCGTATTTTTTCCCTAGGCAATTCTGGTTAAGCGTTTGGAGCAGCAGAAGTGCGACAAATTTGTTGTCTTCTCAATCATTTCTTAGCTTCAAACTCCCATATCTCGCGAACGGATTGACCTAACCCAAAAATTCCTGTTGCATCTGAAAGTAGAAACTCGCCCGATTACAACGGTATGTGTATTTTTTCCCTAGGCCATTCTTGTTAAGCGTTTGGAGCAGCAGAATTGCGAAAAATTTTTTGCCGTCTCAACCATTCCTTGGCTTCAAACTCCCATATCTCGCGAACGGATTGACCTAACCCAAAAATTCCTATTGCATCTGAAAGTAGAAACTCGCCCGATTACAACGGTATGTGTATTTTTTCCCTAGGCCATTCTAGTTAAGCGATTGGACCAGCAGAATTGCGAAAAATTTTTTGCATTCTCAACCATTTCTTGGCTTCAAACTGCCATATCTCGCGAACGGATTGACCTAACCCAAAAATTCCTATTGCATCTGAAAGTAGAAACTCGCCCGATTACAGCGGTATGTGTAGTTTTTCCCTAGGCAATTCTGGTTAAGCGTTTGGAGCAGTAGAGGTGCGACAAATTTGTTGTCTTCTCAATCATTTCTTAGCTTCAAACTCCCATATCTCGCGAACGGATTGACCTAACCCAAAAATTCCTGTTGCATCTGAAAGTAGAAACTCGCCCGATCACAGCGGTATGTGTAGTTTTTCCCTAGGCAATTCTGGTTAAGCGTTTGGAGCAGCAGAAGTGCGACAAATTTGTTGTCTTCTCAATCATTTCTTAGCTTCAAACTCCCATATCTCGCGTACGGATTGACCTAACCCAAAAATTCCTGTTGCATCTGAAATTAGAAACTCGCCCGATTACAACGGTATGTGTATTTTTTCCCTAGGCCATTCTGGTTAAGCGTTTGGAGCAGCAGAAGTGCGAAAAATTTGTTTTCTTCTCAACCATTTCTTAGCTTCAAACTCCCATATCTCGCGAACGGATTGACCAAACCCAGAAATTCCTGCTGCGTCTGAAAGTAGAAACTCGCCCGATTACAACGATATGCGTATTTTTTCCCTAGGCCATTCTGGTTAAGCGTTTGGAGCAGCAGAATTGCGAAAAATGTTTTGCCTTCTCAACCATTTCTTGGCTTGAAACTCCCATATCTCGCGAACGGATTGACCTAACCCAAAAATTCCTGTTGCCCCTGAAAGTAGATACTCGCCCGATTACAACGGTATGTGTATTTTTTCCCAAGGCCATTCTGGTTAAGCGTTTGGAGCAGCAGAATTGCGAAAAATTTTTTGCCTTCTCAACCATTTCTTGGCTTCAAACTCCCATATCTCGCGAACGGATTGACCTAACCCAAAAATTCCTGTTGCATCTGAAAGTAGGAACTCGCCCGATTACAACGGTATGTGTATTTTTTCCCTAGGCCATTCGGGTTAAGCGTTTGGAGCAGCAGAATTGCGAAAAATTTTTTGCCTTCTCAACCATTTCTTGGCTTCAAACTGCCATATCTCGCGAAAGGATTGACCTAACCCAAAAATTCCTATTGCATCTGAAAGTAGAAACTCGCCCGACTACAGCGGTATGAGTATTTTTTCCCTAGGCCATTCTGGTTAAGCGTTTGGATCAGCAAAATTGCGAAAAATTGTATGCCTTCTCAACCATTTCTTGGCTTCAAACTCCCATATCTCGCGAACGGATTGACCTAACCCAAAAATTCCTATTGCATCTGAAAGTAGAAACTCGCCCGATTACAGCGGTATGTGTATTCTTTCCCTAGGCAAATCTGGTTAAGCGTTTGGAGCAGCAGAAGTGCGAAAAATTTGTTGTCTTCTCAACCATTTCTTAGCTTCAAACTCCCATATCTCGCGAACGGATTGACCTAACCCAAAAATTCCTATTGCATCTGAAAGTAGAAACTCGCCCGATTGCAACGGTATGTGTATTTTTTCCCTAGGCCATTCTGGTTAAGCGTTTGGAGCAACAGAATTGCGAAAAATTTTTTGCCTTCTCAACCATTTCTTGCCTTCAAACTCCCATATCTCGCGAACGGATGGACCTAACCCAAAAATTCCTATTGCATCTGAAAGTAGAAACTCGCCCGATTACAACGGTATGTGTATTTTTTCCCTAGGCCATTCTGGTTAAGCGTTTGGAACAACAGAATTGCGAAAAATTTTTTGCCTTCTTTAACCATTTCCTGGCTTCAAACTCCCATATCTCGCGACGGATTGACCTAACCCAAAAATTCCTATTGCACCTGAAAGTAGAAACTCGCCCGATTACAACGGTATGTGTATTTCTTCACTAGGCCATTCTGGTTAAGCGTTTGGAGGAGCAGAAGTGCGAAAAATTTATTGTCTTGTCAACCATTTCTTAGCTTGAAAGTCCCATATCTCGCGAACGTATTGACCTAACCCAAAAATTCCTATTGCATCTGAAAGTAGAAACTCGCCCGATTACAGCGGTATGTGTAGTTTTTCCCTAGGCAATTCTGGTTGAGCGTTTGGAGCAGCAGAAGTGCGACAAATTTGTTGTCTTCTCAATCATTTCTTAGCTTCAAACTCCCATATCTCGCGAACGGATTGGCCAAACCCAGAAGTTCCTGCTGCGTCTGAAAGTAGAAACGCCCGATTACAACGATATGCGTATTTTTTCCCTAGGCAATTCTGGTTAAGCGTTTGGAGCAGCAGAAGTGCGACAAATTTGTTGTCTTCTCAATCATTTCTTAGCTTCGAACTCCCATATCTCGCGAACGGATTGACCTAACCCAAAAATTCCTGTTGCATCTGAAAGTAGAAACTCGCCCGATTACAACGGTATGTGTATTTTTTCCCTAGGCCATTCTTGTTAAGCGTTTGGAGCAGCAGAATTGCGAAAAATTTTTTGCCGTCTCAACCATTTCTTGGCTTCAAACTCCCATATCTAGCGAACGGATTGACCTAAACCAAAAATTCCTATTGCATCTGAAAGTAGAAACTCGCCCGATTACAGCGGTATGTGTAGTTTTTCCCTAGGCAATTCTGGTTAAGCGTTTGGAGCAGCAGAAGTGCGACAAATTTGTTGTCTTCTCAATCAGTTCTTAGCTTCAAACTCCCATATCTCGCGAACGGATTGGCCAAACCCAGAAGTTCCTGCTGCGTCTGAAAGTAGAAACGCCCGATTACAACGATATGCGTATTTTTTCCCTAGGCAATTCTGGTTAAGCGTTTGGAGCAGCAGAAGTGCGACAAATTTGTTGTCTTCTCAATCATTTCTTAGCTTCAAACTCCCATATCTCGCGAACGGATTGACCTAACCCAAAAATTCCTGTTGCATCTGAAAGTAGAAACTCGCCCGATTACAACGGTATGTGTATTTTTTCCCTAGGCCATTCTTGTTAAGCGTTTGGAGCAGCAGAAGTGCGAAAAATTTTTTGCCTTCTCAACCATTTCTTGGCTTGAAACTCCCATATCTCGCGAACGGATTCACCTAACCCAAAAATTCCTGTTGCGTCTGAAAGTAGAAACTCGCCCGATTACAACGGTATGTGTATTTTTTCCCTTGGGCATTCTGATTAAGCGTTTGGAGCAGCAGAAGTGCGAAAAATTTGTTGTCTTCATAACAATTTCTTAGCTTCAAACTCCCATACCTCGCGAACGGATTGACCTAACCCAAAAGTTCCTATTGCATCTGAAAGTAGAAACTCGCCCGATTACAGCGGTATGTGTATTTTTTTCCTAGGTCATTCTGGTTAAGCGTTTGGAGCAGCAGAATTGCGAAAAATTTTTTGCCTTCTCAACCATTTCTTGGCTTCAAACTCCCATATCTCGCGAACGGATTGACCTAACCCAAAAATTCCTGTTGCATCTGAAAGTAGAAACTCGCCCGATTACAGCGGTATGTGTAGTTTTTCCCTAGGCAATTCTGGTTAAGCGTTTGGAGCAGCAGAAGTGCGACAAATTTGTTGTCTTCTCAATCATTTCTTAGCTTCAAACTCCCATATCTCGCGAACGGATTGACCTAACCCAAAAATTCCTATTGCATCTGAAAGTAGAAACTCGCCCGATTACAACGGTATGTGTATTTTTTCCGTCGGCCATTCTGGTTAAGCGTTTGGAGCAGCAGAATTGCGAAAAATTTTTTGCTTTCTCAACCATTTCTTGGCTTCAAACTGCCATATCTCGCGAACGGATTGACCTAACCCAAAAATTCCTATTGTATCTGAAAGTAGAAACTCGCCCGATTACAACGGTATGTGTATTTTTTCCCTTGGGCATTCTGATTAAGCGTTTGGAGCAGCAGAATTGCGAAAAATTTGTTGTCTTTATAACAATTTCTTAGCTTCAAACTCCCATATCCCGCGAACGGATTGACCTAACCCAAAAATTCCTATTGCATCTGAAAGAAGAAACTCGCCCGATTACAACGGTATGTGTATTTTTTCCCTAGGCAATTCTGGTTAAGCGTTTGGAGCAGCAGAATTGCGAAAAATTTTTTGCCTTCTCAACCATTTCTTGGCTTCAAACTGCCATATCTCGCGAACGGATTGTCCTAACCCAAAAATTCCTATTGTAACTGAAAGTAGAAACTCGCCCGATTACAACGGTACGTGCATTTTTCCCTTAGGCCATTCTGGTTAAGTGATTGGAGGAGCAGAAGTGCGAAAAATTTATTGTCTTGTCAACCATTTCTTAGCTTGAAAGTCCCATATCTCGCGAACGTATTGACCTAACCCAAAAATTCCTGTTGCATCTGAAAGTAGAAACTCGCCCGATTACAACGGTATGTGTATTTTCTCCCTAGGCCATTCTGGTGAAGCGTTTGGATCAGCAGAATAGCGAAAAATTTTTTGCCTTCCCAATCATTTCTTGGCTTCAAACTCCCATATCTCGCGAACGGATTGACCTAACCCAAAAACTCCTGATGCGTCTGAAAGTTGAAACTCGCCCGAGTACAACGGTATGTGTATTTTTTCCCTAGGCCATTCTGGTTAAGCGTTTGGAGCAGCACAAGTGCGAAAAATTTGTTGTCTTCTAAACCATTTCTTAGCTTCAAACTCCCATATCTCGCGAACGGATTGACCTAACCCAAAAATTCCTATTGCATCTGAAAGTTGAAACTCGCCCGATTACAACGGTATGTGTATTTTTTTCCCTAGGCCATTCTGGTTAAGCGTTTGGAGCAGCAGAATTGCGAAAAATTTTTTGCTTTCTCAACCATTTCTTGGCTTCAAACTGCCATATCTCGCGAACGGATTGTCCTAACCCAAAAATTCCTATTGTAACTGAAAGTAGAAACTCGCCCGATTACAACGGTACGTGCATTTTTCCCTTAGGCCATTCTGGTTAAGCGATTGGAGGAGCAGAAGTGCGAAAAATTTATTGTCTTGTCAACCATTTCTTAGCTTGAAAGTCCCATATCTCGCGAACGTATTGACCTAACCCAAAAATTCCTGTTGCATCTGAAAGTAGAAACTCGCCCGATTACAACGGTATGTGTATTTTCTCCCTAGGCCATTCTGGTGAAGCGTTTGGATCAGCAGAAGTGCGAAAAATTTTTTGCCTTCCCAATCATTTCTTAGCTTCAAACTCCCATAGCTCGCGAACGTATTGACCTAACCCAAAAATTCCTATTGCATCTGAAAGTAGAAACTCGACCGATTACAGCGGAATGTGTAGTTTTTCCCTAGGCAATTCTGGTTAAGCGTTTGGAGCGGCAGAAGTGCGACAAATTTGTTGTCTTCTCAATCATTTCTTAGCTTCAAATTCCCATATCTCGCGAACGGATTGACCTAACCCAAAAATTCCTATTGCATCTGAAAGTAGAAACTCGCCCGATTACAGCGGTATGTGTAGTTTTTCCCTAGGCAATTCTGGTTAAGCGTTTGGAGCAGCAGAAGTGCGACAAATTTGATGTCTTCTCAATCATTTCTTAGCTTCAAACTCCCATATCTCGCGAACGGATTGACCTAACCCAAAAATTCCTATAGCATCTGAAAGTAGAAACTCGCCCGATTACAGCGGTATGTGTAGTTTTTCCCTAGGCAATTCTGGTTAAGCGTTTGGAGCAGCAGAAGTGCGACAAATTTGTTGTCTTCTCAACCATTTCTTGGCTTCAAACTGCCATATCTCGCGAACGGATTGTCCTAACCCAAAAATTCCTATTGTAACTGAAAGTAGAAACTCGCCCGATTACAACGGTACGTGCATTTTTCCCTTAGGCCATTCTGGTTAAGCGATTGGAGGAGCAGAAGTGCGAGAAATTTATTGTCTTGTCAACCATTTCTTAGCTTCAAACTCCCATATCTCGCGAACGGATTGGCCAAACCCAGAAGTTCCTGCTGCGTCTGAAAGTAGAAACGCCCGATTACAACGATATGCGTATTTTTTTCCCTAGGCAATTCTGGTTAAGCGTTTGGAGCAGCAGAAGTGCGACAAATTTGTTGTCTTCTCAATCATTTCTTAGCTTCAAACTCCCATATCTCGCGAACGGATTGACCTAACCCAAAAATTCCTGTTGCATCTGAAAGTAGAAACTCGCCCGATTACAACGGTATGTGTATTTTTTCCCTAGGCCATTCTGGTTAAGCGTTTGGAGCAGCAGAAGTGCGAAAAATTTTTTGCCTTCTCAACCATTTCTTGGCTTGAAACTCCCATATCTCGCGAACGGATTGACCTAACCCAAAAATTCCTGTTGCGTCTGAAAGTAGAAACTCGCCCGATTACAACGGTATGTGTATTTTTTCCCTAGGCCATTCTGGTTAAGCGTTTGGAGCAGCAGAAGTGCGAAAAATTTTTTGCCTTCTCAACCATTTCTTGGCTTGAAACTCCCATATCTCGCGAACGGATTGACCTAACCCAAAAATTCCTGTTGCGTCTGAAAGTAGAAACTCGCCCGATTACAACGGTATGTGTATTTTTTCCCTTGGGCATTCTGATTAAGCGTTTGGAGCAGCAGAAGTGCGAAAAATTTGTTGTCTTCATAACAATTTCTTAGCTTCAAACTCCCATACCTCGCGAACGGATTGACCTAACCCAAAAGTTCCTATTGCATCTGAAAGTAGAAACTCGCCCGATTACAGCGGTATGTGTATTTTTTCCCTAGGCCATTCTGGTTAAGCGTTTGGAGCAGCAGAATTGCGAAAAATTTTTTGCCTTCTCAACCATTTCTTGGCTTCAAACTCCCATATCTCGCGAACGGATTGACCTAACCCAAAAATTCCTGTTGCGTCTGAAAGTAGAAACTCGCCCGATTACAACGGTATGTGTATTTTTTCCCTTGGGCATTCTGATTAAGCGTTTGGAGCAGCAGAATTGCGAAAAATTTGTTGTCTTCATAACAATTTCTTAGCTTCAAACTCCCATATCTCGCGAACGGATTGACCTAACCCAAAAATTCCTATTGCATCTGAAAGTAGAAACTCGCCCGATTACAGCGGTATGTGTATTTTTTCCCTAGGCAATTCTGGTTAAGCGTTTGGAGCAGCAGAATTGCGAAAAATTTTTTGCCTTCTCAACCATTTCTTGGCTTCAAACTGCCATATCTCGCGAACGGATTGTCCTAACCCAAAAATTCCTATTGTATCTGAATGTAGAAACTCGCCCGATTTCAACGGTACGTGCATTTTTCCCTTAGGCCATTCTGGTTAAGCGATTGGAGGAGCAGAATTGCGAAAAATTTATTGTCTTGTCAACCATTTCTTAGCTTGAAAGTCCCATATCTCGCGAAAGTATTGACCTAACCCAAAAATTCCTATTGCATCTGAAAGTAGAAACTCGCCCGATTACAGCGGTACGTGTATTTTTTCCCTAGGCAATTCTGGTTAAGCGTTTGGAGCAGCAGAAGTGCGACAAATTTGTTGTCTTCTCAATCATTTCTTAGCTTCGAACTCCCATATCTCGCGAACGGATTGACCTAACCCAAAAATTCCTGTTGCATCTGAAAGTAGAAACTCGCCCGATTACAACGGTATGTGTATTTTTTCCCTAGGCCATTCTTGTTAAGCGTTTGGAGCAGCAGAATTGCGAAAAATTTTTTGCCGTCTCAACCATTTCTTGGCTTCAAACTCCCATATCTAGCGAACGGATTGACCTAACCCAAAAATTCCTATTGCATCTGAAAGTAGAAACTCGCCCGATTACAGCGGTATGTGTAGTTTTTCCCTAGGCAATTCTGGTTAAGCGTTTGGAGCAGCAGAAGTGCGACAAATTTGTTGTCTTCTCAATCAGTTCTTAGCTTCAAACTCCCATATCTCGCGAACGGATTGGCCAAACCCAGAAGTTCCTGCTGCGTCTGAAAGTAGAAACGCCCGATTACAACGATATGCGTATTTTTTCCCTAGGCAATTCTGGTTAAGCGTTTGGAGCAGCAGAAGTGCGACAAATTTGTTGTCTTCTCAATCATTTCTTAGCTTCAAACTCCCATATCTCGCGAACGGATTGACCTAACCCAAAAATTCCTGTTGCATCTGAAAGTAGAAACTCGCCCGATTACAACGGTATGTGTATTTTTTCCCTAGGCCATTCTTGTTAAGCGTTTGGAGCAGCAGAATTGCGAAAAATTTTTTGCCGTCTCAACCATTTCTTGGCTTCAAACTCCCATATCTCGCGAACGGATTGACCTAACCCAAAAATTCCTATTGCATCTGAAAGTAGAAACTCGCCCGATTACAACGGTATGTGTATTTTTTCCCTAGGCCATTCTAGTTAAGCGATTGGAGCAGCAGAATTGCGAAAAATTTTTTGCATTCTCAACCATTTCTTGGCTTCAAACTGCCATATCTCGCGAACGGATTGACCTAACCCAAAAATTCCTATTGCATCTGAAAGTAGAAACTCGCCCGATTACAGCGGTATGTGTAGTTTTTCCCTAGGCAATTCTGGTTAAGCGTTTGGAGCAGTAGAGGTGCGACAAATTTGTTGTCTTCTCAATCATTTCTTAGCTTCAAACTCCCATATCTCGCGAACGGATTGACCTAACCCAAAAATTCCTGTTGCATCTGAAAGTAGAAACTCGCCCGATCACAGCGGTATGTGTAGTTTTTCCCTAGGCAATTCTGGTTAAGCGTTTGGAGCAGCAGAAGTGCGACAAATTTGTTGTCTTCTCAATCATTTCTTAGCTTCAAACTCCCATATCTCGCGTACGGATTGACCTAACCCAAAAATTCCTGTTGCATCTGAAATTAGAAACTCGCCCGATTACAACGGTATGTGTATTTTTTCCCTAGGCCATTCTGGTTAAGCGTTTGGAGCAGCAGAAGTGCGAAAAATTTGTTTTCTTCTCAACCATTTCTTAGCTTCAAACTCCCATATCTCGCGAACGGATTGACCAAACCCAGAAATTCCTGCTGCGTCTGAAAGTAGAAACTCGCCCGATTACAACGATATGCGTATTTTTTCCCTAGGCCATTCTGGTTAAGCGTTTGGAGCAGCAGAATTGCGAAAAATGTTTTGCCTTCTCAACCATTTCTTGGCTTGAAACTCCCATATCTCGCGAACGGATTGACCTAACCCAAAAATTCCTGTTGCCCCTGAAAGTAGATACTCGCCCGATTACAAGGGTATGTGTATTTTTTCCCAAGGCCATTCTGGTTAAGCGTTTGGAGCAGCAGAATTGCGAAAAATTTTTTGCCTTCTCAACCATTTCTTGGCTTCAAACTCCCATATCTCGCGAACGGATTGACCTAACCCAAAAATTCCTGTTGCATCTGAAAGTAGGAACTCGCCCGATTACAACGGTATGTGTATTTTTTCCCTAGGCCATTCGGGTTAAGCGTTTGGAGCAGCAGAATTGCGAAAAATTTTTTGCCTTCTCAACCATTTCTTGGCTTCAAACTGCCATATCTCGCGAAAGGATTGACCTAACCCAAAAATTCCTATTGCATCTGAAAGTAGAAACTCGCCCGACTACAGCGGTATGAGTATTTTTTCCCTAGGCCATTCTGGTTAAGCGTTTGGATCAGCAAAATTGCGAAAAATTGTATGCCTTCTCAACCATTTCTTGGCTTCAAACTCCCATATCTCGCGAACGGATTGACCTAACCCAAAAATTCCTATTGCATCTGAAAGTAGAAACTCGCCCGATTACAGCGGTATGTGTATTCTTTCCCTAGGCAAATCTGGTTAAGCGTTTGGAGCAGCAGAAGTGCGAAAAATTTGTTGTCTTCTCAACCATTTCTTAGCTTCAAACTCCCATATCTCGCGAACGGATTGACCTAACCCAAAAATTCCTATTGCATCTGAAAGTAGAAACTCGCCCGATTGCAACGGTATGTGTATTTTTTCCCTAGGCCATTCTGGTTAAGCGTTTGGAGCAACAGAATTGCGAAAAATTTTTTGCCTTCTCAACCATTTCTTGCCTTCAAACTCCCATATCTCGCGAACGGATGGACCTAACCCAAAAATTCCTATTGCATCTGAAAGTAGAAACTCGCCCGATTACAACGGTATGTGTATTTTTTCCCTAGGCCATTCTGGTTAAGCGTTTGGAACAACAGAATTGCGAAAAATTTTTTGCCTTCTTTAACCATTTCCTGGCTTCAAACTCCCATATCTCGCGACGGATTGACCTAACCCAAAAATTCCTATTGCACCTGAAAGTAGAAACTCGCCCGATTACAACGGTATGTGTATTTCTTCACTAGGCCATTCTGGTTAAGCGTTTGGAGCAGCAGAATTGCGAAAAATGTTTTGCCTTCTCAACCATTTCTTGATTTCAAACTCCCATATCTCGCGAACGGATTGACCTGACCCAAAAATTCCTATTGCATCTGAAAGTAGAAACTCGCCCGATTACAACGGTATGTGTATTTTTTCCCTAGGCCATTCTGGTTAAGCGTTTGGAGCAACAGAATTGCGAAAAATTTTTTGCCTTCTTTAACCATTTCCTGGCTTCAAACTCCCATATCTCGCGAACGGATTGACCTAACCCAAAAATTCCTGTTGCATCTGAAAGTAGAAACTCGCCCGATTACAACGGTGTGTGATTTTTTTCCCTAGGCCATTCTGGTTAAGCGTTTGGAGCAGCAGAATTGCGAAAAATGTTTTGCCTTCTCAAACATTTCTTGATTTCAAACTCCTATATCTCGCGACGGATTGACCTAACTCAAAAATTCCTATTTCATCTGAAAGTAGAATCTCGCCCGACTACAGCGGTATGTGTATTTTTTCCCTAGGCCATTCTGGTTAAGCGTTTGGAGCAACACAATTGCGAAAAATTTTTTGCCTTCTCAACCAATTCTTGGTTTCAATCTCCCATATCTCGCGACGGATTGACCTAACCCAAAAATTCCTATTTCATCTGAAAGTAGAAACTCGCCCGACTACAGCGGTATGTGTATTTTTTCCCTAGGCCATTCTGGTTAAGCGTTTGGATCAGCAGAATTGCGAAAAATTGTATGCCTTCTCAACCATTTCTTGGATTCAAACTCCCATATCTCGCGAACGGATTGACCTAACCCAAAAATTCCTGTTGCGTGTGAAAGTAGAAACTCGCCCGATTACAACGGTATGTGTATTTTTTCCCTAGCCCATTCTGGTTAAGCGTTTGGAGCAGCAGAATTGCGAAAAATTTGTTGTCTTCTGAACCATTTCTCATCTTCAAAGTCCCATATCTCGCGAACGGATTGACCAAACCCAAAAATTCCTGCTGCGTCTGAAAGTAGAAACTCGCCCGATTACAACGATATGCGTATTTCTTCACTAGGCCATTCTGGTTAAGCGTTTGGAGCAGCAGAATTGCGAAAAATGTTTTGCCTTCTCAACCATTTCTTGATTTCAAACTCCCATATCTCGCGAACGGGTTGACCTGACCCAAAAATTCCTGTTGCCCCTGAAAGTAGATACTCGCCCGATTACAACGGTATGTGTATTTTTTCCCAAGGCCATTCTGGTTAAGCGTTTGGAGCAGCAGAATTGCGAAAAATTTCTTGCCTTCTCAACCATTTCTTTGCTTCAAACTCCCATATCTCGCGAACGGATTGACCTAACCCAAAAATTCCTGTTGCATCTGAAAGTAGGAACTCGCCCGATTACAACGGTATGTGTATTTTTTCCCTAGGCCATTCGGGTTAAGCGTTTGGAGCAGCAGAATTGCGAAAAATTTTTTGCCTTCTCAACCATTTCTTGGCTTCAAACTGCCATATCTCGCGAAAGGATTGACCTAACCCAAAAATTCCTATTGCATCTGAAAGTAGAAACTCGCCCGACTACAGCGGTATGAGTATTTTTTCCCTAGGCCATTCTGGTTAAGCGTTTGGATCAGCAAAATTGCGAAAAATTGTATGCCTTCTCAACCATTTCTTGGCTTCAAACTCCCATATCTCGCGAACGGATTGACCTAACCCAAAAATTCCTATTGCACCTGAAAGTAGAAACTCGCCCGATTACAGCGGTATGTGTATTCTTTCCCTAGGCAAATCTGGTTAAGCGTTTGGAGCAGCAGAAGTGCGAAAAATTTGTTGTCTTCTCAACCATTTCTTAGCTTCAAACTCCCATATCTCGCGAACGGATTGACCTAACCCAAAAATTCCTATTGCATCTGAAAGTAGAAACTCGCCCGATTACAACGGTATGTGTATTTTTTCCCTAGGCCATTCTGGTTAAGCGTTTGGAGCAACAGAATTGCGAAAAATTTTTTGCCTTCTCAACCATTTCTTGCCTTCAAACTCCCATATCTCGCGAACGGATGGACCTAACCCAAAAATTCCTATTGCATCTGAAAGTAGAAACTCGCCCGATTACAACGGTATGTGTATTTTTTCCCTAGGCCATTCTGGTTAAGCGTTTGGAACAACAGAATTGCGAAAAATTTTTTGCCTTCTTTAACCATTTCCTGGCTTCAAACTCCCATATCTCGCGACGGATTGACCTAACCCAAAAATTCCTATTGCACCTGAAAGTAGAAACTCGCCCGATTACAACGGTATGTGTATTTCTTCACTAGGCCATTCTGGTTAAGCGTTTGGAGCAGCAGAATTGCGAAAAATGTTTTGCCTTCTCAACCATTTCTTGATTTCAAACTCCCATATCTCGCGAACGGATTGACCTGACCCAAAAATTCCTATTGCATCTGAAAGTAGAAACTCGCCCGATTACAACGGTATGTGTATTTTTTCACTAGGCCATTCTGGTTAAGCGTTTGGAGCAACAGAATTGCGAAAAATTTTTTGCCTTCTTTAACCATTTCCTGGCTTCAAACTCCCATATCTCGCGAACGGATTGACCTAACCCAAAAATTCCTGTTGCATCTGAAAGTAGAAACTCGCCCGATTACAACGGTGTGTGATTTTTTTCCCTAGGCCATTCTGGTTAAGCGTTTGGAGCAGCAGAATTGCGAAAAATGTTTTGCCTTCTCAAACATTTCTTGATTTCAAACTCCCATATCTCGCGACGGATTGACCTAACTCAAAAATTCCTATTTCATCTGAAAGTAGAATCTCGCCCGACTACAGCGGTATGTGTATTTTTTCCCTAGGCCATTCTGGTTAAGCGTTTGGAGCAACACAATTGCGAAAAATTTTTTGCCTTCTCAACCAATTCTTGGTTTCAATCTCCCATATCTCGCGACGGATTGACCTAACCCAAAAATTCCTATTTCATCTGAAAGTAGAAACTCGCCCGACTACAGCGGTATGTGTATTTTTTCCCTAGGCCATTCTGGTTAAGCGTTTGGATCAGCAGAATTGCGAAAAATTTGTTGTCTTCTGAACCATTTCTCATCTTCAAAGTCCCATATCTCGCGAACGGATTGACCTAACCCAAAAATTCCTATTGCATCTGAAAGTAGAAACTCGCCCGATTACAACGTTATGTGTATTTTTTCCCTAGGCCATTCTGGTTAAGCGTTTGGAGCAACAGAATTGCGAAAAATTTTTTGCCTTCTTTAACCATTTCCTGGCTTCAAACTCCCATATCTCGCGAACGGATTGACCTAACCCAAAAATTCCTGTTGTATCTGAAAGTAGAAACTCGCCCGATTACAACGGTGTGTGATTTTTTTCCCTAGGCCAGTCTGGTTAAGCGTTTGGAGCAACAGTATTGCGAAAAATTTTTTGCCTTCTCAACCAATTCTTGGTTTCAATCTCCCATATCTCGCGACGGATTGACCTAACTCAAAAATTCCTATTTCATCTGAAAGTAGAATCTCGCCCGACTACAGCGGTATGTGTATTTTTTCCCTAGGCCATTCTGGTTAAGCGTTTGGATCAGCAGAATTGCGAAAAATTGTATGCCTTCTCAACCATTTCTTGGATTCAAACTCCCATATCTCGCGAACGGATTGACCTAACCCAAAAATTCCTGTTGCGTGTGAAAGTAGAAACTCGCCCGATTACAACGGTATGTGTATTTTTTCCCTCGCCCATTCTGGTTAAGCGTTTGGAGCAGCAGAATTGCGAAAAATTTGTTGTCTTCTGAACCATTTCTCAGCTTCAAAGTCCCATATCTCGCGAACGGATTGACCAAACCCAAAAATTCCTGCTGCGTCTGAAAGTAGAAAGTCGCCCGATTACAACGATATGCGTATTTCTTCACTAGGCCATTCTGGTTAAGCGTTTGGAGCAGCAGAATTGCGAAAAATGTTTTGCCTTCTCAACCATTTCTTGATTTCAAACTCCCATATCTCGCGAACGGATTGACCTGACCCAAAAATTCCTATTGCATCTGAAAGTAGAAACTCGCCCGATTACAACGGTATGTGTATTTTTTCCCTAGGCCATTCTGGTTAAGCGTTTGGAAAAGCAGAAGTGCGAAAAATTTGTTGTCTTCTCAACCATTTCTTAGCTTCAAACTCCCATATCTCGCGAACGGATTGACCAAACCCAAAAATTCCTGCTGCGTCTGAAAGTAGAAACTCGCCCGATTACAACGATATGCGTATTTTCTCACTAGGCCATTCTGGTTAAGCGTTTGGAGCAGCAGAGTTGCGAAAAATGTTTTGCCTTCTCAACCATTTCTTGGCTTCAAACTCCCATATCTCGCGAACGGATTGACATAACCCAAAAATTCCTGTTGCATCTGAAAGTAGAAACCCGCCCGATTACAACGGTATGTTTATTTTTTCCCTAGCCCATTCTGGTTAAGCGTTTGGAACAGCAGAAGTGCGAAAAATTTGTTGTCTTCTTAACCATTTCTTAGCTTCAAACTCCCATATCTCGCGAACGGATTGACCTAACCCAAAAATTCCTGTTGCATCTGAAAGTAGAAACTCGCCCGATTACAACGGTGTGTGTATTTTTTTCCTAGGCCATTCTGGTTAAGCGTTTGGAGCAACACAATTGCGAAAAATTTTTTGCCTTCTCAACCAATTCTTGGTTTCAATCTCCCATATCTCGCGACGGATTGACCTAACCCAAAAATTCCTATTTCATCTGAAAGTAGAAACTCGCCCGATTACAACGGTATGTGTATTTTTTCCCTAGGCCATTCTGGTTAAGCGTTTGGAGCAGCAGAATTGCGAAAAATTTTTTGCCTTCTCAACCATTTCTTGCCTTCAAACTCCCATATCTCGCGAACGGATTGACCTAACCCAAAAATTCCTATTGCATCTGAAAGTAGAAACTCGCCCGATTACAACGGTATGTGTATTTTTTCCCTAGGCCATTCTGGTTAAGCGTTTGGAGCAACAGAATTGCGAAAAATTTTTTGCCTTCTTTAACCATTTACTGGCTTCACACTCCCATATCTCGCGGACGGATTGACCTAACCCAAAAATTCCTGTTGCATCTGAAAGTAGAAACTCGCCCGATTACAACGGTATGTGTATTTTTTCCCTAGGCCATTCTGGTTAAGCGTTTGGAGCAGCAGAATTGCGAAAAATGTTTTGCCTTCTCAACCATTTCTTGATTTCAAACTCCCATATCTCGCGAACGGATTGACCTGACTCAAAAATTCCTATTGCATCTGAAAGTAGAAACTCGCCCGATTACAACGGTATGTGTATTTTTTCCCTAGGCCATTCTGGTTAAGCGTTTGGAGCAGCAGAATTGCGAAAAATTTTTTGCCTTCTTTAACCATTTCTTGGCTTCAAACTCCCATATCTCGCGAACGGATTGACCTAACTCAAAAATTCCTGTTGCCTCTGAAAGTAGAAACTCGCCCGATTACAACTGTATGTGTATTTTTTCCCTAGGCCATTCTGGTTAAGCGTTTGGAGCAGCAGAATTGCGAAAAATTTTTTGCCTTCTCAACCATTTCTTGCCTTCAAACTCCCATATCTCGCGAACGGATTGACCTAACCCAAAAATTCCTATTGCATCTGAAAGTAGAAACTCGCCCGATTACAACGGTATGTGTATTTTTTCCCTAGGCCATTCTGGTTAAGCGTTTGGAGCAACAGAATTGCGAAAAATTTTTTGCCTTCTTTAACCATTTCCTGGCTTCAAACTCCCATATCTCGCGAACGGATTGACCTAACTCAAAAATTCCTGTTGCCTCTGAAAGTAGAAACTCGCCCGATTACAACTGTATGTGTATTTTTTCCCTAGGCCATTCTGGTTAAGCGTTTGGAGCAGCAGAATTGCGAAAAATTTTTTGCCTTCTCAACCATTTCTTGCCTTCAAACTCCCATATCTCGCGAACGGATTGACCTAACCCAAAAATTCCTATTGCATCTGAAAGTAGAAACTCGCCCGATTACAACGGTATGTGTATTTTTTCCCTAGGCCATTCTGGTTAAGCGTTTGGAGCAGCAGAATTGCGAAAAATTTTTTGCTTTCTCAACCATTTCTTGGCTTCAAACTGCCATATCTCGCGAACGGATTGACCTAACCCAAAAATTCCTATTGTATCTGAAAGTAGAAGCTCGCCCGATTACAACGGTACGTGCATTTTTCCCTTAGGCCATTCTGGTTAAGCGATTGGAGCAGCAGAAGTGCGAAAAATTTATTGTCTTGTCAACCATTTCTTAGCTTGAAAGTCCCATATCTCGCGAACGTATTGACCTAACCCAAAAAATTCCTATTGCATCTGAAAGTAGAAACTCGCCCGATTACAGCGGTATGTGTAGTTTTTCCCTAGGCAATTCTGGTTAAGCGTTTGGAGCAGCAGAATTGCTACAAATTTGTTGTCTTCTCAATCATTTCTTAGCTTCAAACTCCCATATCTCGCGAACGGATTGACCTAACCCAAAAATTCCTGTTGCATCTGAAAGTAGAAACTCGCCCGATTACAACGGTATGTGTATTTTTTCCCTAGGCCATTCTGGTTAAGCGATTGGAGCAGCAGAAGTGCGAAAAATTTATTGTCTTGTCAACCATTTCTTAGATTGAAAGTCCCATATCTCGCGAACGGATTGACCTAACCCAAAAATTCCTGTTGCGTCTGAAAGTAGAAACTCGCCCGATTTCAACGGTAGGTGTATTTTTTCCCTAGGCCACTCTGGTTAAGCGTTTGGAGCAGCAGAAGTGCGAAAAATTTGTTGTCTTCTCAACCATTTCTTAGCTTCAAACTCCCATATCTCGCGAACGGATTGACCACACCCAGAAGTTCCTGCTGCGTCTGAAAGTAGAAACTCCCCCGATAACAACGATATGCGTATTTTTTCCCTAGGCCATTCTGGTTAAGCGTTTGGAGCAGCAGAATTGCGAAAAATGTTTTGCCTTCTCAACCATTTCTTGGCTTCAAACTCCCATATCTCGCGAACGGATTGACCTAACCCAAAAATTCCTGTTGCATCTGAAAGTAGAAACTCGCCCGATTACAACGGTATGTGTATTTTTTCCCTAGGCCATTCTGGTTAAGCGTTTGGAGCAGCAGAATTGCGAAAAATTTTTTGCCTTCTCAACCATTTCTTGGCTTCAAACTCCCATATCTCGCGAACGGATTGACCTAACCCAAAAATTCCTGTTGCGTCTGAAAGTAGAAACTCGCCCGATTACAACGGTATGTGTATTTTTTCCCTTGGGCATTCTGATTAAGCGTTTGGAGCAGCAGAAGTGCGAAAAATTTGTTGTCTTCATAACAATTTCTTAGTTTCAAACTCCCATATCTCGCGAACGGATTGACCTAACCCAAATATTCCTATTGCATCTGAAAGTAGAAACTCGCCCGATTACAGCGGTATGTGTATTTTTTCCCTAGGCAATTCTGGTTAAGCGATTGGAGCAGCAGAATTGCGAAAAATATTTTGCCTTCTCAACCATTTCTTGGCTTCAAACTCCCATATCTCGCGAACGGATTGACCTAACCCAAAAATTCCTGATGCGTCTGAAAGTTGAAACTCGCCCGAGTACAACGGTATGTGTATTTTTTCCCTAGGCCATTCTGGTTAAGCGTTTGGAGCAGCATAAGTGCGAAAAATTTGTTGTCTTCTAAACCATTTCTTAGCTTCAAACTCCCATATCTCGCGAACGGATTGACCTAACCCAAAAATTCCTATTGCATCTGAAAGTAGAAACTCGCCCGATTACAACGGTATGTGTATTTTTTCCCTAGGCCATTCTGGTTAAGCGTTTGGAGCAGCAGAAGTGCGACAAATTTGTTGTCTTCTCAATCATTTCTTAGCTTCAAACTCCCATATCTCGCGAACGGATTGACCTAACCCAAAAATTCCTGTTGCATCTGAAAGTAGAAACTCGCCCGATTACAACGGTATGTGTATTTTTTCCCTAGGCTATTCTGGTTAAGCGTTTGGAGCAGCAGAATTGCGAAAAATTTTTTGCCTTCTCAACCATTTCTTGGCTTCAAACTCCCATATCTCGCGAACGGATTGACCTATCCCAAAAATTCCTGTTGCGTCTGAAAGTAGAAACTCGCCCGATTACAACGGTATGTGTATTTTTTCCCTTGGGCATTCTGATTAAGCGTTTGGAGCAGCAGAATTGCGAAAAATTTGTTGTCTTCATAACAATTTCTTAGCTTCAAACTCCCATATCTCGCGAACGGATTGACCTGACCCAAAAATTCCTATTGCTTCTGAAAGTAGAAACTCGCCCGATTACAGCGGTATGTGTATTTTTTCCCTAGGCAATTCTGGTTAAGCGTTTGGAGCAGCAGAATTGCGAAAAATTTTTTGCCTTCTCAACCATTTCTTGGCTTCAAACTGCCATATCTCGCGAACGGATTGTCCTAACCCAAAAATTCCTATTGTAACTGAAAGTAGAAACTCGCCCGATTACAACGGTACGTGCATTTTTCCCTTAGGCCATTCTGGTTAAGCGATTGGAGGAGCAGAAGTGCGAAAAATTTATTGTCTTGTCAACCATTTCTTAGCTTGAAAGTCCCATATCTCGCGAACGTATTGACCTAACCCAAAAATTCCTGATGCGTCTGAAAGTTGAAACTCGCCCGAGTACAACGGTATGTGTATTTTTTCCCTAGGCCATTCTGGTTAAGCGTTTGGAGCAGCATAAGTGCGAAAAATTTGTTGTCTTCTAAACCATTTCTTAGCTTCAAACTCCCATATCTCGCGAACGGATTGACCTAACCCAAAAATTCCTGTTGCATCTGAAAGTAGAAGCTCGCCCGATTACAACGGTATGTGTATTTTTTCCCTAGGCCATTCTGGTTAAGCGTTTGGAGCAGCAGAATTGCGAAAAATTTTTTGCTTTCTCAACCATTTCTTGGCTTCAAACTGCCATATCTCGCGAACGGATTGACCTAACCCAAAAATTCCTATTGTATCTGAAAGTAGAAACTCGCCCGATTACAACGGTACGTGCATTTTTCCCTTAGGCCATTCTGGTTAAGCGATTGGAGCAGCAGAAGTGCGAAAAATTTATTGTCTTGTCAACCATTTCTTAGCTTGAAAGTCCCATATCTCGCGAACGTATTGACCTAACCCAAAAATTCCTATTGCATCTGAAAGTAGAAACTCATCCGATTACAGCGGTATGTGTAGTTTTTCCCTAGGCAATTCTGGTTAAGCGTTTGGAGCAGCAGAAGTGCGACAAATTTGTTGTCTTCTCAATCATCTCTTAGCTTCAAACTCCCATATCTCGCGAACGGATTGACCTAACCCAAAAATTCCTGTTGCATCTGAAAGTAGAAACTCGCCCGATTACAACGGTATGTGTATTTTTTCCCTAGGCCATTCTGGTTAAGCGTTTGGAGCAGCAGAATTGCGAAAAATTTTTTGCCTTCTCAACCATTTCTTGGCTTCAAACTCCCATATCTCGCGAACGGATTGACCTATCCCAAAAATTCCTGTTGCGTCTGAAAGTAGAAACTCGCCCGATTACAACGGTATGTGTATTTTTTCCCTTGGGCATTCTGATTAAGCGTTTGGAGCAGCAGAATTGCGAAAAATTTGTTGTCTTTATAACAATTTCTTAGCTTCAAACTCCCATATCTCGCGAACGGATTGACCTAACCCAAAAATTCCTATTGCATCTGAAAGAAGAAACTCGCCCGATTACAGCGGTATGTGTATTTTTTCCCTAGGCAATTCTGGTTAAGCGTTTGGAGCAGCAGAATTGCGAAAAATTTTTTGCCTTCTCAACCATTTCTTGGCTTCAAACTGCCATATCTCGCGAACGGATTGTCCTAACCCAAAAATTCCTATTGTAACTGAAAGTAGAAACTCGCCCGATTACAACGGTACGTGCATTTTTCCCTTAGGCCATTCTGGTTAAGCGATTGGAGCAGCAGAAGTGCGAAAAATTTATTGTCTTGTCAACCATTTCTTAGCTTGAAAGTCCCATATCTCGCGAACGTATTGACCTAACCCAAAAATTCCTATTGCATCTGAAAGTAGAAACTCATCCGATTACAGCGGTATGTGTAGTTTTTCCCTAGGCAATTCTGGTTAAGCGTTTGGAGCAGCAGAAGTGCGACAAATTTGTTGTCTTCTCAATCATTTCTTAGCTTCAAACTCCCATATCTCGCGAACGGATTGACCTAACCCAAAAATTCCTGTTGCATCTGAAAGTAGAAACTCGCCCGATTACAACGGTATGTGTATTTTCTCCCTAGGCCATTCTGGTGAAGCGTTTGGATCAGCAGAATAGCGAAAAATTTTTTGCCTTCCCAATCATTTCTTGGCTTCAAACTCCCATATCTCGCGAACGGATTGACCTAACCCAAAAACTCCTGATGCGTCTGAAAGTTGAAACTCGCCCGAGTACAACGGTATGTGTATTTTTTCCCTAGGCCATTCTGGTTAAGCGTTTGGAGCAGCACAAGTGCGAAAAATTTGTTGTCTTCTAAACCATTTCTTAGCTTCAAACTCCCATATCTCGCGAACGGATTGACCTAACCCAAAAATTCCTATTGCATCTGAAAGTAGAAACTCGCCCGATTACAACGGTATGTGTATTTTTTCCCTAGGCCATTCTGGTTAAGCGTTTGGAGCAGCAGAATTGCGAAAAATTTTTTGCTTTCTCAACCATTTCTTGGCTTCAAACTGCCATATCTCGCGAACGGATTGTCCTAACCCAAAAATTCCTATTGTAACTGAAAGTAGAAACTCGCCCGATTACAACGGTACGTGCATTTTTCCCTTAGGCCATTCTGGTTAAGCGATTGGAGGAGCAGAAGTGCGAAAAATTTATTGTCTTGTCAACCATTTCTTAGCTTGAAAGTCCCATATCTCGCGAACGTATTGACCTAACCCAAAAATTCCTGTTGCATCTGAAAGTAGAAACTCGCCCGATTACAACGGTATGTGTATTTTCTCCCTAGGCCATTCTGGTGAAGCGTTTGGATCAGCAGGAGAGCGAAAAATTTTTTGCCTTCCCAATCATTTCTTGGCTTCAAACTCCCATATCTCGCGAACGGATTGACCTAACCCAAAAACTCCTGATGCGTCTGAAAGTTGAAACTCGCCCGAGTACAACGGTATGTGTATTTTTTCCCTAGGCCATTCTGGTTAAGCGTTTGGAGCAGCACAAGTGCGAAAAATTTGTTGTCTTCTAAACCATTTCTTAGCTTCAAACTCCCGTATCTCGCGAACGTATTGACCTAACCCAAAAATTCCTATTGCATCTGAAAGTAGAAACTCGACCGATTACAGCGGAATGTGTAGTTTTTCCCTAGGCAATTCTGGTTAAGCGTTTGGAGCGGCAGAAGTGCGACAAATTTGTTGTCTTCTCAATCATTTCTTAGCTTCAAATTCCCATATCTCGCGAACGGATTGACCTAACCCAAAAATTCCTATTGCATCTGAAAGTAGAAACTCGCCCGATTACAGCGGTATGTGTAGTTTTTCCCTAGGCAATTCTGGTTAAGCGTTTGGAGCAGCAGAAGTGCGACAAATTTGTTGTCTTCTCAATCATTTCTTAGCTTCAAACTCCCATATCTCGCGAACGGATTGACCTAACCCAAAAATTCCTATAGCATTTGAAAGTAGAAACTCGCCCGATTACAGCGGTATGTGTAGTTTTTCCCTAGGCAATTCTGGTTAAGCGTTTGGAGCAGCAGAAGTGCGACAAATTTGTTGTCTTCTCAACCATTTCTTGGCTTCAAACGGCCATATCTCGCGAACGGATTGTCCTAACCCAAAAATTCCTATTGTAACTGAAAGTAGAAACTCGCCGGATTACAACGGTACGTGCATTTTTCCCTTAGGCCATTCTGGTTAAGCGATTGGAGGAGCAGAAGTGCGAGAAATTTATTGTCTTGTCAACCATTTCTTAGCTTCAAACTCCCATATCTCGCGAACGGATTGGCCAAACCCAGAAGTTCCTGCTGCGTCTGAAAGTAGAATCGCCCGATTACAACGATATGCGTATTTTTTTCCCTAGGCAATTCTGGTTAAGCGTTTGGAGCAGCAGAAGTGCGACAAATTTGTTGTCTTCTCAATCATTTCTTAGCTTCAAACTCCCATATCTCGCGAACGGATTGACCTAACCCAAAAATTCCTGTTGCATCTGAAAGTAGAAACTCGCCCGATTACAACGGTATGTGTATTTTTTCCCTAGGCCATTCTGGTTAAGCGTTTGGAGCAGCAGAAGTGCGAAAAATTTTTTGCCTTCTCAACCATTTCTTGGCTTGAAACTCCCATATCTCGCGAACGGATTGACCTAACCCAAAAATTCCTGTTGCGTCTGAAAGTAGAAACTCGCCCGATTACAACGGTATGTGTATTTTTTCCCTTGGGCATTCTGATTAAGCGTTTGGAGCAGCAGAAGTGCGAAAAATTTGTTGTCTTCATAACAATTTCTTAGCTTCAAACTCCCATACCTCGCGAACGGATTGACCTAACCCAAAAGTTCCTATTGCATCTGAAAGTAGAAACTCGCCCGATTACAGCGGTATGTGTATTTTTTTCCTAGGTCATTCTGGTTAAGCGTTTGGAGCAGCAGAATTGCGAAAAATTTTTTGCCTTCTCAACCATTTCTTGGCTTCAAACTCCCATATCTCGCGAACGGATTGACCTAACCCAAAAATTCCTGTTGCGTCTGAAAGTAGAAAC
Source organism: Ptiloglossa arizonensis (assembly GCF_051014685.1). Taxonomy (NCBI): domain Eukaryota; kingdom Metazoa; phylum Arthropoda; class Insecta; order Hymenoptera; family Colletidae; genus Ptiloglossa; species Ptiloglossa arizonensis. The sequence continues at coordinate 24,560 of NW_027478687.1, read as the reverse complement.
TCGCCCGATTACAACGGTATGTGTATTTTTTCCCTTGGGCATTCTGATTAAGCGTTTGGAGCAGCAGAATTGCGAAAAATTTGTTGTCTTCATAACAATTTCTTAGCTTCAAACTCCCATATCTCGCGAACGGATTGACCTAACCCAAAAATTCCTATTGCATCTGAAAGTAGAAACTCGCCCGATTACAGCGGTATGTGTATTTTTTCCCTAGGCAATTCTGGTTAAGCGTTTGGAGGAGCAGAAGTGCGAAAAATTTATTGTCTTGTCAACCATTTCTTAGCTTGAAAGTCCCATATCTCGCGAACGTATTGACCTAACCCAAAAATTCCTATTGCATCTGAAAGTAGAAACTCGCCCGATTACAGCGGTATGTGTAGTTTTTCCCTAGGCAATTCTGGTTGAGCGTTTGGAGCAGCAGAAGTGCGACAAATTTGTTGTCTTCTCAATCATTTCTTAGCTTCAAACTCCCATATCTCGCGAACGGATTGGCCAAACCCAGAAGTTCCTGCTGCGTCTGAAAGTAGAAACGCCCGGTTACAACGATATGCGTATTTTTTCCCTAGGCAATTCTGGTTAAGCGTTTGGAGCAGCAGAAGTGCGACAAATTTGTTGTCTTCTCAATCATTTCTTAGCTTCGAACTCCCATATCTCGCGAACGGATTGACCTAACCCAAAAATTCCTGTTGCATCTGAAAGTAGAAACTCGCCCGATTACAACGGTATGTGTATTTTTTCCCTAGGCCATTCTTGTTAAGCGTTTGGAGCAGCAGAATTGCGAAAAATTTTTTGCCGTCTCAACCATTTCTTGGCTTCAAACTCCCATATCTAGCGAACGGATTGACCTAACCCAAAAATTCCTATTGCATCTGAAAGTAGAAACTCGCCCGATTACAGCGGTATGTGTAGTTTTTCCCTAGGCAATTCTGGTTAAGCGTTTGGAGCAGCAGAAGTGCGACAAATTTGTTGTCTTCTCAATCAGTTCTTAGCTTCAAACTCCCATATCTCGCGAACGGATTGGCCAAACCCAGAAGTTCCTGCTGCGTCTGAAAGTAGAAACGCCCGATTACAACGATATGCGTATTTTTTCCCTAGGCCATTCTTGTTAAGCGTTTGGAGCAGCAGAAGTGCGAAAAATTTTTTGCCTTCTCAACCATTTCTTGGCTTGAAACTCCCATATCTCGCGAACGGATTGACCTAACCCAAAAATTCCTGTTGCGTCTGAAAGTAGAAACTCGCCCGATTACAACGGTATGTGTATTTTTTCCCTTGGGCATTCTGATTAAGCGTTTGGAGCAGCAGAAGTGCGAAAAATTTGTTGTCTTCATAACAATTTCTTAGCTTCAAACTCCCATACCTCGCGAACGGATTGACCTAACCCAAAAGTTCCTATTGCATCTGAAAGTAGAAACTCGCCCGATTACAGCGGTATGTGTATTTTTTTCCTAGGTCATTCTGGTTAAGCGTTTGGAGCAGCAGAATTGCGAAAAATTTTTTGCCTTCTCAACCATTTCTTGGCTTCAAACTCCCATATCTCGCGAACGGATTGACCTAACCCAAAAATTCCTGTTGCATCTGAAAGTAGAAACTCGCCCGATTACAGCGGTATGTGTAGTTTTTCCCTAGGCAATTCTGGTTAAGCGTTTGGAGCAGCAGAAGTGCGACAAATTTGTTGTCTTCTCAATCATTTCTTAGCTTCAAACTCCCATATCTCGCGAACGGATTGACCTAACCCAAAAATTCCTATTGCATCTGAAAGTAGAAACTCGCCCGATTACAACGGTATGTGTATTTTTTCCGTCGGCCATTCTGGTTAAGCGTTTGGAGCAGCAGAATTGCGAAAAATTTTTTGCTTTCTCAACCATTTCTTGGCTTCAAACTGCCATATCTCGCGAACGGATTGACCTAACCCAAAAATTCCTATTGTATCTGAAAGTAGAAACTCGCCCGATTACAACGGTATGTGTATTTTTTCCCTTGGGCATTCTGATTAAGCGTTTGGAGCAGCAGAATTGCGAAAAATTTGTTGTCTTTATAACAATTTCTTAGCTTCAAACTCCCATATCCCGCGAACGGATTGACCTAACCCAAAAATTCCTATTGCATCTGAAAGAAGAAACTCGCCCGATTACAACGGTATGTGTATTTTTTCCCTAGGCAATTCTGGTTAAGCGTTTGGAGCAGCAGAATTGCGAAAAATTTTTTGCCTTCTCAACCATTTCTTGGCTTCAAACTGCCATATCTCGCGAACGGATTGTCCTAACCCAAAAATTCCTATTGTAACTGAAAGTAGAAACTCGCCCGATTACAACGGTACGTGCATTTTTCCCTTAGGCCATTCTGGTTAAGTGATTGGAGGAGCAGAAGTGCGAAAAATTTATTGTCTTGTCAACCATTTCTTAGCTTGAAAGTCCCATATCTCGCGAACGTATTGACCTAACCCAAAAATTCCTGTTGCATCTGAAAGTAGAAACTCGCCCGATTACAACGGTATGTGTATTTTCTCCCTAGGCCATTCTGGTGAAGCGTTTGGATCAGCAGAATAGCGAAAAATTTTTTGCCTTCCCAATCATTTCTTGGCTTCAAACTCCCATATCTCGCGAACGGATTGACCTAACCCAAAAACTCCTGATGCGTCTGAAAGTTGAAACTCGCCCGAGTACAACGGTATGTGTATTTTTTCCCTAGGCCATTCTGGTTAAGCGTTTGGAGCAGCACAAGTGCGAAAAATTTGTTGTCTTCTAAACCATTTCTTAGCTTCAAACTCCCATATCTCGCGAACGGATTGACCTAACCCAAAAATTCCTATTGCATCTGAAAGTTGAAACTCGCCCGATTACAACGGTATGTGTATTTTTTCCCTAGGCCATTCTGGTTAAGCGTTTGGAGCAGCAGAATTGCGAAAAATTTTTTGCTTTCTCAACCATTTCTTGGCTTCAAACTGCCATATCTCGCGAACGGATTGTCCTAACCCAAAAATTCCTATTGTAACTGAAAGTAGAAACTCGCCCGATTACAACGGTACGTGCATTTTTCCCTTAGGCCATTCTGGTTAAGCGATTGGAGGAGCAGAAGTGCGAAAAATTTATTGTCTTGTCAACCATTTCTTAGCTTGAAAGTCCCATATCTCGCGAACGTATTGACCTAACCCAAAAATTCCTGTTGCATCTGAAAGTAGAAACTCGCCCGATTACAACGGTATGTGTATTTTCTCCCTAGGCCATTCTGGTGAAGCGTTTGGATCAGCAGAAGTGCGAAAAATTTTTTGCCTTCCCAATCATTTCTTAGCTTCAAACTCCCATAGCTCGCGAACGTATTGACCTAACCCAAAAATTCCTATTGCATCTGAAAGTAGAAACTCGACCGATTACAGCGGAATGTGTAGTTTTTCCCTAGGCAATTCTGGTTAAGCGTTTGGAGCGGCAGAAGTGCGACAAATTTGTTGTCTTCTCAATCATTTCTTAGCTTCAAATTCCCATATCTCGCGAACGGATTGACCTAACCCAAAAATTCCTATTGCATCTGAAAGTAGAAACTCGCCCGATTACAGCGGTATGTGTAGTTTTTCCCTAGGCAATTCTGGTTAAGCGTTTGGAGCAGCAGAAGTGCGACAAATTTGATGTCTTCTCAATCATTTCTTAGCTTCAAACTCCCATATCTCGCGAACGGATTGACCTAACCCAAAAATTCCTATAGCATCTGAAAGTAGAAACTCGCCCGATTACAGCGGTATGTGTAGTTTTTCCCTAGGCAATTCTGGTTAAGCGTTTGGAGCAGCAGAAGTGCGACAAATTTGTTGTCTTCTCAACCATTTCTTGGCTTCAAACTGCCATATCTCGCGAACGGATTGTCCTAACCCAAAAATTCCTATTGTAACTGAAAGTAGAAACTCGCCCGATTACAACGGTACGTGCATTTTTCCCTTAGGCCATTCTGGTTAAGCGATTGGAGGAGCAGAAGTGCGAGAAATTTATTGTCTTGTCAACCATTTCTTAGCTTCAAACTCCCATATCTCGCGAACGGATTGGCCAAACCCAGAAGTTCCTGCTGCGTCTGAAAGTAGAAACGCCCGATTACAACGATATGCGTATTTTTTTCCCTAGGCAATTCTGGTTAAGCGTTTGGAGCAGCAGAAGTGCGACAAATTTGTTGTCTTCTCAATCATTTCTTAGCTTCAAACTCCCATATCTCGCGAACGGATTGACCTAACCCAAAAATTCCTGTTGCATCTGAAAGTAGAAACTCGCCCGATTACAACGGTATGTGTATTTTTTCCCTAGGCCATTCTGGTTAAGCGTTTGGAGCAGCAGAAGTGCGAAAAATTTTTTGCCTTCTCAACCATTTCTTGGCTTGAAACTCCCATATCTCGCGAACGGATTGACCTAACCCAAAAATTCCTGTTGCGTCTGAAAGTAGAAACTCGCCCGATTACAACGGTATGTGTATTTTTTCCCTAGGCCATTCTGGTTAAGCGTTTGGAGCAGCAGAAGTGCGAAAAATTTTTTGCCTTCTCAACCATTTCTTGGCTTGAAACTCCCATATCTCGCGAACGGATTGACCTAACCCAAAAATTCCTGTTGCGTCTGAAAGTAGAAACTCGCCCGATTACAACGGTATGTGTATTTTTTCCCTTGGGCATTCTGATTAAGCGTTTGGAGCAGCAGAAGTGCGAAAAATTTGTTGTCTTCATAACAATTTCTTAGCTTCAAACTCCCATACCTCGCGAACGGATTGACCTAACCCAAAAGTTCCTATTGCATCTGAAAGTAGAAACTCGCCCGATTACAGCGGTATGTGTATTTTTTCCCTAGGCCATTCTGGTTAAGCGTTTGGAGCAGCAGAATTGCGAAAAATTTTTTGCCTTCTCAACCATTTCTTGGCTTCAAACTCCCATATCTCGCGAACGGATTGACCTAACCCAAAAATTCCTGTTGCGTCTGAAAGTAGAAACTCGCCCGATTACAACGGTATGTGTATTTTTTCCCTTGGGCATTCTGATTAAGCGTTTGGAGCAGCAGAATTGCGAAAAATTTGTTGTCTTCATAACAATTTCTTAGCTTCAAACTCCCATATCTCGCGAACGGATTGACCTAACCCAAAAATTCCTATTGCATCTGAAAGTAGAAACTCGCCCGATTACAGCGGTATGTGTATTTTTTCCCTAGGCAATTCTGGTTAAGCGTTTGGAGCAGCAGAATTGCGAAAAATTTTTTGCCTTCTCAACCATTTCTTGGCTTCAAACTGCCATATCTCGCGAACGGATTGTCCTAACCCAAAAATTCCTATTGTATCTGAATGTAGAAACTCGCCCGATTTCAACGGTACGTGCATTTTTCCCTTAGGCCATTCTGGTTAAGCGATTGGAGGAGCAGAATTGCGAAAAATTTATTGTCTTGTCAACCATTTCTTAGCTTGAAAGTCCCATATCTCGCGAAAGTATTGACCTAACCCAAAAATTCCTATTGCATCTGAAAGTAGAAACTCGCCCGATTACAGCGGTATGTGTATTTTTTCCCTAGGCAATTCTGGTTAAGCGTTTGGAGCAGCAGAAGTGCGACAAATTTGTTGTCTTCTCAATCATTTCTTAGCTTCGAACTCCCATATCTCGCGAACGGATTGACCTAACCCAAAAATTCCTGTTGCATCTGAAAGTAGAAACTCGCCCGATTACAACGGTATGTGTATTTTTTCCCTAGGCCATTCTTGTTAAGCGTTTGGAGCAGCAGAATTGCGAAAAATTTTTTGCCGTCTCAACCATTTCTTGGCTTCAAACTCCCATATCTAGCGAACGGATTGACCTAACCCAAAAGTTCCTATTGCATCTGAAAGTAGAAACTCGCCCGATTACAGCGGTATGTGTATTTTTTCCCTAGGCCATTCTTGTTAAGCGTTTGGAGCAGCAGAATTGCGAAAAATTTTTTGCCGTCTCAACCATTTCTTGGCTTCAAACTCCCATATCTCGCGAACGGATTGACCTAACCCAAAAATTCCTATTGCATCTGAAAGTAGAAACTCGCCCGATTACAACGGTATGTGTATTTTTTCCCTAGGCCATTCTAGTTAAGCGATTGGAGCAGCAGAATTGCGAAAAATTTTTTGCATTCTCAACCATTTCTTGGCTTCAAACTGCCATATCTCGCGAACGGATTGACCTAACCCAAAAATTCCTATTGCATCTGAAAGTAGAAACTCGCCCGATTACAGCGGTATGTGTAGTTTTTCCCTAGGCAATTCTGGTTAAGCGTTTGGAGCAGTAGAGGTGCGACAAATTTGTTGTCTTCTCAATCATTTCTTAGCTTCAAACTCCCATATCTCGCGAACGGATTGACCTAACCCAAAAATTCCTGTTGCATCTGAAAGTAGAAACTCGCCCGATCACAGCGGTATGTGTAGTTTTTCCCTAGGCAATTCTGGTTAAGCGTTTGGAGCAGCAGAAGTGCGACAAATTTGTTGTCTTCTCAATCATTTCTTAGCTTCAAACTCCCATATCTCGCGTACGGATTGACCTAACCCAAAAATTCCTGTTGCATCTGAAATTAGAAACTCGCCCGATTACAACGGTATGTGTATTTTTTCCCTAGGCCATTCTGGTTAAGCGTTTGGAGCAGCAGAAGTGCGAAAAATTTGTTTTCTTCTCAACCATTTCTTAGCTTCAAACTCCCATATCTCGCGAACGGATTGACCAAACCCAGAAATTCCTGCTGCGTCTGAAAGTAGAAACTCGCCCGATTACAACGATATGCGTATTTTTTCCCTAGGCCATTCTGGTTAAGCGTTTGGAGCAGCAGAATTGCGAAAAATGTTTTGCCTTCTCAACCATTTCTTGGCTTGAAACTCCCATATCTCGCGAACGGATTGACCTAACCCAAAAATTCCTGTTGCCCCTGAAAGTAGATACTCGCCCGATTACAACGGTATGTGTATTTTTTCCCAAGGCCATTCTGGTTAAGCGTTTGGAGCAGCAGAATTGCGAAAAATTTTTTGCCTTCTCAACCATTTCTTGGCTTCAAACTCCCATATCTCGCGAACGGATTGACCTAACCCAAAAATTCCTGTTGCATCTGAAAGTAGGAACTCGCCCGATTACAACGGTATGTGTATTTTTTCCCTAGGCCATTCTTGTTAAGCGTTTGGAGCAGCAGAATTGCGAAAAATTTTTTGCCGTCTCAACCATTTCTTGGCTTCAAACTCCCATATCTAGCGAACGGATTGACCTAACCCAAAAATTCCTATTGCATCTGAAAGTAGAAACTCGCCCGATTACAGCGGTATGTGTAGTTTTTCCCTAGGCAATTCTGGTTAAGCGTTTGGAGCAGCAGAAGTGCGACAAATTTGTTGTCTTCTCAATCAGTTCTTAGCTTCAAACTCCCATATCTCGCGAACGGATTGGCCAAACCCAGAAGTTCCTGCTGCGTCTGAAAGTAGAAACGCCCGATTACAACGATATGCGTATTTTTTCCCTAGGCAATTCTGGTTAAGCGTTTGGAGCAGCAGAAGTGCGACAAATTTGTTGTCTTCTCAATCATTTCTTAGCTTCAAACTCCCATATCTCGCGAACGGATTGACCTAACCCAAAAATTCCTGTTGCATCTGAAAGTAGAAACTCGCCCGATTACAACGGTATGTGTATTTTTTCCCTAGGCCATTCTTGTTAAGCGTTTGGAGCAGCAGAATTGCGAAAAATTTTTTGCCGTCTCAACCATTTCTTGGCTTCAAACTCCCATATCTCGCGAACGGATTGACCTAACCCAAAAATTCCTATTGCATCTGAAAGTAGAAACTCGCCCGATTACAACGGTATGTGTATTTTTTCCCTAGGCCATTCTAGTTAAGCGATTGGAGCAGCAGAATTGCGAAAAATTTTTTGCATTCTCAACCATTTCTTGGCTTCAAACTGCCATATCTCGCGAACGGATTGACCTAACCCAAAAATTCCTATTGCATCTGAAAGTAGAAACTCGCCCGATTACAGCGGTATGTGTAGTTTTTCCCTAGGCAATTCTGGTTAAGCGTTTGGAGCAGTAGAGGTGCGACAAATTTGTTGTCTTCTCAATCATTTCTTAGCTTCAAACTCCCATATCTCGCGAACGGATTGACCTAACCCAAAAATTCCTGTTGCATCTGAAAGTAGAAACTCGCCCGATCACAGCGGTATGTGTAGTTTTTCCCTAGGCAATTCTGGTTAAGCGTTTGGAGCAGCAGAAGTGCGACAAATTTGTTGTCTTCTCAATCATTTCTTAGCTTCAAACTCCCATATCTCGCGTACGGATTGACCTAACCCAAAAATTCCTGTTGCATCTGAAATTAGAAACTCGCCCGATTACAACGGTATGTGTATTTTTTCCCTAGGCCATTCTGGTTAAGCGTTTGGAGCAGCAGAAGTGCGAAAAATTTGTTTTCTTCTCAACCATTTCTTAGCTTCAAACTCCCATATCTCGCGAACGGATTGACCAAACCCAGAAATTCCTGCTGCGTCTGAAAGTAGAAACTCGCCCGATTACAACGATATGCGTATTTTTTCCCTAGGCCATTCTGGTTAAGCGTTTGGAGCAGCAGAATTGCGAAAAATGTTTTGCCTTCTCAACCATTTCTTGGCTTGAAACTCCCATATCTCGCGAACGGATTGACCTAACCCAAAAATTCCTGTTGCCCCTGAAAGTAGATACTCGCCCGATTACAACGGTATGTGTATTTTTTCCCAAGGCCATTCTGGTTAAGCGTTTGGAGCAGCAGAATTGCGAAAAATTTTTTGCCTTCTCAACCATTTCTTGGCTTCAAACTCCCATATCTCGCGAACGGATTGACCTAACCCAAAAATTCCTGTTGCATCTGAAAGTAGGAACTCGCCCGATTACAACGGTATGTGTATTTTTTCCCTAGGCCATTCGGGTTAAGCGTTTGGAGCAGCAGAATTGCGAAAAATTTTTTGCCTTCTCAACCATTTCTTGGCTTCAAACTGCCATATCTCGCGAAAGGATTGACCTAACCCAAAAATTCCTATTGCATCTGAAAGTAGAAACTCGCCCGACTACAGCGGTATGAGTATTTTTTCCCTAGGCCATTCTGGTTAAGCGTTTGGATCAGCAAAATTGCGAAAAATTGTATGCCTTCTCAACCATTTCTTGGCTTCAAACTCCCATATCTCGCGAACGGATTGACCTAACCCAAAAATTCCTATTGCATCTGAAAGTAGAAACTCGCCCGATTACAGCGGTATGTGTATTCTTTCCCTAGGCAAATCTGGTTAAGCGTTTGGAGCAGCAGAAGTGCGAAAAATTTGTTGTCTTCTCAACCATTTCTTAGCTTCAAACTCCCATATCTCGCGAACGGATTGACCTAACCCAAAAATTCCTATTGCATCTGAAAGTAGAAACTCGCCCGATTGCAACGGTATGTGTATTTTTTCCCTAGGCCATTCTGGTTAAGCGTTTGGAGCAACAGAATTGCGAAAAATTTTTTGCCTTCTCAACCATTTCTTGCCTTCAAACTCCCATATCTCGCGAACGGATGGACCTAACCCAAAAATTCCTATTGCATCTGAAAGTAGAAACTCGCCCGATTACAACGGTATGTGTATTTTTTCCCTAGGCCATTCTGGTTAAGCGTTTGGAACAACAGAATTGCGAAAAATTTTTTGCCTTCTTTAACCATTTCCTGGCTTCAAACTCCCATATCTCGCGACGGATTGACCTAACCCAAAAATTCCTATTGCACCTGAAAGTAGAAACTCGCCCGATTACAACGGTATGTGTATTTCTTCACTAGGCCATTCTGGTTAAGCGTTTGGAGCAGCAGAATTGCGAAAAATGTTTTGCCTTCTCAACCATTTCTTGATTTCAAACTCCCATATCTCGCGAACGGATTGACCTGACCCAAAAATTCCTATTGCATCTGAAAGTAGAAACTCGCCCGATTACAACGGTATGTGTATTTTTTCCCTAGGCCATTCTGGTTAAGCGTTTGGAGCAACAGAATTGCGAAAAATTTTTTGCCTTCTTTAACCATTTCCTGGCTTCAAACTCCCATATCTCGCGAACGGATTGACCTAACCCAAAAATTCCTGTTGCATCTGAAAGTAGAAACTCGCCCGATTACAACGGTGTGTGATTTTTTTCCCTAGGCCATTCTGGTTAAGCGTTTGGAGCAGCAGAATTGCGAAAAATGTTTTGCCTTCTCAAACATTTCTTGATTTCAAACTCCTATATCTCGCGACGGATTGACCTAACTCAAAAATTCCTATTTCATCTGAAAGTAGAATCTCGCCCGACTACAGCGGTATGTGTATTTTTTCCCTAGGCCATTCTGGTTAAGCGTTTGGAGCAACACAATTGCGAAAAATTTTTTGCCTTCTCAACCAATTCTTGGTTTCAATCTCCCATATCTCGCGACGGATTGACCTAACCCAAAAATTCCTATTTCATCTGAAAGTAGAAACTCGCCCGACTACAGCGGTATGTGTATTTTTTCCCTAGGCCATTCTGGTTAAGCGTTTGGATCAGCAGAATTGCGAAAAATTGTATGCCTTCTCAACCATTTCTTGGATTCAAACTCCCATATCTCGCGAACGGATTGACCTAACCCAAAAATTCCTGTTGCGTGTGAAAGTAGAAACTCGCCCGATTACAACGGTATGTGTATTTTTTCCCTAGCCCATTCTGGTTAAGCGTTTGGAGCAGCAGAATTGCGAAAAATTTGTTGTCTTCTGAACCATTTCTCATCTTCAAAGTCCCATATCTCGCGAACGGATTGACCAAACCCAAAAATTCCTGCTGCGTCTGAAAGTAGAAACTCGCCCGATTACAACGATATGCGTATTTCTTCACTAGGCCATTCTGGTTAAGCGTTTGGAGCAGCAGAATTGCGAAAAATGTTTTGCCTTCTCAACCATTTCTTGATTTCAAACTCCCATATCTCGCGAACGGGTTGACCTGACCCAAAAATTCCTGTTGCCCCTGAAAGTAGATACTCGCCCGATTACAACGGTATGTGTATTTTTTCCCAAGGCCATTCTGGTTAAGCGTTTGGAGCAGCAGAATTGCGAAAAATTTCTTGCCTTCTCAACCATTTCTTGGCTTCAAACTCCCATATCTCGCGAACGGATTGACCTAACCCAAAAATTCCTGTTGCATCTGAAAGTAGGAACTCGCCCGATTACAACGGTATGTGTATTTTTTCCCTAGGCCATTCGGGTTAAGCGTTTGGAGCAGCAGAATTGCGAAAAATTTTTTGCCTTCTCAACCATTTCTTGGCTTCAAACTGCCATATCTCGCGAAAGGATTGACCTAACCCAAAAATTCCTATTGCATCTGAAAGTAGAAACTCGCCCGACTACAGCGGTATGAGTATTTTTTCCCTAGGCCATTCTGGTTAAGCGTTTGGAGCAGCAGAATTGCGAAAAATTTGTTGTCTTCTGAACCATTTCTCATCTTCAAAGTCCCATATCTCGCGAACGGATTGACCAAACCCAAAAATTCCTGCTGCGTCTGAAAGTAGAAACTCGCCCGATTACAACGATATGCGTATTTCTTCACTAGGCCATTCTGGTTAAGCGTTTGGAGCAGCAGAATTGCGAAAAATGTTTTGCCTTCTCAACCATTTCTTGATTTCAAACTCCCATATCTCGCGAACGGGTTGACCTGACCCAAAAATTCCTGTTGCCCCTGAAAGTAGATACTCGCCCGATTACAACGGTATGTGTATTTTTTCCCAAGGCCATTCTGGTTAAGCGTTTGGAGCAGCAGAATTGCGAAAAATTTCTTGCCTTCTCAACCATTTCTTGGCTTCAAACTCCCATATCTCGCGAACGGATTGACCTAACCCAAAAATTCCTGTTGCATCTGAAAGTAGGAACTCGCCCGATTACAACGGTATGTGTATTTTTTCCCTAGGCCATTCGGGTTAAGCGTTTGGAGCAGCAGAATTGCGAAAAATTTTTTGCCTTCTCAACCATTTCTTGGCTTCAAACTGCCATATCTCGCGAAAGGATTGACCTAACCCAAAAATTCCTATTGCATCTGAAAGTAGAAACTCGCCCGACTACAGCGGTATGAGTATTTTTTCCCTAGGCCATTCTGGTTAAGCGTTTGGATCAGCAAAATTGCGAAAAATTGTATGCCTTCTCAACCATTTCTTGGCTTCAAACTCCCATATCTCGCGAACGGATTGACCTAACCCAAAAATTCCTATTGCACCTGAAAGTAGAAACTCGCCCGATTACAGCGGTATGTGTATTCTTTCCCTAGGCAAATCTGGTTAAGCGTTTGGAGCAGCAGAAGTGCGAAAAATTTGTTGTCTTCTCAACCATTTCTTAGCTTCAAACTCCCATATCTCGCGAACGGATTGACCTAACCCAAAAATTCCTATTGCATCTGAAAGTAGAAACTCGCCCGATTACAACGGTATGTGTATTTTTTCCCTAGGCCATTCTGGTTAAGCGTTTGGAGCAACAGAATTGCGAAAAATTTTTTGCCTTCTCAACCATTTCTTGCCTTCAAACTCCCATATCTCGCGAACGGATGGACCTAACCCAAAAATTCCTATTGCATCTGAAAGTAGAAACTCGCCCGATTACAACGGTATGTGTATTTTTTCCCTAGGCCATTCTGGTTAAGCGTTTGGAACAACAGAATTGCGAAAAATTTTTTGCCTTCTTTAACCATTTCCTGGCTTCAAACTCCCATATCTCGCGACGGATTGACCTAACCCAAAAATTCCTATTGCACCTGAAAGTAGAAACTCGCCCGATTACAACGGTATGTGTATTTCTTCACTAGGCCATTCTGGTTAAGCGTTTGGAGCAGCAGAATTGCGAAAAATGTTTTGCCTTCTCAACCATTTCTTGATTTCAAACTCCCATATCTCGCGAACGGATTGACCTGACCCAAAAATTCCTATTGCATCTGAAAGTAGAAACTCGCCCGATTACAACGGTATGTGTATTTTTTCACTAGGCCATTCTGGTTAAGCGTTTGGAGCAACAGAATTGCGAAAAATTTTTTGCCTTCTTTAACCATTTCCTGGCTTCAAACTCCCATATCTCGCGAACGGATTGACCTAACCCAAAAATTCCTGTTGCATCTGAAAGTAGAAACTCGCCCGATTACAACGGTGTGTGATTTTTTTCCCTAGGCCATTCTGGTTAAGCGTTTGGAGCAGCAGAATTGCGAAAAATGTTTTGCCTTCTCAAACATTTCTTGATTTCAAACTCCCATATCTCGCGACGGATTGACCTAACTCAAAAATTCCTATTTCATCTGAAATTAGAATCTCGCCCGACTACAGCGGTATGTGTATTTTTTCCCTAGGCCATTCTGGTTAAGCGTTTGGAGCAACACAATTGCGAAAAATTTTTTGCCTTCTCAACCAATTCTTGGTTTCAATCTCCCATATCTCGCGACGGATTGACCTAACCCAAAAATTCCTATTTCATCTGAAAGTAGAAACTCGCCCGACTACAGCGGTATGTGTATTTTTTCCCTAGGCCATTCTGGTTAAGCGTTTGGATCAGCAGAATTGCGAAAAATTTGTTGTCTTCTGAACCATTTCTCATCTTCAAAGTCCCATATCTCGCGAACGGATTGACCTAACCCAAAAATTCCTATTGCATCTGAAAGTAGAAACTCGCCCGATTACAACGTTATGTGTATTTTTTCCCTAGGCCATTCTGGTTAAGCGTTTGGAGCAACAGAATTGCGAAAAATTTTTTGCCTTCTTTAACCATTTCCTGGCTTCAAACTCCCATATCTCGCGAACGGATTGACCTAACCCAAAAATTCCTGTTGTATCTGAAAGTAGAAACTCGCCCGATTACAACGGTGTGTGATTTTTTTCCCTAGGCCAGTCTGGTTAAGCGTTTGGAGCAACAGTATTGCGAAAAATTTTTTGCCTTCTCAACCAATTCTTGGTTTCAATCTCCCATATCTCGCGACGGATTGACCTAACTCAAAAATTCCTATTTCATCTGAAAGTAGAATCTCGCCCGACTACAGCGGTATGTGTATTTTTTCCCTAGGCCATTCTGGTTAAGCGTTTGGATCAGCAGAATTGCGAAAAATTGTATGCCTTCTCAACCATTTCTTGGATTCAAACTCCCATATCTCGCGAACGGATTGACCTAACCCAAAAATTCCTGTTGCGTGTGAAAGTAGAAACTCGCCCGATTACAACGGTATGTGTATTTTTTCCCTCGCCCATTCTGGTTAAGCGTTTGGAGCAGCAGAATTGCGAAAAATTTGTTGTCTTCTGAACCATTTCTCAGCTTCAAAGTCCCATATCTCGCGAACGGATTGACCAAACCCAAAAATTCCTGCTGCGTCTGAAAGTAGAAACTCGCCCGATTACAACGATATGCGTATTTTCTCACTAGGCCATTCTGGTTAAGCGTTTGGAGCAGCAGAGTTGCGAAAAATGTTTTGCCTTCTCAACCATTTCTTGGCTTCAAACTCCCATATCTCGCGAACGGATTGACATAACCCAAAAATTCCTGTTGCATCTGAAAGTAGAAACCCGCCCGATTACAACGGTATGTTTATTTTTTCCCTAGCCCATTCTGGTTAAGCGTTTGGAACAGCAGAAGTGCGAAAAATTTGTTGTCTTCTTAACCATTTCTTAGCTTCAAACTCCCATATCTCGCGAACGGATTGACCTAACCCAAAAATTCCTGTTGCATCTGAAAGTAGAAACTCGCCCGATTACAACGGTGTGTGTATTTTTTTCCTAGGCCATTCTGGTTAAGCGTTTGGAGCAACACAATTGCGAAAAATTTTTTGCCTTCTCAACCAATTCTTGGTTTCAATCTCCCATATCTCGCGACGGATTGACCTAACCCAAAAATTCCTATTTCATCTGAAAGTAGAAACTCGCCCGATTACAACGGTATGTGTATTTTTTCCCTAGGCCATTCTGGTTAAGCGTTTGGAGCAGCAGAATTGCGAAAAATTTTTTGCCTTCTCAACCATTTCTTGCCTTCAAACTCCCATATCTCGCGAACGGATTGACCTAACCCAAAAATTCCTATTGCATCTGAAAGTAGAAACTCGCCCGATTACAACGGTATGTGTATTTTTTCCCTAGGCCATTCTGGTTAAGCGTTTGGAGCAACAGAATTGCGAAAAATTTTTTGCCTTCTTTAACCATTTACTGGCTTCACACTCCCATATCTCGCGGACGGATTGACCTAACCCAAAAATTCCTGTTGCATCTGAAAGTAGAAACTCGCCCGATTACAACGGTATGTGTATTTTTTCCCTAGGCCATTCTGGTTAAGCGTTTGGAGCAGCAGAATTGCGAAAAATGTTTTGCCTTCTCAACCATTTCTTGATTTCAAACTCCCATATCTCGCGAACGGATTGACCTGACTCAAAAATTCCTATTGCATCTGAAAGTAGAAACTCGCCCGATTACAACGGTATGTGTATTTTTTCCCTAGGCCATTCTGGTTAAGCGTTTGGAGCAGCAGAATTGCGAAAAATTTTTTGCCTTCTTTAACCATTTCTTGGCTTCAAACTCCCATATCTCGCGAACGGATTGACCTAACTCAAAAATTCCTGTTGCCTCTGAAAGTAGAAACTCGCCCGATTACAACTGTATGTGTATTTTTTCCCTAGGCCATTCTGGTTAAGCGTTTGGAGCAGCAGAATTGCGAAAAATTTGTTGTCTTCTCAACCATTTCTTAGCTTCAAAGTCCCATATCTCGCGAACGGATTGACCAAACCCAAAAATTCCTACTGAGTCTGAAAGTAGAAACACGCCCGATTACAACGGTATGCGTATTTTTTCCCTAGCCCATTCTGGTTAAGCGTTTGGAGCAGCAGAAGTGCGAAAAATTTGTTGTCTTCTCAACCATTTCTTAGCTTCAAACTCCCATATCTCGCGACGGATTGACCTATCCCAAAAATTCCTATTGCACCTGAAAGTAGAAACTCGCCCGATTACAACGGTATGTGTATTTTTTCCCTTGGCCATTCTGGTTAAGCGTTTGGAGCAGCAGAATTGCGAAAAATTGTATGCCTTATCAACCATTTCTTGGCTTCAATCTGCCATATCTCGCGAACGGATTGACCTAACCCAAAAATTCCTGCTGCGTGTGAAAGTAGAAACTCGCCCGATTACAACGGTATGCGTATTTTTTCCCTAGCCCATTCTGGTTAAGCGTTTGGAGCAGCAGAAGTGCGAAAAATTTGTTGTCTTCTCAAGCATTCCTTAGCTTCAAACTCCCATATCTCGTGAACGGATTGACCTAACCCAAAAATTCCTGTTGCATCTGAAAGTAGAAACTCGCCCGATTACAACGGTATGTGTATTTTTTCCCTAGGCCATTCTGGTTAAGCGTTTGGAGCAGCAGAAGTGCGAAAAATTTGTTGTCTTCTCAACCATTTCTTAGCTTCAAACTCCCATATCTCGCGAACGGATTGACCAAACCCAAAAATTCCTGTTGCGTGTGAAAGTAGAAACTCGCCCGATTACAACGGTATGTGTATTTTTTCCCTAGCCCATTCTGGTTAAGCGTTTGGGGCAGCAGAATTGCGAAAAATTTTTTGTCTCCTCAACCATTTCTTAGCTTCAAAACCCCATATCGCGCGAACGGATTGACCAAACCCAAAAATTCCTGCTGAGTCTGAAAGTAGAAACTCGCCCGATTACAACGATATGCGTATTTTTTCACTAGGCCATTCTGGTTAAGCGTTTGGAGCAGCAGAAGTGCGAAAAATTTGTTGTCTTCTCAACCATTTCTTAGCTTCAAACTCCCATATCTCGCGAACGGATTGACCAAACCCAAAAATTCCTGTTGCGTGTGAAAGTAGAAACTCGCCCGATTACAACGGTATGTGTATTTTTTCCCTAGCCCATTCTGGTTAAGCGTTTGGAGCAGCAGAATTGCGAAAAATTTTTTGCCTTCTCAACCATTTCTTGGCTTCAAACTCCCATATCTCGCGAACGGATTGACCTAACCCAAAAATTCCTGTTGCGTCTGAAAGTAGAAGCTCGCCCGATTACAACGGTATGTGTATTTTTTCCTTAGGCCATTCTGGTTAAGCGTTTGGAGCAGATATAGTGCGAAAAATTTTTTCCCTTCTCAGCCATTTCTTGGCTTCAAACCGCCATATCTCGCGAACGGATTGACCTAACCCATAAATTCCTGTTGCGTGTTAAAGTAGAAACTCGCCCGATTACAACGGTATGTGTATTTTTCCCTAGCCCATTCTGGTTAAGCGTTTGGAGCAGCAGAATTGCGAAAAATTTTTTGTCTTCTCAACCATTTCTTAGCTTCAAAGCCCCATATCTCGCGAACGGATTGACCAAAACCAAAAATTCCTGCTGAGTCTGAAAGTAGAAACTCGCCCGATTACAACGGTATGTGTATTTTTTCCCTAGCCCATTCTGGTTAAGCGTTTGGAGCAGCAGAAGTGCGAAAAATTTGTTGTCTTCTCAACCATTTCTTAGCTTCAAACTCCCATATCTCGCGACGGATTGACCTAACCCAAAAATTCCTATTGCACCTGAAAGTAGAAACTCGCCCGATTACAACGGTATGTGTATTTTTTCCCTAGGCCATTCTGGATAAGCGTTTGGCGCAGCAGAATTGCGAAAAATTTTTTGCCTTATCAACCATTTCTTGGCTTCAATCTGCCATATCTCGCGAACGGATTGACCTAACCCAAAAATTCCTGTTGCGTGTGAAAGTAGAAACTCGCCCGAATACAACGGTATGTGTATTTTTTCCCTAGGCCATTCTGGTTAAGCGTTTGGGGCAGCAGAATTGCGAAAAATTTTTTGCCTTCTCAACCATTTCTTGGTTTCAAACTCCCATATCTCGCGACGGATTGACCTAACCCAAAAATTCCTATTGCACCTGAAAGTAGAAACTCGCCCGAATACAACGGTATGTGTATTTTCTCCCTAGCCCATTCTGGTTAAGCGTTTGGAGCAGCAGAATTGCGAAAAATTTGTTGTCTTCTCAACCATTTCTTAGCTTCAAAGTCCCATATCTCGCGAACGGATTGACCACACCCAAAAATTCCTGCTGAGTCTGAAAGTAGAAACTCGCCCGATTACGACGGTATGCGTATTTTTTCCCTAGCCCATTCGGGTTAAGCGTTTGGAGCAGCAGAAGTGCGAAAAATTTGTTGTCTTCTCAACCATTTCTTAGCTTCAAACTCCCATATCTCGCGGACGGATTGACCTAACCCAAAAATTCCTGTTGCATCTGAAAGTAGAAACTCGCCCGATTACAACGGTATGTGTATTTTTTCCCTAGGCCATTCTAGTTAAGCGTTTGGAGCAGCAGAAGTGCGAAAAATTTGTTGTCTTCTCAACCATTTCTTGGTTTCAAACTCCCATATCTCGCGACGGATTGACCTAACCCGAAAATTCCTATTGCACCTGAAAGTAGAAACTCGCCCGAATACAACGGTATGTGTATTTTTTCCCTAGGCCATTCTGGTTAAGCGTTTGGAGCAGCAGAAGTGCGAAAAATTTGTTGTCTTCTCAACCATTTCTTAGCTTCAAACTCCCATATCTCGCGGACGGATTGACCTAACCCAAAAATTCCTGTTGCATCTGAAAGTAGAAACTCGCCCGATTACAACGATATGCGTATTTTCTCACTAGGCCATTCTGGTTAAGCGTTTGGAGCAGCAGAGTTGCGAAAAATGTTTTGCCTTCTCAACCATTTCTTGGCTTCAAACTCCCATATCTCGCGAACGGATTGACATAACCCAAAAATTCCTGTTGCATCTGAAAGTAGAAACCCGCCCGATTACAACGGTATGTTTATTTTTTCCCTAGCCCATTCTGGTTAAGCGTTTGGAACAGCAGAAGTGCGAAAAATTTGTTGTCTTCTTAACCATTTCTTAGCTTCAAACTCCCATATCTCGCGAACGGATTGACCTAACCCAAAAATTCCTGTTGCATCTGAAAGTAGAAACTCGCCCGATTACAACGGTGTGTGTATTTTTTTCCTAGGCCATTCTGGTTAAGCGTTTGGAGCAACACAATTGCGAAAAATTTTTTGCCTTCTCAACCAATTCTTGGTTTCAATCTCCCATATCTCGCGACGGATTGACCTAACCCAAAAATTCCTATTTCATCTGAAAGTAGAAACTCGCCCGATTACAACGGTATGTGTATTTTTTCCCTAGGCCATTCTGGTTAAGCGTTTGGAGCAGCAGAATTGCGAAAAATTTTTTGCCTTCTCAACCATTTCTTGCCTTCAAACTCCCATATCTCGCGAACGGATTGACCTAACCCAAAAATTCCTATTGCATCTGAAAGTAGAAACTCGCCCGATTACAACGGTATGTGTATTTTTTCCCTAGGCCATTCTGGTTAAGCGTTTGGAGCAACAGAATTGCGAAAAATTTTTTGCCTTCTTTAACCATTTACTGGCTTCACACTCCCATATCTCGCGGACGGATTGACCTAACCCAAAAATTCCTGTTGCATCTGAAAGTAGAAACTCGCCCGATTACAACGGTATGTGTATTTTTTCCCTAGGCCATTCTGGTTAAGCGTTTGGAGCAGCAGAATTGCGAAAAATGTTTTGCCTTCTCAACCATTTCTTGATTTCAAACTCCCATATCTCGCGAACGGATTGACCTGACTCAAAAATTCCTATTGCATCTGAAAGTAGAAACTCGCCCGATTACAACGGTATGTGTATTTTTTCCCTAGGCCATTCTGGTTAAGCGTTTGGAGCAGCAGAATTGCGAAAAATTTTTTGCCTTCTTTAACCATTTCTTGGCTTCAAACTCCCATATCTCGCGAACGGATTGGCCTAACTCAAAAATTCCTGTTGCCTCTGAAAGTAGAAACTCGCCCGATTACAACTGTATGTGTATTTTTTCCCTAGGCCATTCTGGTTAAGCGTTTGGAGCAGCAGAATTGCGAAAAATTTTTTGCCTTCTCAACCATTTCTTGCCTTCAAACTCCCATATCTCGCGAACGGATTGACCTAACCCAAAAATTCCTATTGCATCTGAAAGTAGAAACTCGCCCGATTACAACGGTATGTGTATTTTTTCCCTAGGCCATTCTGGTTAAGCGTTTGGAGCAACAGAATTGCGAAAAATTTTTTGCCTTCTTTAACCATTTCCTGGCTTCAAACTCCCATATCTCGCGAACGGATTGACCTATCCCAAAAATTCCTGTTGCATCTGAAAGTAGAAACTCGCCCGATTACAACGGTATGTGTATTTTTTCCCTAGCCCATTCTGGTTAAGCGTTTGGAGCAGCAGAATTGCGAAAAATTTTTTGCCTTCTCAACCATTTCTTGGCTTCAAACTCCCATATCTCGCGAACGGATTGACCTAACCCAAAAATTCCTGTTGCGTCTGAAAGTAGAAGCTCGCCCGATTACAACGGTATGTGTATTTTTTCCTTAGGCCATTCTGGTTAAGCGTTTGGAGCAGATATAGTGCGAAAAATTTTTTCCCTTCTCAGCCATTTCTTGGCTTCAAACCGCCATATCTCGCGAACGGATTGACCTAACCCATAAATTCCTGTTGCGTGTTAAAGTAGAAACTCGCCCGATTACAACGGTATGTGTATTTTTCCCTAGCCCATTCTGGTTAAGCGTTTGGAGCAGCAGAATTGCGAAAAATTTTTTGTCTTCTCAACCATTTCTTAGCTTCAAAGCCCCATATCTCGCGAACGGATTGACCAAAACCAAAAATTCCTGCTGAGTCTGAAAGTAGAAACTCGCCCGATTACAAAGGTATGTGTATTTTTTCCCTAGCCCATTCTGGTTAAGCGTTTGGAGCAGCAGAAGTGCGAAAAATTTGTTGTCTTCTCAACCATTTCTTAGCTTCAAACTCCCATATCTCGCGACGGATTGACCTAACCCAAAAATTCCTATTGCACCTGAAAGTAGAAACTCGCCCGATTACAACGGTATGTGTATTTTTTCCCTAGGCCATTCTGGATAAGCGTTTGGCGCAGCAGAATTGCGAAAAATTTTTTGCCTTATCAACCATTTCTTGGCTTCAATCTGCCATATCTCGCGAACGGATTGACCTAACCCAAAAATTCCTGTTGCGTGTGAAAGTAGAAACTCGCCCGAATACAACGGTATGTGTATTTTTTCCCTAGGCCATTCTGGTTAAGCGTTTGGGGCAGCAGAATTGCGAAAAATTTTTTGCCTTCTCAACCATTTCTTGGTTTCAAACTCCCATATCTCGCGACGGATTGACCTAACCCAAAAATTCCTATTGCACCTGAAAGTAGAAACTCGCCCGAATACAACGGTATGTGTATTTTCTCCCTAGCCCATTCTGGTTAAGCGTTTGGAGCAGCAGAATTGCGAAAAATTTGTTGTCTTCTCAACCATTTCTTAGCTTCAAAGTCCCATATCTCGCGAACGGATTGACCACACCCAAAAATTCCTGCTGAGTCTGAAAGTAGAAACTCGCCCGATTACGACGGTATGCGTATTTTTTCCCTAGCCCATTCTGGTTAAGCGTTTGGAGCAGCAGAAGTGCGAAAAATTTGTTGTCTTCTCAACCATTTCTTAGCTTCAAACTCCCATATCTCGCGGACGGATTGACCTAACCCAAAAATTCCTGTTGCATCTGAAAGTAGAAACTCGCCCGATTACAACGGTATGTGTATTTTTTCCCTAGGCCATTCTAGTTAAGCGTTTGGAGCAGCAGAAGTGCGAAAAATTTGTTGTCTTCTCAACCATTTCTTGGTTTCAAACTCCCATATCTCGCGACGGATTGACCTAACCCGAAAATTCCTATTGCACCTGAAAGTAGAAACTCGCCCGAATACAACGGTATGTGTATTTTTTCCCTAGGCCATTCTGGTTAAGCGTTTGGAGCAGCAGAAGTGCGAAAAATTTGTTGTCTTCTCAACCATTTCTTAGCTTCAAACTCCCATATCTCGCGGACGGATTGACCTAACCCAAAAATTCCTGTTGCATCTGAAAGTAGAAACTCGCCCGATTACAACGATATGCGTATTTTCTCACTAGGCCATTCTGGTTAAGCGTTTGGAGCAGCAGAGTTGCGAAAAATGTTTTGCCTTCTCAACCATTTCTTGGTTTCAAACTCCCATATCTCGCGAACGGATTGACATAACCCAAAAATTCCTGTTGCATCTGAAAGTAGAAACCCGCCCGATTACAACGGTATGTTTATTTTTTCCCTAGCCCATTCTGGTTAAGCGTTTGGAACAGCAGAAGTGCGAAAAATTTGTTGTCTTCTTAACCATTTCTTAGCTTCAAACTCCCATATCTCGCGAACGGATTGACCTAACCCAAAAATTCCTGTTGCATCTGAAAGTAGAAACTCGCCCGATTACAACGGTGTGTGTATTTTTTTCCTAGGCCATTCTGGTTAAGCGTTTGGAGCAACACAATTGCGAAAAATTTTTTGCCTTCTCAACCAATTCTTGGTTTCAATCTCCCATATCTCGCGACGGATTGACCTAACCCAAAAATTCCTATTTCATCTGAAAGTAGAAACTCGCCCGATTACAACGGTATGTGTATTTTTTCCCTAGGCCATTCTGGTTAAGCGTTTGGAGCAGCAGAATTGCGAAAAATTTTTTGCCTTCTCAACCATTTCTTGCCTTCAAACTCCCATATCTCGCGAACGGATTGACCTAACCCAAAAATTCCTATTGCATCTGAAAGTAGAAACTCGCCCGATTACAACGGTATGTGTATTTTTTCCCTAGGCCATTCTGGTTAAGCGTTTGGAGCAACAGAATTGCGAAAAATTTTTTGCCTTCTTTAACCATTTACTGGCTTCACACTCCCATATCTCGCGGACGGATTGACCTAACCCAAAAATTCCTGTTGCATCTGAAAGTAGAAACTCGCCCGATTACAACGGTATGTGTATTTTTTCCCTAGGCCATTCTGGTTAAGCGTTTGGAGCAGCAGAATTGCGAAAAATGTTTTGCCTTCTCAACCATTTCTTGATTTCAAACTCCCATATCTCGCGAACGGATTGACCTGACTCAAAAATTCCTATTGCATCTGAAAGTAGAAACTCGCCCGATTACAACGGTATGTGTATTTTTTCCCTAGGCCATTCTGGTTAAGCGTTTGGAGCAGCAGAATTGCGAAAAATTTTTTGCCTTCTTTAACCATTTCTTGGCTTCAAACTCCCATATCTCGCGAACGGATTGACCTAACTCAAAAATTCCTGTTGCCTCTGAAAGTAGAAACTCGCCCGATTACAACTGTATGTGTATTTTTTCCCTAGGCCATTCTGGTTAAGCGTTTGGAGCAGCAGAATTGCGAAAAATTTTTTGCCTTCTCAACCATTTCTTGCCTTCAAACTCCCATATCTCGCGAACGGATTGACCTAACCCAAAAATTCCTATTGCATCTGAAAGTAGAAACTCGCCCGATTACAACGGTATGTGTATTTTTTCCCTAGGCCATTCTGGTTAAGCGTTTGGAGCAACAGAATTGCGAAAAATTTTTTGCCTTCTTTAACCATTTCCTGGCTTCAAACTCCCATATCTCGCGAACGGATTGACCTATCCCAAAAATTCCTGTTGCATCTGAAAGTAGAAACTCGCCCGATTACAACGGTATGTGTATTTTTTCCCTAGGCCATTCTGGTTAAGCGTTTGGAGCAGCAGAATTGCGAAAAATTTTTTGCCTTACCAACCATTTCTTGGCTTCAATCTGCCATATCTCGCGAACGGATTGACCTAACTCAAAAATTCCTGTTGCCTCTGAAAGTAGAAACTCGCCCGATTACAACTGTATGTGTATTTTTTCCCTAGGCCATTCTGGTTAAGCGTTTGGAGCAGCAGAATTGCGAAAAATTTTTTGCCTTCTCAACCATTTCTTGCCTTCAAACTCCCATATCTCGCGAACGGATTGACCTAACCCAAAAATTCCTATTGCATCTGAAAGTAAAAACTCGCCCGATTACAACGGTATGTGTATTTTTTCCCTAGGCCATTCTGGTTAAGCGTTTGGAGCAACAGAATTGCGAAAAATTTTTTGCCTTCTTTAACCATTTCCTGGCTTCAAACTCCCATATCTCGCGAACGGATTGTCCTATCGCAAAAATTCCTGTTGCATCTGAAAGTAGAAACTCGCCCGATTACAACGGTATGTGTATTTTTTTCCTAGGCCATTCTGGTTAAGCGTTTGGAGCAGCAGAATTGCGAAAAATTTTTTGCCTTATCAACCATTTCTTGGCTTCAATCTGCCATATCTCGCGAACGGATTGACCTAACCCAAAAATTCCTGTTGCGTGTGAAAGTAGTAACTCGCCCGATTACAACGGTATGTGTATTTTTTCCCTAGCCCATTCTGGTTAAGCGTTTGGAGCAGCAGAATTGCGAAAAATTTGTTGTCTTCTCAACCATTTCTTAGCTTCAAAGTCCCATATCTCGCGAACGGATTGACCAAACCCAAAAATTCCTACTGAGTCTGAAAGTAGAAACTCGCCCGATTACAACGGTATGCGTATTTTTTCCCTAGCCCATTCTGGTTAAGCGTTTGGAGCAGCAGAAGTGCGAAAAATTTGTTGTCTTCTCAACCATTTCTTAGCTTCAAACTCCCATATCTCGCGACGGATTGACCTATCCCA